>NC_091133.1:68663205-69384038 GCF_040183065.1 Periplaneta americana | reverse complement strand
GAAATAGAGCATAATATATTAGGTTGTCTCAATTGATATTTATGTAACTGGTGGGAAAAGAAGAAATCTGGATTTTCAGGTATAGCTCCCTGTAAAGCTGACTTGAATACTTTCAAGGGAAAAATTGTTCCAAGGCCCTATTTTTTTTATCTCTCCAGGCAAGCTTACCTCTGTATGTTTTGAATACTGCGCATAATTGAATTCGCGTTCTCCTTTCCGTGAGTGTGTCCCATTTTAAT
The DNA here is from genome assembly GCF_040183065.1 of Periplaneta americana. NCBI lineage: Eukaryota > Metazoa > Arthropoda > Insecta > Blattodea > Blattidae > Periplaneta > Periplaneta americana. Next base: position 69,383,799 of record NC_091133.1, on the reverse strand, counting down.
GTTGAATTATTGCAACGCTTGAGAGCCAGTTTTTTTAATCTTTTCCAATGTATTAATATTTTCTAATCTGTAAGGATCCCAACATGCAGCACCATATTCCATTACTGGACGTACTAGTGACTTATATGCAATCTCTTTGGATTTATCACAGCCTTTCCCTAGTACCCTCACCACAAAGTATAACGCTATCCATGCTTTTCCCGATGTGTCAGTAACGTGTTCCCCCCAGCCGAGATCGCTGCTAATAGTTATTCCTAGGTATTTACATTTGTTAACTTCCGGAATGGTTTCACCCCCTAACCTATACGATGCGATATTTTATTTCGTTTTCTTGTAAAACTGACGGCTATGCTCTTTAGAGAATTTATTTTCATTTTGTTGGCCATTGCCTAATTGTTTATTCTATTGAGGTCATTCTGAAGAAGAGTGCGACAAGTTAAAAATTCCTTGATTTAACCAACAATATGTCGTGTAGGACTACAACGAATGCGCATGCATCTACTTGGCTATTTGAATCTACATACATACAATCAAATAAATACCGGTATATATACTGTAAATATATAATCATATAAACAACATGATTAATAATATAATTAATAATTTACTGGCAATTGAGTTTCTTTTACTGTTGAACAAACTCACTTATTTTCTTAACCAAAAAGTAACGCATCCTTTGATTATGTGCATAACATGAGACAGAATCATCGCAAGGCAAGGGACATACCAATCCGTATTGAAAAGAGGGATCTATAGCCTATTTTGTTTTTTTTTTTTTTTGTCACAAATCGAAGCCAGATGCTCTGGATTTGTGGCCTGAAACGTGGCGGAAAATATTCTTGTATTTTCACGTGATTGAATGGAGACGATATTGATAAAAGTTTATTTTTTCTGTTCCTCTACATCTCGTGTATTCGGAGCTGCCGCCGCTTGCATACTCCCCTGTGTTTGCAACGACTCTCGCACAATAACAATGGAAATCTGAATCCCCCAATATTAGCTTTACAACTGAGCACAGCGTTATTGTGCTAAAAGCGAAATGTCCAGTCAGAGGATGGAGCGAGAGGGACGGGGAGGGGTGATAAGGGCGAAGATACTTGTCACAGCCGCGAGTGTATCATCTCCCGTGTACAAGAGTTACTGACGTCGCCGCGATGCCGCCCCGGGCCACGCGCTCGCTCTATTGTCTATACTGTGCCCAGGATGCCTAGACCCTGCTCGACACTAGTGATTTTGTCGTTTTTGTTTTGTCGATCTTTTAGTAAACTATCATAGGTCGTCCATAATTATATTTAATTTGATCGTAATTGCACTAAAATTTTCACGCTCATTATAGGGATATTGGGGGCAAAAGAGACGTGGGGAAGGATAGAAAGTTCAGTTAATAATATGTTTCATTGGCAAAAAATGAATTTTTTTTATATATTAACAGAGGTCAAAGGTGAATAATTTCAATAAAAAATTGTTCCGCGGTCGGGTATCGATCCCGGGACACTTCGCTTAGCGCACGAATGCTCTACTGACTGAGCTACCCCTGGAACTATACACGACACTGTCACAATTCATCCTTTATATCAACACAACTCAAATGGGCTGACAAGACGCCAGAACCCAACTTTGAGTGCACACAACTACTGTGTGACTTAAATTGTGGCTTCCTGTTAAGGCACCTCCAGTAACGAATATATTATACAAATCTGGCTAAGGTTAAAGACGTTCGAAAATAAGGTGCTTGGGGAAATATTTGGGGTTGAGAAGGTTAAAGTTACGGGAGAATGGAGGAAGTTACACAACACAGAACTGCGCTCATTGTTTTCAACTAACATAATTAGTTTCCTTAAATCCAGACGTTTAAGATAGACAGGGTATATAGCACGTATGTGCGGATCTAAAAATACATATAGAGTGTTGGGTTGGAAGACCTGAGGGAAAGGACCTTAGATGTAGAAAGGAGGATAAATATTAAAATGGATTTGAGGGAGGTGGTAATATGGTGCTAAGGACTGGATTAATCTTGCTCAGGATAGGGACCGCCCGCCGGCGGGCTTATGTGAGGGCGACAGTGAACCTCCGGGTTGTTAAAAAGCCATTTGTAAGAAAGTAAGTAATGATTGTACAGTGTATTATTGGTATCGCCTATGCCTACATAATATGATGGTCACAAAGTAAATCGCTCGTCTGCCACACACAGTCATATAATGTTCGAATTCAGGAACTCAATAGTAAACATGGCCTACTGGTACACCCACAGATCCTAAACACTCGATACGACCACAGATGTTAAAGCGCGTATAAATAAACTTAACAAAAACAATGTTCGTCTTATAAGATGTAGTTTAGCTTATTTGTTAGTTATTTAATGGTTTGATTGGTGAACTGGTTGCTTGGACGAATTTTGGTAAGCTGAATGGAAGTTTCGTTTACTGGCAGGTTGATTGGTTGATTACAATATAGGGAGATTATTAGTTGGTTCTTGTGTAGGTAGATTGATTGGTATACAGATAGGAGGTGGATAGAGAGGCAGGTTTGTCGATTGGTTGTGTATGTTATTTAGTTGTTTTATGTATTGTATAGTATGTTGGTTTGCTGGTTCGCTGATAGACTGGTTTGTTATTTATCGAGTGGTTTGTTTTATAAATGACGCTTTGATTGATTTTTTTCATTATATTACAGATTTGCTGGTTCTTTGGTATTCTTGCGATTTGATTTGTTTGTTGTTCAATTGGTGGATTAGTTAGTTATTTAGCTGGAGGGTCAATTTGTTGGTTACAGTAGGTATGATCTTGTTGGTTTATTAGATGTTAGTATGTTTTTATATTATATTTCTGGTTAGTTGTTTGGCAGATTTATGTGGATTTTTATTCGTTTTTCGGCTGTTTAAATTAGACCCGTTAGTTGTTTACTTAGTTCATTTGTTGTTTGGTTGGTGGTTTAAATGTTTAGTTGAATTCTTTATTTGTGCATAGGTTTGTCTGTTGATTAGCTGGTTAGTATGGTTGAGGTTTCTGTTGATTGGTTGGTTTAGTGATTTATCGATTGTTCTCTTTGTTTGTTTGACTTGCCTGTTATTGTTAGTTTAACTTGTAGGTTGGTCTGTTTGGCTTGACTTTTTGATCAGTTTGTTAAACTTGTTTGTTTGTTTAACTCGTAGGTTGATCTGCTTGTTTATTTAATGTATTGGTTGGTTTGTCGGACATGTCAATTGGTTTGTTTAATTTGGTTATTTGGTTGGTTGATGTTTTTTATTTGTTACTTGATTGGTTTGATTTGATTTAGGCTGACTTATTGTTTCGTTCGTTTAATTTAATTTAGTTTGTCCACTTTGTTGCTTGATTAGTTTGATTCGGTGTGTCTGATTTGTTGTCTGGTTGGTTTGATGTGACTTGTCTGGTTAATTGCTCGGTTAACTTAGTTTTATTCGTCTCATTCGTTGGTTAGTTTGATTTGGTTTGTCCGATTTGTTGCTTGGTTGGGTTTGCTTGACGTGTTTTATTTTGGTTATAGCATTAGGTCCTTATATTACAGTAAGCCTATGTTTAATTTTTTGCTTTATTTCCTATTTATTCGATGACTTGATTTGTTGTTCGTTTGGGTTCTTGGTCAGTTGTATGATTATCTAAGTTGACTAGGTATTTAATTTGTTTCTTTGTTATGTCATTTGCTAATTATTTGATTGGTTTATATGCATATTGTGGCTTGATTAGTTTGTTTTACTATTAAATTTGTTGATTTATGTGTTTTAATCGGACTATTTAACGACGATGTTTTAACTAAAACGTTATAAAGCGCAGGTATTAGTCTATTTTGTATTTGATTAAATTGTTTGCTCATTTTAAAAATAAAGTTGTTATATAAAGGCATTCCTGCTGATGTATACCATGTGGCCTAGTAACTAAGTTTTACAAATAAATTGAAGAAATTATAGAGGTTGTGTAACGAAATTTGACTCGCAATGGACTGCCGACATCTTACGCGCAGAACACAAATGGGTCCCGTCGGTTACCTACCTGACGGTGCGTATGATGCCCCAAGTTAACCACATTTCACATGTTGCGCAGCATAGACGTCAGACTAGCATCTGTCTCTTTGAAGTGAAGTGGTCCTCCAAGAGATGGAGGGTGGGGTGGAATGGGGTGAACTGTAGATGTACGTGAGTGGGAGGATCCACCCAACATCAACCCTCGAGTTTATCAACCGTAGCAAAACCATCGAGTTTTACAGGCGGCTTAAAATGCACATTATCCTCTCATGGCTGTCTGAAAAACAAGCATTAATCAAGACTGTATTTTTTTTTTCTTTTTCGTACCATTGTCACTTCATTATACCACTTGCACTGGCACAATATCGTGTGGTCTGCAGGTTCCTGGACTTCAGCTATTGTAGCTTGATTTCGGTGGCAAGAACTGAAAGTTCAGGGGAGATACGGTTCGATTCCCTACTCATGTATGACAGAAATAAATCTTGGGTTCGGATCCCGATGACTACTGAAGTGCGAATGAAGCTGTTGGTAGGGACAAAATGTTGCGTTTATTGAGAAAGTTTAATCTTACAATTCGATATTGGCATTTAGACGGTCGTCCACACCTGTGGAGTAAGGGTTAGCGCGTCTGGCCGCGAAACCAGGTGGCCTGGGTTCGAATCCTGGTCGGGGAAGTTACCTGGTTGAGGTCTTTTCCGGGATTTTCCCTCAACGCAATTTGAGCAAATGCTAGATAACTTTCGGTGCTGGACCTCGGACTCATTTCACCGGCATTATCACCTTTATCTGATTCAGACGCTAAATAACCTAAGATGTTGATACAGCATCGTAAAATAACCAACTTACTTTGTAATGTGTCACGTTTTACTCGTACCGTGATAGATAGATGAAGTACGGAAATAGAACAAGTCCAGTCCTTGTTTAGAAATGAGCAAAATTGTATTAAACTTGTTTGTTTGAAACATCTCAAAGAATAACCGCCTGAAATTAATGGGATTACTTACGGTTCACTCTGTATAATTCATCCAAGAAAGTAGCCTAAGTCTATCCGTTTAGCAAACATGACATCAATGCGAGAATCTGATCTTGCTGTTTCTATTTTTGGATTTGAAATTAGATCATCATTTCACTTTTACATATTTATTTGCCTGCTCACCTTTATAATTTAACTTTCTTTTCCATTGATAACGTAGTCACGTAGTGTCACGTAATCCTTCCTCGACTTCTTGTTAGCTTCCATATTGCAACGCGACTATCATTATGACTGTTACATTTGCATGCATGGTGGTTTCGTCCGTTTTAGAGGATATGTTGTGCCCAGGGATTATGATAAGCAATATATTTTCACTATAATTTTAAAGTAGTGAAATCGTATTATTAATACATGCATACATGCTTTACATGCGAAAGAGCTCGCTTCCTGTTTCGACAGAGTACAGATTACAGTTTAGTTAACGTCAGCAACTCAGCACAGTCCAGCCCTTAACATGCATTTTGCATGTTGCTTGCATTTTGCATTTTTATCGCGAACTCAACTTAGCAACAGCTGACTTATAGCGAGACATTTTAATTGGCGATGATTCCGAAATTCTGAATTTCCATTGGTCAAGTCAAAAACATATTCAGTCGTGAAAGTTCCTTGAATCCATATTGTTCTAAGTAACGACCGGAAACGCCGATTTGAAAGGATGGTTAAGAATCAGAAGCGTGGTGTTTAGTGAGTGCAATACCGCTTTTTCAGAAGATTCGCGGGTAAAATAGCGTCACTCTGTTACGTCACAAAGGACGCGGTTCGAGTTTATAAAAGGACATGAAACGTCGAAAACGCGGTCATTAGTTATTGGTCAAGACAGCGGTCATGGAGTAGCGCTCCCGACGTCCAGGAAGAAACTCACGAATATGGCATCGAAAATGGGATCAACTGGGACCAGCATTAGGGTTCGCCCTACTACTTATTGTAAGTAAAATCATCAGATAATTCTTTAAACTTTTCATTTAACTAGTTATCTTGGTACTTCAGAATAAACAGAAATTTTCATACTTTCCAAATCGTTCAATACTCAATATTTTACCTGTAGTAAATTGATAGTTTTATTAATAAACTTAGTAATAGCGAATTTCTACACTTGTGATTATTTCGAAAACCTGAGATCACATTCATTGTAGGAATCCTTCCTATCCACAAGAAAGAACAGTTTATAAAGTATAACGCAGTGTCTGATTTGTTTGTGTTATTTTGATAGAGATTATAACTTGCGATTATCTCAAAGATAAGCCATCCACCCTTGTCGTGGCACGACAAATTACTGGTGTCAGATATGATAGAGCTTAACAATAAATTATGGTGTCAGAAATGGTATAATAAATATTGGTGTCAGAATTAGTATAACAAAAAGTTGTGTCAGAAATGGGCACAACAGATAGTACACTTAGAACATAAGAAATACATTAAAAAAGACCATTCTGTCCACTCTAATATCTCCCTTACTTAAGTAGATCCGTCCAACCAAACGGTTAAAACGGTAACGTAACTCGTTGCTGTTGCCGAGCGTGACGTAGGCCTAAGTCGTTGCCAAGCATGTGAACTCAGAGTTAAACGCTACGGAAGTTCAGGATAAGCGTTTCATGTTAAAAAAGAAAGCTAATACGAATACCTTATTCTACAATACCATATAAGCCTAAAAGAAAAAGAAACTTGGGGAGAAAAAGAGATGGGGAACAGGTCAAGAGCCTATACCATGATGATGATGATGATGATGATGATGATGATGGTGATCTATTATACCGGACTCACCTCAGCGGCTCTGTGAAGTAAACAAAAGGAATACATCAACTGTTATTGCTGACGCCAGCGTTTCTGGCGCGTGTCCTTGAGTACAATGCACAGTCTGCGAGCATCTGTTGATAGTGTAGCTGAGAATGGTACCACCTCCTATACACGTCACGTCAGCAACTGCCAACCACAGTTGTCAGTCTTGCTGCCCAGACTTCGGAAAAAATAAGATATTCGCACTTAACTTTCTCTACGCTAACGTTCCTGCGGTGTGTCCTTGAATATAGTGCCCAGTCAGTGAATTTCTGTTGCTATTGCAGCTCAGAACGGTACCTCCTCCTAAATACACGTCACATCAACAATCTGCCAATCAGAATTGTCAGCTTTATCGCTCATAGACTGCTACAAATAAGACATTCGCACTTAAGGTTCCCATTACTTATTTCACATGCCAAAAACGGTGGCGCGATCTATACTCCAAACTACTTGAAACCACGCCCCTATTTTCCTGGTTCCGAACAGTGATAACGTCTACAGTAACTTAATAAAAACATTAACGAATCACTATATATATAATAACTCCTGCGGTAGCTGAATGGGCAGACCTTTAGTCTGTCAACATATTTTATCAGTTCAACTACATCCCCACTCCAAGCTTCCTTTGTGGTATTCTCCTACGGACAGGGCCAGTGAAGTGAGTTTCACACAGTATATGTAATAGTACTATATTTATTGCTACGATAATTCAAACGGTAATGTGACGTAATGATCACATGCTTTCTTGATCTTTGCACTAGAAGATGATGTCAGTATCTTGGCTTTACGAGGACTGGACGGGGGACGGGTGGCACTGTGTGCTCCCTATATGCGATGACTGTCCAAGTCCGACAGGTTGCCTGGGTGGCATTAGTAAATCCGATGCTGACAGGTGGGCCATTCTCCCTCAGCCCCTGATAGTCAGATCCCATTCGCTCACGGGTAGCCTGATAAGACACAGGGAGTAAGCGTACCCTCGTGTAGGGTAAGGGTGCCTAATTCAGTGATACCCCTAATCCCGTTATAAAATTTTAATTGACTGCCATGGAGTTGTGGTCTCTGACTTTCAGGTTTTTCAGTTCAGTTTTAAACAGCAAAGAAGTAGGACGTATTGTTGAGCAGGTCTTATACAAAACCGTTGGCGTAAAATGGGAAAGAATAAATCGACGAAGACGGCGGAGAAAGGGGAAGTTGAAAAGAAGATGAAAGAGAAGGAAATAGACAATACCATTAGAAACAATGAAAATGGGATAGTAATAAATGAACAAGAGATCAGCAACGGGCAAGTTATTTCAGAAATAAGAAGCATGTTTGAAAATTTCAAGCTATCTATACAAGGAGAAGTAGAGGAACTTAAAAAGTCAGTAAACTACATTTCGTCTAAATTCGACTCTTTTTATCAAGACCTCTCTCAAATACAAGAAGAACTGAAGGCAGCACAAAAAGAAATAAAAGACCTCAAGTATGAAAACGACAATTTGTATTACGAAATAAAAGAAATCCAGCAATACTCAAGAAGAGACAATGTAATAATATTCGGAATTCCTGAAGCGAGATCTGAAAAAATTTACGAAGTAGTGAACCAAATTTCTGATTCAATTGGAGCCTTAAATTTAGTCAATGATGTCAGCGTGGCCCACAGATTACCATCAGGATCACCGGGGAAAGTCAGACCTATCGTCATCCGATTCTCCATAAGGTGCAGCCGGGATGCCTGGCTTCAGTGCTACAAGGCGGAGTCGAAGAAGGGAGGTGATGGTCCGGGAATCCCTCTACAACGGCTTCCAAACCATGCGGGACTAGGGAGATTCACTGCAGCAGACCATTTGACCGTGGCTACCAGAGATATGCTGCGTAAAACCAGGGACGTCGCCAAGATGAAGGGATACAAGTTTGTATGGACCAAGGATTGTAATATCTTTGTACGTGAAAATGAAAGCAGTTCTGTAAGTAAAATAAATTCAGTCTCTGACTTAGAAAGACTGTGAATTCAGTACCCAATAATAATTACAGTTCACAAATAATTAAAAAAAAAAAAACTGTCATGCTAATTGTAGAAATGCTTTATAATATTACTTGCAATAATGGAAGTAAACGGTCATTTAGAACAACTTAATTTATACTGTGACAATAATGATTTAAAAACAGCTGTCTTTAACGATATCACCTCTTGCAACAATTACATTTGTAACTCGTTTCATGATTTCAAATTTATTCATTTAAACATACGTAGCATAAACAGAAATTTCCTGGAATTATGTGCATTATTACAAAGCTTCACTCATGATTTTGACATTATCATTTTAACGGAAACTTGGTTATGTCACGATTTTGGATATGATATTAATGGATACAATAAATTGGTAAAAGCTAATAAATACAATAAATGTGATGGAATAGTAATATACTTTAAAAATAGCATTGATATTAGTGTAATAGAAGCTGAAATTGAGCACTGTAATTCACTTCATTTTAAGATTAAGCTTGATAAGAGTGAAATTTTTTTCACCGCCATTTATAGATCCCCTAAAAACAATAAAAATGATTTCATAGACAATTTAGAGCAGTATTTATCCAATTTAGAAGGTTGTCGCAACCATATTATTGTTGGAGACATAAACATAGACATATTAGAAAATAGTATAGATTTAATTGGCAGTAAATATATGAATGTTCTCCATGAATATGGTTTTGTAAATTATTTAAATGCCATCACTAGGCCTTCAATATTTTCTGGCACATGCATCGATCATATATTTCTAAAAACTCAAAATAATTATAGTTTCATACCTGGCGTTCTATCTAGCGCTATTACCGATCATTATATTGTTTTTAGTTTATTAAAAATGTCTAACAATGAATATAATTCCAGGCCGTCTTTTACTCTCTCATCACAAAATATGCAACAAATTAATTATCCTGATTTGATTACAGATTTGCTAAAAGAAACCTGGGAATCTGTCTATAATTGTAATGATGCCAATGCCTGTTTTCAAATTTTCTACAATTTAATCATAAAGTATATAGATAAACATACTATTATAAACAGTAATCAGAAAATGTCTAATAAATCCAAGAAAATAAAACCCTGGATCACGGCCGGCATTATTAATTCTATTCGTACAAGAGACAAACTTGCTTTAAAAGTTAAAAAGAATCCAAGTAACGTACAACTAAAAAATTACTACAGAGCATATAGAAATATGTTAACTCTTATCATTCGAAAAACGAAAATTAAATATTATGAATCCAAATTTGATAGATACAAAAATGAACCTAAAAAATTCTGGCAAGTTATAAATGAAGCTACAGATGTAAATGTACAAAATAAACAGCCAATCAAGGAGTTAAAAAACGATAAGGGTGAAATATTAAATTGCAGAAAAGAGATTGTAAACGAATTTAATAATTATTTTTCAGAGATAGGACACAAAGTTACTTCTAACATTAATAAGTCAAATTTTAACTCTTCTCTACAAAATGAGACACAAGATGAACATTTAGCTTCCTCCATGTTTCTTTTCCCTGTAACTGAAGATGAAATTATTATTTTGGTTAAGAAGTTAAAAAATAATGTTGCTCCTGGTATAGATGGAATTAAGAATAATACTTTCAAAATTATTATCAAATATATATTAAAACCCATGGTTCATATTTTTAACTTATGTTTTGTGCAAGGTATATTCCCAGAGGTTTTGAAATGTGCCATAGTAATTCCAATATACAAATCTGGAGATAAAAATAATTTAAATAACTATAGACCTATATCTTTACTTCCAACATTTTCCAAATTGCTTGAAAAATGTTTAAAGAATAGATTAATAAATTATTTAGAAAAACATAAAATCCTCTCTAAAAATCAGTTTGGTTTCCGCAATAATATTTCTACTGATGATGCTCTTATTAATGTTACTGGAAAAATTATCAATGAACTAGATACTGGAAACAAATGTTTGGGTATTTTCTTGGATCTACGGAAAGCTTTTGACACTATCAATCATAATTTACTTTTGGACAAACTACATACTATTGGAGTTAGAGGTATAGTTTTAAAATTATTCCAATCATATTTTAGTAACAGAAGGCAAATGACCAAAATTGAAGATCAATTTAGTGAATACAAATATATTGATATAGGTGTACCGCAAGGAACAATTTTGGGACCTATTTTATTTCTAATATATGTTAATGGTCTGCTAAATATAAATTTAGAAAAATTTAATGGATCTATATATTCATATGCGGATGATACAGTAGTTATTTTCAGTGGTTTTTCTTGGCAGGAAGCATATAGAAATGCTAATATAGGTGCTAACATTGTTAAAACATGGCTTAATTCCAACTTCCTTTCTTTAAATATATCTAAATCAACTTTAGTTCCTTTTTCGTTAACAGCTGCCAGTGTTCAAAATTTAAAATTTAGCGATAAATATAGACTAATAATACACAGTGAAAATTGTTTAGATCCCAAAAGTTGCAAATGTCCACCATTGAAAGAAGCCACGTATGTCAAATATCTGGGTATCATTATTGATCAGAACTTAAAATGGCCTCATCACATTACTTATCTTTGTAAGAGGCTTCGTAAAACAATTTATAAATTCGTTAATCTTCGATGCTACTTACCTATTAGAGTTCTACGAAATGTTTATTTGGCCATTATTCAGTCTATCATTCAATATGGTATAATTGTTTGGGGTGGAAGTACAAAAATTAATCTTAGTCCGTTAAATTTACTACAAAAACGAATAATTAAAATTTGTTTGAAGAAACGTTTCGATTATCCAACTAAATTAATTTATTCTGAATTTAATGTATTTAATATTGAACAAATTTATAAGTATACGCTGTTAAAATGTTATCATAAAAATCGTAATAAGTTTGTATTACAGACACACAATTATGACACAAGACGAAATATTAATTCAACATTAGTAGAACCTAAATGTCTCACATCTGCTGGTCTAAAGCATAGCATAAATTTTGGCCCTCGGTTGTACAATGCTTTAACTAAATTACACCCAGAACTTCTAACATGTAACCCACTAACATATAACAAGAAAATTAGAAACGTGTTAATATCTTCAATTTGATTACATAAATTTATAGCCTATGTGCATGAATTAATCAACCTATATTATATTTGTATTCTATAATTTTGAAATATATATTAGTCCTACTTTTCACGTGCGATATTATTCTTCTATAGTGTTAATATTATATTATATAATTCCATTGCCGCTGTAATTATATTTTAGTTCCTATTTTATTTTACTTATATATTTATATTATTATTATTATTTATTTTAATATTATATCTGAACTGCGACCGAGCACGAGCGCTGCTCATTCGGTCTCAAATTTTGTTAATACTACTGTATCTTCTTTTTATATTGCTTGTATTATTTTATTTGTATTTCTCTTTGTTTGTTTTGTAATCATATTTCCTTATTCTGTATATTTGAAATAAATAAATAAACCTAACAGATCCCAAAAGATGTCTTCTGTTGAATTCTATTGACTAGAAACAGTCGACTGCAGAAGCTTTTGTTCAGTGAAAGGTGGTTGACCAGTAAGTTTTCTTTCTCTTGTGACCGCTCCTGAAGAAAAATTTTATATTTGAGATAAGAATTAATACAGCATTATAAAAATGATATATTACTGTAGATTATAGTCAGCTGAATCAATGTGTATGATTATTTAAAGATTGTGAGACAATAACAATGCTACAGGAGCTTTCCCATTTTCGGATTTATTTTCATATTTCTCCTTCCTGGCTCACTCGACCAGTGATGCCAACGCTAAATTGTGGAAATTAATGTCTATGAAAGAAAATAGTTCGTGGAATTAATAATAGAAATAAGTTATAGAAAACATCAATTATAATTATAATAAAATAATAGGGCATATATTTAACTTAATTACTGCTGTTGTTAGGAATATAAATAATGAAAAATAATTGTGTTATAATTCAATTTATTCAAATTTAATTTTGTATTGAATTTAACTGATTAATCTTGCTCAGGATAGGGACCGATGGCGGGCTTATGTGAGGGCGGCAATAAACCTCCGGGTTCCTTAAAAGTCAGTAAGTAAGTATTGAATTTAACATTCAGTTTATATTGTTTATAATATATTAATATGTATTCCTATAGTTACACAAGTATTTTCTATGAAATTTTCCACTTAGGTCCTGTTTCTACCTATCTTGTATTTTCTTGCTTAATCCATATTAAAACAATATACCATGACATTTAAGGTTTTTCCAAATACACGTTTGTTTTCTGAGCAGTTAATGAGGATTATTTTAGTATCACGGAATTAGGATATCACTCACGAAATTAGGAAACCACTATCACGGAATCTGGATCCCTGTCACGGATTTAGGAACCACTGTATAACAATGAAGAATCATATATTACATATCAAACTTGTGAAACTGTTGACACTGAATGTTGTAAAAACTGTAGCTAAAGGACCAAATAACGTCATTTAGGTTTTATTTTTAAATTTTTACTACAGTTTTGGCATAAATATTGACTTCATTAAATATATCACGGAATTAGGCAACCTTACCCTACCGTATCATAGTATGTGTGATAGTATATGTTCCGTCGGACCCCGGCCATTTAGTTACTCGTAATGAGTGCACCTCTGTACTTGTGGTTGTACATTGTGTCTACTGTCACACGTACTGTGACATGATACACGAGGATAGGTCAACAAAGGGGAACACAGTAAGTAGAACTTAAACTGAGAGGGATTCAATCCGGGATCGGAACTTGAATCCGATGTGGCTTAGTGAATAAAGCGCCAGCATGTAAAGCTGGAAACCCGGGTTCGAGTCCCGGTGCCGGAGAGAATTTTTCACGTTCTACCGATTCTTCACCATTCACTGATAGAGCTAACTCTCCTTCACTATAATCATTCTATAGGCCTACATATTCCAAAAGGAATGAAACTGGTCGCATAATCAAAACATTAGTATTGTGGGGGGGGAGGGGGTGTCGTAATTTAAGTTGAACAACTCTATGACAATTATTTGAAGACTAAACCGTTTAAACAGAGTGATTTATGAGGGTGGCCAAATGTTGTTGTGGTTTAGAAACATGTCCACTTGTTTCCGAATGAAATCCAATTAGTAACGTAGAAGTGATTCCGCTGCTTGAAAGTTTTAGGGTGAGTTCCCGGAAAGGGGGGTAGTAGATAATACTTTATAACAGGACACGGCGCGCTAAATTCTTGCGCAACACAACACTCTTCCCCTAACCGCCCCTCCCTGTTGCAAAGTTTCCCTTGGCAAGACAGCGAAGACTCTAGGGGGAACAGAAAGAAAATCAACCGCCGCAGCGACATCAAAGGGGACGGACCTCCAAATCTACCAATTTGCTTTATTTATCCAGCTTAAACTGAGAGCTTCATCATTGTCAGCGGAGGGGCGGGCCGCCCCGGGAGAGGAGGGAGCTAAATATTGATGAGGGGAGACGAGGAATAGCGACTATTCTGCATTGCAAGTTGTGACCACTGTAAAAACACTGGCAAGGGAGATGGAAGGAGCGGCGTGCAGACTGGTGCTTTCTGGGAGCGATGGGCACTGTGGGCTAGTCAATATGTTGCGAATATGGACAGCAACAGCTGCGGAAATTTTCCACTTAGTAGCATTATGAGAGTCTGAACTAGTCTCTTATTTTATTCCAGTCATTTTTATTTTTAATGCGATTTCTCTCGCATATTTTTCTGTTTATCGTTAGCTTCCTTCTTTAGCTTCCTTAGGGTCTATATATTCGTCCGTTCTTTCTCTTATGCCTATTTCTCTTCATCTTCCTCTTTTTCCTAGGATATTTCTTTTTCCTATTCCTGATATTGCTTTCCCTTTACATCTCTGCCTTCTTACTTGCCCTACAACATATTATTTCTACCTTCATTCATCGGCCGATAAACCTAAAATAATGGCATTTATATAAATAAATTGAACTAGAGCGAAAATAATCACAGGTAACAAGTACTTTGTGTGGAGTGTGGCATTGCATGGAACAGAAACATGGACATTAGGACGAAGTGAAGGAAAACAACGAGAAGCGTTTGAAATGTGGATATGAAGAAGAATGGAGCGTGTTACAAGGACATACAGAATAAGAAATTAAACTGTGCTAGATAGAGTGAGCAAAGAAAGAATAATTCTGAAACTGAGCAGAAAGTGAAAAAGAAATTAACTGGATCACTAGCTAAGAAAGATGCAGTGGAAGGAAAAAACGGGAAGAAAGTTTTCGGCATAACAAGATATGAGATGATAGATAAAATTAAGATGTGTGGATCGTATGCGGGATGAAGAGGAAGGCGGAAAAGAGGGAAGATCAGGGTGCGAATTAAAAATTTTCTCCAGGGTTAACTGGCGATGAAAATACTGTCCATAATAATTTTCAGTATTGGCTGACTCGTAATGTTGTCAAGCACAACTTATATTAAAACAGAAATGAGAATAGTTGTTACGAACTGCATTCATATATATAAAATAAGGAAACTATAAATTATGCAGCTGAAGGAGATAAATGTTGTCTCTGGCAGAGAAAAATAATTAATACCTTTTCAGCAGGGGACATCAGATCCTTCAGGGAGGGACGATCCCCGGCATCCCTCCCATCAATTCACATCCTGAGGAAGATTGGAGAATACTGTTTTTTTAAGGACCTGCCTTTGGGCAGAAAATTGAATGAAATGAACGAACGAATGAATGAATGAATGCATTATTTATACAAGTAGCTATTTGATTTTACATACAGGATGGGCCACTTAACTCTTTCACCTCCGATAGCGTGTATAATATTTCAGAAATATACCAACCGACAATTACAAGTTAAATTACATCGAAGGGGACATCTATTCTGATACACGTAATGTATTTTTTGTATATGAAATAATTTTCAAGATATTAGAGTCAACTTTTTTTTAAACGGGAACCAACTATGTTTTGTATTGCAAATGTTGCGTTAGCTCTGTCTAGTAACAACTGACTACTTCACCGACTGTTTGAATACCACCGGTAAGAGTAACAAAAACAATGTCTGATGCACCCTTCCTTATGTCTAGTTTATAATGTTGATGTCATTGAAGATCGAACATACCCATAGTACATACTACCCAAGAGAACCCTTATTTCTTCAGTTCTGTACTGAACAATTGAACGATAAGACATCGGCGTGCACAGAGGTGTTGCGATGCAAATGAACGTCTTAGAACATCAATTTATTGTAAATTTACTTTTTATTTTAAACTACTTTTGTGTCTCGCTTTCACATTTTCGTAGCATTAAAATGTACAGTACATTATGATTGTGATTTAATTGACGCACAACTCTAACAAAAATTGTCCCCTACCTGTTCGATTCTTGGTCAAACATTGTTTATGTTTAGGCTACTCTTACAGATGACATTCAAACTATGAGTAAAGTAGCCAGTTGCTATTAGATAGAGCTAATGCAACATTTGCAATAAAAATCATAGTTGGTTCCCATTTAAAAAAAAGAAAGTTGTTTCTAATATCTTGAAAATTATTTCATTTAAAAAAATACATTATGTGTATCAGATGTCCCCTTCGATATAATTTAACTTGTAATTGTCGCGTTGTGTATATATCTGAAGTATTTCACACGATATGGGAGGTGAAAGAGTTAAGTGGGCCACCCTGTGTAATACTTGTTTATTAGATTAAGCTTACTTCTTAAGGGAGATTAATATTCCTGAGAAGTTGGTGACAAAGGTAGAATTTACCATGCCCAATGTAAGGGGACATGAATTAATAAAAAATAAATTACCTGAACCAGTGAACATCTCAAATGGACTTAGGCTAGGTGATGCTTGTGAGGAAGAAGAGTACGAGAAAGAAGAGGAATACGAGGAACATGAGGTGTAG
This sequence comes from Periplaneta americana, assembly GCF_040183065.1. Lineage (NCBI taxonomy): Eukaryota > Metazoa > Arthropoda > Insecta > Blattodea > Blattidae > Periplaneta > Periplaneta americana. Next base: position 69,367,102 of record NC_091133.1, on the reverse strand, counting down.
CACGAAGGAGAGGAGTAGGAGTAGAGGTGAAATAAGAGGAAGGGTACAATAGGAGGAAAAGGTGAAGTAAGAGGAAGAGATGAAGTAAGAGGCAGGGGAGAAGTACAGATCTTATATTTGATCTCTGCCTCTGTGCAACGTCACATTTGCGTTTGAGGAGAGAGGAGATAGGAAAAGGTTGTAATGCTTTTTAATACGCTGACACCCACGGCTAAGATAAGTCACTTGAAATTTACAGTACTATTATTTAGTTCTGACAGTCGCCAGCAGCAATCTGTGCCTGGGTCAGGCGAGATCATTAAGGTATATGTATACGTTAGAAACACAAAAAATTATGAAAAATGGCATTTTTTGAAATAGTATGTTTTGGATGCAGCATTTCTTCTTCTTTCATTTGCTGGTTTGCTTATTTAATTCTGACTGGTAGTTTTGTAGATAATGGCACTTTTCTATGATAGTAACAAATGGTTACACCCCCTTTTATCTGTCAAAATGTCAGACTTTTTTCCTGAAATACTAAGCCATTTTTACCCATTTCAAAGTACTCTGGAATTTCTAATAGTTCACAAATAACTCATAGATAGCGATAGTGCACAGTTCTAGCCCTTCCTGCCATCTATGAATTGAAATTATAAATAAAACAGCAGAAAGAAAAGTTGTTTATGTACAAGTTTCATACACGTGGTTACACAGGTTATGAGTATTATTTCCAGCTGTTTGTGCCTTTAGTTTCAGTTTAGTGTTCTCTTTGCATATTTATTTTAGTGTTAGTTATTATAGTGCGTTTAGTTTAGTGTTATTTTATAGTGCTGTGTGGCAGTGATGGCTAACAAACGTAATACAAGCAGGAAGAAGCAAAGGAAATTTTATGGGAAGAAGAAGGAAACAAATGTAACTACAGATAGACATTGTCCACCATCAAGTGAACACACAGAACATTATGGATTTATTCTTTTTGATGTTAGATATTTAACAAAATTAATTTTACTACTGGCTTGTCCAGAATGTCTTACGGTGGGTTCAGTTTCATTATGTTTGAATAGTGGCAAGAGAAATGGTTTGGCAGTATGTGTGAAACTAGCTTGTTCAGCCTGTGGGTATAATTCTGATGAATTATTCTCAAGCCACAAAGTTTCAAAATATTTTGAAATAAACAGGAGAATTGTCTATGCGAGCCGAGAAATTGGTTGTGGCTATAGTGAACTGAACAGGTTATGTTACCTTCTGGGCTTGCCATGTGGCCTCAGTAAAAATTCTTATCAGGGTCATATCAAGCATGTAAACAAAGTGGTAACACAGCTTGCTTATGATACAATGAATGATGCTGCTAATGAAGTACGTGAAAATACTGGTAGCAATGAATGTGCAGTGTCAGTTGATGGAACGTGGCAACGGAGGGGATTTTCTTCTTTGTCGGGTGTTGTGACAGCCATGTCAGTAAAAACTGGTAAAGTTCTCGATGTGGAGGTAATGTCCAAAAGCTGCATGTCTTGCAGAATGCATGCTAAGGAAGACAAAAAATCACCTTCATATCAGACTTGGCTAGCAGACCATGTACCAGTATGCTCCTGTAACTACAAGGGATCTTCACCTAACATGGAACCTGTTGGGGCAGGTAGGCTCTTTTTGAGGTCAGTCCAAAATAGAGGGTTACTTTATACTCAATATTTAGGAGATGGCGACTCAAAAAGTTTCAAAACTGTATCTGAACTTGACCCATATGATGGGAAAGAGATTGTGAAATTAGAATGTGTGGGGCATTACCAAAAGCGTTTAGGCAAAGGTCTTAGGCAATTAGTTAAGACCAAAAAGATCGGTGGAAAGGGGAAACTGACTCAAGCCCTCATAGACAAACTTCAAAATTACTTTGGTATTGCCCTCAGGTCTAACACAGAAAGTGTAGAAAAAATGAAAAGAGCTATCTGGGCCTCTATGTTCCATGTCGCAGCAAATGACAGCCAGCCACTTCATGCAAAGTGTCCACTAGGTGAAGACAGTTGGTGCACTTATCAAGTGGCCAAAGCAAAAGGCATCCCTTACAAGCATGAAGGTCCTGGTATTCCCATTGCAGTGATTAGACAAATGAAACCGGTCTACGAAAGACTGACGGACGATAAAATGTTGCAGAAGTGCCTGCATGGGAAGACCCAGAACATTAACGAGTCCTTCAATGGGATGATCTGGAAAAGGTGTCCGAAAGAAACCTATGTGGGACATGCAACACTGAATTTGTGTGTAATGGATGCAGTGTGCCACTACAACCGTGGTCCTGAAGTGGAGCTGGACATCCTAAGGAAGATGGGAATTGAACCTGGACTGAACACAACTACGGGCGTATCTTCTTCGAAGGTTGTAAAGGATATAATGAAGAGAAATCAGGCTACACCAGAAGCAAGAAGCAGAAGAAGATACCTGAGAGGAAGAAAAAAAATGAAGGTGGATCGCGAGACTACTGCTGAGGGTATAACGTATGAAGCAGGAGGATTTTGACAGCCTAACTTTCAACTGCCGTTTCCCGTAAGTACAGTTTCTTGACATATTGGCTTAAGGAAAACATCATATCTCATCCAAGAAAAAAAATAGAGGTATGATTCTGGTATCATTTTGAAGCTTGGAATGTAATCTAGTGCATGAATCAAATAAAAATTTGATCTACATGTTCACAGTCCCATTAAAAATTTTTTTCTTCAAGGTTGCATACTTTTTTTGTCTAATATTTAAAAAAAAATTAAGATATTTATGGTAAATTACAGCAAAATGTTATTCAAAGTTTATTCAGGCACTAGACAAACATTTTTCCTATAAAACAGTGAAGGAATTTTGAAAATAGCTTCATTAGGAAAGAGGATATCATGTTTACCGTTTTATTAAATTTTTTAAACAAAAAAAATATTATTATAAACAATTTCAAAGAACAATTGTTTAAAAATAGTTAAATCTCTTAACAACAATGTATTCTTGTAGCTAAAAATATTGAGAGCCCTAAATATTGCTTAATTTAAATTTTCACCCCCTAATGTATACATATACCTTAAGTTACGCCAAGGGATGTCTGTCGCCTGCAGTCAGAGCGATCGGATGTCACGTATGCGGTGTAGCATTGTGTTTCCAGTACAGTTAAGCTGCATTCCTTTACCGATCGCTCGCCCTTATCTCTTCTCCGGAGCTCTCCCCACTACTCCTAGTACTTCCCCTCTTTCGCGTCGCTGAGCTGTCAGGACTAAATAATCGGTCTGTAACGGCACTGACCGGTAGAGATATAATGAAACATCTGTAAGAGGAAGAGAAGAGGTGACGTAAGAGTAAGGGCAAAAGTAAGAGGAAGAAGAGAAATAGGAAGGGGAGAAGTAAGATTATATTGAGAACTATGCGACTATACTTGTAATAAAAGGGGAATAAAAAAGTGGGAATAGTACCTTGTGAAATAATAAAAAATATCATGATAAGAAGGAGATCGAAATAATGGAAAAAAGAAGAACAAAGAACGGTTACATGATGAATAAAGAGTATAAATGGATAATGAGAAGTGAAGTAATAAAAAGTATGTGAGAACTAAGCGAAGAAGTAGAAAATAAAATGGAGAGGATAGGCTCAGTTAAACGAGGAGAAAGAACAATTGAGGACCGTTTTTGCAAAACTTGCTAACTGAAAAAAACTAAATTTTACAGGAGAGACAAAACACTATAGTAAGCAAGTTTTGCTGTATGTCTCACTTATAGCAGAAGGCAAGTTTTGAAAAAAACGATCACACTTTGACACACTACAATGAAGAGAAATAACCCAATTTTATTAAGACGCTTTGAACATCCTGTAGAGACCTGCCTTATGTTAACGAATCCATCAAAATCTCAATTTTGCAGTTAATAACTTTTGAAAAAAAAAAAAAAAGCGGTCCTCAATTATAAGGAGGAACAAATAAGCACAGCAGAACTGAGATCATAGCGGTGGAACGAATTCGAGATGGAGCGTGGCCCGGTCTCTGCATATTGGGGCGGGAACCCCGCTGCAGGCAACTTTGTCTAGTCGCCTGCGGTGCAAGTTGTCACAGCCAGATAACGCCGCGTCTCGTGGCGCCGCCGATAGCGGCTGAAATTATTGCCGTTTCTTTAGTCCTCCGTCGACATAGTTTACTAGCCCGGCCATATCATCCCACGCTTTCAGAAAATCCATTCACTTGTGTTTCTACATTCACTCAACTGTTGCTTCTTTCTGCTTCATTCAGTAAGATGAAATCAGGATCTGTCGTTTTACTGTATTTTTCATCGATACCAATGCTGAAGGTGCTTGATAATATTTATTTTTGCATTATTACAATTAAATGTTATCCAAAATTAGACATGGGTGGGCTGCTAAATCAGGGTCAGGTTCTTTTACGTAATGTAAATCTTGGACTCTCAGCTTCACTTTCTTTTTAAAGAAAGCCACGCGTATGATTTTATATCCTTTAAAAATCCATCGCAATTAGCCGGGTTTGAAATCGCGAACCTTTAGCCCATCAGTGACCACTTCACTAGCTATGACATTAATACCAGTTCACACCGACATTAGCTCAGGAGTAAGGAGCGTCTCTCTTCATCCTTCCCTCAATTCCTTTGCACAGAACATCCTTCTACTCATTACCTTTCAGCATATCGATTCCACGCCTCTGGAATTCTTTCCCTTACCATGTCAGAGACTGTCAGACAATACCAAAATTCAAATCTAAATTAAGGAATCACATTCCAGTTCGTGGAATTGCTTGTTAAACACCTATCTGGTTGCGCAACTTCGGCTTAATCCATAATACATAATATTGTAACTATGCTAATAAGTTATATTATCAGTTTTACCCTTAATATATAATGTATTTTATATTATTATTATTAATATTATTGTTATTATTATCTCTTATCATTGCTATCACTTTATTTAAACTATTTTTTTCTTGTATTAGCTTAATAAGTGCTCTGTGGTGTTCTTTGGTCCTGTTGATCCTCTATTGAACTTTAAATAATCTATATTACAGTGAACTCTCCTTACGGACACCCCAAAGTATAGATAATCCTCATATACGAACAGATTTTTATGTCCCAGCTGAAATACTAGATTATTTCAGCTGGGACTAATAATAAATCTGTAGCCGAAATTTTTCTGGTAATTTTCGATTTTCCAAAAATAATTGGTCCTAACATATATAAGTAACCGCCCTGAAACCGAAAATCGCTTTTTTGAAATTTTTGTTTGTATATCTGTCTGTCTGTCTGTCTGTCTGTCTGGATGTTTGTTACCTTTTCACGCGATAATGGCTGAACCGATTTATATGAAAATTGGCATATAAATTAAGTTCGTTGTAACTTAGAATTTAGGCTATATGTCATTCAAAATATTTTATTTAAAAGGGGGTTATAAGGGGGCTTGAATTAAATAAATCGAAATATCTCCCTTATTATGAATTTTCATGAAAAATATTACATAATAAAAGTTTTTTTAAAAATAATTTCGGATAAGTTTTATTCCATGCAAAATTTTGATAGGGCTGATATTTAATGAGATAAATGAGTTTCAAAATTACAATAACAACTCCATTTAAGGCGGTGTAATGAAATAAAAAACAAATGACTTCGTCTATAAGGGGCTTTGGACAAAAACAATCGAAAGCTATGAAACATACGGTAGCCTGCAGGGAATGTTTCTGTGTTTGTATGAAGTAATATCGGAAGCTAAATTAAGCGATTTGTATAATTAATTATTAATTCACCATTGGAAAGTGTAGTTTCTCTAGATGGACATAATGCTATAATGTTATTCAGTAACTTCTGAGTGAATCGAGGACAGGTAAGATTAAAACAGCTTCTTATGCACAGAAAACTTGATAGGCATTCGTTTCCTGTATTTCCTAAAATAATTTTTATGACTGGATCAAAATGATCGCATTTTAATTTTTTTAATACAATTTAAATTAAGTAACATAATAAACATTTATCCTTCTATCAAACACGAATGTTCCCTGGATCAAATGTTATATTTTAATTATGTAATTGCTTTATATTTATTTCTGATGGGTGCAGCGGAGCGCACGGGTACGGCTAGTATAGAAATATAATGATAAATCCAACTCTCGTTTTCTGACACTCTCAGACACGGACACGGACAGCTGTTTCACAGTCCTAAAGCTTGTTTTACCTCCTGACTGCGGACAGAACTTGGATTTGAAGACTTAATGTGTTACAAAAATGGAAAATTTGGTTTTGAGAACTGTACAGAAATTCCTTAACGTAAAAGAAGACAATAAGGGTCTCGTAGGCTACCACTAGTCCAGCCCTACCCCTTGTTAGCTGGAAGCGGGTAGATAAAGTCATGTCGGGATGAGCCCTATAAGAAATGGGCCACTCACTTCCCCATGACTGCGGTAAGTCCTCTAATTTTAATACTTATTTTACATCTATGCCCTCTCGCCTATCTACTAATTGGGTCACCACAGAGCCAATTAGCTGGTCTCTACATTCAGACGATTCAACAGACTCAAGTCATAATTCAATCGACCCCTTACCTAAGAACCAATTGGCTAGTCTTTTATATTGAGGCAACTCATCCTGCTTAAGGTATTTCCGTGGTTTTCCTAAGGCGCTAAGACAAATGTCGGGATGAGCCCTAAGAGAAATGGGCCACGGACCTATATGCTCTTCCCTATAAAGTTCCACAATTTCCGATAAAACGACGTAAATGCCCTGGCTCAGTTTCTATAAAATACCCGTTACATGGGCGAGGTTACTCGTCTCTAGTCGCATTGCGAAAGGACACAGAGAACCTTTCAATTTGAAGATTAGAATTAGCTGCGACTCTTCCGATGTCCTTCATTTGCCTTAGTCGTCGAACAGCAGACGAATGAGTCTTCTCGACTCCACTTGCACTGCGAAATGGCAAAGCTCCTTTCAATGTGCAAGCTTACACCTCCGATCGAACAGCAAACAAACGAGTATTCTGGACTCCACCTTCACTGCGAAATGACAAAGTTCCTTTCAATGTGCAGACTTACACCTTCCACCATTTCTGCTTCGTCCTGTTCTTTGATCAGTTTGATCGCATTTCCCTCCCCTCGCGTATGTTGGTACCTAAGAGGTTACGTCCATTTTTGGCTTTTCCCCTTCAAAATTTTCTAGAGCTCCTTCAGTGGAGCAGCGTAACTTCCAGTGAGACAAGTGTCCAACAGGCTTGGAGCTCACATATTCAGTTTCTTTTAGCTCCGAACCCTTTGGGAGGACGTGTTTTGCGTACATTTTAAATTTATCCTCCCACGTCTCCTCTTTCAATTCAATTCAAATTAAGAGGGTCTTATATTCGATGGGGTTTTATTTTCGAGTAAATATGGTATATATAGTAGGTAGTACGCCAAGGAATCGAAGGTCGTTCATGACCTGTTTCTTTGACATCGTTGAGTTACATAGTAGAACACTGATTATTTATCCGAGCTAATTGGAACTAAGTTTTGTGCTTTTAATCAAATAGTTGGGATGTTGCAACATGTATGAGAATAGCCATGAAAACAATTCAATCTACAATTAAATTATGTTATGCAATGTTATTAATATTGGAGTTTGAAATACGAAGCATTGTATCAGTAATTGATTTAGAAAATAATAACAGAGACCAACATTTGACTTTTAACTCCAATAATAATAAAACAAAACTTTTAATATGCTATATTGCATTTATCTTTCAATAGATAGAAACGAACGCGTTAATGAGGGGTGGTGGTACTTAAATATAACAAGCACTACACTAAAATGATGCATTTTTGGTGTGGCGGTGGTTGGGATAATTGGGATTTGGATTATCCAAGTTGTACTGTGTGACATAAATAGTGAACGACAAAATTTAAAATTAAAAGAGAACCAATTTGTCCATTATAACAGAGTGATATAAAATATAATTCCGTTCAGACCGTTACGATATAATGCAAATGAAATTGCGTCCAGATCAAGAGAGACAGCTCAAAATATAGAGTGGATGGGGGGGGGGGAAGATGCCTGACTTTTTCTTCGATTGAAAATTTAAGATACTGTTCATTTAGTTTTGAATTTCATATTGAAATATCAAAGTCTGGAAGGCATTTTGAAACTATATTTTTGGTACAAAACAGGAAACATTAATTACCTTGTTTATAGATATAAGTTTTCTTCTTACCTGCACTGTAGGCATCTTTCCTCGATAGTCGGATAAGATGGCAAATGCAATTAACACAATTTTACTGATATATCTATTTTACCTGAACTTGGTTTGATACATGTATATAACAAAATTGATTTAATATAAAGCTCATTGACACTTTCTTAGTCGTTTATCACTACTTAGGAACACAGTCATTGCACATATTTTATTGCCGTGTGCAAGACTCGTGAAATCACTTCTTGCACACAATGAATTCAATTCAGTACATTTTTTGTCATCATTCTTTTTTAGGAGGCGTTTAAGGGTACGGTAAGAAATCACGTATGCTTGCGATGCTCTAAAACAGTTCATATCCTCTGTTATAACACGTTTCATCGCAAATTGAAGACTGTCCTCAATCCACTGACTTCTATCAGAGGATCTTACGTAATGTTTACACATTCCCTGCAATAAACTGGCTAACTCTAAACTGGCTACGGCTTAACGAACGTAGAAATTTTCATTCTCTTGTTCTCCTTTTCCAAGTCCTTTACACCTCTACACCTACCTACCTTGCCTCCCGTTTCAGTTACCTGTCATCATATCATAATCTCAAATTATGCATACTAAATATGCAAAATAGCCGCATACTAGCCATACCAACACATAAGACATCATCGTATTCATCATCATACACAATCTCACTTTCGCGCTTGTGGAATACCCTACCCAGTGACATCAGAGACTGTCGGAATTTAGTAGCGTTCAAAAGCAAGCTTATTAAGTATTTTCTTACTGCGTAGAGTAGGTTTAACTTTTATTTAATCAATAAAAGAAATGCTTCTCTCTTCTTAACTTTTACAATAAACTGTCTAGCTTTTATTAATCTGTTAATCTTTTAGTACTTTGATTTTTATTGTCTTTGTAAATTTAATATTAATTGTAATTATAATTGTAATTGTATTCTTAATATTGTAGTTGTAATCCCCTGGTAGAGGGGAAGAGAAGGCCTGATGGTCTTATCTCTACCAGGTTAAATAAATAATAATAATAATAATAATAATAATAATAATACAAAAAAACTCTTACAACAAGTTGTTATTTTACCCCGAAAAAAAGTGATCATCTTCCCCAAGTATTGAGGTAAGATGCCTAGTGCTGTGATGCAACCTAAGATGGCGGAACAAGGTCGTTGGTTGTTAACAATACAAACTTTAGAACCTTTACTACAATATCCATTACAAAGATTTGACAGTTATTACGAATTCAAGGATGTATTAAAATTTTACCATACCTTTGCAATTATTTTATAGCAGAAAAATGAGCTGTTTTCTTGCTTTTCTTCTTCTCACAACAAGAACACGTGGCAAAATGAGTTAGCTTCCACTCTACAGACATTCAACTGTCTCAGTGATCATGAAGATATGCGCGTGGCGTTCTCTCTTGGAAAAATGTGAAACTACAAAGAAATAAGCATCTTCCCCCGATAGTCATCTCCCCCCGATTCAATCTAATGTATGGATTGGCCCACTAACCTAAAGCACAAGAAGCAGAAGTAGCAATAGGAGGATAAACTATTTCAAGTCATTTTATATCCCTTTTCGTTGTAGCAAAATAAAAAGAGACCTTGTAGCCAGATTTCAGAATGATAATGTTATGAATATAATTGACTGCAACAACAGGAAAGGAACAAGATCCTGTAATCCTGCCGGACATCCACGGCAGATGTTGTCTTCCTTACCGATCAATAACTTGCTGACCATCCGCGAGCGCTGAGGGTTTTCTCTCCACTACTTTCCATTTAGAACTCTTTCCACTTGAAATATTGTCGGAGAGTCGCTTGCATCCGAATATTTTTGTGCTCCGTTGTAACCCATTTATCCGTTGCTGGTTATATGTGCCGTGTGCGGGGTGGGAGATTTATTTGGACAATTTGCTCTGCCAAAGTCGAGTTTTTCTATACACTTTAATGGATTTTTTAGGGAAAAATTAGCCACAGGCTATTTGTCTGACTGTCACTATAGTTTGCAATCCTGCAGTTGAACAGGGTTTAGAGAGAGAAGGGTGTGGGATGTTGCAAGAAGAGGAGAATGACACTTGGCTGTTTGTTGCCATCGATTCTCTCTTGTCGCCTGTTATCTGTTATAGATAGGCAGCGTCGAACCATAGATTACAGCCACCGTGTTGTATGCAAGTACACTCTTTACCTAGGAAATTAATAACCACCCCCATCCCTCAGAACACCCCTTTCAGATTTATTGATTTATGGTTTCGATATGTTATTTTGTGAATGCTGTTCATACGTGATGCCTTCGAAATCAAAATCCGCGATATGAACAATATAGTAGCGTTGATTGGATGCTGGAATTTTTCCAGTTGGTTGCGTGGCATAGTTCAGATGTAAGATTAGCATCAACACATGACGCGTGCGGAAAAATGATATACATTATACTGATGCATATATATAAATATGGATGCTCCTAGACAGGGCCACAAGAGTGAAAGGTACAAGAGATAATGTATGTGTATATATGTATCTGCACTTATGTATAATTGAGGACCGTTTTTGCAAAACTTGCTAACTGCAAAATTTGCAAAATTAAGATTTTGATGGATTCGTTAACATAAGGCAGGCCTCTACATGATGTTCAAGGCGTCTTAGTAAAATTGGGTTATTTCTCTTCATTGTAGTGTGTCAAAGTGTGATCGTTTTTTCAAAACTTGCTTTCTGCTATAAGTGAGAGATACAGCAAAACTTGCTTACTATAGGTCTTTACTGTAAAATTTAGTTTTTTTCAGTTAGCAAGTTTTCCAAAAACGGTCGTCAATTTAACTTACTTGTAGGTACATTGGTCATGGCGTACCGTCACAGTCGATCATACGTTTCGTAGACATATCAAATTGACGGTAAAGTTTTGTTAATCTTTCTCAATATATGAATGATAGTGAATAGAGGAATAATGGAGAGACAGCGGGGGAAATGGGATTCCTGAAAATGAGGCATCGTCTACCTCCACCATTAAATTTCAGGCAAACTGTACGAATTTTGATACCGGGTTGAAATTCGGAAAAGAAAATATATTTTTGCTTTCTTATATAGTGAACAACTTAATTATTATAATGATGCAGAAGCAAATTTTAGATCAGGCCTGCACAAGGTTTGCGCTCTCCGAGTCGGCTCACAGGTCGAGAGCGGAATGCAGATATTGGCTGCGCTCTGTATAAGCACAGTCTACTATGTACAGTCACGAAGCTTGAGTTTTGAGGGTGCTAGAAACAATAGACTGTGCCGGTACTATTTTGAATTGCTTGTAATGAGGCGATATTAGCGATCCTAGTGGTGAGCAACTATCTAATGTTTGCATATTTACTACGTATTGAGCTTCGTGACTGTATATACTAGATTGTGGTATAAGGGTGGACTGGGAGAAGGGGTGATCTCGTACAAAATGTACACAAAATGAAGTAGTAGTACGAATGTTCATGAAATGAATTCGCGTTCAGTGTTTACAAAACTATCTCGGACTACTACTAATTAATAAAGAAATATTTATTTTACAGAAATAATAGACACTCTATAGCTACTAAAATATATAACATCTTTTTGTTATATTTTTATTTATCATCAAAACGGGGTTTTATGCTGTTGATATTAATTGACTTACTAAAATTGTATTTCACTAATGTTACCTTCACCAAAATGTTTGAACGGAGCCACCATTTTCAGTCCACTGTCTATGCGGGAAAGAAATGACGATCGCAAAGTATGTTTTATAGTACCGTAAAGAATTTGCAGTTTTAAATTTTGGCAAACAAAGAAACAAATGCTAGGGTAGTGATAAAAACAAACAAATGCTAGGGAAGCGATAAAATTAAACAAATGCTAGGGGAGCAATAAAATTGTGCAATAAGCAGCCATGAGTGGTTGAAAGACGTCCTTTCGTACCGTTTTATTGGTTAAAAGTAGTATGACGTAGTAAAAGTGTAACAGTCTCAGTAATTATCTCTGTTTTGTAATAATTGTATTGATTTTATAATTTTATTGCATCTTTGTTATGTTCTTTAGTACAAAATAATTATTTATAGGAACCGCCCCCCGAACACGAGCTTGCTCAAACAGATGTGCGCTACGTAAATAATAGGCCTATGTATTTATTTTGTAGTTTATGTAGCAATAAATACTAAATTACTCGTATTAATTTTATTGATTTTTATATTGGCTGTGAGCAGCATTTGCAAGTCAGATTTCAAGGCTTGTTTCAATCTGTAGATGCCTTTTAGAATCTTACTAGACCTACAATTCTTTAAAGATCTCGTCAGTTATGCATTTATTGCTAGAATTACTGAAGTGTTTAGTATTTTTTTTTAATTTAAGGTACATGCAAAATTAAAACGATAGTTATAATAGATTTACATACTGATAAGGGGATAAAGGACACTAATAAACACACCTAAAAATAACTACGTTATGAATTTTGTCTCCGTTTCTGTAAACCAGTCAAATAAAACGCAATCATGTTGAAATACGACAGAACGCAGCTTGAGCGAAAATACATTGAATACTTGTATTTGTGTTGGCTGTTTTTCGCTTCCACGATGCGATCCCACGGGCGGCTGCACGCTGGACTCGGTGGCTTATATTTCAATTATTTCCTGGTGTTACCTGGTCAACTACACATGTCAGAAATCCAATCACGGTCGTGATATAGAAAGCGGTTCGCGTCGATCCAGACACAACTGTTGACCCCCTTTCTGCTCTGCTGAATGAGGTACAAAGTCACAGTCTGTTTATGAAACCTGGCTATTGTTTTCAAATGCAGTGCCTAATGTCTCTGTGGAAATACTCCGTATGTTCTACTTTAGAATGTATGAGACCACGCTTTTTGAGGCCCGATACTTATTTTTTACCCAGAATTCGCACTACCATATTGCTATACAACATCAAAATGTGGATACCACCACACCACTGTTAAAATGTGTCATAAATTAAATTAAATATGTAAAATATTGGATCTAAATTTCAGCATTCCTAATATTAAAATATAAACATTTTCTTGTTAAAATATTGAAGATAATCGATTTAAAATAACATTTATATTTTCACTCTTTAATTTTCATTTTTGCATTTTACGTCTTGCATTTAAAATTTATTTGTCTCTTTTTTCATTTTTCATTTGTATTTATATATGTATTTACCTCTTTTTCATTTTCTTTAATTTTATTGTATAGGCCTAAGTAGGCCTAACTATTTTCCGTTATTTCTTTTAATTTATATTATTTCCCTCTTCTTCCTACAGGGTGCATTGTTATTAGTTTCATTACCGATGGGATCCTTTCCTTTCTTACGCTAGATGGCGCTGACGGGGTTCGAGGCTTGTTTGTTTTCCTTGTTTTTCGCTAGGAGCAAAATCAAAAGGAGTACGGTTGGTTTCAGCCAAACATGAAGTAAATCAAATTATTGATAAAGGAAATATAAAACAACAAATAAATACCAGCCTGAAGTCGTTCAGGCTGGTATCCCCAGCCCAAAATCAAAAAAAGGGTTGGAATAAGACTACCGCGCCAATTGACTTTAATTTTATACTTGGCTTTCGAGACTAACTGCAATGGCTTATTTTCATTGGTCCGTTGGAATCCTAACGGCTTTTCTGATTTTCCATCTTTCTGAGTCGCACGAGCCAGTTGTGTGCTGGCAAGAGCTGTCATCTGTGAACCGTCGCACTAGCCAGATGTGTGCTGGCCAGAGCTGTCGTATGCCAATCGTCGCAGATGTGTCCTGGCGAGAGCTATCTAATGCGAATCTTCGAACGAGCCAGATGTGTGGTTGCGAGAGCTGTCTGCAAATTGTCGCACGAGCCAGTTGTGTGCTAGAGAGAACTGTCGTCTGTGACCGTCGCACGAGCCAGATGTGTGGCTGCGAGAGCTGTCGTCTGCCAACTGTCGCACGAGCCAGATGTGTGCTGGGGAGAGCTGTCGTCTGTGATCTTCGCACGAGCCAGATGTGTGGCTGCGAGAGCTGTCGTCTGCCAACCGTCGCACGAGCCAGTTGTGTGGTGGCGAGAGCTGTCATATGCGACTCGTCGAACGAGCCAGATGTGTGCTGGCGAGAGCTGTCGTCTGTGACCGTCGCACGAGCCAGATGTGTGGTTGCGCGAGCTGTCGTCTGCCAATTGTCGCACGAGCCAGTTGTATGCTGGAGAGAGCTGTCGTCTGTGACTGTCGCACGAGCCAGATGTGTGGCTGCCAGAGCTGTCGTCTGCCAACCGTCGCACGAGCCAGATGTGTGGTTGCGCGAGCTGTCGTCTGCCAATTGTCGCACTAGCCAGTTGTGTGCTGGAGAGAGCTGTCATCTGTGACCATCGCACGAGCCAGATGTGTGGCTGCCAGAGCTGTCGTCTGCCAATTGTCGCACGAGCCAGTTGTGTGCTGGAGAGAGCTGTCGTCTGTGACCGTAGCACGAGCCAGATGTGTGGCTGCGAGAGCTGTCGTCTGCCAACTGTCGCACGAGCCAGATGTGTGCTGAGAAGAGCTGTCATATGCGAACCGTCGCACGAGCCATATGTGTGATTGCGAGAGCTGTCGTCTGCCAACTGTCGCACGAGCCAGATGTGTGCTGGAGAGAGCTGTCGTCTGGGAAGCGTCGCACGAGCCATATGTGTGATTGCGAGAGCTGTCGTCTGCCAACTGTCGCACGAGCCAGATGTGTGCTGGAGAGAGCTGTCGTCTGGGAAGCGTCGCACGAGCCATATGTGTGATTGCGAGAGCTGTCGTCTGCCAACTGTCGCACGAGCCAGATGTATGCTGGCGAGAGCTGTCGTCTGGGAAGCGTCGCACGAGCCAGATGTGTGTTGGTGAGAGAGCCAGATGTGTGCTGGCGAGAGCTGTCATCTGTGACCGTCGCACGAGACAGATGTGTGGTTGCAAGAGCTCTCGGCTGCGAACCGTTGCACGAGCCAGATGTGTGCTGGTGAGAGCTGTCGTCTGGGAAGCGTCGCACGAGCCAGATGTGTGTTTGTGAGAGAGCCAGATGTGTCTTGGTGAGAGCCAGATGTGTGTTGGTGAGAGCCAGATGTGTGCTGGCGAGAGCTGTCATCTGTGACCGTCGCACGAGACAGATATGTGGTTGCGAGAGCTCTCGGCTGCGAACCGTTGCACGAGCCAGATGTGTTCTGGCGATATATATATCGTCTTCTAACCGTCGCACGAGCCAGATGACTGCTGGCGGGAGGTGTCGTCCGTGAACCGTCGCACGAGTCAGATGTGTGCAGGCGCGAGCTATTGTCTGTGTACCGTCGGATTAGACACTAATCAGATGTGTGCTGGTAGAACGTCGACTCAAAACGTTGGTATTAGCCCGACTTGTGCGGGCGGATAGTGACTGTGAGCTTAGTTATCAGTATTGGGATATGGTGGAAGTGGTGACTGTGCAACTGAGTAAATACGGTGGTGACTGTGACATTGTTCCTTGCATTATACTTCATTTCGCATTTCCTTTTGGGCACATTGTCCTATGTGCAGCTTGCTCACTTAGTTACGAGACATTTATTGAGCCTCCGTACTTCTATCGGCTGACCTCCGGCATTCATTTATTATTCTGTGTGTTAATATTGTTTTTTTAGCCACGGTCCTAGTGGGGTAGCTTAGACTCTTTTAGCTATTACTGTTACATGGGTAAATTGTGATATTATGTTAAATCTATAGTGTGTTTATTAGTTTCACGTTACTTGCCGGAAGCTGGAGTTGCTTTAACAATTACTTTTTACTACGTTCGTTGGATATCCATTCTTTCGGCAGGGAAAGTGGAACGCGAATGGGAAAGCGTGCGTGTTGGAGTGTTTTTCCTATTACTCTTTTATTGTAACAATATTTGAAACCAACGTATTGTATTAAATTTGGTTCCTTATTGCATATTGGTATTTTGCATATTTTTGGTTTTTGTTTAACAAGACAACTCGACCGTTCCCTTCCGATTTTGTTTATTACTCATTACATAATCGCTTCACTGATAAGTGCTAAGAGTACGGAGCCCGCATCACAATTTCAAAAGCCTAAAAAATGCCTAACATAAATTGCTAAAGATCGAATTGACATGGTGCAAACATAATCACTGACCTGCATTTCAAGACGGAAGATAATAATGAAAAGAAATTGTGGATGGTATTGGTGGAATGGCCAGGGAAGAACGGGAGTACCCGAAATTTCTTCTCAACCTTGACTTTGTTCATCACAAATACAACTCCGCCATCGCCGGAATTTGACCTCCGGTCCGCGGTCATCGTAAACCAGTGTTCTGCAAACTGAGGAACAAAGGTGGCTTATAAATAAAAATTCGAAATTTATTTCATTTCAAAGCATAGACATAATGCAGTGTATACATTTTATCTTTCCACGCTCGCATGTGTGCAGCTGCTCTGTACGCTGCCCCGTCCGCTCTACATCCACAAACGTGGAAAGATAAAATGTATGCACTATATTAACATCACTGGCCTAGGAGTTCCTCTCTATGTCTATTCTCTAAGCAGAAGACCAGTGGTCATCAGCAATCGCTGAAATGTGTAATGGGTACCTGGTGCCGTCCCGTGTGCACTGTCGTGCAACAGGATGAGATAGAGAGCATACCCGCTAGCAGCTACGAGAGCACTATAGTGCACTGCGTCTTCCGCGGGTAAGAGAGGCTAGCCTCAGCGTGCTCTGTGCTGACGACCCCTGGTGTAGACTATTAAGTCGTCTTAACATATTTTGTACTTAATCGCCTTAATGAGGAGTTATAGCTCGTTCGGATTGAGAAAATGTTTCAATTTTTGTAATAAAACAATCTAGTGTTTTTGGTGAAGGGTTAAACATAGTGTTATCTTAGCTATTGTGTAAGACAGATATCTAAGTAAGACGAGTTTGTATGAAAGGTATGTGGGCCATGTAGATGAAGAGCAATGTAAAAGAATCAAATTAATCATACTGCAAGGTAATTAGGTACTTTTTAGTATGAACTTCGTAAGAACAATGCTGAAAACCACTGAATCTTTGTGTTGCAAGAAATGCTGAAGGGATACTGGATTATTTTATACTGTTGCATGTAGACCTAGTTCATTTTTAGAGGTTCCTTATTTCAACATCAGTTTAAAACGATGCGCTAATAAAATTTCTAAAGTCTACACTTTTTGTGCTAGAGAGTTGAAATTGTTACTGAATATGCATGTCATAATCACACATTGTAAATTTCATTCTTTTCGTATAAACACTTTTAAAATAAATTGAACGTATTTCCTAATAAAATCAAATTGGATACAGCCAATGAAACGCTCCATTTTACAACAGAGATATTAATGAATAAGTGTGCCAAGTTTCATGTTTCTATGATATGATATGATATATTCATATTTCTAGTTTTAACTACAGACAAATAAAATGAATACTTGTCATTGAAAGCATAGAAAATTTCTATTTTGAGATGATAATAAAATTTAAAGTTTTGGTTGCACATAACTCCTGCATTAACACAATTTCTACGAGTTATATAAAAGTATACTTCTAATTAAGATATTGTGAATTTTATTAGTTACAATAATGTAATTTATTCGTCACAACAATAATTCCTTTCTACAATTCACCTTAAACGCTCTCGTCAACAATTGGATCTTCAATCACACAGCATTCGTTATAGCACTCCACCGACGACAATGACAATTGACTTGGACTATTACGCACAACAATGAACTGTTAATCTTAACTAATATTTACAAAGCACTATTTACAAATCAGAACTACCAGTTCTCAGTTCACAGTTCTTCTATCTCAGTCACTCGAGTTCACGGTATCTCGAACCACAGACCTTCAGAGACAGTTCACTGTACTCGAACTCGGGTCCCTCCAACTGCGGTCCACTGCACTCGAACTCAGGTCCCTCCAACTGCGGTCCACTGCACTCGAACTCAGGCCTTCGGATGCTGACGCAGATGCGGACGCACACTCGAGTCGAACTCCGGCACACAAGTCTGGCTTGCTTGCTCTGGCTTTCTCACTGACTGAATAACTGAAAAACTCGAAACTCCGCTCTAGTTCGCTGGCGCTTCTTCTTTTATAGCAAAATCATAGTTGCGAGAATTTTCTACAGGTGTGTAGAGAATTATCTCGATATCTCTACATCGACAGACTTCTGGAATAGTCGGGAAGGTCGTTCCACATTCACTGCGTTAAGTAGCAGCTGCGCGCGCAGACTCGTCGCGTTGACGTAATACACCCTCTCTCTTCTCTCCACCGCGCGACGTCACTCAATGTTCCGTGGAGCCTGTGCGATCTGCTTTCTTGCGGGACGCTGGTCATGAGTTCGATTCTCACGTCGCTGTCACATTGCCCCCTCCTTAGGGCTGCTCGTCCCGGGCAGTCCCTTGGTAGGCGGCTAATCGGTCCAGATGCACCACCATCATTTTCCCTCGAGGTTGTCGCTGGATCCGGTACACCACGTCGTTGATCCGGGTCACCACGCGGTATGGTCCATCCCAGGCACGCTGCAGCTTTGGTGATTTCCCTTTGGTCCTGGTAGGTCGATACAGCCACACCAGGTCGCCCTCCTGGAATCCTGCAGAGTTGGCCAATCTGTCGTAGCGCACCTTCATCCTGTCGCTGGCCATTTTGAGGTGCTCTCTGGCCAGTTGGTGAACTCCATTCAACTTCTCGGTGAGTTCTGCCACATAGTCAGTTGCTGGCTGGTCGGCGCTGGGTGGCGTGCCAAACAGCAGATCACAGGGCAGGCGCAGCTCTCTCCCGAAGACCATGTTTGCCGGTGTCATCCCTGTTGTATCGTGGACCGAAGCTCTGTAGGCCAAGAGGAACAGTGGGACTCTGGCATTCCAGTCTCGTTGATGGTTGGACACCACCTTCCGCAGATGCTCTTCCAAGGTTTTGATGTAGCGTTCCACCATACCATCGGACTGTGGATGGAGGGGAGTGGTCCTGGTTTTATGCACCCCCAGACGCTCGAACAATTCTCCCATCAGGTTGGATTCGAAGTTGCGCCCCTGATCGCTATGCAATTCCCGGGGCACTCCGAATCGGCAGATGAAGTTGTCAAGCAGCGCGTCGGCCACCGTCGAAGCCTCTTGGTTGGGAATCGCGTACACCTCTGGCCATTTTGTGAAGTAATCCATGGCCACTAGCAGGTAACGGTTCCCGCGATCCGTGACCGGGAACGGTCCAGCAACGTCGATGGCGATCCTCTCAAAAGGAGCTCCCACGTTGTACTGCTGCATGGCTCCCCTGCTGCGGGTCCTTGGTCCGCGACTGGCTGCACAGGTGTCGCATCTTCGGCACCATTGTTCCGTGTCGGTTCTCTGATGCAACCAATAGAACCTCTGCCTTAACTTGTCCAGCGTCCTGTTGGCTCCCAGGTGGCCTCCAGTCACTCCAGCATGAGTCTCCTCCAGCACTTCCTTCACCTTGCTCCTGGGCAGGACAAATTGTTCTATGTGGGTCCTTCCATCGGCCGACTCCCAAATCCTCTTCAGGATACCGTCCTTGACAGTGAAGGATTCCCACTGGGCGCAGTAGCTCTTGTAAGTGGTGCTACGGTTGGCGATATCGGCCCATACTGGTCTCTGGCCGGACTCCACATCACGTAGTAGCTGTCCAATGTTTGGGTCCTCCAGCTGCTCCCTCCTTATGGCGGCGTTATCCCATCCTGGGCTCGGCTGGGCGGCAATTGCTCGGACTGCGTGGGCGCCATCCCGCTCTTCTACTATCAGGCAGTGTTTGCAGCCATCCGGGCACGGACGTCGTGACAGGGCATCAGCGTTGGAATGTTTCTTCCCTTGTCGGTGTTCAGAGGTGAAGTTGTACTCCTGCAGACGTTGAACCCAACGGGCGGTCTGCCCCTCCAGATTCTTGAAGCCCAATAGCCAGGTGAGTGCAGAATGATCTGTCCTCAGATGGAATTCCTGGCCATACAAATATTTGTGGAAGTGCTTCAGGGCTTCCACAATGGCAAGAAGTTCTCTACGCGTCACACAGTAGTTTCTCTCAGCCTTGGATAGTGTTCGGCTGAAGTAGGCAATCGCCCTCTCTTGCCCGTCCTGTTCCTGAGAGAGTACTCCGCCGATGCCTACGCGTGAACTTCCTTCCAGGGATGGGATATCCCAGTACAGGAGCAGTGCAGAGCGCCTCTTTCAGCGACTGGAAGGATGACTCCGCCTCGTCTGTCCACTGGAATTGTCGTTTCTCCTCGGTCAGCTGGGTTAGAGGCTTAGCGATGTTGGCGATCCCAGCTACGAACCTTCTGTAATAAGTGCAGAGGCCGAGAAAGCGGCGCAGCTCCTGCTTGTCCCTCGGTCTCGGCCATCCTCTGACGGCTTGTAGCTTCTCCGGGTCCGTGGCCACTCCGTTGGTTCCTACTACGTGTCCCAAGTAGTTGACCTTCTTCTGGAATAGATGACATTTCTTCGGGTTCAACTTCAGCCTGGCTTGTCGCAGTCTCTCGAACACTTTCCTCAGGTTCAACAGCTGCTCGCTGAAAGTCTTGCCCACCACGATGACGTCATCAAGGTACAGCAAACAGGTGTCGTATGTCAGGCCTCTCATTACGGACTCCATTAGTCTCTGGAATGTAGCCGGGGCGTTGCAGAGGCCGAACGGCATAACGGTGAACTGCCATAGTCCCTGGCCTGTAGAGAATGCCGTTTTCTCCTTGTCCTCAGGATGTAGCGCCACCTGCCAGTATCCTGACTTGAGATCCAACGTCGAGAACCACTCTGCTCCGGCCAGAGTGTCCAAGGTGTCGTCAATTCGTGGAAGGGGAAAGCAATCTTTCCTGGTGACGTCATTCAGTCTTCTATAGTCCACGCAGAAACGCAGGTCCCCATTCTTCTTCTTCACCAGCACCACAGGTGATGACCAAGGGCTGTCGGATTCCTCGATGAACCCTCTTGCTTTCATGCCCTCCAGTTGGCTGTCAATCTCCCTCTGTTTAGCTAGAGGGACGCGTCGAGGAGGTTGTCTGATTGGGCGAGCATTTCCGGTGTCGATGCGGTGCTGAACTTTCTCCGTTCTCCCGTAGTCATTTTCAGACAGACTGAACACGTCCTGAAATTCTGTCAGTAGATCGTGGACTTGTCTTCTTTCTCTTTTGCTTAAATTCGCCGGCAATTCTCGAGCCAGCTCTTTCAGTGATGGGTCTAGATCTGGATGTGGTCGGTGACACTCCTCGTTTTCTGCCAGCGACGTCACAGACACCACCGGCTCGACGCTACCTAGTACAGTTCCACTAGGCACCTCCTTGTCCCGATAGGTGACATTCAGGACCCTCACCGGTACCACCTTCTGATTCGGGAGTAGGGATCTGGCCACATAAACCCCATCTATCGGAGTTGTTTGCGAATCGAGGAGCAGGTTTCTCTTCGGCTGTCCGTCCAGTCTTGCCGTCACCACCATCTCGCAGCCTGCCGGGATTGTCACATGATTCTCCAAGGTGAGTCTGCTTGCAATGGGTTGGTCTTCGACGTCCCTCAGGAACACTTCATCCTGACCAAACCGCAGGATACGGCGCCTGACATCCACCATTGCATCGAAGATCCGCATGGCGTCGAGTCCCAGGATGACGTCTTCAGTGATGTTGGCGACGAACACCCACATCTCCAGTCTCCTCTTTCCCAATGTCAGATCCAGGAAAACCTCTTTTTGGATGGGCAGGTTCTCGCCTGAGGCAGTACGTAGTTCATACCGGCGCAGCGGTGTCCTCCCAGGTAGTCCACGCACGACTTCCGGTCTGGCGATAGTGAGCGACGCCCCGGTGTCTACCAGTACTCTGCATGGGCGGCCTCTTATCCATCCGTCAGCAATCAGCCCATCGTCGCATCTTCTGTTAACCGTCTTCAAGATCAGCCGAGGGGATGGTGATGACGGCGCCGACGTGCCCCTCATCGCATCGGCCCCTTTTAGTTTTCCTGTTTGTGACCAGATAGGTCACAGTCCCTCCTCAGGTGCCCAGGCTCGCCGCAGGACCAGCAGGTAGGCAATCCTCGTCTTCGTCGCTCGGGTGATTTCGGTTGACGTTCCTCGACGTCGGCCGCCGCGACGCTCCTAATCCGGTGCGATGCCGAGACGTTCGCCGTCAACTTGGCTGCCTCCATCCTGAGGGCCGCCGCCAGAGCTGCATTGATGGTGCGATGCTCTGCCAAGAGTAGCTGTTGCTTTATTTCCGGGTCTCGAACTCCGCTGCCGAAGGTGTAGGCCGCCTCTCCAGCGATGAAGTCATTAGGTAGGCCCCTGAGGGCCTTATGAGCCAGTTGTTCCACCGCCATCGCGAATTCTTGCAGGGACTCGCCTGACTGTTGGACCCTCGTTTTCAGTTGGGTCCTGAACGCTGCCGCAAGTTGATGGTCACCATAACGTCCCTCCAAGGCCGCCATTATCTCAGCGGCTGTCCCATCTTCTGGAACGCTGTGAAGAATCTCCGACGCCTGTCCTTGAAGCGCGGTCAGCAGCTGAGTAGTCTTCTCCGCTGGGGTCCACCCATTATGTGCTGCGGTGGCCTCGAACTGGCGACGGAATATCGCCCAAGACGTCGTACCGTCGAACTTTGGCGTCTTGACGTTGTGATGTCTGGCTGAGGGCGATGGTTCCACATGGCCACTACATGAGGTCCTCAATTCTGACGTCGATCTTTCCACGGCCCGTTGAACTTCCTCGGCAATTATCTGTTTCTGTTCTCTAGCCTGGCGATCTACCAACGCGAGGATGTGCTTGTTTTCTACAGCATGTTGGTCCATCAGCACACACGTTTCCTCTTGACGACGTTCGAGATCGCGGATCTTGCCGTCGAAATGGTCTACATCCTGTCTCAACTCGGCTACTGTCTCGTTTATAGTTGTAAAATTCCTGTTTAGGTTGTCCAAATCGGCCTTAAGTTCGTCTTTCACGATGGCGACAATTCCATCTACGTGGGCCGAAACGCTTTCAATTTGCGTAGTGACGTCATCTTTCACTCCGCTTATGTCGTTCTTAACCTCACTGATGTGCTTGTTCATGTCGTCTTTCATTTCTGCTTTCACGTCACTTATATCACTTTTCACCTCACTGATGTGTTTGTTCATTTCTGCTTTCATTTCCGTGATGGCTTGCAGGATCTGCTGTAGGTTCTCCATTGTCAGTAATATCCCGGTTCTGACACCAATGTGAATTTTATTAGTTACAACAATGTAATTTATTCGTCACAACAATAATTCCTTTCTACAATTCACCTTAAACGCTCTCGTCAACAATTGGATCTTCACTCACACAGCATTCGTTATAGCACTCCACCGACGACAATGACAATTGACTTGGACTATTACGCACAACAATGAACTGTTAATCTTAACTAATATTTACAAAGCACTATTTACAAATCAGAACTACCAGTTCTCAGTTCACAGTTCTTCTATCTCAGTCACTCGAGTTCACGGTATCTCGAACCACAGACCTTCAGAGACAGTTCACTGTACTCGAACTCGGGTCCCTCCAACTGCGGTCCACTGCACTCGAACTCAGGTCCCTCCAACTGCGGTCCACTGCACTCGAACTCAGGCCTTCGGATGCTGACGCAGATGCGGACGCACACTCGAGTCGAACTCCGGCACACAAGTCTGGCTTGCTTGCTCTGGCTTTCTCACTGACTGAATAACTGAAAAACTCGAAACTCCGCTCTAGTTCGCTGGCGCTTCTTCTTTTATAGCAAAATCATAGTTGCGAGAATTTTCTACAGGTGTGTAGAGAATTATCTCGATATCTCTACATCGACAGACTTCTGGAATAGTCGGGAAGGTCGTTCCACATTCACTGCGTTAAGTAGCAGCTGCGCGCGCAGACTCGTCGCGTTGACGTAATACACCCTCTCTCTTCTCTCCACCGCGCGACGTCACTCAATGTTCCGTGGAGCCTGTGCGATCTGCTTTCTTGCGGGACGCTGGTCATGAGTTCGATTCTCACGTCGCTGTCACAATATTGAGATAACATTTTCATGAAACCGTACATTTTTAGGGCGAAAATAAAAATAAAAATGATAAAATTTGTCAAAATTCGACTATTTTCAGTAGCGCTTCCGTCTTAAGACTTTTAGGTCGTATCATATAATGAAGATAAGCACAGAATGCTGGAGTGTTTTCAGTCAGACTATTAACACTTACACTCTTGAAGGATAAGACTTTTGTGTATATTTGCTACTTATCTGAGAAGATGGACACTCCTAAGACCCATAATTAGGCAACTGAACTACTTGTCTCCGGACCTCCACTTTATAAAGGAAGTGATAACATTCTTGAATTTAGTTATGGCAACTAAGTCTCAAGGAACAAATTAATAGAAGACAAATATTTTCTATTTCATGTCATAATGTTTGCATCATTGTAAAAATGAGTGGTAGAGTTGAAGAAAGTGTTGCCTCTCATATCAATATTCCAGCAAATCCTGAAAAAGTTGTAGTTAATGTGTAAAATAAATGAATTAATTTTCATCTATGTTAACGTGTGCTTCACTTTATCGCACTAGTGTGGTATAATACCTCATTAGCTACGATATTTTTTTTATAAATGTCATGAACTTTGATATTATGTAACAAAAGCGGAAAAAGTCCTAAAATAAATCAAACTTCTCTGACAAAGTTCCGTTGGATGCCATGTCATATACTGTGAATCACTGTTGCTTAGCCTTACATGGAAATTATCTTCGAAAGCAATTTTAAAAATTGTTACTTACATTATTACATTGTGGAATAGTTGAAGGGTTATTCAGAATGGAAGGTAACCTCTGCACCAAAATGAAACTGGTACTAGATCATGAGGAGAGAATTAAACATTTGTAAATAAATTTTTTCTCTAACATTCACCGTTTTAGAGGAAATCGTTATGTTTCTACGAACCATTTGCCTACATTACGGATACTGCAATAACTCTAAGCAAGCGCGGCCTGCACTACTTACTTTCCCCTATTCCTCTGCTGTACTCAGTCGGTAACGCGCGAGATTTATTTCAACGATTTTCGTTATTATTTAATTTAAATTCATGGCTAAATGGCTTAATTTGCAAAAAAAAAAAAAGATTTAAGACATTAATTGTTCAAATTATTTTTACCTATCTGCTTATTTAGCAATCAGACAGTTCTCTCGGGCCTTTGCCGGAAATAGAGCGCTGCAAACCTTGGGCAAAGATTATTTTTTTTCTCCTTAATGGTGCTTCATCTGGTGGAATACAAGTTTTAATACTGTAAATTTTATTAGTTACAACAATGTAATTTATTCGTCACAACAATAATTCCTTTCTACAATTCACCTTAAACGCTCTCGTCAACAATTGGATTTCCACTCAACACAGTATTCGTTATAGCACTCCACCGACGACAATGACAATTTACTTGGACTAGTACGAACAACAATGAACTGTTAATCTTAACTAATATTTACAAAGCACTATTTACAAATCAGAACTATCAGTTCTCAGTTCACAGTTCTTCTATCTCAGTCACTCGAGTCCACAGTATCTCGAACCACAGACCTTCAGAGACAGTTCACTGTACTCGAACTCGGGTCCCTCCAACTGCGGTCCACTGCACTCGAACTCAGGTCCCTCCAACTGCGGTCCACTGCACTCGAACTCAGGCCTTCGGATGCTGACGCAGATGCGGACGCACACTCGAGTCGAACTCCGGCTGGCTTGCTTGCTCTGGCTTTCTCACTGACTGAATAACTGAAAACTCTAAAACTGAAACTGCTCGAGTTCGCTGGCGCTTCTTCTTTTATAGCAAAATCATAGTTGCGAGAAATTTCTACAGGTGTGTAGAGAATTATCTCGATGTCTCTACTTCGACGGACTTCTGGAATAGTCGAGAAGGTCCATTCCCCCTTACTCCGCATGCAGCAGTTGCGCGTGCACTCTCCCCTCGTCGCGTGGGCCTTTCCCTTTCCCCTCGTCGCGCCGTCCCTCATGCTTCATGAAGCCCGCGCGATATGCTCTCTCTCGCGGGACGCTGGTCGTGAGTTCGAATCTCACGTCGCTGTCACAATACAGTAAAATGATAAATTTGCCTTAAGGCTTTTTTCAGTTGGTATTAGCGGTTTATTTCGACATAATATGTCCTTATATCATCATTATATCACAGTTAATATATACAGTCACGAAGCTTGAGTTGTTGAGGGTACTAGGAACAATAGACAATAGGTACTATTTCGCATTGTCTGTGATGAGGCGATAGTAGCGATCCTAGTGGTTAGCAACTATCTATGGATGCATATTCCCTACGTACTGAACTTCGTGACTGTATATACTAGACTGTGATTATATGATGTACTGGAGGAATATTATGTTGACCATTTAATATTTTTATGCCTCTGTACTTGAACTAATATGTGCCAACACCGTATTGTAAGAAATTAAGTTTAAAGTTAATTTGTTTCTAATTTATAAAGCGAGTCAATTTGCCTATTTTATATTAAAAAGAATGAAGATCATATGGGGGTTACAAGACAGAAATATATGAATAAAAAAAAAGAATGAAACAGAATAGAGTGATGAATATGGAAAGACAGTATAATGGAATAAACGTCAATGTATATTAACAGTAAAACGAAATGAGAAAGCGTAAATTGTATTTCATTATATGTTTATTCTGATCAAGTCTTCTGTTTTTTATTCATATTTTTCTGTCTTGAAATAGTTGAAGTTTACAGTTAGCTTTTTTAAATGTTCCTAATACTGTTTGGAAATAACTTAGCCAGAGCATGATATTTAAGTTATTTTCTGATAATATTGGTTTCATAATCACCTAATTCTGCATATTTGATCTGTAATTGGATTGTTGGCCGTGGCTCAAGATAGATACAAGATAGACGATTCTAGCTGGAATCTAGTGAAATCGGGATTTATTTCCGGCGGAGAAATGGACAACTATCACCTCAATGTGACTAGGTTGTCCCTTTTACCTTGCATTTGTTCCTTATCAATATCATGAGCTTTGTAACATACTGACATGTGATTACGATATGGAATATTAGTATAGATTCTAGACATTCCTGCAGTAGTGCGGGATATCTTATTTAATACGTTATTTAGTTCGCATGCGGGAGCCATGTCTTATTTAGAAATCCCCGAAATAATATCACAAGACAAGTCTGCGCACAGTGCGTATTGAAAAATTCGTATTCCCCCCCTCCCCCCCGAAATAAAAAATTTAAGTGTTCACAAAAGCTGCATTATGGTGCCAACGTTTCGCACAAAAAAAATTGGACCCTCTAGAAGCACTTTTAACCGGGCCGCAGAGGTCTAAAGATTAGCGTATAAAGTAAAATTTTTATTTATTTCTTTATTTTCGTAAGTCTTCGGTGCATGGTCAATGGGGCTTAAATCGCTCCGTATTGCTTTCACAATTTTTACTTTCTGAAAAGCTATTAAAAAGGAAAACTTCAGCTTTCATTTGGTATTACGTAGTTGTGCCTGGGTGGAACACAAGTCATAATACAGTAAAGTGATCAATCTGCCTTAAGTCTTATTTTCTAACTTTTTGTCGGTATTAACGGTTTATATCGACATATGTCCTTAGTACCGTCACTATGGTGTACTGGAGAAATATTATGTTGACCACTGAAGATTTTTATACCTCTGATCAAATAGATAATTTTACTTATTATGACATATTTCACCGACACTCAAGTCCATAACACCAAATAAAAACTTCAGTTTTTCTTATTAATAACTTTTCAGGAACTAAAAATTGTATAAAAGAAGTGACTTAAGGCCCATTGACCATGCATCGGAGAATTATGAAAAAAAAAAAAAACTAAAAATTTTGCTTTATACGCTAATCTTTAGATCCCCTTCGGTTCAGTGGAAAATGTAATCAGAGACCTACATAGTTTTTTACTGCTTATAATAGACTTCAAGAAACTTTTGTACAGCCTTATGTTTTGAATTTCAAATTTTTTTTTCGATTCACCCTACTGTGCATACCGGTAGTTATTTCCAATTCGACCACTGAGTATATTGTTGGTTTATACTTATTATTTACACAAATATAGTCCCGTCGCTCTTATTTCCGGCAGCCAATCACGTTGCAGGTCAGCTACATTTAAACGTATGCGTCTTGTGATTCGCTGATGATGACGTAATGCATTTCCTAAGGCTCGATAAATACTTAATATAAGTTAATCGCCCGCCATTTTGGCTTTTTCGCTGGCGTTCGCAAAAAGCACACGAAAACGTTATTTGCCGCTCAATTATTTGCTGAATTACAGTGAGTTTGATTTATTATCATAGGAGCTACGACATGATAATGTTTAACGGTGTGGCAAATAGATTCCTCGTCTGGTAGCTCGGCAACGAAAGAACAAAAATTGCGAACGATACTACCTACCTAGATTTTATATTGTCTTCACTTCCTAAGACGTCAGCAAAGAGGAGTAGTCACGCCGGGAATATCAGCGTCGGGACTATAGTAGCTCGGATGAAGGACTCAGTATGTATGTTCATGTAGATTAGGCCAATAATGATATTAGATCTATTAAGAATTTCATAAGGCGTCAAATATTTAAACCCTTTAAAGAATCTGTTATCTTATTTTTTCGACTGCTTGTAGGCATGTAATAAGTCTTGAATGAAAATTATCAGACTGTAAAGTGCATTGCGGCACTATTAAACTTCAAAGACTCACATTATGACCGGATTTGTAGGTGTAATGTAATCAAATGCGTCGTAGTTTTGAAGTGCTCCATTTATCACATGGTTGTGTGCAACCACGTACGTCTGAATTTAATTGGAAGGTTGGATTTTCTCTAGAGGTTATAGTCAGTCTGGTAACAGGTAGTTTCAGAAATCATTAATTTCAGGTTTCATTTGCATTCCCTGTAATTGTCTATGTAATTAAAGGAACATATTATAGACACAAGAATTACTTTGTTTTTCCGCAGTACGGAGTTCAATTTGTAATTGGTAATTCTTTTATTAAGGTGCTTATAAAGCACACAAGCTGTTTAGTGACGTTGAGGTGATTTCACAGAGATATTTAGTCAATGGCGAAATGAGAATGCCGAGCAAAGCTGAAGAACTCAGGGAAAATAAATCTAAAACAGTTTTTGTAATTTAAATACTATAAGAGGAATTACATACGGAGGAAGGCGCATTATCGAAAGTTATTAACAGCTGAACAGATGTATATCTACATACTTTGAGAACAGTCTCCAACATAATAATTGATTGTTCAGTAAAAAGTAACAGAAGGGATGAGAAAGGGGTTAGGAGCAGTGGAGAAATGTTAAAGACAGAAAATCTGAAGTGTTTTGAGAACAGTCTTCACGGTAATAGTTTTTTGGTCACTACAAACGTCAAAGAAGGGATGATAAGGGATGAAACAGTAAAAAAAAAAAAAAAAAAACGAAGAAACTGAAGAGAGAAACGCCTGTATGACGGGCGTCGTTTTCAGTAAAATAAATCATAAAGAAACGAAGGAATAACAATGCAATATTAAATGTAAGTGAAACGGACATACTTCACTACTATCTCCTTTCTCTCTTCATTTCATTATTTCATTCCTTCCTCCGCTGTTATTTTAATCACCTGTTTCATTCTTATTTTTTTTCCGTTCTACTTTATTTTCCTTTCTCTTCATTTTGCCTTGTAATTTCTTTACTTTTTGCTTTATTACACCCTCCATTTGTTTGTCCGTTTATTATCTTTTCTTCGCTCTTTTCACATTTCTTCGTTCCTTTTCTTTCTTCCTCCATTTTTAAATTACTGTTTTGTTCTTTTCACTAATCTCCTTTTTAACTTCGACAGAAACCCAACAAAATTATTGTGGTGGTGGCAGCGATGGTGGTAATTTATTTAAAGACGCTTTTATCTACAGAGGAATTCAAGTTCAGCTAGAAAGTGCCAGAGATTTTACCTGGAATCTGTCACAGACAGGGTTGTTTGTGTGCATAAATTTACGACACGGTCCTTTCATATTATTTACTTACCTTTCCGAGGGAAAACCTTGGTAAAGAATTTATCGTCCTTAAAACCCATCGCCTTCGGCCCGGTTTGAACTCACGATCCTAGAAAAAAATGATTGGTATGTTGTTCACTATACGAATATACGAATGAGAAGAAGGAAGAAGGTAATAATTAAATCAGAGAAAGGAGAAGTGGAAAAATAATTAGGAAAAGATAGAAAATGAATGGGGAAAATTTAAACAGGCATGAAGAAAGAAGAGCAGAGTAAATAAAATAAGAAAGAAATGAAGAAATGTGGGAGCATAAAGCACACAATAATGAACGCTAATAGTGTATGAAATAAATGAAGAAAGGTGGGAGCATAAAGCACACAATAATGAACGATAATAGTGTATGAAATAAATGATACATTGAAAAGAAAAAAAATGGGGATGAAATAATGGAAGGAAAATCTACAAAATGTACAAGAGAGAAGAAAATTAATAAAGAAATAATTGAAACTGAGAAATCAAGCGAAGAAAAAGAAAAGTCTACACCTGTGGAGTAACGGTCAGCGCGTCTGGCCGCGAAACCAGATGGCCCGGGTTCGAATCCCGGTGGGGGCAAGTTACCTGGTTGAGGTTTTTTCCGGGGTTTTCCCTCAACCCAATACGAGCAAATGCTGGGTAACTTTCGGTGCTGGACCCCGGACTCATTTCACTGCCATTATTACCTTCATATCATTCAGATTCTAAACAACTTAGATGTTGATACAGTGTCGTAAAATAACCCAATAATAAAAAAGAAAAATTAACGACAATGGGAACGAAATAGAGAAGAATGTAATGAAAGAAAGAATATAAAGAGAAACAGAAGATATAAATACATATATTTATAAGAATAGTCGTCGTGGTTTTATTCGTTTTCAAGTGAGCAAAGAAATAGTAAAAGAAGTCGATGTTATTATAATATCCATAATAGCCCTACTCAAAGGATTAAACACACGTCCATTAAATTAGTATATCGAGTTGTATAGGGGCAAGAGAAACGCAATTCCATGTTGCACTGGAGTGCTTAAGCATGCAAATGATAACATCCAGCTGGATTCCTCAGTAATTATATTGAAGAGAAAGGCGCAATTAATTTGTCACACACAATGAGACTATGGATTAATTCCCGGTGCCTCGAAACCACTCTGCCTCACATCCTAATTCCCTTAGAATCCTCTGCGTTATCCTTCTACCTGGGTCCAGCTCAACGCGTGTCGCAACAAACGGTAGAGAGGATTTCAGATTATAAGCAAATATAGCCATATTCCTTTGTGACCTAAGAATCTTAATGTATTATACAGTACATATATTAAGTAACATAACTTTTAAACAGTTTATCCAGAACAAAATGAGATCTGTATAAGGATAATAAAGAATGTGATCACGACTGAAAAAACATAGTTAAGAATTTTGTAACAACTACCATCTTTATATTCTTATTGTATTTTAAAAATAATTAGACGTAGCTGTAACATTGCAGGGCTGGCGGTTTGTAAATACAGAAGCCAGTTGACAAATGGGAAACATTAGTCTAATTCAAAATACAATTGTATATGGTATGTTTACTACCAAAAATGTTCAAAATGTGCTCCATTTACTTGAAGACAGTACCTCACTCGATTCTGACATTTTTGTCACGCTTAAAAGTGTTGCAGGTGGCTTGTGCTGGATAACATGGGCGATCCTTTGTTTCAAATAATTTATAAATGTAGGCTCTGTCTCAAAAACATATGTTTCACAAATCCTCATAGAAATAAATCAAGAAGTGTGAGGTCTGGTGATCGTGGAGGCCATGACAGGTCCAACTCAGTACACATTGAATATCTCATTTAGTTTCTGGTGAATTGTTAGAGCATAATGTGCCCGACCCCATCTTGTTGAAATCACATTCTTATCCGTTTGTTCAGTGACAAATCATATAGGAACTCCATTACAGTGCTGTCCAGCAATTCCCCATATGTGTGTTGGTTTACATTTCCATCAAAAAAATATGGTCCCACAACCATATCACGTAGTATTCAACATCACATCATAACTGTAGGAGTACCACAGTTGTTAGCTTCACGCATCCATCTTGGATTTTCTTTGGACCAGTATCGTGCATTTTGTGTATGAGCGTGTCCATCCAGAACGAATTGCATTCACCACTGAAAAGAACATGCTGAAGGAATGATCGATTAGTACGCAGACGCTGTGTGATCCAGTTGCAATATGTTCGCCTCTTGACTGGATCTTCTTGCATTGTGTGTAAATGCTGCTATTTGTAGGAATGAATACGTGCACATTTCAATATTCTGCGAACAGATTTTCTACAGATACACTTTCTCGAGCCATATAGCGCAATGACCTTCTAGAGCTGGCAATCACGTCTATTGAATGCCATCCGTCAGTAGCAGATTTGGGTCGTTTCTTGTCGAGTACACTGAAAGTTGTTTTAAATTTATGCAATAATTTTGCTACATTTTGGCATGATGGTTTTGGAATGTCAGGATGACGACGACGACGAAACTCGTCTGCAGCTTCTCTTGTCTTGTGATTGTACCCACGGAGCAGTACTCGCTCCACTCCAATTCCAGCAATTTCTACCCTTTATAGGGAAGAAGTGGGTGAACACTTGTACCTTAAGCCGGAGTTTTTTCGTTTGATGTATGACAACTTGACAGGGGAGTCTCTGATCCTTTTAATAAGGGGACTGTTCAACAGTCTGGGAACCTTCACACGAAAAACTTCTTTTGCTCATAGCCTCGAACGGGACGAATATAGTTCATAACGATGCAAATAATTAAACAGTTATTGTCAGGAAACAGAATTTTCCTAGACTTAACGTATTTTCAAGTTAAATATACTCTTGATAAACATTAATTTAAATTGTGAAATAGGAAGAGATAAACAGCAACTTAACGTACTAATGAACTCGAATGAAGTTATCTTTTATCACTCGTACGTATCGTTAACCGAATTTCAGAGACTCTCATTGTGTAAATTTTACTGCTACTGCTACGTAACATAGAGTAACACAATTTATTTTTCACTCACTGTTGTGTCGCCTTTTTTCCTGTTTTCTAAGCGAAGTACAACATGGATTAATGGTGTTACATGTCATTTTAAACAGTTCATCCACGTGAGCACGGTTACTAGCTTGGATATCAGGGGGAATGTGGACGTTTTGATGCTGCGGGGCTGCTATACAAAAGCTACGGCAAAGTAAGGCAGCACGACTTGTATTATCTGCTACAGAAAATGCGTGGGAAAAGGGTAAGCTGAAAGGTAGTTGTAGAAAAAGACATACGAACACGTCTGGCTATTTCCAGACAGGGATTAAGGGAGTTTTATTTTGAAAATATCATAAATCGTGTTCATTGGAAAGGAAATTTCTTTCCACGGCCGCCACAAAGTTTTAAAATTAATTACAATTAAAATTCTGTCGGGTTGAGTCACATATCCATACCTCAGTTAAATTATAATTTTTACTGAAGGACCCGAGGTTTGATCTCTAGGAGCCTAATTCAGAAAACTTAGCTTCGAAGCAATAATTTAGAAGGTACAAATAAATATTATATTTTCTTGTAAAATATAAAATTATATTTCTCTTTTTCAAATTACATTTGTCGTTGTAGGTATGTAGAAAGCGTTTTAACTTCCCTATCAAGCGGTCCGTGGTTTCATTAGCAGCGTGGGCAATGAAAGGAATTCATCTTCCGTCCATGAGTTGGTATCTCCCCAAGTGCATCACGATGCTAGGTAGGCATCGGTCCCATACACTGGCCGAAATTTCATGAGAAAATTTCTTCCCCCATGAGGGCTCGAACCAGCGCGCATTCCGTAACGCGAGTCCTAGGCAGGATACCTCAGGCCATTACGCCACGGCGCGGGACTCACACAAATTTAGCAAATTAAAATTTTCATGAATAAGGACAACACCGGATGTTGGAATTATTTTAATTTCATTTTGAAAAATTCTTTAATACGTAAGAATTTTGTGATGTCTCACAACATATATCCTAGATTACTATAGAAATTACACCTTGTCTGATATAGGAAATCCTGAAAGGACAACTGAAGAAGGCCACAGGCGTGGCTCAGTCGATTAAGGCGCTTGCCTGCCGGTCTGAAGTTGTGCTCGGGCACGGGTTCGATCCCCGCTTGGGCTGATTACCTGGTTGGTTTTTTCCGAGGTTTTCCCCAACCGTAAGTTGAATGCCAGGTAATTTATGGCGAATCCTCGGTCTCATCTCGCCAAATACCACCTCACTATCACCAATCTCATCGACGCTAAATAATCTCGTTGTTGATACAGCGTCGTTAAATAACCAACTAAAAAACCACTGAAGAGATTTCTCGACCTCTAATATGAGATCGGAACGGACCAATCTGTGACCAAACTCCATGAAAGATACATGATGACGATGATGATGATGATTATTATTATTTTATAATAATAATAATAATAATAATAATATTGTTATTATTATTATTACTGTAATTAGGTCTATTATTATTTTTATTGTATGTTTTATGTGTTCTATAGTAGTATTTGCTATGTCAGATTTAACGGATCTGCCATGTTGCAGATTTATGATTGTTAAAAATTTAATCCGAGTAAAATGCATTTAATAGTAAAGCGATATGTGTGCTTTTGTATTGGCATGCTAAAATTGTAACTAGAGAATAAAAGTAGCAGTCGTGAAAAACAGTGTCTGTTTTAATGAAACACTCCATGTTTACAACGGGAAACATCATCTCGCACTATGATTGCACTTTTTGTGGTATATGTACATTAATATTTATACGAATCCGATATTGCAGCTCTGAGAGCGAGTTTTGAATGTATTGGTATTTAATTAATACATTTTACAGATTTTATAACCAGGTATTGGTTGATTCGCGAAACAAATTCCAGTAGTCGTAACGTTATAAAAATTCATCTGATATCGAAGATATCCAACCGCCTGATTTTGTACCTCGGATTCAGAGTCTGCATGAAAGTAAAAAAAAATTAATCCACGCTCTTCATATAGGGTAGTTTAGGAACATCTCGACACGCTAAGGAAAAATGTTAATTTTGGGACCGATTTATGCAAATTTTATTTAAATTTTCCCCCAAATATATGGACATGTTTTTCGTACATTTCGTATATGAGTTGCCAATGTGATCATTTTGCTACTGTATTAAAAAAATAAATAAATAAAAATTGGTGCCGAAGTGACGACTTCTCCCATAATAGTTGAGATTTCGACATGGTGTTGCAAACATAGGAAACACTTTAAAGTCCAACATTGGCAACACAAATTTTGCTCCTCAAATAAAAATATTATATAATACTCTTAGTCGCGTTGGTCACATTTGAATTTTCACCGGTGACATTTCCCACACATGCCTCATGAAACCAATATGTTTTGGCTTCCTCCAAGACAATGAAAATAAAATTCTCTGGTATTGTCATGGTAATAATATCCACTACACTGCACGACAGGTTTTTTTTAGATTGTCCAGATTGATGGACTTTTGGACTAGTTCCCTTCCGTACACGTCGACCATTAGATGGCTTCCTTGTGTGGGAAAGCCTAACTTCGTTTTGCTGTTTTGTCTCCTTCAGCTGTTTCTTATAGTTTTCAGGGCTTAATTAATTAATTAATTAATTAATTAATTAATTAATTCATTCATTCATTCAGTCTGAGTCTTGCAGTTTTCTTACTCTTTTGCCATCAGGAGGAGGTGTTAGCAGCGGAACTGGTGACAGTTCTTCAAAGGAAGTGTCAGTAGATGAGGAATTAAGAAAGCCTAAACGTTCTTGCGCACATGGTGTCTATAATGTTGTCGGGGGAGTGGTAATGTCGTCTTCAATACGAATTTCACATCAAAAGAATCAGGATAAAAGCAGTATAAATCAGGCAGAATGATTGATAGTGGTTTGGAGAATGTGCACTCTCCTAGACATTTGAAGAACTCGTAAAAAAAAGGCATACCACATCTATCATTCAGAGCATACAATAAAATTATTTTTTTGCAACATCAGATAGAAATAAGGGGATTTTCTTGCTATTAAACTCGAGTCTGATATAAAAGAGCATGAGTCAAGGTAAATACGATGCATATAATTCCCATGAAAAAAGCAATAATGTAATGCAGATGTGTACATATACATATTATACTACATACCATATCCAAGGCAAATGATACACATTTCTTAAATTTTAGAGAATATACTATAAAATCGTATCATTTCCAGTTAAAAAACCCATTTCCAACGAAAATTATTCCCAATCTGTGTATTATAGACACAGGCCTTTACATGTAACTGGAAAAGAGTTAGTTACACGTCAAAAAATTCCGAAGAAAAATGTAGATGAGCATAAAGGGACAGGAAGAAAGTGAAAGTTAAATCAGTGATGGATATAAGGCGGCTAAATTGTATTATTAGACGAAGTATGGTATCTCATAGTCTTGACAGACGAAGTTACTACTTTTAAAGAATAATGAACATTTGGCTATGGTTAAAGAAAACTATTGTAGTGCACACATTCTGTAATGAAAAATAAAGTAATGGAAAGAATATAAATTAAATTAACAGATACATTAATTAAAATGCATAAATGTACCCACAATAAAATTAATATATTTAAATAAAATGCAAGTAAATTAAGTACCGCTTTTTTAAATTCAGGCTACGAATAAATGAACATGTACAGTAGTGACAAAAAAAAACCGACCAACCCTTGTAGCTGATTTCAGAGCCTTCTTTACTCCTGAACACGATAGACTGGAAACTAAGACTTTCTTGGTTCGAATCCTGCCTGGAAACTTTTTTTTGTTCCTTATTCAAATTTATTCCCAATACTTTTCGATTGCAGCGATATTTTACTACTTAATTAACTTATTATTCCCAGAACATGAATTTTGCCAGCAATCGAAAAGTATTGGGAATAAATTAGATTAAGGAACAAAAAAAAAGTTTCCTTCGCAGGCAGGATTCGAACCACGAAAATCTTAGTTACCAGTCTATCGTGCTCTGGAGTGAAAAAGCTCTGAAATCAGCTACAAGGGTCGGTCCGGTTTTTTTTGCCACTACTGTACCTATATAGCTACATATAAATAAGTACATTTTTCAACGAACATATTAGTTTATATAATCATTGAAAATAGATATATTGTGGACTTATGATACAACGAATAGCAACGCATTTACAGAAAATGTTTATTCAAATGATCCACCTCCTTTAAACAGGCATAGCTTTGCCTTCACAAAACAACACAACACTGAGATCTAGATTTTCTTGGAGTAGAGAAAAAGTAAGAAAGCTAAAAGATTCTCTTCCATTTACTCGTGGTTAGAGCTTATGCTCCGCTACATTTGGTAGGCCCTTAGGCTCGTCTCATTATGTCGGACGGCTCTGTATAATCACAACGTACAGTCGAGAGCTCTACAGCTAAGGACGAGATGTTATTCAAACGCATTACTCCAAGAAGTGGTTTCACTTAACGAAATGTTGAGACTTGCTGTAGCATTTTTAGGAGATATAAACAAAGTGGTGGAAAGGAAATTAAAAGGTCGGAACTGCAAAATGGAACTTGAGAGATTAAAATAATTAAGTTGTTATGGACGCACCTAGACTAGCCTATATTTAATCACTGGGATACTCTTATTCAGACACAAGCAGTTGATATAATTCCAGTTTCGTTTCGTCTATTAACAGTGGTATTGTAACTTTGCAATTAAATTTAACTAATACTTTACTACTACATTTATTTTGGTACTTTTATCATTATTATATTTAAGGCATTTGGATTGGTAGTTCTATAGATTTGCTAGTTAACCCTTAAATTCGCAACAGGTTAACAGGCTATATTATAATTTTAATAGAACAATTATTTGGAATAAATTTTATTCAGCTTCCTCCAAGTGAAGGCTGCCTAGAAGACAAAGCTTACCAAAAAATTGTTATAATGAAAAAAAAAAAAAGAAAACAATGGAGAAGAAAAATAATAAGAAAGAGCACAATTAGAAATAATTGGAAAAGACTAAACAAAAACATCATTAATTCCAGAAGAAACATAGAATTTCCTAGTATCTATTTGCTATCAGGTGATCACAATCGTCTATTTAGCACTAGTTGCAAGACCCAACTTAAGTGAGCAGATCGCCATAGCAAAGAGATCACTCTATATAACTGTAGAGATGGTTTCTTAGGATTTTTATAGATCCCTTCACTGCAGACATAGATACTTCAGTGACAAGAGTTTGTCCTAGACCAAACTGCTTGCAAAAATGCGCGAATCTTTTTGTGATGGTTCCTCTAGCCCCAATCAGTAATCCAATAACTTCGATCGACGTTAGATGATATTTTTCATTATAATATGGTATAGTGGGTCGTATATGTCGCATTTTTCCTGATGTACCTCAGCAGGTTGATTTTCGCATGTTTCCATCCTTACAATTATGAATCCGCTTGTTGATCTTGTTGGGATAGCGATGATGTCAATGCGCCTTGTAGATCCATTTGTGGACAAACCATGGACCTCCTCTTCTAAAATAATTTTACAATACTATAATATTGTACAACATATAAAGTATGGAAATTGCGATAGTTGTTAGTTGTTTTCTTTACAGTCCGGCACGGTTTAATAAACTAGTGTGAGAAATGAAGTTTTGCCAATTTAAGGATTAAGTTTTTTTATAAATTAAACATTTTTCATTTCTACAGCTACTTATGTAGTTATGAAATGATTTGTATCATTCTTATTTCATAATTTAGAAATTTAATAATAATTGTGGTTATTTTATATTGTTTATTATGTTTATTATTATTATTATTATTATTATTATTATTATTATTATATGTACAAATGAACTTATTCATTCCTAATTTTGCGTTGTTGATTAACATTTGTATTATTACTGTTTTGTTATTATGTACATTTTAGGCTATTATGTTATTACTACTAAGAGTTATATTATTATATTATTGAATTATGCTTATTTATTCCTTATAGATCATTTATTACCTCGTGAAACCAAATGCTTGCGTGAGCCGTAATATATAGTAAGAATCTTATGGTGGGGGGGGGGGGAAGTGAGATAGCTAGCTACCAGCAGAAGCGTGGCGAGAGAGAGAAGCTTCTCAATCCACTTTTTTTTTCCCCTAACGCGCTGGTAGGTTTCACGAGATAATGAATGCCCTATAGGATACATCATGTGTTTCAGAACACACGCATCAGCCTTTTTTTCTCGAAAACTGTATGATATTGGTTGTCCATAAAAAATGTTTGATAACCGAAACCTATGTAAAGAATATATTGGTGGTAGTACCATTTCTCGCCACAAACCGGAAGTAGGGGTATCTATGGTCAACTTCGAAATTTCAAATTAGAACATAGGTCTTTGAAGGTACCATTGGAATTTACTTGCCTCATGAGTGATGCCTTATGGTGTCACTTATAAGACTCAAATCTTTCTTCGGACAGTTTACTAAACAACAATTAGTACTGCTACCTGATTATTAGAGGACACTTGAGCCTAATGAAAACTATATAAACTCCATTTTTATAAGACTTCTGCGATATAAATCTGAACTGATATTTTGTCCAAATGTTGGTTGTGGTATGGAATATGACTTTGTCAATCGAAAGTTTTTCTATAGTAACAGGCGATTGGTTTAAACGATTCAGCTGTGTTGTTTGCAACCTGAGTTTTAAGTACAACCTCGACTCTATTAATTTTCGAATTTTGTGGGTACGTGCCAAGTTCTAGCAAGTTATTAAAAACGTTTAAAAAATGGAATACTGAAATGGTCATTTCTAATTATATTGAAAGGAATTACATCAAGTAATGACGGGTTTTGGTTGCTCTGTTTCAGTATTATCCTTCCTGCATCTTGGTATGTAAATTAGAGAATATCTGAAGCTCTCTCCTATTTGCTTAGAACTTTTTAAGTTTCTATATCTACCATGTCTTCTGAGGAGCATTTCATTGTCAGCAGATTGCGGATTATAATGTGCCTGAATTGTAATCTCTGTCAGTTTCTATGGTGGTCAGGTATTGTTGAAATTTTCTACTTTTATGCAAAGTTTGTATAAAATGTTTAATGGATTCTGCGTGCCTTGTGTAGAGAAGATTCTCTACATGTTAGATTTAGCTTGAAGTAGGCCTAATTATGCCTTGCATTTAGATTTTATAACTTTTTACGAAGAAGGTCACATTTTATTCGTCTTCATCTCCTTTGGCAAGCCAATAACCTCTTTCTAAGCATTTCCAGGTTCGTATTCTTCCAGTAATTCTTTGCAGGTTTCTCTAATAGCTTTGGAAGTATCTCACACATTTCAACTATGCCCAACATTATGTTAATTATGGAGTTGTTTACTGTTGAGATGTAGTATTACTGTTTACATGTCTTGATATGGTGTACAGTTTACTGACTTCTGTTTGTTGAAAAGGCTCCCATTTTACGTTTTTTTTATTCTATGGAAACAAGTTAAATAATTATTATCTGTATCTATAATGTGTGTGTTTGAAGTTGACTTTATTTGAATTATGATGAGATTGTCGTCTGAAAGGGTGGTTTTGTTACTCACTGCCCTTTCCGTGATGTGTGGTTTCAGCACTGAACTGCACTCCCTAACATCAATGTAACTTTCCGAGTTCTGTCGTCTGTACGTTGAAGCGTCGCCGTTATTTAGAATGAACAGGTTGCTGACGCAGCAAAAGTCGAAGAACTTTTTGTCCCCGCTGTCATGCACAGGATTGCAAATGTTTTGGCGTTAATATCACTTGTTATTAGTAAAGTTTTCGTGGAGTTTGTCAGAAATTTAGTTGAGAACATGAAGAAATTCTTCGAAGTCACAGAGAGATTAAAATACAGTCATTACAAACATAGAAATCGATTCCATAAAGATTGCTACAGATGAAAATTCGATCTGTAGAGGAGAGCTGCACTATCACAAGTGCAATGTGAACTCACCAAATATGGTGCACTCTGGATAGTCTCTAAGTGAGCTATGCTTTTCAGCAGTAGCCACATCTATGAGTCACTCACAGAGTGTCAGGATGAATAACAAGTTAAGGGCTATTCCCTTGGACTGTAGTCACAGGTGATGAGCCTTTGGTGCATCTTTACTAGCCCAAGACAAAGTGCGCATCAATGCTCGAGAATTGCCAATGGTACACTTGTGCAGAGGTGCTGCCATCTTGCAACTGTTGCTTCTTTGTTTCACTTGTGCACACATCGATAATACTGCCATCTAGCAGTGATAGCTTCAGGCACCTCATTGAAGAATATAGGTATACGTTCGGCGCATTCTTGTATGTTGTGGCCTAGTAATTGCACAAAGCAGTCTGTTGGTGATCATGTCATAGGTAAAAATACAGCTGGCCAGACCGAAAACTGTTATGCTCTTTTCTCTGGTATTGGGCTCCTGAACACACTGGAGTTTAATGTATGTTTCGTTGTTTGTGTTGGATTTTAGTAGGAAATTAAGACAGGCTGATTCTTATAGAACCGAACTGGATAAATTACTTACAAAGTAGAAACTATAACAGGGGTTCGTTTCAAATCACTTTTAACCCTTTGCAGCATAGTGGTTGTTCAGAAGAACCACCGTTTTTATTTCTTTTTCTACAATTACAGTAAAGATGTTCCACCATGCAACCATCCCTTGAGGATGCCATCTATGTTTAAAATTGTGTGCAGAGTTAAAATTTTGAAAAATTTGATCGAAGCTTTCTTATAATCGATGATATGAAAAACATAAAAATAACATTTGTGCCTCAAAGGGTTAAAATCAATCGCATCTAATGTCACCATACGTACAGTACATTATCCAAGGATGACAATAGCAGTCCGCCAAAGGAATAAAGGTGAAATATTCCATTGAAGAATATGTGTATATTTTGGCCCTTGTTTGTATAATTCTTTAACTAAATTACACTCAGAACTTCTAACATGTAACCCACTAAAATATAACAAGAAAATTAGAAACGTGTTAATGTCTTCAATTTGATTAAATAAATTTATAGCCTATGTGTATGAATTAATCAGCCTATATTATATTTGTATTCTATAATTTTGGAATTTATATTTTTTTTTATAAATTGTCCCACTTTATTCATGTACGATATTATTCTTCTCTATGTTAATATTATATGTTATATAAATTCATTGCCGCTGTTATTTTAATTTTTATTTCCTATTTTATTTTACTTCCTTTTCTATATTCCTCTTATATTAATATAGGCCTATTATATTATTTAATTTTACTGTAGCTGTAGTTTTAATTTTAGTTCCTATTTTATTTTACTTTGTATATTCTCTTGTATGCTTATTAATAATATATCTGAACTGCGACCGAACACGAGCGCTGCTCATTCGGTCCTCAAATTTTGTTAATATTACTGTATCTCCTTTTTTATATTGATTGTATTATTTTATTTCTGTTTCTGTAGTTGTAATTATATTCTGTATTCTGTATATTTAAATAAATAAATAAGTAAATAAATAAATAAATAAATAAATAAATAAATAAATAAATAAATAAATAAATAAATAAGTAAATAAATAAGTAAACAAGTAAATAAATAAGTAAGTAAATAAGTAAGTAAATAAGTAAATAAATAAGTAAGCAAGTAAATAAGTAAGTAAATAAGTAAATAAGTAAGTAAGTAAGTAAGTAAATAAGTAAGTAAGTAAAGCAAGCAAGCAAATAAGTAAATAAATAAATAAACAAATATACATAAATAAATAAATAAATAAATAAATAAATAAATTCACAGGATCTTTCCTTTAAAGATTATTTAACCACTTTCTTTTCCGTGATGCTGTTCACACTAATGCATGCAAGAAAATATTCACAGAGTTTGTGGAGCAACTTGATGACGTGGAACTAACAAAAGGGATGTTTTGAGCAATATTAGGTGGCCTGTCATACATCCGAAGAGTGAATAAAAACAATATCCCTTATTTTTACAATGGAATCATCTCTGCTAATTCCTGGCCACCCTTGCTTTGTTCCGAAATTAAGTAGAAAATAATATTAATACTGACTAAACAATGACAAACGCACTGATGAGGAGTGATATGGAAGTGTTATGAAGTCTGTGAATGTGCTAAAGGATAAGATAATAATAAGGAAGAACTATTTAATATACAACAGCAGCTGAAACCCAGAAAAAGTCACGATCTTGAGCAGCAGTACTCCTGCAAGACAGAGAAGTAACACGAATTACGCATCTGTGGAAGACTGTGAACAAACTCTGAGATTATACGAAAGTTTAATCATGAACGTGGATATAAAGAAAATTGAGAAGATGAACAAGAAAGGAATTGTACTAGGAAATGAAGACGAATGATAGCTATATTTCAACTAATAACCTTACAGCTAAAATTGAGGAGCTGGATATCTATACTAATAATAAATCTTTAGCCAAAATTTTTCTGATAATTTTCGATTTTCCAAAAATAATTGGTGTAAACATGTACAGTATAATTAACCATCCTGAAACCGAAAATCGCTTTTTTTAAATTTTTGTTTGTATGTCTGTCTGTCTGGATGTTTGTTGCCTTTTCACGCAATAATGGCTGAACGGATTTCGATGAAAATTGGAATACAAATTAAGTTCGTTGTAACTTAGATTTTAGGCTAAATTACATTCAAAATACATAATTTAAAAGGGGGGTTATAAGGGGCCTGAATTAAATAAATCTAAATATCTCTCTTATTATTGATTTTTGTGAAATATGTTACATAACAAAAGTTTCTTTAAAAATTATTTTCGATAAGTTTTACTCTTTGCAAACGTTTGATAGGACTGATATTTAATGAGATAAATGACTTTTAAAATTAAAATACAACGCCATCTAAGGCGGTGTAATGAAATGAAAACAAATGACTTCGTCTATAAGGGGTCTTGGACAACAACAATCGAAAGCTATGAAACATAGCCTACAGAGAATGCTTTCTGTGTTTGTATGAAGTAATATCGGAATCTAAATTAACCGACTTGTATAATTAATTATTATTTCACCATTGGAAAGTGTAGTTTCTCTAGATGGACATAATTCTATAATGTTATTACAGTAACTTCTTAGTGAATCGAGGACAGGTAAGATTAAAATAGCTTCTTATGCACAGAAAACTTGATAGGCTATTCTGTACATAACAAAAGTTCCTTTAAAAATTATTTCCGATAAGTTTTATTCTATGCAAAATTTTGATGGGAGAGATATTTAAGGATATACAAGACTTTTAAAATAACAATATAATACATTTTCACTGCCGCCTCAGATTATAGCGTTGTTGTTCCTGCAGTAACTCCTATGTGCAAAATATAAAATTTTTAGTAGGGAGAAAAAACACATGTATTCATTCCATTGCAGTGGTACATAGAAGATCGTGAATTCTTACATTTTCGAAAGAAAGAAATATAATTATATATCACTAGATATGCTGTATCACTATTTAAGTTATTTGAAAGGTTCAGAACCATAATGGGCCAAGCGCCATTTACTGAAGACGTAGAAAACTAGGGTTAAAATTAAGTTATTACCATAATTCAATGTAAACATATAGCAAGGACTATAAAGTTTACACATTAAAACTAAATAATACGTCAATATTC
Organism: Periplaneta americana; assembly: GCF_040183065.1. Taxonomy (NCBI): domain Eukaryota; kingdom Metazoa; phylum Arthropoda; class Insecta; order Blattodea; family Blattidae; genus Periplaneta; species Periplaneta americana. The sequence continues at coordinate 69,322,396 of NC_091133.1, read as the reverse complement.
ATTAAACAAATAAGAAACATATTAAAGGAATTGTCATTGCACCAAGTGAGTGCTCTCAAGTCCAGAATGTTCGTATTTTAATTATTTAAATTAAAAAAATTAAGTAACATATTAAATGATTTATCCTTCTATCAAACGTCCTATTTTGATTATGTAATTACTTTATATTTATTTCTAACAGGTGCAGCGGAGCGCACGGGTATGGCTAGTCTACAATAAGAGTGTTAGCTTATTAACGCTGTTATTTAACAGACAGCTGGTCTAAAATATTATACATTATAAAAAATCTCTTAACTTAAAATTAATTATAAATAAATTATTAACATATATAAAGATTTTGTTCAATTTTTAGAATTTCTGTCTAAGACTGATTTCTGTCAATGATTTTTAATTAACGCTGTTATTGCACCCAGCTCCTCAACTCCAAGAAATCCGCAATTCAAGGCATGGATGTGTGATTTCACGAGAAGGAACTAATAGAAGCATCAAGAGAATCCCTTCTTTGCACAGTGCAATCTAGGTGGTAAGAAGAAGATGACGAAGCAAGCTAGTAATCACGGCATGGTAGATCTCAGCATGCAATAGTAGAAGTTACATCCAGTTGTACCATGCAGGAAAAAAATGCGAGAAACTATTTTCCATATTATCTACATCTGTTACATTTATTTACATTTTAAAATTATTTTCATTTCATTTACATATGAAGAGTCCACTGCAAGAATGATGGATGTCACTTTCTTGTCGAAAATGAACCAAGACTGTCAATGCATAGCTTAAGACATATAGGGCCATATTCATAGACATTCTTAGTGCGGGCTTCCGGTGGATGATCAGCGAACTAACGTTTTTCGTATTCATAAACCAGTGTTAGCGATAGGTATGATATGATGTGATATGAATCCTGTACAAGTAATCAGTCGATAGCCGAGGCTAGTTTAGCACGTTCGTAGCGCGGGCTAGCAAAATATCTATGCATAGCACCCATAGAATGTACATAGAGAGTTATATGGCATTGACACTGATAGTCATTGTCCAGTAATGATCGGAAAATCTCAGTTAAGCTTTGAGCACTAAGCATTTCAAACTTTCAATTGCTTCTCCTGCAAAATGTATTCCAAATGACATCCATCATTCTTGCAGTGGACTCTTCATATATGAGTTAACATGCCCGTTTGTAACTCACAACAGGTCCTCGAAATAACGGTCACCAACATTTATTATTTACATTCATTATTTACAGTTAGTTTATACAATTATATTTACATATATTATTTACATTTACTATTCATACTTATTTACATGTAGACAGTCATGTTTGTTTCCTGGCCTATCGCCCACAAGATAGTTCTATCATATTTAAATTGTCACATTACAAACATGATATGATTCAACGTCAGATCCTTTGATACCATTCGAAGAGTTAATCATAGAACGTAGAATACGTTGTTAACCCAGGTTTCTAAATTGTATTAAAATAGATAAAGGGTTGAGAGGTAGTGGCCTACTGGCGATCTTGCTTCCAGACATTTCGTCTACGCTACAGCTACGGTAGACATCGTTAGTGGCTCGGTGTATCAGGGGATATGAACGTTGCTACACCCTGTACAAAAGATTCAGTGATATATATTTGTTTTAATACATAATATTTCTATCAGAAAAAGTACATATTTATTATTTTATTTATTTATTTTTATTGCTAGTAAGTTTGAAATGAATACAAATTAATAAATACAATGAAAGATAAACTAGCCCACTCCTGAATGAGTAAGACTCGTGCTCAGGAGGGGATTCCAATACAGACAAAAATAAAATTGAAATTGAGATTAAATACTGTTTAATATATTTAAACCCAAACTATAAATCCTATACCATTTATTTTATTTTTTTTTATTAATTTGGGGAGGATTCGTGGTTGAAATATTATTGGAATAAAATTTGTTTAATAGTCTGGGACCTTGACTCATGCTATGATAAAAAGCTGCATTGGTTTTACATTTTGGGTCAGACAAACGCAGAGAATTCATATTTTTAGTTTTATATTTATGTATATACCTTTCAAAGTTATTAAAATTTCTATGAAAATATTTTAATAAAATAAAATAATACATTTGTTTAATGTTGAAAACTTTGAAATGTTTAAACGAGAATTCAGTTGGGTAATCTTTCTGCTTTTTAAACACATTTTTAATACTTTTTTCTTAGTAAAAATTAACGGATAAAGGTTGGATTTATAAGTTCCACCCAACCTATAATACCATACGTAAATATAGATTGAAATAATGCTAAGTAAATTACACGTAAACAGTTAATTGATAAAATATTTCTTAGAATAACAAAGTAACATAATGTTTTACGTAATTTATTACAAATGTAATGGATATGATTATTCCATTTTAAATGATTATCAATAATTATACCTAAGTATTTAACCTCATTAACTTCATTAATAATTGAACAATTGCAATTTATATCGGAACAATCAATATTCTGTGTAAGTCCTTTTTTTGTTGAGTTCGATCAAACGAAATAATTTCAAATGCATTTTTCTGTATTTGTTGTGTTCGCCCCTTGGACTCGTAACGTCTCAAATGTTCTGTAGAACATCCCCTATTTAAAGTTTATTTTTTGCACTCTTTAACTGAATCACCCTGTAAATGCTACCATTACATCCGTGCGAATTATCAAACGAGGAGTAAATAGGGTATAATTTCCTTAAAACTAAAGTAGATTGTGACTAACGGCTCAAATATTTGTGTTGGGATGAAACCAGCAGAGGAATTTGACAGTGTGGTGCAACATAATTTAAACTACTACATAGCGGTCAGATGTACCGCAGACCATGTCGCGGTCCGCGTTGTGACCGAGCTGTCGGAACAAACCGCAGACACACAAACATTGAATTTGTTTATTAGCATTTACGTACTCCGGCCACGCCGCCCATGTCACCTTCCGCTATACTTCAATAACACCGCTTATTTAAAATGGCCGATAACAACAACACGTCGAACCATATTCCACGTATTTATCTACAATAAAATAGTTGCAACTGCTTTAATTCAATATAAACACTCTAGTGTCACCACTATGAATTTCATGGTACTGTAGTGTTTTTAGCTGCGAATTCTGAGAACATGAATTAGATTCCTGACATGAAAATAGAGATTTAGTTTCTTTCCAGAAACAGTGGACGCGTGATCCTTGTCTGGTATTAATCTTGAAGCAGTGGGACTGTACTAGAAACAGTGGACGTTTGATTCTTGTCTGGTATTAATCTTGAAGCGTTGGAACTGTACCAGAAACAATGGACGTGTGATCCTTGACTGGCATTGATCTTGAAGCGGTGGGACTGTATCAGAAACAGTGGATGTGTGATCCTTGTCTGGTATTAACCTTGAAGCGGTGGGACTATACCAGAAACAGTGGACGTGTGATCCTTGTCTGGTATTAATCTTGAAGCGGTGGGACTGTACCAGAAACAGTGGACGTGTGATCCTTGTCTGGTATTAATCTTGAAGCAGTGGGACTGTACTAGAAACAGTGGACGTTTGATTCTTGTCTGGTATTAATCTTGAAGCGTTGGAACTGTACCAGAAACAATGGACGTGTGATCCTTGACTGGCATTGATCTTGAAGCGGTGGGACTGTACCAGAAACAGTGGACGTGTGATCCTTGTCTGGTATTAACCTTGAAGCGGTGGGACTGTACCAGAAACAGTGGACGTGTGATCCTTGTCTGGTATTAATCTTGAAGTGGTGGGACTGTACCAGAAACAGTGGACGTGTGATCCTTGTCTGGTATTAATCTTGAAGCGGTGGGACTGTACCAGAAACAGTGGACGTGTGATCCTTGTCTGGTATTAATCTTGAAGCGTTGGAACTGTACCAGAAACAATGGACGTGTGATCCTTGACTGGTATTGATCTTGAAGCGGTGGGACTATACCAGAAACAGTTGATGTGTGATCCCTGTCTGGTATTAACCTTGAAGCGGTGGGACTGTACCAGAAACAGTGGACGTGTGATCCTTGTCTGGTATTAATCTTGAAGCGGTGGGACTATACCAGAAACAGTGGACGTGTGATCCTTGTCTGGTATTAATCTCGAAGCGGTGGGACTGTACCAGAGACAGTGGACGTGTGATCCTTGTCTGGTATTAATCTTGAAGTGGTGGGACTGTACCAGAAACAGTGGACGTGTGATCCTTGTCTGGTATTAATCTCGAAGCGGTGGGACTGTACCAGAAACAGTGGACGTGTGATCCTTGTCTGGTATTAATCTTGAAGTGGTGGGACTGTACCAGAAACAGTGGACGTGTGATCCTTGTCTGGTATTAATCTTGAAGCGGTGGGACTGTACCAGAAACAGTGGACGTGTGATCCTTGTCTGGTATTAATCTTGAAGCGGTGGGACTGTACCAGAAACAGTGGACGTGTGATCCTTGACTGGCATTGATCTTGAAGCGGTGGGACTGTACCAGAAACAGTGGATGTGTGATCCTTGTCTGGTATTAATCTTGAAGCGGTGGGACTGTACCAGAAACAGTGGACGTGTGATCCTTGTCTGGTATTAATCATAGTCTTATCATAAAGTTTACTATTATGAAATATAATGGCCCTTCACTTCATATTCAAACAGCGTATTCCGAATCCCACAGGACATCAATGACGAAATAGGAACAAAACTGCTGGATTTATATCATGGTGGCTTTAAAAGTTGTATGTGCTACCTAGGAAGATTTTGCTAAATTTCCATACTGTCATCTCGCTCAAAGAAAAAAGAGCATAAACAATTTCTTTAATCAGTAATAATAGCTGGTCCGTTGTCATGTTCCTTCATAAGCCGTTTTTTTTAATTGTGCACATTAAAAACAATACAGTAGAACACACCGCCGTGACACAACAGTTCACGATGTCATTCGTCTGCTAATTCCCGCCCTATACAAGAACCTATCAGATTCACTGATGGCGGCTGATGGATACTGCCACCACCTCTGCAAGCTGATGGAACCGGTGCGACACCGGTGGAGCATCAGTGACGTCATCGTTGAAATTCTGAACACCGTGATGCCATCAGATTGCTCAGCGCTGAGATTCGGAATACGCTCAAATTTTATATGTTAAATTTTTATCTGTAGGAAATAAATTACAATAGGCATTATTGCATTTCCTTACAAGAAGCTCATTTGATTACTACGAATTATTGCCGTACGGGAAATTCATAGCATTGATCCAGTAGCCCAGTTTGTGGTCACATATTTCGCAGCTCTGGTAGCTTCCGGTGACAATGACATCACAAAGAGCAACATGTGCGGTCGTAGTTCTGAATTATTAAACATCAATCAGGCTCCATCCAATCAATCGCACAATGTTTCTGAAGGGGTTTTGCTAATATCACAAGGCTTAATGTTGATATATTGATGCTGAACCATACAAATGGTTCGATTGCATATTTTGAGTACTTTAAACACAATGGTTGAGTAGTTGTAATCAACACTTAATGTTGTGTCCCGGACATCAACTGAAAAATATCAAGTGCCCTGCTCAAAAGAGTGATCCTGAGCATATTTTAATGGGTAATTTAAAGATGCTGTATCAACTACACTGCTCCACCAATTTAATGTAATGCATTTGAGTCTAAAGAAAACAGAAAACATACATCGTAGTCTGTTGATGTGACGAGAATCCAAGGCCCCGTAAACAAGTCATCGTGTCACAAACATTTTCAAGTCTCAGTATTTCTGACAAAGTAAAATATATTATTCAGCGCTTGAAAACGGCACAAATCTTAAGGATATTGGTGGAGAGAGTAAGTTAATATTAATTATTTTTTTTATTTTTTCTTTCTTTATTTAATCTTTTATTAATCGATTGATTAATTGATTGATTCATTCATTCATTCGTTCGTTCCATCTTTCTTTCGTTCATTCACTCCTATATTCATTCATTCATTCATTCATTCATTCATTATTTTCTTAACTTCACTCACTCGCTCCTTTCTTTCTTTCTTTATTCATTAATTCATTCGTTCGTTCATTCATTCAATCATTCACTCCTACATTCATTCATTCGTTCATTCATTCACTCCTACATTCATTCATTCATTCATTCATTCCTTATTTCCTTCCTTCCTTAACTTTACTCACTCGCTCCTTTTTTTCTTCCTTCCTTTCTTTCTTTCTTTCTTTCTTTCTTCATTCATTCATTCATTCATTCATTCATTCATTCATTCATTCATTCATTCATTCATTCATATAGTACACTTTCGTTTGTTGTTAGTTTGGATTTTATTTATTGAGTTCTGCTGGTTGATCATGTCGGTTGCTTTGATTTCTAGGTTTAATGGTCTTGTTCAATAGCAATTAATATTGTTGATTAGATGAATAGTTTTCCATATTGTTTGGTAGAATGACATCTCTCACTCTTGTCTTGTTGACTGGTTAATTGTGTTAGTTTATAGGTCATGCTGATTTGCCTTGTTCATTGGATTGTAGTTGTTCTTAGTGTCGTCGTGGATTCAAGGTTCGCAGTTTAAAATGGAATGTGGAGTAGTTGACTTTTAATGGGAAGTAAAATCCTGAGTTTCTTCGTCTCGAAGGAAGGTAAAATTTGCAAAACGTGTCGTAGATTTAGGCTGTTTCTGAAAGAGTATTTAAGACAAAATTCGTTGGCTATTCGTTCACTTTAAACGTCGACGCTATAACCTCAAACAGTTGAAAGCGTCGTTAATAGTAATATGAGTTACAAGAGCGGTATGTTGAAGTTTTCATGTTCGAGGAAAAGTTTGAAAAAGCGAAACGTAGTTGAGCTTTTTTAATTTCCGAGAATTTAAAGAAAAGATACCGCTCGTGTATCGTACATTATTTTGTGCGAAGATCGTTTATTACATACCTGAAAGAGGAATTTCTAATTAGTTGCAATGAAATCTCCATTTTGGTTTCTGTTCAATGACGGCAAATTTGCAAAACAAAAATATCTGTCTTCAACATTGTTGTTTTAAAATGTTTTCTGTGTTTACTAAACTCCAGCAGGCCGTGATATACGTCTGTCTTCCCCCCTCCCCCCCAGTATATAAATGCGAACTTAAAACAAACGGTAAGGTTAAGTAATGATTTATTTTTCATTTTAATATTTTAACAATATTATTCATATAACATATTGCTTCACGAAATAAGCAAGCATTGTTTTTAATTAATTTCTCTTTTTTTCCCTTCCAACCAATTTGTGAATATATTATAGGATCTTTCATATCTTGCCCTGATTTTGTCGGGAACCAGAGAAGCACAGCCTTGTTCCCAAGCCTCTTCAATTTCAAGATCCACATCTCCTTCGTTCAAAGTAGCCGCCATGATGAGTCTGGAATCTTGTTGATTTTTTCACGGCTTCCTTAATATTACTTGCATCACGAATGCAGTAACTTTAGTGGAGTTGTAGAGTTTACTTAATTTTTGCAAATATTTAAAAACAATAATTAACAGTGCAATTTAGGTGAAATTGCAGTGGTAAGTTTCCAATTTATAATTCTTACTATATTGAACGTCTCTAAAAATAATACGTTAAAAGCCTGAAGCAGTAAAATCAATATGTCACTTAAGCGGTAAGAAGAGGGAAATTGTTATGTGTGTTAGGTTGGGAATACTGAATGTGGAATTTTAGACTTTCCGCGATTAGTTTTGTGCGGAAACCAAGCAAATACGCACGATCTCGCACAAATAAATATTACAGTACTACTACATTACTGCTATTACTACTACTACTAAGTTACTGTTACTGCTGCGTTAGGTTGTGTATTGGCTGATCATTTTATTTGCTTGGCTGATTTTGTGGATTGGTCGTTAGCAGAGTTTACTGATTAACTTGTTGCTGATTGGTCTTGATAAGTGGTTGCTGGGTGATTCTGTTGTTAGTTTGTTGATCTTGTTGACTGGCTACTTGCTGATCTTCATTGGTTTTGTTGATCGGCTAATGGTTTGTTGATTGGTCTTGTTGACCTTGTTGATTTGTTACTGGTCATGTTGATCGTTAGCTGGTCTTGGTATTTGGTTCTTTTGTCTATTAGTCTTTGTCAGTTGGCTTTCTTAATTTGTCTTGATATTTATATTTGTTTATTAACTAATTTGGTGTCTTTAATTTGTCTTATTGAGTGGTGGTTCTCGATTTACTTAGTTTAGTAGCAGTTTGTTTGAATGTTTAGTCTTCTTTAATGGTTGACTTGTTATTGGTTACTTGGTTAATTTATTTTCGGTTGGTTGATTGCTGTAGTTGATTATTGGCTTGTTGGAGAAGTTGACTGAATTTTTGCTTCGTTAATTCATTGCTGAATTTTCCTATTATTGAGAGAAACTACACGACTACACATACGGACAATATTAGAAATAGTCACACAATAGATGGGCCTATTTAAATGTTCTCTGTGGAAATTCTCCCATTCGTTTGGTTCCTTGCAACTCTCTCTGCGGTATGTCCTGTGATATTAGTGATCCGAGACCAGCTCTTCTGGTGTAGGATTTTTCCATGTATCAATATTCATTTTATTATTATTCTACCATTGCATTGATACATTATATAACATCGTATCATACTTTAGAATTAATAATAATAGAAATAATAATAATAATAATAATAATAATAATAATAATAATAATTTATTTATTTACTTACTTATTGATATTTATGTTATATAATAATAATATTAGTATTAATAATAATAATAATAATAATAATAATAATAATAATAATAATAGTGAAATGGTGATAGTGACAGTGACAGTCATTGTGATAATGATAGTAATAATAATAACTGCAAAACTCTGTGGATATTACAGGATCAAGTCATCTTCTTTGTGTAATTCCGTCATTTGCTTCCTTAAAAAAAAAAAATTATGAAAGTGTAACGAAGTGTCACAAATACTTGGGTATATTGAACATGTAAAAAGTAAATAATGATATGTTTATGCAGTAACAATCTCCGGTGCTTTTTTCACAAAGCATTTGTTGCCTAGAGCTTAATTATGGCATTAACAAAGTGTTGAATACTTTTATGTCCTCGGAGCTGAAGCATTTATGAAAATACAATGGAAGTTGTTACCCAGGGGAGTGGCGTGTTTCATAATTTGAAATTTAGCGGCGGTTATTAATCTGCTAATTGGCTTCAAAACAACATAATACTCCGAGGAAACCTTGTTTTGATGCACTAGTAAATTCACTACTCTGCACTAAATAACTTTCCAACTATATTATCATGGAAATGAAAGTATGCCTCCCATCATTGTAAAAACGAAAGTAAAAAAATTTTTAAGCACATGTGTAACATATTAATATAGCTCTGTAATCGCACAGTGAAGTAGTGAAATGAAAACACAACTAAGTAAATAAATGGATAAAGAAATAAATGAATGAATGAATAAATAAATAAATGGATAAATAAGTCAATAAATGCATAAATAAATCAATAAATGGATAGATAAATAAATAAATGGATAAATAAATAAATGGATAAATAAATGAATGGATAAATAAATGGATAAATGAATGAATAAATGGATAAATAAATTAATGCATAAATAAATGAATAAATAAATAAATGGATAAATAAATGGATAAATAATAAATGAATAAATAAATAAATAACTGAGTAAGTAAGTAAATAAATAAATGGATAAATAAATAAATGGATAGCTTAAATAAATGGATAAATGAATGAATAAATAAATAAATGGATAAATAAATAAATCGATACATAAATAAATGAATGGATAAATAAATGAATGGATAAATAAATGAATGGATAAATAAATGAGTGGATGAATAAATTAATGGATAAATAAATAAATAAATAAATAAACAAATAAGTGAATGAATGAATAAATAAATAAATAGATGGATAAATAAGTCAATAAATGCGTAAATAAATCAAATGGATAAATAAATAAATGGATAAATAAATGAATGGATAAATAAATGGATAAATAAATTAATGCATAAATAAAAGAATAAATAAATAAATGGATAAATAAATTAATGGATAAATGGATAAATAAATGAATAAATAAATAAATGAGTAAGTGAATAAATAAATAAGTGGATATATAAATAAATGGATAAATAACTAACTAAATAAATAAATAAATAAATAAATGGATAACTTAAATGAATGGATAAATAAATAAATAAATAAATGAATGAATAAATAAATAAATAAATGGATACATAAATAAATGAATAAATAAATAAATGAGTAAGTGAATAAATAAATAAGTGGATATATAAATAAATGGATAAATAACTAAATAAATAAATGAATAAATAAATAAATGGATAACTTAAATGAATGAATAAATAAATAAATAAATAAATAAATAAATAAATAAATGGATACATAAATAAATGAATGGATGAATAAATGAATTTATAAATAAATAAATAGGCTAAATAGATAAGTAAATAAATGAATAAATGAATAAATAATTTTATTCTGTCTGGGTGGTGCAGTATGTAGACTCCTGACCTCCTGTATTCGAGTTGCGAGTTCTATCCCGGCCCAGATCGATGACATTTAAGTGTGCTTAAATGAGACAGGCGTATGTCAGTAAATTTACTGAAACGTAAATGATCTCCTTCGGGACAAAATTGGGGCACAACCGCGACGCTGATAGCCTCGGCAGTTACAAGCGTCGTTAAATAAAACATTTAAAAAAAATGTATTACTATAGAGGTGTTCATAGCATCATCATTCAATTCTTGAGAGAGTGAACTCTAGTTATCACGAAAGTGTACGAAATACAGACAAATTATATGTTGAATAATTTTTGTCCCTGCGAATTCTTGTCGTTATGCAGAAATTGGCAAATCTCTCTCCTTGTCTCCTCCATTTCACCGCGACTCGTAGCGGGACTCCCACACTTCGATGTGTTTCTGACCTGTATCCGCTTTTTAATTTCGAAGTAACATTTCGACTGTGAGAAATATAAATTTCCCGGGAGAAAAACAAAGACAATTCTCATATATCACGCCTGTAGTTATGATGAGATAGGAAGCTCGTTCTCAAGAAAAGCTTCTCACCTTTCGAATAAATTCAGTACAATAAAATTGTAGTTTTCTTGGAAACGTAAAGATACTTTTGGAGTTGATCAGATTCAGAAAGTATATTCATACAAGTGATCTTAGTATTAAAGACTTTAATTATATTATTGTCTGGTGTTATAAAAACATGTTAAATGATCGTTGAATTGAAGTTGATATTGATGAAAAACTACACTACAGATTACAATGCACAAATAATTTATTAGCATAATGAATAATGTACGTTTGATTGAGGTTTTCTGACTCATTTGTAAGTTACATCTATTATGAGACAGTACATCTCACTTGACGATATGTCAGATATGTATCCATCTAAAGTCTGATTAGTGTAATATGTAACTAGTCAACAATGTATTATCTCCTGGATTAGTTGCCTCATGAGTGATGGCTTATTGGTGTCACTTATGAGATTCAAACCTGTCTTCGGACAGTGGATTAAACACATACATACATACATGCATACATACATATATACATACATACATACATACATACATACATACATACATACATACATACAAATGGCTTTTAGGGAACCCAGAGGTTCATTGCTTCCCTCACATAAACTCGCCATCGGTCTCTATCCTGTGCAAGATTAATCCAGTCCCTAGCATCATATCCCAGCTCCATCTACGTCTCGGCCTCCCCAAAGCTCTTCTTCCTTCAGGTCTCCCAACTAATACTATATGTATTTCTGGATTAACCCATACGTGCTATGCCCTGCCCAAATGAATAATGGCAATTGGACATAAAAAGTAGAACATAGATAACGGAGATGAAACTCTTAAGATCTGTGAACGTTGTCGGGAACGCCTAAGGCGAGACCTGTTCCTTCCGCGATGTTGGTCTACATATGCATTAGCTGTGATATTTAGTGGACTGCAAATCTGCCTATTAAAATTCTCCGCTATAATTAATTCACTATATTATGCGTAGAAGATCATATTGTAACAATACAGGGAGACTTCCGTGAAAAGAACATAAAGAAAATAGTTTTTGTTAGGACATAGGCGTATCTTTTAGATATCAAGTATCTTTTAGATATCAAGTATGTTAAAAACCATATTTCTATGAAAACCAGGAGAGATCGATTTTTTGTAGTATCACAATACATTTTATGTAGTACTTCATATAACAACAAAAAAGGGCTTTGGTCACGCAAGTATAGCATTCTAAAGAGGATATAGAATAAGAGATTTGAGGAAAAACCTTTCCTGTAACTTATCCTTTCTGCGACATTTCAATAAATAAAATAACAGCATCAAAGTCCTGGTGAAACATTTTGCGAATCTTCTCCTTGTTCCCTTATCCCCTAGCTGTGTTTGAGACGGTCTTGTAAATATGGTTCTTGTATTCATACCAGGCACCGTGTGGAATAGATTGGATGGTAAAAGCGGCGCGGCGCGACGCGGCGTGCGGTTTCCAAACATCTGCCATGTTTCCCGCTGCTCATAGCAAATCTTCAAGGTATTGTAGTAGGCCTCCACAGTGTATAGAGACGTCGTCTTACCCTGCAACGTTTTATTAGTTCGATTTCTGCATATAAAGTTACTGTTTAGAATAACGCAATTGTAAATGGTGATCGGTATTTTGTTCGTCTGCGAAAATGCTTTGCGAGCAAAATAGAACACATGTATTCTTTAACAATTTATTATAAATTTACTCCATGTGCGCTGTTTCAGGAACAGACTGAATGAGAAACTGATGTACGCGAACAGTGTCAGTTTGTACTCCACTGAATTTATTTATACATTGTAGATGTGTAGCAAATGTATGTCTGCTTGAAAATATTTCAATGCGATTTCCTTCTGGTATACATTATGTAAATGCTTTTCAATTCCATAAAAATGCTGATTGACTGATCCATAGGCCTAACTAGTCCGGTAGATTTTAGAAGCTTTTTTTCAACAGAAACTAACCAACCTGTTGAATGATTGCTCGACTACCTAACAAATTAACTAACAATCCAACCTACAAAATCATACAGTGTCTCCGCGGAAACATTCTGGGGAGAGAGATAAACTTTAAACGAAATTATCTGCCCTCAATGAGGGTGACCATAAAGATCCAGAATAAAAGCACTACAGAATAATTTAGAAAGACAGGAATTGTTTAGTAAAAAATCTAGAGGAATGCAAACCCAATAGAATCATCAATGGCCAAAATATAAATGGTAATGTAATATTTGGATTGAATCCTTAAGAATATTCAACAAAATTTTTTGAATCTCAAAAAATTGGAAACCGAATGCTTTTAAAATATTACATGTGAATTTAGGAAGTGTACCACGTGCACCAAACAAAAGACCAGAAACACTCCACTGACTAGTGGGAATGTTATATTTCTCACTTAGGTATGGGATGCAGGACTCATAAATGGATTTCTTCTCCTCATCAAGGTGTTGTGCCTGCAGGGCATCCCTCTCAAACCGAATTGTAAGATCAAGAACTATTTCCTTAGATTGAGTCCTGTGGATGGCTACAATATCTGCTCTTCTGTTCGAATCTAAAGATGAAACGCAGTGGATCTCCTCGTGTACCTCCCATCCACGACGCTTGAGGACATCAGCAAAACCGGTCCTGGCCTTATGGTGTCGACTGTTGCGCAGCAGCTCCGTTTTTCGACAGAATCCCAACACGTGACCAAGAGTTTCCGTCTCGTTGCAGCTGGGATGGCGACAACGAGTTGTGTTGAAACTTCTGCCGGGCACAGATCTAACTGCAGATAGATTGCTGGAGATTTTAATTGCATTAATGTATTCTGAAATTGATAAATTTGCTATTCTGTCACTATGTGTTTTACGAAATTCATACCAGTGTCATTAGAAAGAACGGCTCAAAGAATTTCAGGAAATGCGTAATTCATAATTGTTGACCGAAACAAGAGATGGCAGCACAAGAAGAAAGAAAAAATCGCCGTTTCCGCTATTTCGCTTGTCATTAAGGCATTGCTGGATATAAGCAAATTGTGTTAAATGATCTCAATGTTAAATTTTCAATCCTGTGTGAATTTTGCAGCATTTAAAGGATTATTTAGGTTATGGCGAATCCACAGGAAGACCTTTCGGCCAAATTCATTTTTAGTAACGAGGCAACGTTCCACGTCAATGAAAAAGTAAACAAGCACAATGTTAAGATTTGGGGGAGCGAGAATCCACATTTCATTTTGGAGGTTGAACGTGACTCCCTAAGCTAAATGTGTTCTGTGCAGTTTCGAAACGAAAATTGTATGGCCCATTTTTCTTTCAAGAGAACACTGTCACCGGTATGAGTTATCTTGATATGCTTACTGAGTGGCTGTTTCCACAATTGGAAGAACGCAACGAATTTATTTTCCAAGAAGCTGGAGCATCTCCTCACTGGCATATTGATGTACGTAATGTTCTAAATCAACAACTTGCAGGAAGATGGATTGGGCGCTCTGGGAACCAAGATAATGTCTTCTGTAGCCGGCCTCCGAGATCTCCTGATTTGACCGTCTGTGACTTCTTTTTATGGGATGATATAAAAGTCTTCTCTATATACCTCCACTACCTCAAAATCTGCAAGAGCTCCGACTTTCGTATCACTACCGCCATCGAGTCCATTCCTTTAGAAAGGTTGGAACGTGTGTGGCATGAGTGGGAATATCATCTTGATATCTGCAGCGTGACACGTGGAGGACACATCAAGTGTCTTTGAGGTAGGTAAAAACATTTTTGAGTTTCTCTTTCTATTGATACCAGTTTCGTATAAATCCGGCAACTTACAGCGACGCTATAGCAATTTATAACCCCGAAATGTTTCTGCGGATACTGTATATCCAATTCAATTAACCGACTGACTGATCGTTTCACGATCGACTAATTATTGATATATTGATTGGCTGGCTGATTGATTACTATAAGACTAAATTACATGAGTGACTAGCAACTCAAATATTGATAGACCCACTGTCGGACATACCGACTCTCTGAAAAATCAAATTTATTAGCAGCCTGATTACTAACTTAATCCTTGGTTGACAGACTAATTATTCACTCGTAGCTTTATTTACTTAAAGTCTGGTTAATTTATTGGTAGATTGAATTATTAATGTGACGCACTTGCTGGTTGACTGACAGGCTCACATGCTGGGTGAATGAAAGACTGACGTATTGATATGCTTATTTACTGATAGTCTGGTTCATGATTAACTAGTTGACAGACATCAAGCGATTAAAAGTACGTTATTTAACAGACTGGTTGAATGACAGGCAGATTAACTAACGTGATCGTTGACTGAAAGTCTGATATGTTGGCTCCGTATTCCAGCTACCTAAAGACTGAAGTTAAACACACATTGAGCATACAGGGTGTAAAGGGGTATAAGTGACATTATTTTTACTAATGATAGTTCATGTCATAAGTAGGGCCGTGACATCGGTACATTTGTATTAGTCTGAGGTGAACATAAGACGCCAGACAGAATGTAGTCGGTGTGTTTCAAGTACAGACTGCGGAAGTGAATTTGATACACGCCTAAGCAAGCATTTTCCGTGTTTTGTATACGATTATTGCGTATTATAAAATCAAAACAATACAATCATTTTATAAGGGTTAATATCGGAAAGGTCTAAAACGCTGGTGAGGTTGAGAATAATTGTTGGAAATCATATTTAAATTGTCACAAATATGGTAAAACATAAGTCTGAAAGATGTTTTTAATAGGCCTATTTAGAGTTTTGCATTAATGTTTTAGAATGCCGAAACGTATATGGCGTACAATTTTGCTTTCCCTATATTTAACTATTACATTAATTTATTTATTGCTTCTATTCCGTACCTTACTTTCCTTGCATGTTGTTCGCCTGGTTTCGGTTGCTGCTGCAATAAACAACAACATTCATTTTCAAAGTTTCAAATGAAAATGGCCGCCGAGTGTTAGTGGCGTGTTAGTGGCTATACTAGTAAACACGTGCTTGAGCAGTGATGTTCATTTTCGTCGTGATCTTTGCAGTGAATAGTAATGTGCATTCGTAAGTTACGGAACTTGAACATATGCGGATGTTACTTGAAATGATTTTATATTGCAAGAAATTCTTTCAATAGCACATGACGTTATTGGTGCATGATGTAATACAAGATATTCATATTATCTGATATTTTGTCGTGCTTCATTAGGATATTGCATGTCTCTCATCACTGAAAGCCCACTAATTTTCTGTAGGGTAAACTGGGGTCTGTTGGACAATCGGGCATGTTGGACACTTTGTACTTTAACGTGTTACCTCGCCACTTGTGGGCATCACATTCTGCTAGAAGTCAATGACGGAAGTAGCCACGAGTGGGGTTACTTCCGTCATTGACTTCTAGCAGAATGTGGTGCCCACAAGTGGCGAGGTAACACGTTAAAGTACAGAGTGTCCAACATGCCCGACTGTCCAACAGACCCTAGTTTACCCTATACTTTTCTAGAAATTATCTAAAATGTAGATTATTTAATTTATTAATTGGGGTGTTGAAACTAAACAACATGGTAGGCAACACAAATCCATGCTAAACGTGGAGTTAATATCTTCATAATTTTCAGATTTTGATGGTACTGGTTCTTTTTGAATTACGTTCAACACACTTTCTGTGCCTTTTGGTATTACAGTGCCTTTCAGTGCACTGTTTTTGTCACTTTTACGTTTATTTTACACAATTTATATGTAATATTGTCTATATTGACAGTGAAAATATTAGTTCAAATATCAACTTTGCCCTGCAATATCACATGCTTGAACGTCTTACCTAAAGAATTTTACCTCTACAATGAACCTTCGATCATGAACAAAGATATAGTTATTTAAATAATACGACTAGTAAGAGCAGTGATCGATAAGACTACTCGGTATAATTGCTTCCCGCTTTTAGAATTTCTAGAGGAAGAGGGCAGAGGATGCGTAAATATTTTGTATATGAACGTACAGTACCTGTACCTGCGCTGTGGCGTCACATATACTTCAAATCATGCAACTTCATTCCTCCAGTTTGTAAGTAGTTGGAATACAGAGCTTATTGATATGTTTATTAAATGACAGACAGATTTATTAATAAACCAGTTCATCCTCTGATTTAGATTCTGGCTGATATATACATCTGTTATCAGGCAGTACGAGTTCAACTCACTTGACGATGTGTGTCAGAGGAAGAATAATTGTTTGTATACATCTAAAGTCTGACTAGTGTAATATGTAACTAGTCGGCGATGTATGCAATGGAGGGGAAAAGGAACTGGCCACCATACCTCATTATTTCCTGGCCTAGTTGCCTCATAAATGGTGCCTTGTTGGTATCACTTGTGAGGTTCAGACCTTATTTTAACGAACGAATTTAAAAAAATGTTGGGATTATTTCACAAATGATTTTTTCTCTGTACTCTGAACTTATTTAAAATTATTGAATGCACATTTCTCTTCCAAGCATATCAGTGGTGCATTTTAAAAATATTCAGACTGTTTTCAATTAGTAGAATAGCGTATTAGGAACCATTTACAGAAATTTGCATGAGAAGTAGAATTTTGAAAAAAATTTCGGCCTTTTTAAAAACAATAACTGAAAAAATAAGTGTATGATGAAAGTCAAATTTTAGTAAAGATAGATATATGTACTAAAAATGAAAGCTGTACCTTAAAAGAAAAAAATTGAAAATTTCATTTTCTCTATATCCTTCCTTAATAGGCCTATAAAATTTCTGATAATGAATAACACCGTCTACATAAAGCTACATTTTCTTAGTCTATTAAAAATCAATTTTTTGACAGTTACATTAATTTCAACCATGTTGATTCCTTTTTAATAACTCTATTCCATTTTCGCACCGTGCAATTCTTGCTCAACCCTTTCCTCATTATCGTTGTATTGATTATTTTTGAACTAAATTTGTGTATAAAAAGATACTTAATTGATAGGTATGTGATCACATTTTATATTGGAATGTCATTACCACGATTATAAATAATACCCCAAGTTCAGAAAGAAAGCAGCTAGCTACCAGTACGTTATCGCAATGTGGATGAAAACTGAAGTCGAAGCTTTCTCGACTCTCAGTCTACATTATTAAAATCGTTTCTCTCTGTAGAGTATGATTAAGGCCCGATTTTCCGTAACGTGAATCCGAAGCTAATGTAATGTAAAAGCTTCCTGCTAGGTTTGTTACGTCAGAATAAGCCTATACATATGTTTGAGGTGCGTTGCATTATTAATGAAGTGTTGGCAGCCTTGGAGCCAACGTCTGAAAATCGAGTTATTTTGTAACTGTATGTTACAAGGATCCCAGAATTTACTTAAAAGAATACATTAATATTTTAATAGCGTTATGTGACAAAAGTATGAGAATTTAGCCTTGCAGGCTATTAGCTTTAAAGCAAAGTTTGTGGATGTGTAGGCTATGAAAACAGATCCGTTGCAATTTAGAATTCTGTAACTACGAATTCCATAGCAAACTTTAAGTTATACTCTAAGCTTTTTGGAGGACTAGAAAAAGTAATGTTTCAATGGGGAAAGAAAGTTATGAAATAATATGCCACTACTGCCGCCGCTACTACTACTACTACTACTACTACTACTGCTGCTGCTGCTAGTGCTACTACTATTGTCGGACCATCGGATCTATGCCCCTTCAGCGCTGTCGTCATTCTTGGAAAAGTTAACGCCTCTACTCATCCCATTCCACCCGTTTCTCTCCCACTACGCCAAACAGCAGGCCACGAACCTTGCCGAATAGGGATGTTGCCAAACTTCCGTTAAACAGTGTCATGTGTCTTGAATATTGCTTATAATACTGTAAGGTTAACTATTACTTATTCATAATTTAATTTAAGTAGGTCTAATGACGCTGATTGACTTATGCAAAATTCTATTACTTGCTTAATAATATTTCTTTCACCACTCCGTGCTACAGTATTCATGTTGAGTTGACAACACTGGACTGCAAGTGTAAATAAACTGTCCCGCAAGAAGGGTAAACATTGTGAGTAATGGGGGAGAGAAAGAGAGAGGGATAGAAAAGAGAGAGAAATGAATTGCCGAGGCTGAAAAGATTTTGAGGTTCAGTTCGCATATCTTACGGGGGCACAGATCCGATGGTCGGACTATACTACTACTACTGCTACTACTACTACTACTACTACTACTACTACTACTACTACTACTACTACTACTACTACTGTTGCTGCTGCTCCTACTGCTGCTGCTGCTGCTACTACTGCTCCTACTGCTGCTGCTCCTATTACTACTACTACTACTACTACTGCTACTGCTACTGCTACTTTCCAGTATCAATGAAATATGAATAGTCAACAGCAATTCGAAACTGGATACTCACAAATCTAAAGAGAAATTTTGTGTGCTTACTATTTAATATTGAAATTTTATTAGTTAGGGAAGTTATGAGTACAGGAATTACATCGAAATATATGAATATGATGATTTAAATGGTTCATCGCTGTAGAGTAAAGGTTCGCATGTCTTACCCTGGAACAAATGGGCCTGGTTCAAATCCTGGTTGGAACAGGTTACTTGGTTGAGGTTTTTCTGGATTTTCCCTCAACCTATTAAATGAAAATGCTGGAGCCTTGACTCATTGCGCTGGCATTATCACCTCCATTTCACTGAGACGCTAGATAACATCGCAGTTGATAAAGCATCTTAAATAACGCAATTCAAAAATGATTGAAATGCGAAGCAAGTAGGATATTGCTGCAATACACTAGATTCCCGATTAACCGAATCGCGATTTTAAGAATTTCCACATTAACCGAATCCCGAAACCCCGACGACACAAAAAATAAAACTTGATTTTATCATTTTGCAGATGTTACATTTAATTTATACTCTTTATTATGAACGAATTACTGTATTTGGAAAATACTCGGAATGTTCAGTCAGTGAAATTTAGTGCATAATTTAAATTCAGTATTACTGCAGTGTTGAAATTCAGTTAAAAATTAAATTTAAATAGTAACGATATGAAAGTGAGGTTTGTATATTGTTTCCGCGCCTTTCTTCTTTAATCAATTGTTGCTTTGTAGAAATGTAGTGAGATTAGGCCTAAAGTACTAACGAGGTTTTGAAGTTTACTGCAATTAGGAAAAATCGTAACGAGAATGATAATCAAGCTCTTCATTTGGGATCAAAACCTCATTCAAAAGGTGATCTCTTTTTCCGGTCTTCAATTTGTTTTTCTTTATAAATAACCAAACAATAAGAAACTAAACCCAATCCATCCTAACCCAATAAAATTCTAATTGAATTAATTTCTTAACCCTGCATTACTCAGGTGGGGTGTGGTAAACCCCGGTGCGTATATTTCAACGAAAATCTAAGAGATGGAGCTAGTGTGTATTCTGTGCATCTGTATACCTTTCAATCACATCCAGAAGAGTTCACTTAAGAAATTGTTTAAGTGAACTAAGAATAGTATAGGCTATTTAATTGCGTTTATCTGATTTCTGAAACTTGCGGAAAAATATATTAGTTATTTGAAATGGGGTTTGTGAAACCCCACCTGAGCAATGGTGAGAATATTTATAACATGAGTAACTCAGGGTTAATTTTCAATTTTGTACTGTTTTTAATAAGATTTTACATTTCAATTTGTCTCATTTCTATGCACGGTATACATACAGCAGTAAAGATACATATACGAAGGCCTATGTTTGGAAAATGTTTCGTTTACTTTAAAATAATTTGTTCTTTTAACAAGTACAGTTATGTAGTACTGTGTACTAAACTATGTTTCCGGTTTAACCGAATCTTCGTTTAAACGAATCTCATAAAATTCGGTTAATCTAAACTCTAGTGTAATTACACTATTACCCAATAGGGCTTTTGATCCTCTCTAACTTTATCCCATATCTTTTTTGGTCTCATAGAAATATTTATCCTGTCTATCTCCACTTTTTATCTTCTATCCCCTCCAGCCCGTCCAGATGGTTATCTGAGACCAGTCAGTGTGAGAGAGGGAGAGAGAAGTAGTATACCATCATAACTCGAAACAGCTACGGGGCCTCTGATGTGAGCTACTGGGGAATCTGGTGAGTCTCATTAATCCAGTTTGACTCCCCTTCCCTTCTTATATTTCAAATGCAAAATTTATTGTTTCGCTAATACATCAGAAAATAATTAAACGCAACATAAATTCATAAACTGCAAGAAAATAAATTAGTAAGTAAAATTATATTCTTGAAATAATAAAATAAACTGCAAGAAAATAAATTAGTAAGTAAAATTATATTCTTGAAATAATAAAATACAGGCTGTAAGGGGTATAAGTGCCATTATTTTAACTGATGATTATTCATGTCATAAGGAAGGAAATATGCCCTTACAATTTCTTCTAATTGCAGCATTTAACTAATTATTAAAGTTCACAATATTAGACATTTTGCAACGTTACTGGATGGAGAAGAGGGGGTTTAGAAGTATACAGTACAGCTCAAGCGGGTACAGACATATCGGTACAAAACAGATGCTCTGTTCTAATGACAATACTGTTGTGTACTTAAAACGAGCAGCAACTAGAAACTTTCAATCTCATTAATAGAACATTATGGCAAATTTACATTTTATGTAACAATATTGCTCCACTTTTAATTGTAGATGTAAAAAATAAGCAGTAATGGTTTTCTGCACAAAGTCACACGAACTTTATTTCTAATGCAACATTTTAATCTCTCCTACTTCCGTAAAGCGGTATCATTTTAAAACAAATTTCTGGTTGTGTTATTTCCGAAACGGGGTAAGAGACTCCTAGTTTCTAATAATCGTTGAGAAACTGCTACAAAAGTTCGCCGATTAGGTAAGCTTCTTTAAGGAAAACGTTGACGGTATATCCTTCTTACGTCACTTGAATTACGACGACTTTCTCCATAAATTAATAACACATGATATTCCTAAATTGTGAATGACATTGTAAGTTGTTTATCGAATACCCTGTATTGAACTTCCATCCGTTCGGCAGTAGAGCTATGGACAGTGAGCTTGAACACAGCTGACTCGTACTTATAGACAGATTATAGCTCAGCGACGCGAAAGAGGGGAAGTAATAGGAGGAGTGCAGAGAGTTCCGGAGTAGAGATAAGGGCAAGCAGTATAGTTAAAGGAATGCAGTATAGCTTAATTGTACTAGAAACATACCGCTCTACCGCACGCATGATATCCGATCACTCCTAACGCAAGCGAGTGAATGACCCAAACACCCCTTGGCGTAGCTAAATGGACTCGCCTGACCCAGGCACATATCGCCGGCGACTGTCAGGACTAAATAATCGTACTGTACGTCTGTGCGGAGTACTGCCTGCTGAACGTTGCCACGTCTCTCACGCCAGAATATTAATAAATTTAAGCATGCATTTTTATTTAATTTCACGAAAACGTATTAGAACACACACATATTTATTTAAACTAATATTAATTCTTTGCTAGATATATCTACTGATGTAATTGTTTTCGTAATTTTACTAACGATATAAGCAATATAACGCAAATAAAATAAGAAACGAAATTTTTTTCTGGGAAAACTATCGAGTATTGACCCTATATTGTATGGACATTTTTTGATGCTGTTTACCGTCCCCGACGACTGTGAAAATGACGGCACTTTATACCCCTTAGACCTTGTAGGCTATAAACATTTCCTTTCATATTTTTGTAACTCCTGAAGTAATGGGAACAAATAATGGATAAACAAATTAACAACGAAAGAAGCTAATGAATCTAAATAATAAATTAAAAACATATTAACTACTGAGGATCAAGAAATTAATTACTTAATATGTACTGAACTCAAATTACTGAGCAATAAATTAGATATATTATATTTTGTAATAAGAAGTAATCTTCTACTTCCTTCTCGTTGGTGCTACAGTTCTCTATTGAATCTTGATCTCTTTAACCCAATCGCATCTTTTGACAAGCTGTGGTCGCGCGTGGTTTACCACACAAAAATATCTTAGTAAGACATCTTAATTAGTAAGCACATACTTTCGGTGTAACTTCTGATCGATTTCACATAAAAATTTTTGCGTAGTTATTTTTTCTATCAATATTTTTACATCACATTGCAAACTCATCTGCAAAGTAGACATTAAATGCGAGTGCAGTTCGGACTGCAGGGAATTCATTGGGTTAATGATTTTCTGCCATGTCAGTCTGTTCTCTGCTGCAGTTCTCCAATTACGGTATCCTGTCTTCCTCAAATTGTCCTCCACTCCTTCCAGTCATCGAGTTGCTGTAGGATTGTCAGTTAGGACTCTTTTTGAAATCTCAGTGTTGTCCATTCTCATAAATTGTCCAGTCCATTTAATTTCCCTGCTCTTATTACATCCAAAACCGGAGGATCTCCGTATATTTTATGTAATTTATTATGTATCTTTTCCTCCTTTGACCATTTTCATGGATTGGACCAGTTATTCTACGAAGTACCTTTCTTTACGTTACTTTCAATGTCAAGGTGAATCATCATCATCAGAATAGGCCAGTACTTGTGTAGACTTATAGAAAATATGATGAAGGGTGGGTGAAGCGGAAAAAAAATTCTCTCCGGCACCGGGACTAGAATCCGAGTTTTCAGTTCTACGTCCTGACGCTGTTTCCACTAAGCCACACCGGATTCTAACTCCGATGACGGATTGAATCCTCTCAGTTTAAGTTCCACCTTCTAGTTTCCCTTTAGTGGCCAACCCTCATGCACTGTGTCACAGAATATGTAATTTATAACGTATGGTAACGCAGAATAGCTGCACGGAAATATTATATGTAGGCCTACTTCGGTACATCATAATAACACGATACGCGTAAGTAATCACCAGACATCGGATTCTAGGGCAAATGCCTATTTTGTTTCTTTAGGAGAAAAGTAAAAATAATTATTAATATTTGTGTTTCATGGAAATTGAAAGGTATTCAAAGAGTTTTATAGTGCCCTAAAATGCCCTAAAACGGTTATTAGAGCCTAATTTGTTAATATTCGCCTAAAAATGCCTAACTAACTGTAAAGTTTCGCATTTTACTCTTACTTTTTATAATTTATACATGCATTCACTGCGAAATTTAAGGCATTTAAAAAGTGGAAAGTTTGCTTCACACCGGCCATGAAACCATTGATAAAGGAAACAAAATGTTTTGAATCTCACGACACTCGCAATAGATTTCACCGAATTTAACATGTTTGGAGGCATAAATGCCGACAAAGAACCAACCTTAGTTTTGAAGCAGGCAACAATCACAAAACATGTGCTGCTACCGATTCAGAGATATACTATACTATAAAAATGACTGTTTTCGGTCTGAAACCGATTAGCTGTACTGCCCTTCAGAGTGTCATAAAATCACAATTTTTGGAGAAAGAGTGTTTTTGAAATATTTATGAAAAGTCGTAAAACTGCGAATTAGTAGGGTAAACCGTTACAAAATATTTAAAAGAATGGCCCTCCTAGTGTTAACACTACCAGGAAATGCAACAATAAGTGGAACTTTGTATTTTTGTCCAATTGAATCTCAATAACAACGGTTCATTTGAATGCTCGTTAACAGTTGCTCTTTCCCTCACCTTATTTGTGTTGAGAAGTTTTGAGCGGTAGGACGTTTTCCTGTGAAGTTTAACGCGATAATGCCGAAAAATATAAGTGCAAAATCTACATTGATCCGGAAATGGCTAACAGAATATTCAGAATTCACTTATGATGGAAAAATAATATTCTGCAAGATTTGTAGCAAACAGGTATGTAACAATAGTTGAAATATATAAATTCTATTAATTTTAATGAGTAGGCCTATAATATTTATACATTGACTGAGCTATCCTGAGGTATAATTCTTTTTAAGACCACTACACTTTAACCTTTTAAATTCCGATAGTTAAAGTATTTGCAGGTCATTAAAATTTTGATTGTTCGAACCCACTAACTTTGTGATAGAAATACGGCAATACAACAATTAGGATTTTATTTTAATTCAGTTTACTTTACATTTTTAGATTTCGCAAGAAAAGAAGTGCCACCTAAAGCAGCATGTGCAAGGAGCGGCTCATAAGGCTAAAGCTCAGCAGAAAAATCAACTGCAACAAACTTTACTAACACAGCCTACTTCATCCAATCTCAGCAACAATTTCTATGCTGATTCAACCAGAGCATTTGTTGCTGCTAACATTCCCTGGAATGCAATTGAAAATCCGGTTTTAAGACAGTTTTTACAAAAATACTGCAAACAAAATATCCCATCTGAGTCGACCCTAAGAAAAAATTACTTAGACAGAATATACAATGAAACTTTAGCTTCCATTCGGGAGGATATAGGTGATTCTTACATATGGGTCTCTGTGGATGAAACCTCAGATCCTATGAATAGGTATATAGCAAATATGGTAGTAGGAAAACTTAGTCCTGATGGACCTTCGATTCCACACCTCGTATGTGTTAAGGAACTTTCGAAAGTAAATAGCCAAGCCATTGCTCATTTTGTAAATGAAGGCCTACAGTCTTTATACTCAGGTAATATAGACGATTCTAAAGTTCTGTTGTTTTGTACTGATGCTGCCTCATACATGGTTGCTGCAGCTCCACTTCTTAAAACATTTTATCCTAACCTCACGCATGTAACCTGTCTAGCAGATGGCCTTCACAGGGTTTCTGAAACAATCCGGAATGAATTTCCTCTTGTCAATTCGTTTATTTCTAACACAAAAAATGTTTTTGTAAAGCCTCATCCAGGATTTCAATATTCAGAGAGAACTTTCCAGATATCCCACTCCCACCTCAGCCGGTTGTTACACGATAGGGAACCTGGATTCAATCAGTGGTGTATTATTCTAAGTATTTTAAAGAAGTGGTCACAGTTATTGATAAATTACCTGAAACTGATAGTGCAGCGTGTGTGAAAGCAGTGAAAGATTGTCTGAATGACTCACGAGTGAAAAACGATATTGCCTACATAACATCAAACTTTTCTTTCATACCTGCAAGCATTGAACAATTAGAACGTGAAAAACAATCTCTTTGTAGCCAAATAGCAATAGTAAAGGAAGCTGAAGTGAACATACATTCTGCTTTGGGCGAAACTGGGAAAAAAGTTAAAAATAAGTGAGACAACGTATTAAATAAGAATGTAGGATTTTCATTGTTGGAAAAAGTATCAAGAGTGATATCGGGGGAAAGTGTAAATGTTCCAGTAAGTATTGATGTTTCTATTGTACCTAATTTAAAATTTGCGCCTCTCACATCAGTTTCGGTTGAAAGACGTTTTTCTGCTTTCAAAATGATTCTCAGTGACAAAAGGCAAAGGTTAACTGTGGAGAATTTAGAAAAAATTCTGGTGGTGTACTGTGCAGATAATTATAATAAAGTCTGAGCATGGAACTGAATTTCAATAACTTAAAATGAGTAATCTTGATATCAATAATCATTATTTCATTAGTTTCAATATATTAAATTTGTGCAGCTCTGTTTATAAATATAATATAGTATTCTTTTTTAATGTTTAAACATACTTTTTGTGCGTATTTTAGTGTATAACTAAAAATGTCAGTGAAAGAAATAAATATGATACCTTGATGTGCCTAAAATGCCTATTTTCATTAAAGTAGAGCCTAATTTTACAAATTTTGAGGTTATTTTAGGCGCCTAAAACTGCAATTTTTAGTGCCTAAAAATCCGATGTCTAGTAATCACTTAGTGATTCAAGACGGTGCTCATTCCGTCGGATCCCTGCCACTTAGTCACTCGTAATGAGTGCACTTCTGTACATAGTGTGTTGGACATTGTGCCACTGTTACACATCTGTGACACAGTGCATGAGGGTTTGCTACTAAAGGGAAACTAAAAGGCGGAGCTTAAACTGAGGGGATTCAATCCGGCATCGGAGCTGGAATCCGGTGTGGCTTAGTGTATAAAGCGTCAGCACGTAGAGCTGAAAACCCGGATTCGAGTCTCGGTGCCGAATAGTAATGCAGAATTCCTGCACAGAAATATCATACTTACTTCGATACATTGCAATAATTATAGAAAATAGTTTCCCTTGTCTGCAAGGTAGCATCTCTAATTACCTTTTCTAATGCTATATTGAACAGAAAGCATGAAAAGTATCACCCTGCCTAAGTCCATTTGAGATGTTCAGTGGTTCAGGTAATTTATTTTTTATTATTTTATGTCCCCTTATATTGGGCATGGTAACTTCTATCTTTTTCACCAACTTCTCAGGAATATTAATCTCTCTTAAGAAGTAAGCTTAATCTAATAAACAATTATTACGCAGGGTGGCCCACTTAACTCTTTCACCTCCCATATCGTGTGAAATACTTCAGATATATACACAAAGCGACAATTACAAGTTAAATTACATCGAAAGGAACATATGATACACATAATGTGTTTTCTGGACATGAAAGTAGTTTTCAAGATATTATAGTGAACTTTCTTTTTTTTAAATGGGAACCAACTATGACTTTTATTGAAAATGTTGCGTTAGCTTTGTCTAATAACAACTAGCTACTCGGTAAGAGTAGCATTTAAGCAATGACTGACCAAGAATCGAATAGAGGGAGGACAATTAGAGTTGTGCGTCAATTAAATCACAATCACAATGTAGGCTACTGTACATTTTAATATTATGGAAATGTTGCATATGGTGAAGTGAGACACAAAAGTAGTATGCAATAAAACATAAACAATTATTCTCAAAAAACTAAACACAAAATCTGCGGCGAGCAAGCAGAATCAATGTGTGCAATCAAAGCCTAGAAATGTTTGATAGGTTAAATTGATTTCACTTTCAAAACATATCTGAACTGCGACCGAACACGAACGCTGCTCATTCGGTCCTCAAATTATGTTAACATTATTGTATCCTCTTTTTATATTGATTGTATTATTTTATTTCTATTTCTTTTGTTGTAATTATATTCTGTAGTCTGATATATTATTCTGTATTATTATATAAATTTGTACTTGATTATGTTATAGCATCTTCCGATGCATTTGAAATTTGGAAAAAAAAATTGTACAATACACTAGTAGAATACAACTTAACATACTTCCACACACGTAAATCTTCTAGAGAGCCGTTTCAGAACACTTCGCCGATATCTTATCGTTCAATTGTCCAGTACAGAACTGAAGAAATAAGGATTGTATTGGGTAGTGTACAGTAATATGGGTGTGTTCGATCTTCAATTACGTCAACATTATGAACTAGACACAAGGAAGGGTGCGTCAGACATTGTTTTTGTTTACGCTTACCGGTGACAATCAATCAGTCGGTAAAGTAGTCAGTTGTTATTAGACAGAACTAACGCAACATTTGCAATACAAAACATAGTTGGTTCCCATTTAAAAAAAGAAAGTTGACTCTAACATTTTGAAAATTATTTAATGTACAAAAAATACATTACGTATATCAGATGTTCCCTTCGATGTAATTATTAATTTGAAATTGTCGGTTTGTGTATATCTGAAACATTTCACACGTTATCGGAGATGAAAGAGTTAAGTGGGCCACTCTGTATAATTGAGACATGGAGATCAAAAACCAACTAACTCCAATTTTTGACAAAATTGATTTATGGGCTGGATAATGCTTTTTAGTTTGTCCCATATGGGTAAAAGGCAAGAATACACTAATTTCGACATTTATCTGCATTCTGGGGGCTGTTTATAAACTCGTGGAAGTCAAAACTCTACTTATTCCATGGAATAAGAGAGTTTTTTGCATTCCAAGTTTAATTTCCCGGTAGGTGGCAACACTATCGCTCAACCAGCTGAGTAAAGTAATACGATATTCAGAATCTCACAAAAATCTATTAAATTCAGGTTAACTAAGACTATTAAAGGCACAATATGGAGTCGATTTAACTTCCAGAAACGCAATACAGATGCATCATTCCCCAGTCGAGTAAAGCACAATTCAGAATTGCCTTTGAAAGAATAAAGCAAAAGGACTTGCAAAATTTAATGCAGTATATTTCTGAGGAAAGTAGGATGAATTACCAAATCTGTTTGCGGACAGTAAGAAAACAGAATCTATAACTTGAATCGGACTGTGTTAACATTTAATTTTTTATTTTTTGGATTTATTTGTGTATTTTGATATGCTTTATGGTAATTTGTGATTTTCTATCTCATATATTTGAAATTAAAAAAAATGTAGCAATGTTAATCTTAATAATAAACTTCCATTTTCTCATATATTCCAATGTTTCATAAGGGAATTATGATATATTTATCTCCTTTCTTCACATGGCTGATATTTATTCACTTTTCTTTTCATTCATTCATTCATTCATTCATTCATTCATTCATTCATTCATTCATTCATTCATTCATTCATTCATTCATTCATTCATTCATTCATTCATTCATTCATTCATTCATTCTATTCCATAGATCTTACATGAGCAATGAAGTTTTAAGATGTGGAACAAGTCAAAATTTTACATTATTACAATTAAAATTTTTAGAAATGTTTATAGTTTTACAATTTAGTAATATTCTACAATTTTTACAATTTTGTGCAATTTTTTACAATATTTTGGCGAGATGTAGTGACATGAGGTGAGGTGCGAGGATTCGCCAAAATAATAATAATAATAATAATAATAATAATAATAATAATAATAATAATAATAATAATAATAATAATAATAATAATAATAATAATGATGATTTATTTTAGCTGGCAGAGTTAAGGCCGTAAGGCCTTCTCTTCCACTCAACCAGCAAAAAGATTATATACATATGCATGAACTTACAAAGAATTCAACAATTTGATTTAGATAAGAGTTACATGTATACAAGAGTTATTTACGAATTAAACAACAAAAGACTATGAACTATTAATTAAACACTGAAATAAACTGTGTAGCAGAATTAAGCTAAAATACATAGAATGTTAATATATTTCAAATAATATTAGATAATAGAAAGAGATTATTATGAGACAATTTTGAAAATACAGCACTATCAGGATGATGTCTAAAGAAAGAAGTAACAATGTGGTCAGTGATAGTTTAAATCAGTATGATTGGAGTGAAATGCTAATAAGGTTATCTTTTAAGCTGTTTTTAAAGGTGTTTATTGTCTTGCAGCCCCTAATACTTTGTGACAAGGAATTCCATTGACGCGAGGTGGATACTGTAAAAGATGATGAATAACAAGATGTTCTTTGAAGAGGTATACTTAGCGTGCCACAGATAAGTGAACTGGTATTTACGTCGTGGTTAGAGTATAGATAAGAGAAACGAGACGAAAGGTAATTTGGTGTTAAGGTGTGCAGAATTCGAAAGAGTAAAGACAAAGAGTGTAAAGTTCTGCGTTCTTTAAGTCGGCGCCACGAAAGACTTGCGAAGGACGGTGATATGTGATCATATCGTCGGATGTTGCACACGTATCCTACACACATATTCTGAGGTCGCTGTAACTTGACTGACAGTTCAGAACTTAGGTCACTTAACAAAACGTCACAATAATCGAAGTGCGGCATTACTAGGGTTTGTACTAGGGTAAGTTTTAGTTGCTGGGGCAAGAAGTTTCTCAAGCGACTCAAACAGTGAATGGAGGCACAGCTTTTTTTGTTATCGTTTCTTTAACTTGAAAATTCCAACGTAGATTATTATCAAAAAAGAAGCCATGATTTTTTACGACAGATGAATAAGGGATTAGCGTGTTGTTACCCGGCATTTGCCTTTTGGTGGGAAAAAACCTCGGAAAAACCCAACCAGGTAATCAAATCAAAGGGGGGGTAATCAAATCAAAGGGGTTGATGCCAAGGACTCGCCATACATCAACCGGCTTCAGTCCCACGGCTGTGGAAAACCTCGGAAGAAACCAAAGACCAAAGGGAGATCCAACCCAAGCCCGAACGCAGCTCCGGATCAGCAGCCCAGCCCACTGTGGAAGTCAGAAAACCACTAACTCCAGCAGTGTATATTTCAAATTGTAGGGTAAGATAATATAAAAATTTAGGTTTTGAAGAACCTATTTAACTGATAAAGAATGTAATTTTATACAATATTAATACATAAATGTATAATATTTAAAGTTAGTAAGAGAGATGATAAGTTTTTCTCTCTCCTGTAAAATTTGGTTTATTGGAGATAGGGAGTTTTTGATTTCCCTGTCTCAATTGAATAAATGTAGTGCACAGTCTACAAAAGTAATAAGCAGATGTATAATGAAATAGAAAAGTGAATAACTAGAACAAATTATTGGGTAAACAAGTAAACAAATACGCGAATAATTTCTGTGCAGTTATTGTGATTTTTAAAGATGTTACGAACACAAACACAAAGATATATAATATGCAGTATGTCTATAGTGAATATTTTGTTAAGAGCATTAAACGTTATGTGAAGACAGGTATTGTCCATAGTTCCCGAAGAACTAGTGCTTGTAATACTCGTAGATTACGCAGCGTGTAATCTGAGTGTTTACAACTGTAAATTTGCGCGGCAGCGTTAGTCAGCTGTCTGTGTCCACGAGATGAATGATGTTAGTGCCCAGTTGACGGAAACACTGCACGGCGCTTCATCTTTACCTGACACCCAGAGTAAACAGGCATGCGTTGCCGTCACACGCTTAGGAATTTCTCGTTAAACGTATTAAGGTGCGACGCAGATGTTGAGATGCCGGGGGACAGAAATAATTCTCTTCACACGATCGCGTTGTAAGTCGGAACTCGGAAAAATGACGGCGCGAAAAATTAAAATCTGGGCCACACATACACTGAGGTCAGATTTTAAAAGCTGTGAGAGTCGCGAATTTAACTGATGAAATGGAAAAGTGAGGAGAGTAGACGAAAAAATAGTCAGTTTCTTGTACCTTCGCAGAGCTTATCAAACTAACATTTCGGAATTCATTTCGAATCTAATCTTAACTGGGATACATATTAGGCCTATATTAAATATACATTTTCTCTATTCTCCATTCACTAAAATGATTGTATCATTATCTATCTAAATGAAAACTGACTCTTGTACAGGCACTCATTCCATCTCACTTTGATTATACAGGGTGATTCACGAGGATTTATAGTAACTTACGGAGCTTATTTCCTAAGACATTCTGAGCAAAAAATGCTGTCCACATAGCAATAGTAGCTGATCTTTTCAATTCTGTACTTCAGCACAAGAGCCCTGTAATCCTAAAATATTGTATGTTATTAATACTCCTTTCCTTTTCTTTCCTTTTATTGTGACTTTTGTGTAAATCTAAACCGAGCGAGGTGGCTCTTGCGTTCAGCACGGTACTTGCATTCGAGGTCTGCTGTTCAAATCCCCGACCGACCAACCTGACTGTGATTTTTCGGTGGCTTTCCAAAAGTTTACTTAGGAAAATAATTCAGGTTTGAAATTTTCATTGCCACGCTCCATTTCCTGTCCTCTTCCCTGTAGAAAAAGAATTTAGATTTCATATCATTCATCTTCACATTTCATTCCATAGGCATATTGAGGTCATGACTCATATCTTCGTTCGCTTGTAGGAGGGACGTCCTCTCTGAAACAGTCTCTGGGTTCTAAGCCTTTCGCAATATCTCTGCAAGAATTCATTCCTTAAGAGCACTTTTGAGGGCGCTTCGACACCTTAGAAGGGCTGTCGGAATGGATCGTGTGCTACTTTGTCACCTTGGCGGTATGAACTTAAGGCGGTGGGTGTAGGGGGACATTGAGTGAGCGGTGAGGGGTCACATGCGGCCGGTGGGCTGGTACATCTCATGTCCATTCATCTCATAATTCGGGGTGCACAATAGGTCACTGTTGAGCCGACGTGCTGAAAGGTCGTCTCTAATCCGCCCCTAGCTATTCAATACTGCTACTGCTACTGCTGCTGCTTTGTGTAGACCGAAGTATGTGCAGGATATGGAAAAGAGAAAACAACACACTGTATTACCATTACCATTATGTATAATGCTTACAATTTTCTTTAAACTTTATTTTATCAGAACAAGCTAAGTACGGGTTACAGGGTTCTTGCACTGAACTATAGATGCTCAAAGAAAATAAATTAAAAAGCAATTATATTGATGCATTAGCAATAAATTGTTACGAAACGCGCAGTAAATATGAGAAAGAGTGTCATTTTCGTAAGCCACTTTGTGCATTGGGTCCTACAATTAATTGTAACACTCACAGCTACAGTATGCCTATGTTAATACTGAAACATATTTCGTTCGCACTTTTTTTAAAGCTAATTAAGTTGTAACATTAGTCGATTATGTCAATTATCTAAATAGTCGATTAGTATCAGTTACAAGCAAATTGACTTGCGAAATACAAGGGAGAGTCAAAAGTAACCTTAATAATTGTTACATTAATTGAATATGTACAATAAGACTACAAACACTTCATCACTTTTCAAAATAGTATAACAGGGACACTTGCATTGAACATAGTGGAGACTATTTTGAAAAGTGATGAAGTGTTTGTAGTCTTATTGTACATATTCAATTAATAAACCAATTATTAAGGTTACTTTTTGACTCTAACTCGTATTACTCCATATACATTTGCGGAATAGACCGATAAAATTAAATGAAACAATCTGTACCATAGCAACCGATTTAAACCCATATTTGTCATACGGGAAGACAATTACGGGACAATAGCAAAAATAAAATAAAACCTCACAGTTTTGTCAATCCCTACTGCCAGTCGGAATTAAGAGAATAATGGATTGCTTCAATCGGTCCTTCTTTCATAACCATCATAAATAGTTTGCCTGTGATGTGACCAATTGACCCATTTTGTGACCTAATCAATAAATAGTTTTTTTTTAGTTCGCACAGTAAAATGTTTGAACACGATAAATCAATACGTGGTGGCCTATTCCCTATTATTTCTCCAAACACAGCCGTGTTGAAGGCTTCATCCCAGCCAAGCTAACTACCGGCCATCAGTCAATGTCCGAAGTCTCAACGGTTATGTTTGAACAAATGTTGTGTCGAATAACTTTTACCTGCTGCTCTCTGACCTTGCCCCGCTCATCCGGGCCCACTGCAATTGAAATTCAAACAAATGACGAGCTATATATCAAACGAGCTTTGTGGAATGGGATAGAGGGGACACTAAGTTCAATGGTCCGAAAAAATTGACATTGCTACAATAAAATTGCAATTGTCTTTAGAACTTCATATTTTTTAGTTATTTCAATTTATGTTCTATATACATCATGTTGTAATCATTTGAAACAACGAACAAAACAATCCGCAATTTCTGTTTCAGTTTTTTTAATGCGAACATGATTTGTTGGTCTGTAGCTAACACAGAGTTGAGCGGAATAAGTTACTTGATTCTGGGTACGATATTCATTACGCGCTATGATAGGATGATAGACGAGGTTCATGACAGTAGGAGTACATTTTTACATAGGGAAATGTTTACCTCTTTTCGCCATTTAGCACTGGCGAACATTACAAGCCACAGGGCGTTGGAAATATGTAGGTGAGATCTTAAAGAAAGTAACGGCTCGTAGGAGATAACCGCATGGTGTAGGTGAGAGACTAAAGCAGTTCAGAACTAGGTGACAACTTAATCTAGATTATAGCTTAAATCAAGTGACATTTCAAAATAGGTAGGCCTACTCTCTTAAATTGGGTTGCCAGAAGTATGTAACTGCTTAAAGAAGATAGTCGTTTAAACAGGTGACCACATAAAGAAAGTGACTGCTTAAAAAGGAAGAATACACGGTGGAAGGTAACCACTACACCAAAATCAAAGTGATAATAGATCATGAGAAGAGATTTACAAAATCTAAATAAGTTTTTTTCTAATATTCACCGTTTTAGAGGAAATCGTTATGTTTCTATTAAACATTTGGCAACATCACGGCTACTGCAATAACTCTAGCAAGCGCGACCTCCACTGTGGCAGGCCCGAATTAGTAGTTCAAGACGATGTAGACCCGTGCTTCAAATTCTCAAGAATAAGTGTAAGTTTAATCTCATCTGGTTTGATCTATATCAATTATATATTAATAAATATACAATCTCATTAGTGCGTATTTATTTCATATTTTGAAGTTTTCAGACAAAACTGCATACGTGTTAAGCAGGTTTAGGTTTAGATACAAGCAATTCTAAGAGTTAAAAATTACAATTTAGTGTTAAATAAGATAATTTGGACCAAAGAAATGATTAAAATAATGAAGGAAAATTGACGTATTAAAAATAAAAATCATTATATTTGGAGAAAGATCATATTCTAGAGACAAGAAGCAGTTATTTGACAATCGGCTTTTGAAAGTAGTCAATATATGACAGCCCCTTTACACTATGTACACTAGAATACGTTATTTTTATTATTTACACTGTCATAAAGAATGTAGGCTTACATTTATCAAACATATATAGGCCTACACTATTTATAAAATAAGTAGACTGTAGTATTATGTAATAAAATAATTTTTATTACAATTCACAACACTGCACATGAAAGTGTAAATAATGTGTGATCAATGTAGACCTACATTCTTTACTATAGTGCAAATGGTAAAAAAGCGTATTTTAGTGTACAAAGTGCAATAATTTAAAATGTTAATATTAGTGTAACTGTTAAAGCGGCCCATGTTTTGTTCTGCCTAGTTTGATCAAGTAGGAGTCGCACGAGCAGCCTATCAAGTACTTCGCTTGCATATGCACGCGCGTAGTTCATTAAAAACTCCAGTAATACTGATGGTGGGTTGCAAGAACGCATTTATTCTTTCGTTATCTGTTAACGGACCAATAAGTTCGAAAGACGCGTTGCAAGAAACATCTTTAGTGTTATTGACCCGTTAAAGGATTCACTAACTTAGAGATCTGATTTCCCTCCTATAATAATATTTATTCCTCCGTTAGACAGCCACCTTACGTATATTTTGTGTATTGACGAGTAGTTTATATACATATTTTGATTCATCATAATGTTACCTATATGAGATTCAGGCATGCGATGTTTTGTATATAGGCCTATATACACGATATTAATAGTACATTATGCAACGAGCCTATAATGGTAGTAATTAAGACTCGAGTATGTTTGTTTATGAAACGAGCGCAAGCTCGTTTCATAATTTTCATACGAGCGTCTTAATTACCATTACAGGCAAGTTTCATACGACTTTTTATGCTCGACCAAATTTCTAACTTGAAATTATTCATAAGTATCCATGTTATGTTTATGTAAGTGAGAAGCGGAACTGACCTTCTAAATTGTGAGATGTGCGCAGGCGCAAAGGTATTGATTTTTTTTCCGAGGAACGAATGTCGTTGACCTTGATATAATCTAGAGAATAACATGAACATTAGTCTTGATATAACCTGGGAATTTATTTAGAATTGAAAAACGAGATGACAAATTTAATTTATTTGAATATTATTTACAATTATTAATTATTATAGTAACAGAACATAACCTTCTGCGACAGTATTGGATTTCCAGCCTCCGTGACTATTCGCTAGTTGTCTTTCGATTGCATAGCCGAGAATAATCGATACTTGCGCTTTTATAATGCTACAAAGGTGATATCTCATTGGCTGAACAACTGAACTATAATGAATAGGTGTACTTTAATGAGGTGCATTAAAGGGCTACTACCAGGTGTATAATTACTACATTTAGGCATGGTTGATCATAAAATAATACTGCATATAGATGACTAAAAAGTGATACCTTGTGTCTATATATTTACAGGTAAATAAAAAAAACTGTTTTAGAAATTAGCCCACTTAAAACTCCAGTAACACTTAACTTTGTAGCATCGTGGGACAAAATACGATCCCTATTAATAACTATCCAGATTACTGCATTAATGTACACTAAGTTCAAAGCAGGTGTCCTCTTGAAGCAGATGACTACTTAAAGCAGGTGACCGCTTAAAGCAGGTAGTACCTTAAAACATGTCAGGTAGTCCGTTACCTAGCACAATGCACATTTGCTTATCTGGCCACAGCGTCACTGCATCGCGGAATCAAATATGATACTTTCCCGCACAGCCCGTGTACTGGTTGCGCTAATGCCGGCGATGATAACCGAGAGAAGCTGTCCGTTGTAAGGGTAGAGGATGCGGTTAATGTGTGCGAGGAGGTGCGAACCACTGCCAAGCTAACCACGAGCAGTGGTTCACTTGTTGTTGTATTGTTAATGGTTTACCGTCCATCAAACATTTACTAGGAGTTCGATGACTTGTGCATAGCTGCCTCTCTGATGAGTACAGTTTGCACCGCACACAACAGAACACTTCGGATTATCGGAATACCTTTAAGCAGGGCTATAGGTCATCTCTGAGGCTAAGTGGTAATGCTCCTTGCAGTACTGTGGAGTGAGTATTCCTGTCTGTGTTTCTACTTTGCCATCTACTGTAGAATGAAAGCCTTCTAATAATAATAATAATAATAATAATAATAATAATAATAATAATAATAATAATAATAATAATAATAATAATAATAATAATAATAATAACAATAATAACAATAATAATAATAATAAATTTATTTATTGAATTTTATGTGCTGGACAACAGCCATTGGCCAATAAAAGTCCAGTACAGTGATACAGTTAATACAACAAAATGAACAACTATGGTACAATTAAATAATTGAGGTAACAACAAAATGAAGAACATAGATTACTTACTTACTTACTTACTGGCTTTTAAGGAACCCGGAGGTTCATTGCCGCCCTCACATAAGCCCGCCATTGCTCTCTATCCTGAGCAAGATTAATCCAGTCTCTATTATCATATCCCACCTCCCTCAAATCTATTTTAATATTATCTTCCCATCCACGTCTCGGCCTCCCCAAAGGTCTTTTTCCCTCCGGCCTCCCAACTAACACTCTATATGTATTTCTGGATTCGCCCATACGTGCTATATGCCCTACCCATCTCAAACGTCTGGATTTAATGTTCCTAATTATGTCAGGCGAAGTATACAATGCGTGCAGTTCTGTGTTGTGTAACTTTCTTCATTCTCCTGTAACTTCATCTCTCTTAGCCCCAAATATTTTCCTAAGCACCTTATTCTCAAACACTATGTTCCTCTCTCAAAGCGAGAGTCCAAGTTTCACTACCATAAAGAACAACCGGTAATATAACTGTTTTATAAATTGTAACTTTCAGATTTTTTGACAGCAGACTAGATGACAAAAGCTTCTCAACCGGAAGAACGTAGATTACAATGATTAATTTACAAGAATTAATCCTATATTATTTTATGGAAAGGAGTTGATTCTTATAAAAGTATTACCAATTTGTGTATATGGAGTATGCATATAATATTAGCAAAGACATTGCCATTTTCTAATACTTCTATACATTGAATGGATACGAAGGCTGACACTGTTTAAGAAAGACTGACAATTAATGTCAGCTTTAAGTACCTTACATAAGAATAAGTAATCGTGATGATGACGTCTAGCATACAAGCTTCGACATTTAAAGTGCTCGTATTTTTGATAATAGTTATACCCGGAGTTATTGGGCAGAAATCTGTACGAACATAATGAAATAAATTTCCTTTGAATATTTTCCAGTTATGCCGAATTAGTACGTGTAATAGAGTCCCAAACTACAGATGCATATTCTAGTTTCGATCTCACTAATGTATAGTATAATATTAAAAGAGAGTCAGGTGTTGAAAAAGAATAAGTAATTGATCGAATTATTCCTAACATTCTTATTGCATGATATAATAATGATAATAATAATAATAATAATAATAATAATAATATAATAATAATAATAATATCTGATTAAGGTTCTGGCTAATATGTATATATATTATCAGGCAGTACATCTCACTTGATGATGTGTCAGAGGAAGAACAATTGTTTGTATGCATCTGAAGTCTGATTAGTGGAATATGTAGCTAATCGGCGATGTATGCATTGGAGAGGGAAAGAAACTGGCCACCCTACCCAATATCTCCTGGCCTAGTTACCTCATGAATGATGCCTTCTTGGTGTTACTTATGAAGTTCAAACCTGTCTTCGGACAGTTGACTAAACAACAATAACAACAACAACAATAATAATAATAATAATAATAATAATAATAATAATAATAATAATAATAATAATAATAATAATAATAACTGTGGAGTAACGGTTAGCATTTCTGACCATGAAACTAGGGGGCCCATGTTCAAATCCTGGTTGGGATAAGTTTCTTGGAGTTTTACCTCAACCCACTAAGAGAAAATGCTGGGCAACTTTCGGCGCTCGACCCTGGACTCATTTCGCTGGCATTATTACCTTCATCTCATTCAGAGTCTACATAACTGTAGCAATTGAAAAAGCGTCGTAAAATAACCAATTAAAAATAAAATAATGATAACAATAATATTTAATTTCTTCCCTTTATTAATTGGTAGTCCTATTTTTATATACCGGTAACACAATCAATTGTTTGTGGCGAGTAACAGATTTATCGTAGGAATGCGGCTATAGACAAAATTTCCACAACCTCGACGGACGAAGATATAGCACGTCCTTGAACAACTTGCCTGTCCAATTAGAAAATGGCCCATTACCGATTAGAGCTCTGTATTTCATTAAGAACAACCGACCGAAAGTCATGATAATACGCGCGGTCGGTCGCTGGCTTGCTCCGTACTATAGGTCTACGCAGCAGTCTGGCTGCCGCGTGTCCTGACTCCACAGAAGCAAAACACCCAAAACACGGACGACCGGTGACCCGTCGTATGAAGGTTATCATAGACTGATCGGTTTGTTTACAGTATGCGCTATGGAAATGTTAAATTGTCTGATACCCTATTACCTGTTCAGTGAGCCTAGAAGGTATACAGACTATCAGATTGAATAAAAATTACAATAAAATATGTAAATAATAGTAAAAAAGTTAATAAGTTAGTAAAGTAAAATAAAATAAAGTAAAATTTTAACAAATCATGTTGTCTCTGTAAAAATATAAATATAAAGTTTAGTATAAGCGTCATTAAAAAAAAAGATTAAAATACATGTTAGTCTTCATCCTCTAGTTGAACGGAACAGTGAACTTTTAATATTTAGTAACAATGTTATATTTGTAATGATACAGAACAAAAGTTCTTACCAACCAAGGTCAACCCAAAACAAATCAATAAATGCAGTCAGGTATAAAGGATGCAGAATGGAATATGTAGCATGAGAAATACAAGCACAGTATACCCTGTCGTACGTACGACAGATTTCACCAAACATGTTTTACCTTTATTTGTTAATTAAAGTATTTTTTAATTGAAACTTAAATGGACAATGCATTTTACCAACACAAACGGACTTTAAGGTCTTATTAAACTGCATTTAAGTTATGGTAGATTCATTAGTCATTGGTCAATATTTTTTCATTTAAATAATTAATCCTGTATTAGCGACGATAATTTTCATCATGGCGAGGAGAAAGATGGACTTGTATTTACAGATGTTAATTTAGTGTTTGAAGATTATTTCTTGCCAAGACGGGCGAGAATTTCCCAAAGAGAAGATTATTTGGTGCAATGGACACAAGTTTCTGATGGTTATTATTCCTAACACACTTCAATACGTATGTCACACTGTCACAAAATATATAGAACGACTTTTCTTCATAGTTTGAAGCAGACATACGGATGAACATATTATATTTGGTGTTGCCATCTAACATTTCAGGGAAACATTGTTAGAATGGTCTTATGAGAAGACAGTGTAAGCAGTCATCAGATGCGTTCAAGCAATCGGTGAGTATATGAAACTAATGTTGAAACAACCGATTACTATTTAACATTTTATAATGATGGATAAGTTCATTTTAGGTTAGGCCTACGTTGTAAAGCTACAAACACTCCAGTAATAAATAATGTTTCTCGGTTTCAGATATTTTAGTGTTATAAAATACAACTGAATTCACTATAAAGACCAATGTCTACACTGACAGGGCACATGGCCTTCGGAATTACGATTTTACTATGATTCAGAAGGCTGTGATGACTTAATTGGGAATTACATTAATTGACCTTATTTTAATTTGGTCTAATGCAAACGCAATAAATATGATTTAACTTCCGTATTTAAATTAAATTACAATTACGTAGTTAATTGTGGATTAGTAAAATGTTGGTGAAATCTACCCTGAGGCTACTATCTGAATCATTTGTGTCCTGTTAGAAAGTATTACTTAAAGAAATATTTTCTCCAAGAAGTTTATAAGGAAAACTGAGAATATCTACCTTCGTAAAAGTCTTGAAAATGTTTCAAGAACTTTACAGCACTTTCTCTATACTTCATGTAATGATAAAGTAAACTTAACTGTCTCATTCTCCGCCAATGTTTATCTTGCACTTTCTCTCGTTGAGGTAATTGATAGAGGATAATAAGAACCAACGTGAAACCTTCCAGGTATAGTCTAACGCTCAGAAGGCTGAGTGCCGTGTATATTTATGACAATATTATCTAAATGAAGCGCGTTTTAATTTGTTTCTAAGATTACAAGAACAGGGAACGCCGTGCCACAGATGAGACAGCCTCTCATCCTGCAGGATGGAGTGGAAAATCGCGTGCACAGTATATCTGATGCCTTTCCTTATTAAGTGGTTCTTGGTTCGTAGTCTGAATTCTGCTTATCTGAAATAAATCTTCTGATTGGATAGCTGAGGAATGTTTACGAATAATATTTCATAAAATTGAAATGAAGCTTCTGCAGGGTGTAGAATAAATTGCAGATTGCTTTGACACATGAATGGATTATTTTTACTTTCTGTTATTTTCTGTCAGAGACTTCTATATTTCCCCAGTAAGGAGTCTGGCTTTTCTTATAGCTGGTGTAGATCTCCAGGTTGTCAGTAAACTCGTCATCAGGTTGTCCTTTAAAGCTTGCTCGATTATACATTTAGGGGCTGTTTCATCAACAGAGTTTATTTTCTTAAACTCGATTAATGCTTTTTTAATCTGAGATTTTCTGTTATTGCGTTTCACCATTGTGTTTTTCTGATATAATCCAGATCAATAAGAAAAAATCGAGATTAAATATTAACTGTTCAAATTTCGCTGATTTACAGCATTAATCTAGATTAATGACGGTTATCATGGCTGCTCAAATGAATAATATTGCCTATGAAATTTCGTCTGATGATTATATAAACCAAGATCCATTCTTTAAGCATATTTTACTATTCAATGGCATGTCTCTTTTGCAGTTCAAGTAATTCACTTTTTGTTCTCTCTCTGTAGATTAAGCCTCCTCCTTTTAGTCAAAGATGGATTTGTAGTTGGTGATGTTGCTGTCGAAGCTGTATTCTTTGATGTTCCCTCTCCATCCTTGGTGGATGGATCATTACCTTTGAAATATATTAACATGCTATGTATTTTAGCTTAATTCTGCTACATAGTTTGTATTTCAGTGTTTAATTAATAGTTCATAGTATTTTGTTGTTTAATTCGTAAATAACTCTTCTATACATGTAGCTCTTATCTAAATCAAATTGTTGAATTCTTTGTAAGTTCATTGTATGTATACTGTACTTTTTGCTGGTTGAGTGGAAGAGAAGGCCTTACGGCCTTAACTCTGCCAGCTAAAATAAACCATTATCATTATCATTATAATCATTACCTTCTGCAGAATTATTTATGATAGTGACATCTTCAGAAATAATTTCAAGATGAACAGGACGGAGTGCTTCGCTCATGGGACTTCTCAGCATGTCAGGTGTAATATGTGTCCAATCATCATTTACCAATAGTTGGATCGTCGTGGCACCATCGTCGACCTCTTCCGGGGTTTCTAAACCCTCCATCTCATTTTGTAAACTCTTTTCTGTTGAACAGAATCAAATGAGTGGTTTAATCACTCAACAGTGGGACATATCAAATCCATATTAAACGTCTACATAAAGGATTTTCTTTTTACTTTTTCAAGGACATTCACTTGTGCCAGCTACACACTCCATTTTTTTCATCTGCGTATGTCTTTCTTGCGATTTTCTTCATATTTTCCCAAGCAAGTTTAAGTTTATCGGCTGTGCGATGATGATAGATGCATATGGAGTTAAATTCTTTTGCAACTATATTCCATTCCTTAAGCTTTGTGTGTTGTGTCACAGCATCTGTTCTTTTATTTTCTACGGTTTCGAAATGCTTTATAACGAGATCGAAGAATGCATTTTTTTTCTGCAGTTAAATGTGGGCTACTTGATCTCTTTTCTACTGATGACATTTTGAAGTTAACAGATTTTAGGTTAGAAACAAAAGAAGTAATAAAGAATCGGGTGCTTTCTATTACACAAATCCTTCCCGAGTTTCATTTGTTTTCTGTGCTACTTCATATCATCTCTGGAAAATATAAATGTTTCTGGAGTAAAGTAAGTGAAATTAGTTTCTGCATGAATAAAATTCGTGAAACGCACACAAAATAATCTCGATTAACAAATGAGTTTAACTATTTACTGAGATTAAGTTAATCGTGACAATAGAATAACCTACTTAAAAATAACCTACTCAATACCAATAGTCTCCAGTCTGTCTGTAATGATATTATCATTGCTGTACAAAAGATTGAATAAACGAGTTCAAATTCTGACTGTAGGGCCTCGTTCATAATAAAACTTAAACATAAAAATAACTTTGATGCGAATCCTGTGAAACATTATATTAAATGAGGACATTCACAATACGTTCATTTAGACGCAACTGTAACGACGTAAAATTAGAAGCCTTATAGCTCAAAGCTTTCAGGTTAGAGCAGCTTCAAAGCGAATAACTATTCAGTGACGAGATAGAAGTGACATAACGGTAGAAAATCATGAATCAATAGAAGTACAGGATAAACTTGTCATTTTTCGGACCTGTTCTTGTTTCCTGAGGGGGTAAAGAACTGAGCAGTAAGCTTACTACAAAACGCACTTGCTAATTATAATTAACTAGTGGCTTGTGCAGCAAATGCTGCAAACTAAGTCCATAAGAAATTCAAATAAAAAATATTCAGACTTATTTTCAATGAAGAATACCAGACATTTTGAAAGTTATTTGCTTCCATAATAATGAAACATACTCCCTCTGAAATTTTTTATGCCAAATACTTTTCCTTGAATCTATCCGTCTTCAGTTCTTGAGTTTTAATGCGAAATCGCAAGTAACAATGTCAGAACGATCAGCGAGTTTTTCATGTGGGAGTAATGAAGTAACTATTTCAGGATATTTCGGATTATAGGTGAGAGTTAAGAAAATGCAAGGCTTTTCATGCTTTGAACAAAAGATTTAGCATCTTGGTATAGCTTCTGCATGTTTCGTGAACTACCTTGAAATGTAGAGGGCAGAATCACTTTTTCTTACTAGGAGATCTTACTGAGGTGATCAAGAGATTGCAATATCTTGTAGGCCTTTCATTTTATCAGTAAGTAATACCTTTTGGCCTTTTCTTAGGAATTGTAATTTTTGCGCTTCCTCCAGACAATACTGATGTACCAAATACTGCTGGATTAATTGTGTAACAATGAATGGTATCCCGTATATTTTCTGTAATATAGGCTGTTGTGAGGAATCTATTGCTGAGATGCGGAAAATGAGGCGAATGATAAATCAGAGTTGTAGAATCTTATATGCGCCCTAAAT
The DNA here is from genome assembly GCF_040183065.1 of Periplaneta americana. NCBI lineage: Eukaryota > Metazoa > Arthropoda > Insecta > Blattodea > Blattidae > Periplaneta > Periplaneta americana. Next base: position 69,277,770 of record NC_091133.1, on the reverse strand, counting down.
AAAATTGTCCATCGTAAATCGTTAGCAGTTTCAGTGTTTCATTCGTTGCTGGTTGCGGGAAATAAACTTACTCATCACGGTAGCAAGAAGTGAAATGGCATGCTATTTTCCCTACAACAAAATATGCTTGGCAGCGATCACAAATCTAATCGATTAAAACAAAGAAATATTAAATTAATTTTTATGCAGTTTAAAGACGCAGCTAAAATAGGAAGCATGACTCAATTAGGCCTACTACCAAAGAAAATTAGAGAATCAGCCATCATATACATATCTATACCACACTGCCATTAAATATATGAAAAAGTCCTACATTACTTGATTAATAACTATAAAAATATTTAATTTTTAATAACAATATTATTACCTTACTTAAATTTTATAGTTTTCAGTAACATATATATATATATATATATATATATATATATATATATATATATATATATATATAGCCGTTACTCAGTAAATTATAAAAATGAAGATCTAATATAAAATATTCTTTCTCCGCGTCTACTTACTTAAAGCCCCAAAAGGTTTCACTTTTATATCATCAGTATTTCATTATGTGTTGCATTAACTATAATAATATTTCATTTTTAATGGTAATAATGTCATCAAACATTCTTAAGTTTTATAGTTCTTAATATCCAATACACAGCTGTACTCAGAAAACTACAGACCAGAGAATCAGACCTGTAAATTATTTTTTATACGTTATCAAAAAATTACACAAATGAAGATCGACGTATTGACATTATGATGTGAAAGAATCTGAGCCATCTGAACTCTAACTATGTCAGCAATCCTGTAGGTCACGGCCTTCGTGTAACAGTCTATTGTTTATTGTAGTGTGTGTTTTGTTTTATTAATGCAATTAATTAGTTCTCAAAAGTGACGAAAGATGGATTTTGGAAAATAGGAAAATGGTGTAGGAAAATCGACATTTCACTGAAAACTACTATTTTTCTGAAAAACTTTCGGTTCCAAGTTTCAAAATGAGGGATATTTATTGAAATCCGTTCAGCCGTTTTCCCGTAATTTCCATTACCAGTTCAAATTATATATATATATATATATATATATATATATATATATATATATATACCAGAAGTCTAAGATAGGTTAAAAACAAAACTTGTTGCCATGACTACCACAGACAGTTTCTTCCCGCAGTGGATTCCATCAATCTAAACACCATTCGAGAACCAATAGAATCGGTTATTTCGTACAGGCTGAAAGGAAACGCATTACATTAATTCGCACGCGTTATTGATGGAGGTCCCCTTTTTACTTTGTTATTTAACGACTCTGTGTCAACTGCTAGGTCATTTAGCATCGATGAAATTGGTGACAATGAGATGGTATTTGACAAAATGAGGCCGAGAATTCGTCATAGATTACTTGACATTCGCCTTATTTTTGGGGAAAACCTTGGGAAAGACCCAAGCAGATAATCAGCCCAAGCAGGAATCGAACCCACGCCCGGAGCGCAACTGAGGATCGGCAGACATGTGCGTTAGCCGACTGAGCTAAGCCGGTGGCTTGATCAGGTCTCTAAGAGCAAATTTTGTCAAATAATATTTTTTGATACTACAGTAGGGTATGATCCGAAAATTTTATGTTTATAAAACGTTTCATAGATTTAAAAATATTACATTCTTCTGAGCTACTCCGTCTTCAGCAAGAGTAAGGAAAGAGGGACTTGTATTTTGTTATTTTTATTGAAATTTATTTTGAAATCACTATTCTCTATTTCAGTATTTTGTGGATAACGGATCCAGCAGATGGGATTCCCTCTCCTCGCCTTTCCCAGTGATGGAGCCGGCTCGTAGTCTAGAGATGTTAGATGTTTTTAATCTGTAGCACGATCCCAAAATCTAAAAAATCAAACCAAGTTGAGCAGTCTTAACTCATGCTTCGACTGTTTCCTTAGCTGTGTTTTTCCGAGTTTTTTCCCAAGCGTAAGGCGAATTTCAGGTAATACATGGTGAATCGTTGGTCTCATCTCGTCCAAATTTCATCTCGTTACCGTGAATTCCGGTGACGTTGAGTAACATCGAAATTGATATAACATCGACCTGTAACTAATTGGCTCGCTTAATTTTGGAGGACCGCCTATGGAACGGATTCACACATTTAGGCTTATATTGGCCCACTCTTCACCCTGTATGATGGTTTTTCCAAGTTCGATAGGTGTCAATGATGGCATTTGTGAATTCTTTCCCGCTAGGCTGACCGTCCTGTCTCAGCCATGATAGAGATGTCCCATTTCCAGACGAGTACCTGATCAATCCCAGATCTTCTAACCAAACTCTTAAATGCTATAAGAGATCGGAGACCACGTACTTTCCTCAAGACGTTACTTCAGGCTATTTCTAACTATCGTAGATCATATATGAAATTATGAAATGAGTGGAGATGAAAAGTATTGGTGGAATGATAGACGGAAATCGAAGTACTCCGAGAAAAATCCCTTCCACTGTCTGATTTATCCACCACAAATTCTTCGACTGGAGTAGACTACGTGCCGGCACCGGATTTTCCCTTCTCCCTTCCTCATCTTCATCATCATCCTCACCCATTCTCTACACTACACTTACACCAATACTTACTAATACACTCACCCTAGTACACCACATAACTCTTCACAGATAGCCTATAGGCTACATCATGCATAGTGTGGCCCGCTGAAGTGGTTTGTAACTTGAAAATGGGTCACAGTCCTGCCGCAATGTGCGGAACCCGAATGCGCAAGTGAAGTGGGTAGGCATTGGATACACTCACACAGACATGCACACACGCACACACACAAAATTCCATCGAAACCAAATCGGGTATTTAACTCGGGCCACCTGGATGAAAGACAAGCGCTTTACTTCTCAGGCCACAGATACGACTAACTAGTCGATTGAAACATGTCTCTCTCTCCATCGGTGAGCGATATTGGTAATCTTTTATTTGCCATTCAATGTACGCGAACACATCGGCTCTGTTTCTGTAACAAACATGTATTGCTGTTCACGAATGTTGTCACTTCTCTGTGAATTAATAGAGCGAGTCCAGTACATTTCCGAGAAATTTCATTTTCCAGATTATTTCTTTCATCGGTCCGATTCAGCGACCACTTCTCATACAAATAGCGCACGTTATTATAGAGTTAATGTTTCATAATACTCCGATAATTGAGTGGCTTGTAGAAGTTTATTTCTGAGTGTTTGTTGGATTGCGTCACAGAGTCTTAAAAAATTTGACTTTTGACATCTACATCATGTTATTTAATAATGAACGCGGCTTCTTGCTGTGAGAGTTCAAGCGTAACCGCGAGTGAAATAGACATCGAGGTTCTGTGTTAAAATTCTTATTATTATACATTTGAGACAGGGAGATCAAAAACCCACTAACTCCAATTTTTGACGAAATTGAGTTATGGGCTGGATGATGCTTTTTAGTTTGTTCCATATGCGTAAAAGGCAAGAATACACTAATTTCGACATTCATCTGCATTCTGGGGGCTGTTTAATAACTCGTGGAAGTCAAAACTCCACTTATTCCATGGAATAAGAGAGTTTTTGCATTCCAAGCTTAATTTCCCGGTAGATGGCAACACTATCGCTCAACCAACTGAGTAAAGTGATACGGTATTCAGAATCTCACAAAAATCTATGAAATCCATGTAAGTAAGACTATGAATGGGACAATATGGAGTCGATTTAACTTCCAGAAACACAATACAGATGCATCATTCCCCAGCCAAGTAAAGCACAATTGAGGACCGTTTTTGCAAAACTTGCTAACTGCAAAATTTGCAAAATTGAGATTTTGATGGATTCGTTAACATAAGGCAGGCCTTTACATGATGTTCAAGGCATTTTAGTAAAATTGGGTTATTTCTCTTCATTGTAGTGTGTCAAAGTGTGATCGTTTTTTCAAAACTTGCTTTCTGCTATAAGTGAGACATACAACAAGCTTGCTTACTATAGTGTTTTTTCTCTCCTGTAAAATTTAGTTTTTTACAGTTAGCAAGTTTTGCAAAAACGGTCCTCAATTCAGCATTGTATTTGAAAGAATAAAGCAAAAGGACTTGCAAAATTTAATGCAGTTTATTTCTGAGGAAAGTAGGATGAATTACTAAACTCTGTTTGCGGACAGTAATAAAACAGAATCTGTAACATGAATCGGACTGTGTTAACAAATGTTAATCTCAATAATAAACTTCCATTTTCTCATATATTGCAATGTTTCATAAGGGAATTATGATATACTTATCTCCTTTCTTCACATGGCTGATATTTCGTCGGTTTCTTGGTAAAAGTGACCAAGTCACATTGAAGGCTTCTAATTGTTATGAAAATTTAAGACATAATTATATATTAAAAACTAATAACATAGCACATTTACCTTCAAAATAACTAATTAATAACATTTAAAGAAGTACAGTTATCTTTGGATGGATCATTAAACCTTTAAATGCCTTTTCCCAACAATTTTGCAATTTGGACTTATTAATTCATAATAATTGTGGGCTACTCAGTTTTGTATTGAAATCGTAATCATTTTGGCAAAGTTATATTGTTCTTTGTTAGTTATTGCACGACATAAACATAGTCTGGAACAATGATCATCAACTCGACCGAAAGCGTACATGAGCGTTCAACACTGCTCCCGAGCAGGGCAAGCAAGCATTACCTCATCCTCGGCATTATGCAACCCTATCTCCCATTCAGTAGCGACAAGCTAGCTGCAATATTGAACAGAAAGAAGTAGTAGGCTAGTCTATGTCTCCACGGTCGTCGTCTCCATCGGGAGGAATTTCATTAATGATTTCAAGACTTGAACGTATGGAGTCAGAATTTAAGATTTTCATACATAGTGTTGGGAAAAGTCGTTCTTTTTCCGGAACTTTTCCGAGTGCTCCGGTTCCAAGAAAGTATTAGTTCCAAAGAACAGTTCCGAAATATCAGCAAGCGTCTGATAACATAATAATCACCAAAATATTATATTGTTTCTGAACTATAGTCGCGTCGCTGTTATTTCCGGCGTGACTCTTCCTCTTTGCTTACGCCTTAGGAAGTGAAAACTCTATGAAGTCTAGGTAGGTAGTATCATTCGCCATTTTTGTTCTTTTGTTGCCGAGCTATCAGACGAGGAATCTATTTGCAGCACCGTTAGGCATTATCATGTCGCAGCTCCTATGATAATAAATCAAACGCACTGTAATTGAACAAATAATTGAGCGGCAAATAACGTCCTCGTGTGCTTTCTGCGAACGCCAGCGAAAGAGACAATATGGCGGGCGATTAGATTAAGTATTTATCGAGCCTTAGGAAGTGCATAATGTCATCAGCACTGAATCACAAGACGCACACGTTTAAATGTAGCCGACCTGCAACGTGATTGGCTGCCGGAAATAAGAGCGACGGGACTATAGTTCTGTTTCCAAAAATCTTAGACCATAATGCAATTCGAATCACGACAGCTGTTACAGTCGGGTGTAAGTGCAGTAATTTGTACAAGCTATAAAACATCGCAATGATTTGATCATTCTTTATGCTAAATAAAGGAAATTACTACAATACTACGTGATATTAGTCTCTTTAAAGCTTTATTATTTTATTTGTAATAAACATTGATGTTAGTTGGGTTACCTTTGCACTGTTATGATACTATATACACATATTTTTACCATAATACAATACGCTATATAAATTTTTATAATTCCTTCTTAATTAGATATAATAAGACAATGATTTTGAAAAAATAATAATAGACACAATCTTACAATTTGAAATTTCATTTATTCTTGTTGCTACATTAATAACAAGCAATGTAAATGAAGCTGACTAGCGAATCAGAGTAAATGTTTAATAATGAAACGCGCCCTGCAAATTCATTGGAATTTAAAAATTTCGCGCTCACCCCATCATACTTACCTGTGAAGGAACTACTGTACATCCAAGGACAACACTTTGGCTGGAACTGTTACGGTTGGTGGGTGAAAAGAGGATCCAAAAATCCCGAAAAAATCGCTGCCATTGTTGAGTAAATTTCTATTCGTGTTTCACAAATAGTAGGAATATTATTTTTACTCTGTTTCTTTCATAAATATTTTTTTCATTGTTTCTCATTTAAATTATTTATCTCCTTTCAAACCTAAAATAGTACCATTCATTATGTTCATGGTTTGATGAATTTTTATGTATGTAATGGCAATCAGTGTTTGATTTAAAAATACATACAAGGTTTTTATGAATTTGAATGTGAAGTATTTAATTGAAATTGTGCCAGTAGTACGTAACAATTGTACTGCTGCTATTTAATGTCTTCTTCTGTTTGCATAATATATAAATATTATAATGGAATAATAAAGTTAATATTATTTATTCAAATCATGTCCAATGTCTTGCTCTCTTGTTAAAAAAGAGACACCGCCACTGCCGGAACCTCTGCTCCGTTACCACACACTCGGTTGTTCGGGGCAAGCGAGCGAGCTAGGGAGATGCACAGTGCAAATCCGTTGATGACCACTGCTCTAGAACAAAGAGTTTTATGTACGATACATAGGCCTTATTAAAAACAAACTCGTGCAGAGCGGAGGAAAGCCGATTCGTAAGAAAATGTCCTTGTTATCCTGTTACAAGTAGGGTTAAAAGTTACTATAAACAGGATTTCTTAACGACAAAAAAACTGTTACCTGAATTAGAGTTCTTACAAAAAATAAAATAGATAAATAGGCGAACTGGTAGAACATACCTAAAAAAAAATTCTTCGTCGGCTTGCTCAGAAAACAGGCGTTTCAAAATCCTCAGCAAGAATTGCCACTAAACTGCTTAAATTAAAACCCTATGAAATAGCACTGGTCCACGATTTATTATTACGCTGTCACGCGAGTAAAGTTCTGTTTCATAACTGAGAGTTGGAAAGTGTTACTGATAAGAAAATGGAGCCAAAGTTGAGTCGTCTAGAATGAAATTGCACTTCTTCAAATTATGAAGTATGGAATTAAGGTATGTTTCAGTGCAGAATTTTGCAGGGAATGTGATAAACTGCAAACTGTAATTTATTTTCCTTAACTTTAGTATTACTAGCAAAGTCATCCAACATTTTATCGTAAGTTGGCGCCAGCGTTTTTGGCGTGTGTCCTAGAGTATAGTGTCCAGTTTGTGAGCATGTTGCTAGTGCAGCTGAGAATGGTACCACTTCATATACACGTCACATCAGCGATTTGCCAAACACAATTGTCAGACTGACTACAGTAAAGGTAAGACACTAGTACTTAACGTTCCCATTACTTATTTCACACTCCAAAAACAGTGACGCTGACCGTATATATTGACTCCTGATCAGGGAAGACAAGACTCCAATTATTAAGCTCTCCTTTTCTTGTTTCACTTGATGATCAACCCGAAACGTATCGCCGAAACGTCCTCTGTGGCACAGTACAAAAGTCAAACAATTTCTTGAAATGCGTTAACAAAATAGATGGAATGTTTCTAAAGCAATGTGGTTTGTACAAACATCTGAATGTGTCTGTGAAAGCGGACAGGTCAGTTTGTGCAAATTTGCTTCTGCTTGTAAACGGTACTTTGTAGTACAAATACGCTACAGCTTTAACGCGAGGAATCACAGCTACGTTTACAGTGATGTATAAATAACTGTTTTTTTAAGGTTATATATACACACATTTTTGAAATTAATAATAATTTTGGTAAGATCCGATGAAGTTTTTATTCCTGCAAAGGGAAGCAATAAAAGCAAGAAATTCCGCTAAGCGAAGTTGTTAATATTGTGAATTTAGGGAAAGCTAGATTTAACGGGAAAAAATCTAAATTGGAAACACTAAGTAAAAGCTTTAAATCATAGCTATATCAATATCTTTTTCCTTAAAGGGAAATTTGAAAACGTAAAAGATTTCATTGCAAACTGTTGCTGTTATCAAACTACCCGTCGCTTGAAAATCGTTTACATAGTCTATGACTTTATTTTATAATCAGTTATTTATCGACGCTGTATCAACAACGCTGTTATCTAGGATCGTTAGGACTGGTAATAGTGAAATAGTGTTTAATGAGGAGAATCTGATTTATCGTAGTGTTATCTAACATAGACCTTATGATAGGGAAAACGCCGGAAAAATATAACCGGATAATCTTATTAATTTGGATCAGGACCGAAGCCCGAGAAAAACTTTAGATATAATTGCAGTTTAAACTAACTCAGTCAACAGTCGAGTCCGAGTTAACAGGTTTGCCGATTCACAGTGGAACTTTGTCCTGAAGATATTTTCTATACTTGTGAAGTGAACATAGACTCCCTCCCCTTTCCATAACTCAATTTTGCTCAGGCCCCGCTCCGATATCCATAAGAAAGAGAACACCTCTAAAATCAAAATGTGTCAACGGACTATGTCAGCAAGATGTAAATCTTCTTGAAAGTGAAGAAATATAATTGTTGGTAGTTTTGTTGATGTGGTAAAACAGTTTATGACCTCTGATAAGGAGTAATTCTAGTGTTGCATTTTCATTGACGTAAGCTTTACATTTAAACCTCAATTTTATCATATTTATGATTAATTTCATATTAACTGTGTTTTCGCTTGTCCCTGCGGTGACTCCCATCCATTACCACGGATAATCGAGAGTTGACGTAATGTACTTAAATACTTTCCGTTCTTCGGTTTCCTAATCGTTATGCATTTGAAACCTCCAGAGCACTTCAAATTGTATCACTTAACTTTACCGCATTTCCCTCTTAATTAACATTAGATAGGTAATTCAAGTAATATTTTTATGAAACTTGGCAATGAAATCAACCGAACCGTAGAAAAATTCCAAACCTGAATATCCTTACAAAGGCGATGTTGGAGCATATTTAACTTTTCAATTATTGTATTAAGTTTTCTCCAGCCAGTAATCTTGTTCACACGGACAATGATTAAGTCCATTAGGCTACTTCATATTTTATAGTGCCTGAGATAACCGCCGTTATCCAGTTGGTTTAAGGAGATAGGGGTACATCTAAATGACTTAAAAAAAAATTTAACTTATTTTTTATGGAATACATTTTTATCTTTGTTGTGCTGAAAGAATTTCTTACATATCTATAATTTTACAATTATTAGCAAAATAAATAAATAAATAAATAAATAAATAAATAAATAAATAAATAAATAAATAAATAAATAAATAAATAATAGTAGATAGATAGATAGACAGATAGATGAATTTAATGTCATTCAGCAATTTACACCCAGATAATCACAAAAACAGGTTGAAAGTATTAAAAGATATAGTATAAAATAACGTTAAAATGTACAGATTTGTCAATTACATGAGGTTAAAACAAATAGTATCTAAAACGTAATATTGCTAAAATCATTGACACTGTAGAGTGGATTTGCCATCAATGTCCTTCTCACCATTCTTCTGAAAGTATCCTTTAGCATGCGCAAAGTCCCTTCATCTGTCCCTTAAGATTTATTTTTGTCGCTCGTTTTCCGAAACTTTAAATTTTATATTTATTTTCCCTTGTAACTAAATTAAAAAAAAAATGTTTCAATAAAACTATGGATGTTTCTTTGTTTTTACTATTTTAGTAATATAACTAGAATCTTTGCTGTTGCATTGCTATTTACTTATATTTAAGAGTAATGAAAATTATAAAATAATAATGGCGTGTATAAAAATGAAAGAAAACATATTTTTTACAAGAGAGAAGTAATAGATATTAGTTTATATTGTGCATGTAATAATTAAAAATATTTTAAAGAAAGAAACATTAAAAATTAATACATTTGTGGACAATATCAGGGAAATGCATGGTGACTGCTCAATTTTCATTAAAAAATCTTGGAAATTAATTACTGTTAATTAGTGACAGTGCATTGGAAATCTTGAAAATGTAAAATTAAGAGAAAGAATGTATTGTAATTATGCAAAACTTCACTTGATCAAGACTGAAAAATACTGAGATGTAAGGTGATAAAATTACACTTAATTTATTCAATTGAAAAGTTATATCTCTCCCCTTAAAAGAACTCGAGTCTATGTTTTGTTTTTGTATTATACATGGCAGTAATATTTTACTGACTATGTAGAATTAAAATAACTACGAGAGGACGAGTTTATGGGGAACATGATTCTATAAATAGTTGAGATATGTATTTGTGTAGTTCCTATAGCTACATAGACAAATTGTTTTCGAATCCAGTGGTACATATAATTCACAAGAATATATGACGATTAAAATGTTGAATGAAATATGGAGTTTTAATGAAATGGATGACTTAATTTAGTTTAATCCTCGTAACATACTTTTTAATGATTTGTTTCTGGTCTAGTGTAAAGCTCAACAGTATTTTGAATTGTTATGAACATAGATCACGACAAAATGTGGCCGTCAATTAACCCTAACAAGAGTAAAACCCATGTGTAAATTAAACTTTATTGGCGCCAATCGAATGTACATTGATAAACAACTTCGTGTTGATAAAGATCTCCATATTTTAATGCGCGACCTTTCGCTAGGCAATAATCATAATTTTGGATTTATTGCAGTACGCTAGAAACGAAAAAGAAGTGTGTGTTAAGAGATTAGAGAAGATGAATCTCAAATTTAATAATTTCCGTTTCCTCAGATTGTTTCTTATGCTCTTTTCTGAAATTTATGCCACTTCTAACGATATCACTGGGCAATGATATAATACAATGTAACATTCATTGAGACTGTTAGGCCTATATAGATTCATTTTTTTATTTCTTGCATTAAAACGAACAGTTGACAAAGTAAGAAACATCTCGTTACCGTAAAGTAGAAAAGGATTAAAAAGGGAAGGATAAATAATAGACAGGAAACATTAAATCAGTAATTCGAGATAATGAATATTTTTTCCTATCGCCACCATCATCATAGCTTTCATTCTTATCGTCGAATTATAGCTGGGCCTCTTGTGGCCCGTCTCATCTCAGAAATCTTCCACAAACTGTTATTAAGACTTCTTTATACTACTTTGTCTATAATTATTTTTACACGTCACGCATTATGAGATAATTAGTAAAATATTTTAATAGGAATGTGCTTATTTACATTTTCTTAGCCACCGGCGTGGCTCAGTCGGTTAAGGCGCTTGCCTGCCGGTCTGAAGTTGCGTTCGGGCGCGGGTTCGATCCCCGCTTGGGCTGATTACCTGGTTGGGTTTTTTCCGAGGTTTTCCCCAACCGTAATGTGAATGCAAGGTAATCTATGGCGAATCCTCGGTCTCATCTCGCCAAATATCATCTCGCTATCACCAATCTCATCGACGCTAAATAACCTAGTAGTTGATACAGCGTCGTTAAATAACCAAATAAAAAAAAATACATTTTCTTGAAAATACAATCGAATATTCGGAGTATGGTAATTTGAAATCAGAGATAATTTTCAATACTGTTAAAGAATGATTATCGTATTTAGCTCTCTGTGACGATCAAAATTTGATTAAAGTGCTCATTTAGGTTGTATAGTCGAAATCAAGTGGGAGTAACTTGTTTTCGATTATGATGACATAATAGTAAAAATATGTAAGATAATGGTGATGTTGATGCTAGAGCAATTACGAGTACATATGGATAATAGTGACAATGATGTGGTAGTAATGATATGTATGTAATTGTGATGATGTAAAAGTAATGATAATTTTGATACTAGTGATATAGGCCTAGGCTATAAACTGGAAGTGTGAACAATTGGATCTCAGTGTTACAATTACATTAAAATAATTTTTTTTTACATTATGTGCAAAGGAGTGTTAGTCTAACGAGCGTTTGCTCATACAGGGGTAAATTCCTTAATTAGTATTTGTTTTACGTATATAATAGTTTCTTAATGTATTTGTTTAATGTAAAGAAATAAATTGTTCTTGTTAGAAATAAACTAGTTTTTGGAGATGCTAACCTTACTCAGTATTACAAATACCATATGTATTGTAAAGTGTTTTATTGAGAATCGAAACTTAATTATGTTTACGATAATTGTACTTTAGAATGGAAAAATGAGATGAATTGCAGTTTTCAGTGTATAGTTTAAAATTTTCGTGTGTATTGCAGATTACGTTTTTCTATTAAGTATATTTACGACAGTGTAAATTCTGCTACAAGAAATAAATAGTGGCATATTTTTCGGTAAGAGGAATTCACGCTAAAGAATGTTAAGTAAAGAATGCTCTCGTCTATTGTGAGGCAATTATTTTAAAGTCGTAATTAAAGAAAACTGCAAGAAAGGGGGTCGCATAGAAAAAAAAAAGCTGACAAAATTAATTTTAAAACCGTTGATCTGTAGAGATGTAACAGCAACAGCAGAACTTTTTCTTGCATCGACCAATGCTTCACAGCAAGTGAGTACAATGTTCATTTTCACCATCATCAGGGCCAACAATTTGCAAACCGCAGAGAGTGTTTAATCGCGGGGTATGGCAGCGCTGTTCCAACCAGACCATAAAGTTTGTTTTTGCGCTGAAGACTTAGACCATTGCGGAATTAGGAAGCAAAGTAGCAGAAGAGAAAAGATTTAAGCTACTAGACGAGAAGAAAAGGGAGGAGAATCGGGAGAGGAGAGAAGGATACGCACGGAGAAGGGTAAAAGTAGCGCGGAATAAGGGGGAGGAGGGAGCCTTGCGTTTGTACTTGATGAAATTGCATTCCAGTGCAGGCGGCCGTAAGGGAACATCACTTCCACCTCGTGGGTCGGGAAGCAACAGATATCCGTCCTACAACCCCCCTCCCGCCATCCCTCCTCCCCCCTGTGGGGGCGGAGTGGCAGTGCGCAGACCCGCTGCTCTCCCGTTCGCTTCCTTGGAAAACTCCCCACGGCACTATATTCTTACTGCCGGTGTCCCTAGCCAAGAGTCGACTCAAGTACTTCTTGATCCTCCGATCCAGGAACGACGACAACTATCCTATCTCTCTTGCGTTTGACCCGGCCCACCACTCCAGCGTGTTCGGGTCAAGTCGGGGGTGTTCGGACGCGAGCGCGCCTCCCCCGCCCCCCAATCCAGCACGGTCGCGGACGGGGTGCTCTGCCGCCTTGCGATGTGGAGCCAGTGCGTGGCAGCTGCCGCTCCGGGTCGTTTTCAGTGTGTCGAAGTCTCTTGGCAGACTTCAAGTCGTATATAAACCTTCCCCCTCCTTAACGCGTGTCGCACCGGCATGTTACGTTACCGGGACATTAATTGTGAAAAATAGACAGCTTTGCTTTTTTTAAGATGTTTTAACAACATCGGTGAGGTGAGTCTTCAAACTTCAATTCAAGAACATCTGTTTTGATTCCCTTAAAAATTATACTACACTTTTTTTCTGAGTATCAAAGCTGAAAAGTTTTTTTTTTTTTTTTTTCCGCTGCGTGATTGATATTTAAAATAAATACAGGGGGATATTTTTAAAGAAATGTATCGCGAGATCTCAAAACGCGACCGACAACAATGCAATCAGCGGCCGGTGCGAAGCCATGCCGTATTACCGCACGTTTCTTTAAAAATACTCCCTGTAGAGAACACGTCAGTGACAACTTTTAAAAATCTAGTATACACGGTGATTCAATTATGAGGCCTTTGATATGAAATACGGTAACCTTTTTACGTGATGATAACCTCTAGAGCGCAATGCAGGGGAGCAGGGTGAGATACATGCGTCGTCGTCGCCCCCCCTCTCCTCTTGTGAAACACGGACGAAATATTAATTTGCTCTCCCTGTACTGATAAAATTACGTTAATTTGAAAGGGATTTACAAAGTAATATAACTGTGTTAGGCACTGCATTGGATACTTTAACGCAATTTTAGTTCTCCATTAAATTTAAGACTCTTTTCACGACAAGCGAAATGTTGCTAATTTGGAAGAGAGTTCGTTAAGTATGTTTTGATGTAGCTAATGCTGTTTTCTTAAATTATGAGAGGTGTTTTTAATTATTCGTTCCTTGTTAGATGAATACTAACGTCAAGACGTTATCCATGAATGTAAAAAATTAGTCCGTGATTAAATTACTTAACACGGTTCAAAATTTTATCAACGTCATGACAGTGTTTTGTGATAGTGTAATAATGGAAGTGATTTTAAAGTTTTTTTTAGCACAAAGTGAACACCATCGTTTAAATCTTCAACATTAAGCATGGATATAAATTCATGAATATTACAGTTTATGACAATGAGGCAATAATTATTTAATACAGAAGAAATGCTTAAGCGAATCTGCAAGAAGACAAGAAAATTGCATACAGTGGCTATATGTTTTCAAAATAATGCAACAGAATTATACGGTTAATTGAAAAGGAAAATTTTACCATGTTTCGTGAATGAAATCTTCTTAGTCTGAACTTCTAATAAGTGTGTACATATAGGCGATAGTGTTGGAAGGAGATTTAATTCTGGGACCCAGTTTCCATCTGGGTATAAGGTGGATTGTATTGGAATAGAGATCCCTTCTGAATGCCATCTCCGTAGTGTTCGCTACAGCCAAGACTTTGAATAGACCTGCAGACAGGATGTACACTCAGGTTAATTGCTATGACAACAATACAAACTGGAGGATGCTTGAGTCGGCCTGAAATTAAAACGTGTTGGGGGATATTGTTGCTCTGTTTTGAAAGTGTTATCGTATATTTTCTCATCTCACTATTTTTCTTTCAAATTCTAGTATCTTTTCCGATAAAATTTAACTGCATTATTTTAAAATCGGCTTTTCATTTTTAGAATCTTCTGAGTAAACGTCTTGATCATGAAACACACCATAAGATGTATCTTACGTCAGAAGTCGTTTTAAATATGAGTAGCTTAATATCAAAGACGGAGATCTGACCTCAATCGAAATTTAGATAGCTGTGGTTTTTTATACAATTTTTCATGCTCTTTCCAGTTATAGTGAAACCATATGAAAACTCTAACACTACATTTATAAAATAAATTGTGTTAAATATTACAAAGAACACTGTGAATTAAAAAATTGCTTCTAGATCAAAACTATGGAGACGACAAATGTCCGTCTTTGATATTAAGCTACTCATATATTTTATGATAACAGCAGCCCTTGAATTTTACAATATATATTATAATATACATTATTCTATTAATAGACAATTTCGACATCATAATTACATAACAGTGATATCATTTACCTACACCCTATTCATTGAAAGAGTGGCATAATCTTTCCTCATACACGAGTAACCCAAACCTTAAAAGAAAACATTAATCATTTTTCTTCTTCCTAATATATTTATACATAGAGGGAGATTTTTAAACAGAATACTTATTCTGGACGAAAGAGAACTAAACGTATAATCTGTTACTTTTTAGATGCGAAATATTTTCAATGAGGACGTAATCCTTAGCAGAATCGTTGTTTGTTCTTTCCTCAAAATAAAGTACCATTTCTAAATAACGACAATGAAGTTAAATAGGTCAATTTTGTATTTAAACATAATCGCAAATAATCTTCAACCATAAACGAAGGAACTAAATTATATTTTCGAGCTGAATTAAAATAGACAGCTCCATCTACAAAGCAGAAATAGCTGGTAAGGTTACAAAAATAAATGAGTAGGTACAAATCGCACTTAATTGTAACTTTTTTATGTACACAAAAAAACAGTATCATAAAAGCAGCAGTGGCCTACTTTTTGAAAGTGGAAGAGATTAATCCTTAAATTGGCAAAACTTCATTTCTCACACTAGTTTATTAAACCTTGCCGGACTGTAAAGAAAACATCTATCGCAATGTACATATTTCATATGTTGTACAATATTATAGTATTGTGAAATTTTAGTTTTCCTACAATTTTTTTTCTATTGTTCTATTAAAATTATAGCATAAATAGCCTATTAACCTGTTGTATTCTAAAGGATACTTCGTCAATTTAAGGGTTAAGTGACCTACTAATTGTTTCATTCTTTCTTAAGCATTGTTTTTAATAAATTATATTAAAATAAGACATGGGTATTACAGGATTGAAATAAACATCTCTTAGCAGTTTTCACACTTATTTCTAGAGTAGTTAATTATTTCTAATGAAAGCTTAACACAAAGACAAGTAATGCCTCTAAGAAAATAAAGATTTGATGTACGTGTAATGACGAAATTATCGGTGATTAGCCAATATAAAACTATGAAAAGCTGTTGTAAATTAATTCATACTGTCTGAAATTATTTCTCAACTACGAACAATGATATTTTGTAATATTTATATTAGACTTACTGCAGATATATTTTTCCAGGGAGAAATATATGTTATGGTTCTTTAATTTTATATATTTTAATTAATATTTTTAGGCCTCTGTACAATATATAGGCCTACCACTTCCATTTTGCTATACGGATTTGAAGTTTTTTTCTTCCGAATTTTTCTGTCAGATCTTCAGTCGGAAACTTGTGTACCTACTTATATTTTTATAATACATTGGGACATCATCCAGAATCCATTCTTTTCACGTGGCTGTGACGTTTAACTTATAAAAGTCTATTCCACATTGTCAAAAAATGTAGGCCTATTTTAAACTGCTCAAAATTTTTTAATGCAACTTTACGGAAAATAGTTAATCTACTTGTTTATAATCCTGCAGAGTTCGTTTGTTTTTAACTCTGTTTTTAAAAGAACAACGCTTAAGTACGTTGGTAAATAACTGTTGAGTGAAGGTAATCATAGGCTAAAGCCTCATTTATTATCTCTCTCATCATTCCAGTCCGACTAGCCATTATTTAGTAATTAGCGGCCATAATCAACGAAGTTCCCATCTGTAACCGTAGGCAATTCATAATAATCTCTGTTCGTGTGAGAAATACGAGAAAGGTGTCCCATTTTACCGAAAGAACCAAGTCTAAACTCGATGCAAGGACTTTAGAATGCAAAGCTAACCGCACAACTATTCGTGTGTTCTATCCGAGACTGTGGAAGGTGGTCTGATGCAAGACAAAACAATCTGAGACACCTAGTGTACCCCCTCCCTTACTCCCTCACTCGTATGCACCACCGATCTTGAATGCTGAGATTGGCCCCAGGAACTTCAGACATAACAAATGTTAATGAAACTCGTGTGAATGGAAACAATAGTAGCAAACGGTTCCGTGCCTCAGGATAATGCGGATTGTGACCTAGTAACGGCGAATAGCATAACAGATTTGTGGTATTTACCTTACAACAAATAATTATCATATGAATTAGAACGTCAAAGTGACTATAGTTTATTTAATAATTTTTTCTACGCTTTAAGATATAACGAATGCTCTGACACTGCTTATAGGACGTAAGCCGTTCTTACACTTCCAAAAAAAATCCTTTTTCCGGGAAAATAGTCATCTTATTCATCATACTCCACGATTTATGAAAATTTCCTTGCTCTATCTTCAATATTATAGCTTTACGTTTAAAACACTAGGTATGAAATACTCGGTTGAAGAAACATTGAGGACGAAATCAATTAAACATGGTTCGAGAACCACTTAACTTTTCGTTATTGAATGTTCCAAGTTACATCAATTCATTTCATTTTTATTTGTCCACGAAAGAGTTAAAACCATAGGACTTGTCAAAGTAAAAGAGAGAGAAAACAATAATTAAAATAGATAAAAATACAATAAATTAGGACCAATGTAAACCTATACGTATTTCATCTAAATCCTAGGGACAGAGGCTTGTTATTTTTTTTTTGTGCGAGATCGTGCGTATTTGCTTGGTTTCCGCACAAAACCAATCCATTCCCATTCAGTATTCCCAACCTAACACACATAACAATTTCTCTCTTCTTACCGCTTAAGTGACATATTGATTTTACTGCTTTAGGATTTTAACATATTATTTTTAGAGACATTCAATATAGTAATAATTATAAATTGGAAACTTACCACTGCAATTTCACCTAAATTGCACTGTTAATTATTTTTTTTTAAATATTTGCAAAAATTAAGTAAACTCTACAACTCCACTAAAGTTACTGCATTCGTGATGCAAGCAACATTAAGGAAGCCGTGAAAAAATCAACAAGATTCCAGACTACGTTTCGCTTTTTCAAACTTTTCCTCGAACATGAAAACTTCAACATACCGCTCTTGTAACGCATATTACTATTATGTATCTTTTAAAATATCTTAAATCATTCGTATTTTTAATTTCATGAGGCAAACCATTATATATTTTTAAGCCATACACCATATACGTTTTGTTGAAGCTTGTCAATCGATGTGCTGGAAAATTAAAATTTTTCTTAAAACCAGTGTTGTAATAATGAAAATCACTATTTCGGTAAAAATGGTTCTTATTAGAATGTATTAATTCTCATCATCAATAACAGTCTTGGATTAGGCCTCCTGGCCTGTTCCGCTTCCAGAAGAAAGTTGATCTTTCCATCTCTTCCTTGGTCTTCCGATGTCTCGTTTTCCATGAGGTGCATAGTCCAATAGTCTCTTGGGTAACCTATTGTTAGGCATTCTTAATACATGTTCATACCAGTTGTTGCGGTAAGATTCTATAGTATCCGTAATGGTGGTGATATTCAATTCTGTTCGGATGTCAGCGTTCCTTTTATGGTCATAAAGAGTATATCCTGCAAGAGGTCTTAGCAATCGCATTTCAGCAGCTTCTATTCTTCGAAGTTGTTCTTTCGTTAATGACCATGTCTCTGATCCATATAATAATGCCGGGACTGCCATAACTTTATAGAATTTCAAAATTGTTTCTGGTCGAACTTTCTTTGATAGGGTTGATTTGATTGTCCTTAACAGTTGCTGAAATTTGGCAAGTTTAATATCTACGTCCCTGGAGTTTATATAAGAAAGATTGCAGCCAAGATAGTTGAATGTGTTGACTTGTTCTATTATTGATTGCAATTATGGATCTTACATGATTCTTTCTTTGGAAGGCCAAAGATTCTGGTTTTATTTATAGAGATTTCCAAATTATAATTTTTTGCTATATTGTATAGTGTGTGTATTGCTTTTTGTAAGTTGTCTTCAGAATTTGCTAAGATTATCTGATCATTTGCTTAAAATAATGTGTTAAGTGCGAAGTTGTCAATCATAAAATATGTGAGCAATTCGTCTTCCCAATTTTTGGCAATGTTATTTATATAAATATTAAATAAAGTGGGTGACATTGGGCAGCCTTAATTCTATTAGCTTAAAAATATATAAAGCATAAACTGTTAAAATATTACATCTCTTAAAATATTCCCTACATGATGTACGATTATCAGCATCTGCCATGCATCCCACAACACGCTTCTGAGCAATAAAAACATCACCCATCTTCGAACTTGACCCCCAGAAGCATATGCCATATGATAATCTCGATTCTACTTCAGCATAATAAAAGGGCAGTAAAGTTCTATGACACAAACAAGATCTCAAATTTCTAATTATGTATATGTAATGTTATATTTTTACTTTCTTATTAGAGAAATTAGTTAGATACATAGAGTGTTAGTTGAGAGGCCGGAAGGAAAAATACCTAAGGGGAGGCCGTGACGTAGATGGGAGAATAATATTAAAATGGATTTGAGCGAGGTGGGATATGATGGTAGAGACTGAATTAATCTTGTTCAGGATAGTGACTGATGGCGGGCTTATTTGAGGTCGGCAGTGAACCTCCGGGTTCCTTAAAAGCTATGAGTAGAGCTCGGATGTTTAGGCATTTATAACAGTTAAAATAAGCAGCCGAAAAAGGCAATGAAAATATAAAAAACGACACAATAATCTTTGAAAAAGGCATTATAAACTTTAAAGAGGCATAATATATATTTTGGCAATAAATTTAAATTATATCAACATAACTATGAGTTATATTTAATAAATAATAATAATAATAATTATTATTATTATTATTTATTTATTTATTTATTTATTTATTTAATCTGGCAGAGCTAAGGCCAATAGGCCTTCTCTTCAGCCCAGCCAGACTCTAATTCTAATAGAATACAATTGGTTACATAGTTATTACATTAAATATATAGACCATAAAACAACATGAAAGTAAATAATGAAAGTTGGATAAGTAATGTTAGTGAGACAATAATAAACATTGGTAAGAAATAATAATAATAATAATAATAATAATAATAATAATAATAATAATAATAATAACAATAATAGTAGTAGTAGTAATAGTAATAATAATAATAATGAGATAATTTAAATATTCTGTGATATATATATATATATATATATATATATATATATATATATATATATAAAACCATTAAACATGATTTATTTCGTAGATGACACATGTTGACATGATTTTAGGTAAATGAACAATATTTTATAGAATGAATCTAACTCACGAACTTGAAAATGTTGAACTAACCATGTAAGTTTGTTTGTGTGCGTTTCTCTACGTTAATAAAATTTAATAAATCTTAACTAGCTTTCCTTTAAAGGCTTGGATTTCATAACCTTGTTTGATGTTAAAAGTACATGAAGAAGTGTTTAATTTTCTACCGAGATATATTACTCAGTTCGGCTTATATTGCTTTGGCTCTTTACTGCAGAGTGGTATGCAATTTTATAAAAAAAACGGAGTCGATGAAGATTTAAATTTATCAATTTTTGTCTGAAAGGAAAAAAAAGAGCCCATAACTGTAATTCTCTTGTTTTAGAAAGTAAACATAGTTACATTAGTATACGAAATACGTATGTAATTTATTTCTAATGACAAGTACTTTATGGTTCTATACAACTACGGATCAAGAAAATAAATGCAATTTTTTGTTCTCGTCTTTTATTTCCTCAAGATAAATGATAAAACTAGAGAGAACGAAATATTCAAATCACATTAGGCCTACCTTCTGTCAAGGTCACATTTCAATGCACTTCGACGCCTGTTTCATGCACGAAAGTGACATGTTCTTGTAACATTATGCTTTACAACGTGAATTGTTGAATTATGATTGTGTGAAGAAATATGCTGTCCTTTTAATATCGCCAACTTCTGTTTTATTATTAGTTTGCGTGAAGCATTTGAGCCTGATAAGATTCACGAGTGTAAGTTATAGTTGCATTTCTTCTAGCACTCATTAATTTAATTCGTCAATTCATTACATGCAAATTATTACTTTGTGGGAACATGCAGGACTGCAGTTAACGACTTTTCTCTTTAAATGTCTGGGGTTGCTATTTCCGAATCCCGTATATTGAATTAATAGCTTTTACTTAACTTTGTGTAGTTTATTTCTCAACACAAGTAAAGAAATTGTATATTATGTATAATACACATTATATACTTCCATATTTATTATGCCGTCCTTCGTCGTGATTTAAATGGAGTCATATCCGACTACAAATCAAGCGGGGCAGGCTTCCATTGCGTCAAGATAATGTTGATTTTAATTTTACGGGAATTGAGTAGATATGTCCCTTGTCTTCTGATGAAACTAGAAACAAAAATAAAAACAAGTGATAAATGTCAAATTTAAAACATATTAGAAGTTTCAGACAGGATTTTCCACTGCACCTACATTATTAAATGTACATAAAACAAAGTAGATAGTTTCTGAATGAAATGAAATATAATGTACACAAAATGAATTACAGTAAACAAGGACATAAAGTTTAACACATACAATACGTTAATAATGTAGATTTCGCAAGATGATTTGTAAAGGAGTGCTTTTCTTTTGAACAATATTTGGAATGATTTTATACGAACATTTCAGATTCCTAATCTGAAAGAACTTTTATAGGACAACAGCTTATAAGAAGTAACACAGTAGTAGATAATTTGTATAAACAAAAGCCGCCCTAAATAAGGGTTCGATAGATCGGCCTACTAATCAATTCATAAAGAATAATAAGTAAACGAGTAAATTAATTTAACTATCATACGAAGGTTGGGGCAACAGTTATGACAACTATTTTTTGTCAAAGTTAAGCGATAGTATTACGAAACGACGTATGGCATTCAGTCTGTGATCGCATCACTAGGTGGCGGTGTGATGTAGGCCTATAGTTATCGCACAGAGTGATGTGAATTAAGTTGTGAGTCGACCGTCGTGCCGTACATCAATAGTATGAGTATTTGGTCGCATCACTAAATAGCAACGCGATGGTTATCACACAGCAATGTTACTCGTAATGCAGGTGTGAGTCGACCGCCGTGCACAATGGATGTGATCTGGTGAGTTTTTAGGGTGAGACCTAACTGTGCTGTAAGCCCAATGCTACTCCAATTACCGTAATAAACACGAGTAGCATGATGCTGTGTTGTTTATAGATGCTTGATCACTAATTTACCCTAACCTATTAGTACACATACATTGTCCTTTCATTTTCATATTTCAAAATTTCGAAATCTCGCATTCTCAAAAAAAAAAAATTCTATGGCTTTTGCCCTGTACCTTGTTTGAAGGTAGAAAAGTAAACACGACTAATTAAGTAGGAAAAAATATTGGGTATTATTGTTTAGTCAACTGTCAGAAGACAGGTCTGAACCTTTGAACCTCATGAGTAGAGTGGGTGGCCAGTTCATTTTCCGCTACCGTATATTGGATATATTGAATCAAATTTTCAAGCATAATCAGGTTGGAGAAAGGACAAGTTTTGTAGTATATACAAATTGAGAAAAATTGAACAATTTTAAGCTTTCTTCGTGGTAGTGAAATTTGCATACTTTTAAAATAAAATTTAGGAAGATTATGTACTACAGAAATGAAATGTTTAACGTTGAATAACATTTATCCAAGAATCTACACTAGACATAAAATTTAAGTCTCATTGGAGCGTAACACTTTTTTAGTTATTTAACGACGCTATAACAACTACTAGGATATTTAACTCGATGGAATTTGTGATAGCGAGATGGTACTTGAAGAGATGAGGACGAGGAATTGAAAATTACATCTATTTTAAAATAATCAGAAATTGCAAGCGAAAACGGATAGAACATAAGTATATATATATGCTAGTATTTAGGATTTACAACAGAATCCCTCTAAAAATTTTGAACTACCGTTGCGGAGAAAAGAGAAGACTAAGAAGACCCAGAAACATGTAACTGACAATTTCATTGTGTGTGCCGAAACGGACCACCTGCTAGAATAGTGGAGGATTACGATGTTGATGATCCTTTGTCTCGTGCTTGTAGCTCGTCTTGAGATTTGGTCTGGCCAGAAAGTCCGCTGCTTATTGAAGTTTAGTGTCACTTCACAGCTGTGCAAGAGTGAAGGCCAACGCACGAAATATACAATAATGATGGGCAGTTCTTTTTCTTTATTGGTGATTTGTATGTTAATTTGGCGAACATTTTGTAAATAATGGGTGTCACAAATATATGAGAGGATGGTATTTTTTAAAACTTTTTTCCTATTTGGTGTAAAATATTAATTTTTTGTATGTATAGCGCTCATAGCTGTGGAAACTCAACCAAATAAAAATATTTTGAAAAGAAAAATTATTTGGGGGGCCAAATTTGAAAAAAAAATATATATATACCCAATGCAGGATTGTACTAAAATCGATATATCTAAACCGTTTTTAAAGATAGATTCAAACAGTTTTTTTGCAATGTATTTGCAAAAGCATGTTCTACAAACTGTTTGTAACAGAATTTTGATATTAGTCCCTACGTTTGTAAAATAAACAATTAAAATTTAATAACAATTTTCTGATTTCCTTTCTTGCAAACAAACGGACGTATTTTTAAAATTAAATCAATTAACAAAATTCTGTTACAGAGAAAAGTTTCCTAATACTCTAAAGAATATGTGTTCTAAATTTCATGCATGTATCTTTAATAGTTCAGAAATTATATCAATTTTTGTCTGGCAATGTAGCAAAAAAAAAAAAAAAAGAAGTTACTGGAAACCGATAAAAGCGGGCTTGTGATTTAAAAATCCATAGCGCAGGAAGTTTAAAAATGGCGTCTCAACATCCGATAAGGGCACAAATACCCACAAAATGTTATGCAATGCAGTCCACACATATCAAAGGGTATTTTAAAGAAAACATTTTTTTGAAAATTTAATTTACCGGAAACAACAATAAAAGTGGGCGAGTGATTTAAAAATCCATGAGATTTTTTCACAGATTCTTAATATTTTTGACGTGCTGATTTCAAATCTGATAACGGTTTTATTCTCCATGCTCTAGTTTTCATGCAATTCGAACTTTTATGTTATCGACAGGCAATAGATAATATTGTTGAGATATGAATATTGTTTCCGTTATTTCACATCTGATCATGGCTACAAGGATACTTCAATGTATAAACAACCCCGACAGGGAATAATTTCGAGGGAAAAATTGTTCCGGAGCCGGGTATCGAACCCGGGACCTTTGGTTTAACGTACCAACGCTCTACCACTGAGCTACCCGGGAACTCTAACCGACACCGATCCAATTTTTCCCTCTATATCCACAGACCTCAAAGTGGGCTGACAACCGTCAAGCAACCAACTTCGAGTGCACACTAACTCCGTGTGACTTAAATTGTGGTTTTCTGTTATATACCTGAAATCTTGATTTGCAACCCCGACAGTTTCTGCTACATTTGTGGATACTTCATCCTTATTCTACAAAGGCGTGAAGTAACATCCTTTGTGAGGCGCTGTTATAAAGCCTACTTCAGACTTACTATTAAGGACCAAGACAAGAAATGGACCCACACGGTGTGCGTCACAATTGCGAAGAAATGCTGCGCGATTGGACAAGAGGAAATCTTAAGGGTTTACCTTTCGGAATTCCTATGACGTGGCGAGAACCAAAGGATCATACAAGTTATTGATTGCTATTTTTCTCTCGTTAAAAAAAGAGTATTGGCAAGAAACACACACAACATGTTATATCCCAGTATCCCTTCAATAATTCGAGCTACTGTGCATTAATAATAATGATAATAATAATAATAATAATAATAATAATAATAATAATAATAATAGTCTAGTAATCCATGTTGAATCTTTCGTACATTACTTTTAACACTTGGATATAAATAATTGATTAAATGGCGATCTTATTCGTGTTAATTGTGTAAGCATGTGCGGCTTACAGCTGTTTCGGTGCTTCTCCACACCATCCTCAGAGCCTACTAGATCTCGGCGTCATCTCGAACTTCGCTGCCTGTTGTGTGGGTGCGTTCGATTGTTGAAAAGTGTTGAAATGTTGTGTCAAATAGTGTGTGTGTTCTGAAATTGATCTGTGTGTTCAGAACATACCAATGAGCCAACAACATTACAATGAAGAAGTGAACACAATCAAATACATAGCACAGGAAAATGGTTACAACTCAAACATAATAGACAACATCATAAGGAAGACAAAACAAAAACTCAACAAACACACAAACATACAAAACACAACACAAACACAAGATCACAAGAAATACATCACACTAACGTACGAAAACAAAAATACACACAAGATTGCATCCTCATTCAGAAAACAGAAATACTACATAGCATACAGAACAGAAAACACACTACAAAGACATCACAACACACAAACAACACAAACAAATAAATACAACCACACAGGCTTATACAAACTCACATGCAATAGTTGCGACAGTTTCTACATAGGACAGACAGGCAGATCATTCAAACTCGATACAAAGAACACATTAAAGCAATAACCAGAGGACACAATACATCTACATATGCCGAACACATAACTAATGCTAACCACACATACAATAACATAAATACAGACATGGAAATCCTACACATACAACCCAAAAACAAAAAACTCAACACACTAGAACAATATGAAATATACAGACACACTAAAACACACCCTGATCAAATTCTCAACACACAGATCAATTTCAGAACACGCACACTATTTGACACCACATTTCAACACTTTTCAACAATCGAACGCACCCACACAACAGGCAGCGAAGCTCAAGATGATGCCGAGATCTAGTAGGCTCTGAGAATGGTGTGAAGAAGCACCGAAACAGCTGTAAGCCGCACATGCTTACCCAATTAACACGAGTAATATCGCCATTTAATCAATTATTTAATGGTCTAGTAATAATATTATGGTGGTAGTAGCAGCAGCAGCATACTAAAAATCTTTTTTTCTGAGTTCAATATGGAGATATTCATGAAAGAGTAGATATTTTTAAATAATCTTATTGACGAGCACGGTACTGTGGAAGAAGCCGGAAAAATATTATTTCACATGTAAATATTTGAAATCCATCATTTACTCTTCTTCCGTCTAATAATTAAAGCACGCTAGTAAGAAAACTTTCTTGCTTCGCAGAACAATCTAATGTATAGTTAATAGGCCTCAACATGCGCGCTCTTTAATGCAAGCAGGGCTGACGTACCCGTGATTTAAGTCATAGACTTAAAGCTGCACAAACATTACTCATCTCGTTTAGTTGATATTCACGGTGGTGAAGAGGTGCGAATCATTTGGACAGGAGTACCTTATCGTAAATGTAACATGTAAAGTTTTGGAGCTATCCCTTCGATACGTTGCCAAGATCTATCCTCAAGGACTCTTTGTAACGGATCCAATAAATTTGTCTCGCTTTCTTCGTATTTCTTGTGATGAAACAGATAACATAATTCCGAAAATTTGGATGTTATGCTATGCGTCCATGACATGGCAGGAAAAGCAAAATTTCTCTCAACACTGTTTCGGATCTGAATTTTAGGGAATAAAATTGCACAAACATTACTGTATTTCTTTAATTCCACATTCGAACAGTGTTAACGAGATGTAAACCACTTGGACTGGAATACCATATCCTAAATAATAGGCCTACTTAATAAAGAAAATACATTTTGGAGTTCTACAAGGTGAATACTAAATGCCGTCTTCGAAGACCGGAGTGTGATAGAGGATACTGTGGCAATGAAACTCGAGATAGGAACCGTCACGGTATGATGATTAGTTATGGAGATATTAAAGACAATACCCAGAAGTCAAATGGGGTAATAGTTATTTTTGATCCGTAGCGCGTAGTGATTGGAGTTAAATGTCAAGAATACAAAAACGATGTGATGTGATGTCCCTGAAATAGTCGGATTTCTTGGCTTCAGCGCAAAAGCTGCGAAGAAAATAACTATCGAGTTTGAACGCCCAAATCTTGGATTTAACGGCTAGCATGGTGATAGCAAGATGATCGAAGACTACTAATATGTAGGCTACTATTCTATTACACACACAAAAAATTGATAACTCGTATGCTAAGGCAGCCTGTGCAACTTTCTCTTTGGTACGGAATATTCAGGGTAGTATGATACATTGATGTATAAATATTTATATAGAGTGAACCGTAAGTAATTCCATTAATTTCATGGGGTTATTTTTTGAGATAATTCAAACAAAAAACTGTAATACAATTTATCTCTTTTTGCTTCCTTTTGGAGATAACGAATGAGACCAAAACGAACTCGTAAATGCAAAATCATTGTGAAAACTATTGCTGTCTCTATTCTTAACCACAATCTATATCTATAATTTGAACTGGCAATGGTAATTACGGGAATACGACTGAATGGACTTTAACGAATGACCCGTCATTTTGAAGCTTGGTATCCAAGGATTTTCAGAAAAATTGTAAGTTTCAGTGAAGCGTTAGTTTTCCTACATAATTTTATTATTTTCCAAAAATCCATCTTTCGTCAGTTTTGAGAACTAATTGCATTTCAGAATAAAACAAAACACACACTACAATAAACAATAGACTATTACAAGAAGGCCATGACCTGTAGGATTGCTGACATATTTAGAGCTCAAATTCAATTTGTTATTAAAAGCTTCAAGACTTACTAAAATAATTTACAAGTCTAATTCTGCGGTATGTAATTTTCTGATTACAGCTGTGTATTGGATATGAAAATCTACAAAACTAGAGGCGATTTGATGACATCATTACCATTAGAAATGAAATATTATTACAGTTAATGCTAGGATGTGACTATTTTTCATTAATATACATATTAATGCTATATTGATGATATGAAAGTGAAACGTTTTGGGATTATATAAGTAGATGTAGAGAATATCTTAAATTAGATCTTCATTTCTATAATATATATATTATAACTTAAGATAATAATATTATTAAAAATCAAATATTTTTATAGTTATTAATCAAGCGGGGTTGGATCTTTTTCATATACTTAATGGCGGTATGGTGTAGGTATTTATATGCGTCATTCTCTTCAGTATTGGCTCGAGAGAGCGCAAAAATTACAGTTCCTGAGGAAAGACCAAAAGGTATTATTTACTGATAAAATAAGAGGCCTACAAAATTTTGTAGTCTCGCGATCATTTCAGCAACATCTCTTAGCAGGATAAAATGATTTTACCCTCTACATTTCAAGCTCTACATACAGCAACTATACCATGATGCTATGTCTATTGTTCGAAAGCATAGCAAACCTGACATTTTTTTAACTTTCACCTGCAATCCACAATGACCTGAAATAGTTATTGTTTTATTCCTACATAAAAAACCCACTGATCATCCTGACATTGTTACTTGCGTTTTCGCGTTGAAACTCAAGAATTGAAGGTGGATAGGTTCAAGAAAAAATATTTGGCATAAAAAACCATTCAGAGAGAGTATGTTTCATTATTATGGAAGAAAATAACTTTCAAAATGTCTGGTATTCTTCACTGAAAATAAATCTGAAAAATTTTTATTTGAACGTCTAATGAGCTTAGTTTGCAGCATTTGCTACACAAGCCACTAGTTTATAAGCGTGACACAGTTACCATAGCAATGAAATACGTATCGAAAAAACCTCTAAACTTTTAAAGCATAATGATATTTCTTATGGAACAGAATTACAGCCTATATGTATAGAAGATGCATCACTTTCAAACTTGGAACTTTCTTTAGAATAACCTTATACTTTAAGTACTCTTAACTTATATAATAAAAATATTGTTCCGACGATATATAGGCCTATATCATATGATCGTCATTGATCTAGTCATCTCTTTTCAGATTCACTGAATGTGCGGTCTGTGACAGGTTTCTGCGAACCTGATAATGATTTGGGTTGATCGTATTGTGAATTTACCCGCTTCACTGCTGTTACACTGTAAGTGAAAGGATGCATATGCTATTGTAGTTACTACTAGTAATAAAACATTTCAGTCAGCAGCTATACTACTCACTGTTCAATGGAAAACAACGGAGTCTTCTAACAAATGTTTTCGGCAGGTGCTACATAACTCTGAGTGATGAACCATAAAAATGACACTTCCAGCACTCCCATCTACACGGGTGACTGTTTCCACTACTAACTTCCTCTAACTGCTGGAACCAAAATTTCAGTTAGACCGGCAGCATAATGCATAAAAAATTCTGTCTCGAACGTTCGTCCAGTGACATTCGTCCGATGCAGTATGCTGCAGCCTTATAAGAATGCGTGTAATCAGTCTAATCACCGACGATCCGAGACAAAACCGTCCTGTCCGAGAAATAATGTTTGATGCAGCCTTCGGACATTTGGTACAATGCATATCGTCCAATAGCAGTAATAATTAATTGACATTTGGCACAAACAGAAAAATCCAGTGACATTTGGTACAATCCAGTATTGTAAAGAGTCCAGAATATTTGCTTCAGTGGTTATATGAAGAAGGATAGGTGGAGCGGAGAAAATTTCTCTCCGGTATCGGGATTCGAACCTGGGTTTTCAGTTCTATGTGCTGACGCGTTTTGTGCTCAAGTGCAGGGTTAATCAGAGAATTTACCTGAAAGTCTGCGTAGTTTGGCAACAGCTCATCGTCAGTTCACCTACGAATACACATACGAACTCGATGTGAATAGCTGCATGCGTGCCTTAGTCACTGTAGTTGGGTTGCCAGACTTCTTAATGGCAGGAATTAACGATACATGTTAATTTGCAAGAAAATCGTCCAAAAAACTGCAAAGAGATAAATAATTGAATTTATAAATGAGAACGAATGAATGAATGAATGAATGAACGAATGAATGAATGAATGAATGAATGAATGAATGAATGGGGAAACAGGGGGGAGGAATATCAAAATGTATACGAAACCAGTCCTTGCAAGAGAGTTTGAGGTTGAGGAAAACTGAATATGTGAGCTCCAAGTCTGTTGGACACTTGTCTCACCCTGAGTTTCTCTGTTCCACTGAAGAAACAATATAGAATTTGAAGTGGAAAGCCGATAATTGACTAATTTGATAGCTACTACATAAATTAGGGAGGGGAGAGAAGCATGTAACGACCATAATTCACCCATGTACCGAAAGCCATATACCAAATCCAAGAATCCTATTTCAATTTTGAATAATGCCGAACTTTTGTGGAGAGGGGACCCATGTCTTTTAGGGCTCATACCGATATTAATTGTCTTTGCGCCTTAGGAAAATCACAGGCAGAAACAGTATTCTATCACTCGTCCCGATTTTCCACTCAAACAAAATTTTTATAAAAATTTAGTTTTTCTAGATTTTAAGCTTTATAAACATGAATAAAATTACAAATCCCATTGGATTTTCTAATTTATTTAAAAGATGTTAAAATCGTGTGTATGTACCGATTTCTATCAAAAGATTCATGTTCGCATTTAGGAGAATATTATTTTTCGTTGCTATGTACATCGCTGGGAAAATAGTGATTAATGTTTTCTGAATTGTGTCCATAGACTATGTAAGTGAATTGTGATGCTCATTGAACAAGAAGTCTTTATTCACTTCTATAATAAGGCACATCCAGATTAAGGAATTATCCGCCCGCACAGATATTCCTTCCGTACTCTGGTCATTCATTAAATGGGTGTGTACATGAAATATAACAACTTTTTCTCCTGCAATGGCATGATTGTTTTAACTCCTTAATGACAAAATGCACGAAACTGTGATATTTTTAAAAAGTCTGTCCAAATTGTTATATTCTGGTTTTACTCTTTTATTTCAAGATCTGCAAAGAGAAAGTGTCTTCTTATACCGTAAAAATTATGTTTCAGTTTATTCATAGAGAAACATTTTTTTAACATTATTGATAGCGAGAAGTACCTGTGTATAGCGATTTCTCTTAAGACCATTTCAAGAATTTAGTTCATATTATCTAAGTGTATGATTTGGTTCAGCTGAGAAAGATGTAGGCTATATTTTGAGGGATATAGGCTAATAAAACTATTGAACGGGAGAGAATGCCTCGAGATCTGTAGCATGGTTCATAAGGGGCCATCGGAAATTTTTGTTGTGTAGCTGAATCGATAGATGACACCAGACAGTGAATGGAGGGAATGCATTCTTACTTACTTGAATAATCATCCCTATGAAAAGTGGTAAGCACAATAAGCCTCAGATCCGAAGCTCCTCCTCCTTAAGACAGAGGGAGAAAAATAAAATTTCGTTCCATTCAAGCTAATGCTTTGGTTACACCTGTGATATTCAATGTTTTCTTCAATTAGAATGCGATTTACCCATGTCCCTTATTTTTTGTTTAAAAATGGTATGGTTTCTCTCACTTTTATTTTCAATAAACTTTAGACTGTTAAATCCGATGGTCGTTGAACGCCAGGATATATCCTCTGAAATAATGCACAGCACTTTTTGTGCGATTTTTTTCGTAATAGAAGTACCATAAGTGAATATTCGCTTTCTAATATGTACTCTATTGCTACGAACTATGCTCAACTCCAATGAATGAAGCTGTATACTAACTAATGTCTAACCTTGACGTCCCATCAGCCTGTGTTATTTGTACATATTACGTAATACAAAACCGTCTCGTGCTTGATTCAGAGGAAATGTCGTATTCGATCTATAAAAGTAAAATGTTGATGGCATTTGTCTGAGCGAAACCTGTTTCCTGGCAAACGCTCTGTACGTAATAGTTCGAGGAATTTGCTGTGTTCTGGTTTAGTCTGTGGTTTATCAATACAGTAGAGCGTCTCGTTTAGGCACAGCGAAAACATAAACAAAGTACAGGTAACGTGTGGGGGGCGGACGAGCCGTACGATAAACACGAGGGATTCACAAGGTTTTAGTTACAACATTTAAGACGGAGCGTTAATTGAAATTATATTTTCCAAAAAAAACACAAAACAAAAGGAGACAAATTACATAACGTTACCATATTACACATTTAAACAAACAAGCAATTGTAACGTTGAAATAATTCAATATAACAAATTAAATTTGCTACTTATATGATGTTGCTTTCAAGCAGCATCTTTTACGGTCATGAATTTCATTATCTGTATGACTAACATAATATCACCGTCTTCTGTGACCGAATTAACAAACATACAATAGGCTATATTGGTCTGAAGTGACAACACTATTTCCTAAAGGTAATTAGCTCTTATCAAAGTTCAATTTATTCAGGCACTGTACCTGACCACTTCAGACCAATATTCTGTAATTTTGTTAATTCGGCCACAGAAGACGATGATATTATATTAGTCATACAGAGAATGAAATTCATAACCGTAAAAATGCTGCTTGAAAGCAACATAATTTAATTTGATTTATTATATTGAATTATTTCAACGTTACAATTGATTGTTTGTTAAAATGTGTATATGATAAAGTTATGCAATTTGTATTCTTTTGTTTTGTGTGTTTTTGGAAAATGTAATTTCAATTAATGTTCCGCCATAGTGTCAGTGAAATGTTTCATAGTTCCAGTGCAGTGATTGAATTGATAGCGAAATGAGTGTAGTGCTGAAAGATACTTGTGCATGTATAAACGTATGATATATCCGTGGTTTTAAGTTCGAACTTAGGGTTAAGATCTGAATTTGATTTACTTTAACTGTGTTATATTAAATAATTCATTTAATTTAGGATGCTCCTTGTTAAAATTATTATATATTGCTACTATTATTTTATTATTAATATTATGAATTTATTATTAATTGTAATTATTGAGTGTAATTAGTTACCACTACCACCGGGTATTTACCCATTTGCAGTGTGAATAAATACATACAATAAATGTTGTAACTAAAACCTCGTGGATCCCTCGTGTTTATCGTACGGCTCGTCCTTTCCCCACACGTTACCTGCACATTTTTACGTTTTCATTGTGCCTAAACGAGACGCTTTAGTGTACTGTTTAGTGCAGAGTAATTACATGTGGATTTATTCGCAGCTTCTCATGTCTGTTAGAATACATGGTTTTTGAAGTATCTGGATTAGCAAACAGCAATATTATGATTTAGGCTTTGTAAAATATTTCAGTTGTGGAAGGTGGTCCTTTAAGTTTTCAGTAAATAGATAAATTTGATAACTTGGATTTTTGTCGTAAGAAGATAATTTCTGAGAATATGATCGTGGATGATACGACAGCATTTACATAATTTAACGTTATTTTCGTTTGTGTAAATTATGCATAATCAGAAAGCGTGTTTAATTTATTAATACCCATTATTATTCTTAGATGAAAAAAACAGCGTGATGTCAAAAACTTCCGACGTAAGTGTGCGCCTAGTATCAGATCGATTAAAATTAAAGTACAAGCGTAAAGTAAGCCTCGACAAGGTTTGAAAATGAACGTAGTAATTTGTTACATGGAATATTGCAGGCTGATACGGTAACGCCTCCTCCAATGAACAATAAATTTTATTCATATACAAATGACGGTCATAATTTATAACTACTTAAAGTCTACTAAGATTTTATCTTTGACAACGAGCCTCTATCAAATGTAACATAGGACGTTACTTTGACAACAAGATGATTTTCATGTCCTTGTCACGACAGTCGACCTCTATCTATGTCAAATTTATGTCTTTAAAATTGGAAATATTATTTTAAAGACACCGGCATAGTATAGTGAAATACATCTTTTGTGTTACCAACATACATAACTGTTCATCTACTCGTACAATTGCACTAGTTAACAATATGCTGCAATGAAAATGGTAAAGAAAGGTCTTCGTCAATTTTTATTCAGTGTAAACTTGAAAATGCTCCATCATCTACAACTTGGAAGACCATCGCAATACTTTTAAAATATTGTAAAAGAAAAGAAGTATAACTTACATTCTCGCAATAGTGATATCGAACAAAAGACTATTTCAATCACTTCCTTAGAAGTTGACATTCTTTTTATTTATAAGTACAGACCCAGAAAAAACAAATTGGGCCGTCTTATTTTACCAAGTTCCAGATACAACTCATTTCGCATGTACAGTAAACAAGAGCGCCTAAATGTATGCTACTTGTGGACAGTCTTGCGAAGCTTGTTGCCTACATTTAGGAGGATTGCTACCAAGACTCGCCCACATTTTGTTTCCGTATCTGTAAATTTGTTTTCTTTAATAATATACCTTGAAAAGAGCACTATGTAAATGGACCGCGGGCGGTACACGAATTTGAAAAAAATATTCGCATGTTAGTCAAAAAGTTAACATTCTTTGACTTACGGTACTTGAAGAAAATGAATTGATGGTATTGTTTTGGAGTATAAATGTGTCTTCAGATTTTTAATATAGGCGTACGTGAATTCAAAACTGTCAAATTTTCTTCTGGAACCCATTTAAAAAAAAAAGAGGTTAAAATAAAAATTAAACTTCGAGAAAGAGTAATGTCCATGGCACTATAATCAAAATATGATCATATGATTGTGTAGGTTAAGTGTACATAGTGTCCATTTAACGAAAATCCCTTGGAATGTAGGGATGAGATGAGCGAGTGACCTTGCGAGAGGCTTCTCACCCCTGGAGGTATCGTAAAAACGACTTATACAGGTCAATAACGGTCACCAGATAAAACGGGCTGTTTTTGAACTCAAGCTTAAAGCCATCCAGATGGCCCCTGAGACTGGAAGAAAAACATGACGCCAGATAACTTCAAACCTGATACAGAGTCATTAAATAATTGATTTAAGAATACAAAAAATGTTGCATGATAGCGTAAGGGTATAATCTGGCAATATCTAAAAAAAAAAAAAAAATAGTTTAAGCTTTTGAAGGGCAAAAGTTAGTGCCGAAGATATCAATTAACAATAACAATATTGAATAGATAAGAGATTTCAAGTATTCAGTATGTGGAGTAGGTAATTTAAAAAATTGGACCCACGAAGGATGCTACATTTCAGTTATATATGTGAGACTATAAAAGGATTCTTTTAAACAAAACTCGAAAAAGAAGCGGTCTTAAAATTTTATGAAGTTTTAGCGGTGTCACGCCTTTCTGTATGGACATTAACAAAGAGTAAAAAATATAATTTTGAGGTTTTATAGATCCGATTTTTAAGAGAGGTTGAGAGAAACGAAAGAACAGAAAAACAGCGCATTGCAGACGTCATGAAAGAACTGGGTATAGGCCTATTCAATTTAAATGATAAATCAAAAGAATACGAGAACAAATATTACAATCATGTCCTGTGAATGTCAAATTACCTCATTCCCAAGAAGAAGTTAAACTATGGTCACAAAGGAAAAGAGAGAGAGAGAGAGAGAGAGAGAGAGCGAGAGAGAGAGAGACTGACTAATGAAGAGATGGTAAGACCAGTTTGTATGAGAGCTCGGAACAGGTTATAAGGTATAAACCATGTTGCTGCTGTTAATATAATAATAACAATAATAATAATAATAATGATAATCCGAGGCACGATAACCCATGAAGGACCATCACCGACCAGCCGGTTGCTGGCCTCACGTCCACATACCGAAGTAGAGGTGAACGATCATCCAACCAGACTGGAGGTATCGTGTGGTTAGCACGATGATCCCCCCAGCCATTATAGCTGGCTTCCGTAACCGGATTTCGCCATCTACCTTAGCTCCCCAAGTGCATCACGATGTTGGGTGGGCAGCGGTCCCATGCACTGGCCGAAATTTTATGAGAAAAGTTCTTCCCCCATGAGGGCTCTAACCAACGCGCATTCCGTAACGCAAGTTCTAAACAAGATGCTTAGACCACGACGCCGAACAACTGCTGCTGATGATGATAGTGATAAAATAGGCCTATATTCAAAATAAATATCCGTATCGTAAATCGAATTCGAACTCAGGATTGTCGATTATATGCCCCGTTAGAGTTGCTACTGAACCATTGGGAAGTAGGGAGTAATTTTTTACACGCTTAAAAGTGGCTGTGAAATAAGTGTTTAATTTTGTAAAGTAAAACAAGTAGCCTGTATCTTGTACAGGATTTAAAACTTTGTGGGCGGTGTATATAATCTTTTGAGACGGAAGTAAATAACAAGGACTTTTCTTCCTCCCTTGAATCTGTATTCCGTAGGGTGGGCATAAGATATCGGTTAAAAAAAGCCTCATCGCATCCTTAGCCAAGAGTTTTCGTAGCGGTATTATACTGTATGTATATTGCGAAGTTGCGAACGTGCATGTGACAGCGAAACTTTATGCTTACTCGGCGAGTGATACGATTCGAATTGAACCCATAAATTTCACGGTTTCATCTCCAAGTGCTTTGTGCGTGAATATTACGTGGGTCAGATTTCGATACAGACGGCTGTGGCGGCACCACTCCACTACCAAGTAGCGTTGCATGCGAGAATGGATCGACGATACATCAATAAGAAAAGATGGAGCCCTCCATTACGACGCCTGCATTACCTGAACCTCCACTCCGATGTCTTATTCCCCTCTACCCCGTCGTTCATATGCGTTTTACATGGTAATTCTCTTACAGCCGAGTTCTACCTTCCCAGATCTGCCGAAGATGATCAATGTTCGTCTCGTTTTTAGTGTGGGAATCAGAAAAGTCGGTTTAGTTACTAGGTTACGAAAAAAATCTATGTTATCAAGCAGTACAAAAGCGTTATGTGGCTGCGTTTCAAGATGTTTCAATATACAGGGTGATTCTGTGACAACTATCATATAGGAACCCGTGTCCGGAAACGTTTTGTCTGGCAATTAGAGAACATGTCGTCCACTAACCTCCCTAAGTAACATTGGAGGGCTATGATAAAATAAATAATTTTTTTTTTCTTCAATAGGCTATATGATGTTGCTCTGATGATTTTTGAAACATTGCAAAGTTCGTGCGAATAACTACAGAATTTTGTTTCAGTGAACTTTAAAATAGCCATCTGGCATCGATCTTACGGCCAATACACTAAAATCTCACCTCACAAGCAAACAATCTGATGGGGACAGATAAAAAATTTTTTTTTTCCTTCCGCCATGTTAATAATGTCAAAATAGGCGCTTAAACAAATTTTGGCCACTCGGCCGCAATTACAGGGCCGTCCAGGAAGTGATTTTCCCTGGGGCCGTTTACAGAAAAAAAGAAAAAATGCATGGAATTATTTATTGAAACAGATACAGCAATTCTTGTACTATTTGTCAACATATCCTCCACTGGAATTGAGACATTTGTCATACCATGGGATCGATTTTTATATCCTTGTGTCGTAGAAGTCAGCCGCCTGGGATCGGAACCAGCGTTTGACAGCTGTCTGCACCTCTCTGTCGATTCCATTATAAGACAAATGTTTCAATTCCGGTGGGGAATATGTTGAAAAATAGTTCAACAAAATTGCTGTGTCTGTTCAAACAAATTTTTTCCAATGAAATTTTGTTTTCTTTCTGTTAACTGGCGAACTTATTTTTTTACTGCCTTCGTAATTGCAGTCGAGTGACCAAAATTTGTATAAGCACTTCTCTTGACATTATTAACATGGTGGAAGAAAAAATTAAACTTTATCTGCCCCATCAGAATGTTTGCTTATCAGTTTATATGTAGCTGTTTTCCTTACATGATGTGAGGCTTATTTGGGTTAAGCATTATGTACAGACAGTAATTTTGGTCTTTTTGGTTTCTTTTTATCACGGTACGTTCTTGATTACGCCGGGAACACAGTACAAGTTTAGGCCGTTTCCGATCAACCTAACCGGTGGACACTGGATAGTTAGATAGACAGCATGCCCAATGCTCGGTTTCTGGAACGTCAGATATTTATTTGATAGCATTATTTGCTGAAACGTTGGATAGCAGTTATTGACTACATAAACCTTCCCAGAACTTATCTGAAGCTACATGACCAGATAACTTTTTATGTATTCGATAAACATTCAATAGCGACTGAATAGCTGGTATCCGAGCCAGAAAATATTGATGTTACACAAATTGATGATGTTCAAGGGAATATAGGGGTTAACGATGCTTAAGCATCTTCCTGTGTCCAAATTCTTCTTCTCCATTCTCCTGTATCTTCTCAGTGCCCTTCTGCCAATCCGTAAGTTGCATAGTTTTATCAATCTCCTCCATTCATGTATTCCGTGACCTTCTCCTCTTCCTTCTGTCTTCAGAGATACATTCCAACATTTGTTTTGGTAGTGTATCCTCCTGCATCCTTCGAACATGGCCGTACCAGGTAAACGTTTTGCTGCGAATATAGTAATTTTGATATTATATTTTTCTTCTTATTCCTTCATTTCACACCTAATTTTGAATATCGAGTAGACTTTTTGACAAAATCCATTTCTGTTGATTCGAATTTAGATTTAACTTTTGAAGTTAATATACACACTTCTGCTACATAAGATGCCACACTCCGAACTAATAATTTGTTTATGTTTATTTTTGTTGTTTAAAGACTTGTTTGTCCCATAGTATTCCGTTTAATCTTTCCATCATTGATCTTCCTTTTGAAATCCTTTCTCTAATTTCAGTTTCGATCTGACCATAATTAGTAATTTTAGTTCCTAAATATTTTAATTGTTCACATTCTTTTATTAATTCTATTTTTGCATTTTCTTCCAAAAGTAAATCATTTACTTCTCCAGGACCAATTACCTGTTAGTTTTCTGCGTATTTATTCTTAGTCCCCATTTACTGTATTTAGTTAACAAGTACAATAAAATCACATTTTTCGTATTTTTATTGGACTGTGACAATAATTACATAAAGTGAATTATAATTGATCTAACATTGAAGAATAATGTCGGATAAAAATAATTTTATTATTATATTGTTTCATTATATTTTAAGAGACTGTAGTGAAATAAGTAAAGTTTGACCATTGGATATACGGAAAAATCAATATAAACCCGAAAATCCTGCCGAATTGGCGTCAATAAGAAAGGATTTCGCTTTTGAATTATACTCTCATCCTTATAACAGTACCGTAATTCCCATAACTATAGTCCAGGCACCCAACTATGGTCCAAAACGCATTATGTACTACTTAGTCCCCCAAGAGTTCGATGTTTGCCATTTAAGGCGCCACTGTGATGGAATTATGTTCCCCATAGATGCTTCTATCTACCATTACAGTGGCATTGATATGGATGCTTAACAAGGTCAGTGTGCATCGTTCTATTGAATGTGTGAAGACACGAAATCATTCAATTTGTGTTTGTCTGTTTTATTAAGCTCTCCTCTGTAGAACTGGTAAATTATAGATATATGATTGTTTGTACAATTAAACTTGGCTATATAGTGTTTACTTTCACGTAATAATTAGACTGGCAGAGGTTAAGGACTCTGCGTGAAAAATGTTTAACCTGAAGGCTGGAAGTCAGTCCTCAACTATGTACCACAATTTTTCGTTGACAATAGTTGTATTTAATTTTGGAATATTTGTTTTAATGAAATGTGATCAATGTGATTATTTACTTCTGCAAATACGGTATCTCAGTATATTCTAAAACACCATTTAACATTATAGTCCAGTAAATAAAGAAACAGGCTGTTCCAGCATCAATGGTACTAGCACGAATAATGGTCCGGTAAAACGAAAACTTCAGGGTAGAAGGATCACAATCGTCCCTGTAAGTGACTATGAGAGCGATGAAATTGAATTGGATACAGATTATGATGTTTCCGGATGTATTCTCCATGTTTACAGACAGTGAGTCAGATGTGGAAAAGAAGACGAAATCTGTTAAAATAATGCTAAAGGCACATAGTTATATGGTAGTTACTTATGAGGAGGAATTGTAGCCAGGGAAAGTTTTGGAAGTGAAGAACAATGGAGCTGTTTTTTCATGTATAGTAAGAAGCGGCAATTACTGAGGTGGCGAGAAATGGAAGACATGTTATTCTATAGAAAGGAAAATATAAAACAAATTGAAGACCCCATATGTGTCTCGAAAAAGAGAGATCTATTTTCAATTTAAGAATTACAAGAGAAGTGGAGATTCAAAGGATAGAAATAAGCCTAGCGAATATAGTTCTCAGTATGGTAAATAAACATTATCAGTGAATATATTTGCATAATACTTTGCTAAGAATGTGTTAGTTTATTTTGATACCGTACTTTTGTTCTTTAATATACTGTAGTTGTTCATTATTGCAGGAAAATGACTTTCAGATTTCACCTTTTTATTGTGTGTTTATGCAATATGTACTAATAAAAAGAATCCATGTACTTTTCATTTATTTTTAATATTTCTGTGCTAGATTATGTTTCTACCCTTAAATTAGAAACTCAATTTATTGATTTACGAATAATTACAGATCCAGCTACAGTATAGTCCATTCATGCTTTCAAGCATGGATATATGAGTGGACCATAGTTGGGCAACTCAGAATACAACTATGTACCAATGTTTAATATTTTTTCAACACTTGTAATTAAATAATTTCAAACACATATGTCAATATTTATTTAATATAGACTTACAAGAGTCCGAAGCCGAAATTTCACTTAATCTGGATGAATAGTACTGATTATACAAACAAAAATTTGACAAATGTGGACCATAGTTAGGGGAAACTACGGTACGAGAAGCTACGTAAGGGACTGCAATTTTATTCTAAAGAGTTTTATAGCCTCTTGGATAACGTGTTACCACATATCCCAGAGGTTAGTGGATCGTGTACATGCATTCCCTATTTTGTCTAGTTCATTTGTTTCAGCGTATCGTTGTATACTTTTACAGTCCATATATTTTTGTCGACTTTCTTTATTCCTATATTTATTTTATTACCGGAAACGTCAAATCTGATGTTATCCTGTAAGTACATATAAACTTCAGCATCATGAATAGGCGACAATATTATCCCAATAAGAATTCTTGAAATATTAGAATAGAAAAGTGCAAGTTGTTAAAAAATATTTCCATAACAAAATTCTTTAAAAAACCTTAAACATTTCTTCCACGTTCGGTTGTAATTTTTACAGCATGTAATTTGACCTATATAAGATCAGGGTTGGCAACTCCAATTCATGGAAGGCTATAAAGAAACTGTATGGAAGTCGTTAAATACCTGTATATTCGATGATGAATATTATGTTTTTGTCCCGTGAGAAGATAAAAAGTCGACAAAATTGCATATGAACAATAGTAAATGTGTAATACTTCGTATCTAAATGGAAGTTCAAAATTACTATGTTTGCGAGACTGCTCAAATCAAACTGAAAACACGTGTCACCATCTAGCGGCCAAATTTAAAGCTTGCTTCAAATACATAGCTATTGGATAGATAGATTTGCTTTCAGAAACGGACACACTTATCTATTTCATAAAGTTATGGAACAGATAGCTATACCCGGCTCCGGAACAATTTTTCCCCTCGAAATTATTCAAATCAACTTTACAGGGAGTTATACCTGAAATCTTGATTTGCATAATACACGTCACTGTTCGTTAACAGAAAGCCACAATTTAAGTCACACGGAGTCAGTGTGCACTCGAAGTTGGTTGCTTGACGGTTGTCAGCCCACTTTAAGGTCTGTGGATATAGAGGGAAAAATTGGATCGGTGTTGGTTAGAGTTCCCGGGTAGCTCAGTGGTAGAGCGTTGGTACGTTAAACCAAAGGTCCCGGGTTCGATACCCGGCTCCGGAACAATTTTTCCCCTCGAAATTATTCAAATCAACTTTACAGGGAGTTATACCTGAAATCTTGATTTGCAGATAGCTTCTTAATTGCTATCTCAAGCTTTATGCAACCGAATATAAAGCGATCTTTTCGGTTTCAGAGGTGCTTAAAACTTGTATTTCCGCAA
Organism: Periplaneta americana; assembly: GCF_040183065.1. Taxonomy (NCBI): domain Eukaryota; kingdom Metazoa; phylum Arthropoda; class Insecta; order Blattodea; family Blattidae; genus Periplaneta; species Periplaneta americana. The sequence goes on along the minus strand of NC_091133.1, from coordinate 69,235,939 downwards.
AACTCTCGTAACCAATTATTTTTGCAGGTTCACATTAGCTATTTTCTCTACTTTCTCTATTGAAAAAGTAAGTTACACTATTATTTTGTTGAATACTGTATACCCGATGTCTACGGGTCTTATATAACTGTTCTGTCACCAAAAACGGCTAGATTTTTAATCAATTATGCATACATAATCATCTTCTCCATTCAAGATAATGTCATTCCTTACCAATTAGGTGAAACTGTTCTATAATGGTGCCGATTTTATTTACAGTTGTTGTGAAAACCTCATAATCACATCACTTCTTGTAGAACTTGCATTTTTACTGGATGATATTAGCCGTATCATTTATCAACCTATTGCTGTATGAAGTTTCAACGAAGTTCAGGTGGCTACATATATGGCCCTTAAACCTTCACTGTCTACGTTGTACCAATCCCATAAAGTAAAAAAATATCAGCACATAAAATTATACTCTATATTACAATTTGAATTAATTTAATAATATTTATTAAATTTATTTTGACCTTGTAGTTCGGAGTGAAATTAATTACAGCTCAAGTATACTACTTTTCTATCTCTTCACCTGAATTTAAAAGAAAAAGTTGAGGGGAACAGTCACGTACTGACAAAAAGAGTCTAACAGACAATGCTGCCTAGAAAAGAAACAAATCAGATACCTCTCAATATTGAAACAAAACAGCTAAAAATCCCTCTGACGGCTAGATAAAAATTTTACCTCCTATCTGTGCTTAAAAAAAACTAGATCAAACCGGAAAACGGCTAAATTGGCAATACTGTACATTACCTGTGCGTTTACATTCTGCAATACTTAGCATTGAAATGGCATCATACTGCAAATATTGCCAAATCAATGCGTGGAAAGTTCTCTATCACAAAGGCATTGAAATCAAACTTTTCATATTGATGTGAATACGACTTTTTGCATCTGACCATGGATTGCTTCATGAGAAATGTTCACTATGTAATCCTCTACAACTCAAATTTATGAAACGTTATTCCTTTAAAATCTATTTTGACATTGAATTTATCTTCGTCTTTAAGTGAAAATTGGCGTGAGGAGGATATTATGTTTTCTGATGGAATAGTTAAAATGACAAAATCCTTGTAAATAACCTACTAGAACTTCACTAGTAATGGATCAAGTACAAGGTACACGCCTTACGAATGATTAAGGTTATTTTCTTTCTCATTTAGAACTACACACAACAAAACCTTTAATTAATTACGGAAATGTTTTTAAGGTGTAGGCCTATTTTATTCGTATGTGAAGAAAATTGAAAAACTTACATATGAATTAACTTCTTTATTGTGAGAAAATTTATATTATAACAATCGGTAATTCTCTTCTGTGGTGTGGTAGAGAAGGCCTGATGGCCTTAACTCCGCCAGATTAATTAAATAAATAAAATATATAATCTAATTTAACACACTTGATGAATATTCTTTTCTTACTTAAATTAAAGTAAATGCTGATGTCGATGGCGATGGTAACGTCGAACACATACCTTAAAACATATTGAATGACAGATAATCTGTTTGTAAAGTTTTCACAACGTTTCTACATATTACGTAATATTTTTACGCTTTAAAATGGAGGACTTTTTTTTTAGACGTCGAAGATTTCGTTATGTTGAATGTAAAATGTATTATAAGGGAAGAGAAGAGGGGAGGGAAAGGAAAATTGATAACTACCGTTACAGAAGGAATTGAGTCTTCCCGTGTACATAGTAGAGGAAAGGGAATAAATCTGATTGAGGCGTGAAAATTAAGTTACAAGTTTCACAATCTTTCCAAATCGAGTAAAAAACTTGGAAGCGATTCACTTCCAGTTTAAACACGAGTGGCTGACATCGAGCTGGAGCGAAACGTCATCGTTCAAGGAATCCAATTTCACTGATCTGATATTTAAAGGCGTTGGAATCCCATATGCTGCATGTCACCGACGTTCTTCCTCTATGTCGTCGTGACGTTATTTCTCAGTACAACAATTGAGTAACATACTCTCTGGGCACATTGTTGTAGTTAGGGCCCACATATTTCTAACCTTAAGACCGTATTTCGTTTCCCTGAAAATCTTGCGAGAATTTTGGAGGGAAATGCGGCTATTGCGGAGATGTTTTAGAGTATTTCGGCTTCCTCCGAGAATTTTATTACATCTCTACCCTCTTATACTACATTGTACACTGTGTTTTGAAACCGTCGGATGATTTATTTGGGGATAATGGGGAACTTGTTTGAATATTCTTAGTTCAGGAACCTGTCTACAGAAGCATGATTCGGAGTAAGGCTACATTTTTAATTGGAAAAATCCAAATGCAGTTTGTGTTTTTCCCAACAATATGCGTGTCCTATTGATAATATATATATATATATATATATATATATATATATATATATATGCTTTATACCGGGTGTTTTGAAATCCCAATTACAAAGTCTAAGAGCTTGTAGAGGGAACCGAGTAGATTTGAATAGGAACTCATGTCCGGAAAAGTGCCGTGTCACAAATGAAACTAAATCGAACCAAGTTTATAACTTATAGGAAAATAAAAAAATAAAAATAAACATTCTTTCTTTTGCTGGATCTAAGAGCGTATATAACTGTGAAACTTATTTCAAGTTTGCCTGCATGGTAAACAATCCACATTGTCAAGGGGCGGGATGCTTACATCATAAGACGATGATCACCTGTCATGTTTGCTCTACCTTGCGTTTTTTTTTATCGGAATCAGCATTCACGCCAGTAACGCACTTTGACCAAGCTGAAGCAAGAATGTTTATTTTTATTTATATTTTACTTGATTTCACTTTATCTTACTTGCAGTGGCGGCTCGTAGTCAAATGTCCAGGGTAGGCAAAATTTACAGAACATTTCTATATAATTCCTGCTATTCAATGAGAGCTCACTTTCATCATGTCCCCCGAAAACTTAACTCTTGCTTACATAACAATACTGTTACATCAATCAGCCGTCTCATAATTTGTCGGTTTTTTTCTACATTATTATTATATTGTTGTCTTGCAACCCTTGTTGTTCAGATATTTCCGAAATTGGATTCAAATTTTTTTCAAGTCTCTTTAGATTTACCGAGTTACAGATATGATCTGATTCCGAGTACCTTCTTTAGATGACAATAACAAACATGGCTAACAGTACAGCTTAGCTTTAACTTCACTTCCTGTTAGCCATTTATGTGTTTCATACTATGAAGGATTAAATTTTCTTGCACCTTTAGCACTGACTTTATGAATAATAGAGCTTAATGCAGGAGTGGGTCGTCCATTGTCCAAAATACTTCTCTTTTCAGTGTCATTACGACGCGAAAACGGACAGCGTAACGTAACAGTTCACTTATTATATCAGTCATAATATAATATTTTTATCACTGTGCATTAACTATAAATCACCAAATATACTAAACATTAATACACAGTAGGTACTTGCAAAAAATCATATCTTTTAAAACACACTGTTTAAAAACTGTTATTGTACTCGTAACAGGCTACGTTCCAACTCGTGAAACTTTCAAACAGAAATTTCGCAAATCATAGGTGTTCGATAATGCTCGTGGGTTCTCGTTAGGGCAGGCAGAATTCAAACGCGCTGGCTTAAGCATTGAACGCATGCGCTAAGAAAGCATTTAGAATAGCGACCTCTTTTAATGCTTACTCCAGGGCCAGATTTGGAGTTACGCGGAAGGTCGGCTAACTTCGCTACTGCCTACCTTCAGACGCATTGTGATCTGCCCAGTGTATTCTTGTTGGATAAATCGAACTGCCAGTAGTAAGCAATGTCCAACTAACCCAAAAAAATCCCATTCATAGTTAATTGAAGAATTTCTAAGAAGCTAGACAAGAGTATATAATTATCTTAATAAATTTAATACTCGATAAATTATATTTTGATTAATTTGATTTTATTATTGATAAATACCCACTTTTAGGTTTTTCCAAATGTGTTTGGGGTAGGCTTAGCCTACCCTGCCTGCCCTGAGGAGCCGCCTCTGCTTACTTGTGACATTTTGCGTATTCGGATATGGTTCTATTTAAAACGTCATGTATCCTGTTCCCTCTACAAGCCCTAGAAATTTGTAATATAAATTAAATTTCCAAACATGATATATGATAGCACATTATAGATATCCACTAATATTTCGCGTACAATGCTTTTCTGGCAGAAGTAGGCTACTATAATAATAATAATAATAATAATAATAATAATAATAATAATAATAATAATAATAATAATAATGGCTTTATTTAACCTGGCAGAGTTAAGGCCGTAAGACCTTCTCTTACACTCAACCAGGATTGAAACCCTTTTTACACAGTTGAACATAAAACTGGATCGGAATTAAGTAACCGACAATTGAATAAGATGTACACAAAAATAGATTAATAAAAAACAACACAGTGGGATTACATATTGGCGTTAAGTGATAAATAAACACGATTTAGATAATAAAAATAAGAAACAAAAAAATAAAAATAAATACAGTGGAACACATTCCATTAAATATTTGCAACGCGTTAGGTCTGGCAACTCATCATAAGATATTTTTCTAATTTACATTTAAAGGAAATTAAAGTTCGGCAGCCCTTGACTTCAGGCGGCAGAGAATTCCAGTGACGAGAAGTAGCAACAGTGAAAGATGAAGAATAAAGAGATGATGTGTGCAGTGGTATTTCTATAGGTAGAATTGTTGCCTCTGGTGGTCAGAGAGCGTAATAATGGATTGTTTCCCGCGTAGATGTTAGACGTAAACGAAAAATATGTACAATAATATACGGATCGTAGTGATTCTGTCACAAGGTCAACAAGGCTGCCTCCCTAAAACCATGATAATATATTTTCTGTAGACAGATATGTAACAGAAGCTTGATAGCCTATATGAAGCTCCTTTTCAGTCTCAGTAGGAGATTGTTTGCATTATTGTAGCCTGCGCGGGGTGCGAATATACTCTGAGATTCTAGAGTAGTGGTCGTCAGCACTCGCTGAAATGGGTAAAAGGTAAGCGGAGCCGTCCCGTGTGTCCCGTCGTGCAGCAGGAAGAGGTAGAGAGCATACCTGCTAGCAGCTACGAGTGCACCATAGTGCAGTGTGTTCACCGCGGGTAAGAGACGTTAGCCCCAGGGTGCTCTGTGCTGATGACCACTGTTCTAGAGCATAGTGCGGCGATGCACTTTTTGTTGAAATGTTCGAAGTAGACAACTTGAGCATCTGTAATTGTTTATCGTAACTAAGTCACCACAATGTAATTTTCTGTCTTATTGCCAGTTTTAAGATCCAGAACATTTTTTGACGCATTATTTTTCCCTATTATACAGTAATGACTTTATCGCCTATATGTTGTATCTCACAACCCCGAAGGCTTCGGTGAAGTTTGCCGGTAGAGTTCTACAACATACACTATATCGTAGGTTTAGAGATGTTTCCCTAAGCGTAGATCGCTCTATACATCCAAGAATTACGTCACTTTGTGTCCCGTCTGTGGCTCAAGCACTAGCACAATGGTATTCAGTACAGGCGGCCCGAGTTTCATCCCCAAAGAAATTTGTAGTCACAAAGAAGTTGCAGAGGGGATTTCTTGGAGTACTCCCGTTTCCCACTATCATTCTACCATCTCTCTCCACCTGCACAGCGTTTCACCTATCGCCTTCAATAGTAAAAATTGACTGCGTGAAGTTTTGTGTGTAGTACTGGTTTCCGATGTAGATATAGGGAGCGCTTGGGGCTTCGGGTACCTGAGGCAAATCGGGCTGATCGTATGCGGATGGGACCTAGCATTATCAGGGACCTAACATTATCAGGGACTTAGGCAGAATGGCCACCTGTCAGCGTAGATGTTACGTTGCTGATTCACGAAGGGCTCGGGGCTCCGTCCTCCTGAGGCTTATCGGATACTACTCGCCTGCGGATGGGACCTGGCCCAATCAGGGGCTGAGGCAGGATACCCCACTGTTTTTGTTGGATTCACGAATGTCACTCTGTGTGTGGTAGATTCGTCCGGGTCTTGCCCTCGGAAAACCAAGCCAAGTTTAGGTCTCTCGTATTTTGAACGACCACTAGACAGGCACAAATATCGGTAATCCCTCTTACAGTATGTAGCAGGCATAACATAAGATCACAGTTTACAATCGTATATTCGTTCATACACTTCATTCATTCATGCATTCATTCATTCATTCATACATACGTACTACATACATACATACATACATACATACACGTACGCAAGTACTACATACACACATAAATGCATATAGTACACATAAATACATACGTATATGCATACATACATACGTACATATGTACATACACACGTAAATATGTACATACACACGTACATATGTACATACACATGTAACTTACATATATACATACACACGTACATACATACATACGTACATACATACGTACATACACACATACATACATACATACATACATACATACATACATACATACATACATACATACATACATACATACACGTACGCACGTACTACATACACACATAAATGCATATAATACACATAAATACATACGTATATGCATACATACATACGTACATACACACGTACATATGTACATACACACGTACATATGTACATACACACGTACATATGTACATACACACGTACATATGTACATACACATGTACATACATACATACACATGTACATACATACATACACACGTACATACATACACACGTACATACATACACACGTACATACGTACGTACATACATACATACATACATACATACGTACGTACGTACGTACATACATACATACATACATACATACATACATACATACATACATACATACATACATACATACATACATACATACATAATTTTTCAGTAGGAGGAAAAAACACATTTATTCATCCTATGGCAGCCGTACATAGGGGATTGTGAATTCTTAATTTTCGAAAGAAAAAAATATAATTACATATAGGAGATTCTATTATTTGCTGTTTATCACTGTTTAAATTATTTGATAGAGAAAAAATCTAAAATCGATAAATATGTCACATAGGAGTTATTGCAGGGACAACGACGATACGTATGTGAATAGGTACACGAATGCATATGTGCAACATTCGTATTTGCATGAGTACACAATACAGTACATAGATCACATAGTAAATTCTTTAATGCATAATATATATTACATTTTACAAACACATTCGAATCGAAATATCTGTTATGTATGACATACCCTTAAAGAATTTTACTTACGTTTGAAGAGTTACCCGAAGTTACCTTTAGGCCTGCGTAAGTAATTCAGGCCATTATGATATTTCGCCATCCTTCTTTCTGAGTGATTTAATGCTTGAATTCACCGTGAAACTGATTCTTTGCAGTTCGTTAGTGATTTCGTAGGTGATTTTGATTCCAGTGCCAGATTATCTTCTCCGTCAGGATCCTTCTCTTTATAAAAAATTCTTTGTAAATCATCTCAGAAGAAAGCTCTAACATATTTAAAATAAAATTTAACTTTGCAGAGTTGCTAGAAAAATCAATGAGGGCTTTTTTAATTACGTCATCTCCCTTTTCACTGTATACCTTACATAAACAATTTCCATAGTTTTCCTGCAGCTCGATGAGGAATACGAAGTATTGGACTACATCACGGAATGGGAATGTATTAGCACTAGGTCGTCTCTGCAATAAAATTACATGTCTGGAAACTTAAAATGAAAGATACTGTGGTACACCATTAGCTACCTGGCATTATACTTGTGGTGTGAAGGACGTTATGTTCGTAGATATGGCGCAAGTACAGAACATCGACAGCATAGGGTACAAAAATGAAACAAACATGCATATTTTGTACTTGAGGTGGGATTCAAACCTGTAACAGGATCTCCAACATAGCGTGAAATTGCTCTGTAACCGTTGCGTATAAATATCTAAATTAATGGAGTGGAGACATGACTGATGGTGAACGTTTGATTCCATTATGCATTTCTCTTCAATCACATGCTTGTCCTCGAGACAATTCTAATTGTAATATTTGAATGAACTTGGAAACTCTGAGATAAGGTCGCAATTGTAAATGCTCCAAGCCACAAGCTAAGTACACAATAATGATCACCATGTCTGATTTAGAGCTCTGAGTTCCCTGCTTTCATCGATGTATCAGTATACGTAATCCTACTTAGTAGTTGCCGGCACATTTGACTTGTTTTGTAGATGCTCGTGTGAGGTACAACTTCAGTGCTACTTTTATTACACTAAAGTGGTTACTTTGTTATCTTACTGCATTATCACAAGGATATTATCTTCTTCTTTTCTTTATTATGTTTCTTTTTCTTTTCGTTCTCTCCTTTTCATTTTTATTTCCTTCTATTTTCATATTTTCTTTTGTCGTCTTCTTAATTCGAATTGAGTCGATATGTTCACTTTTTCTCTACTTGAAACTAAATGGACATTAGTTGAGACCACTTACTTGGTGCAGGCAAGTCGCCTGACTCTAAACTTTTCTTACTTTTTCTCTTTTCAGTTTCTTCTGTTTCTGCTATCACTTCTACCACAACCATCACATTACCATACCACAATAATCATTTACCAACATTAACATGGTTATCACTTTTACAATTACTGAAAATGTATTATTGCTATTATAATTATTATTATTATTATTATTATTATTATTATTATTATTATTATTATTATTATTATTATTATTAATATTTACTTACTTACAAATGACTTTTAAGGAACCCAGATGTTCATTGCCGCACTCACATAAGCCCGCCATTGGTCCCCATCCTGAGCAAATATTATTATTATTATTATTATTATTATTATTATTATTATTATTATTATTGTTATTATGTTTTATTTTTATTATTATATCTCCATTACATTTTTATTGACACCCACACCACCATCATTACCACTTCCAACTTACCATCTCCAGCACTATCATTACCTTTATTAAAACCCTCACCACAACCACTATTGCCATTATTAAAACCCACACCACGATCATTACTACCATTATTACCACCTCCTACTGCTTCCAACTTCATTATCATCATTACCATCTCCAACACTATCATTACCTTTATTAACACCCTCACCACGATCATCATTACCATTATTACCACCTCCTACTGCTTTCAACTTCATTACTACCGTCATTACCACCTTCAACACCATCATTATTACAATTATTAACACCCATACCATTATCACTATTTTCATCATTAACACCCACACCATCATCATTATCATCATTAAAAAGCATTAGTGACAAAGGGTATTCTTGTCTGACTCTCTTGTTTCTAGTTGATGTATTATTTTTCCTATTCTTCGAGCCAGTGTCTACTACGATTTAATTTTATGTATAAATATTCTTTTTATTATTGCTATTAAATGTTGTGGTATATCTTTCTCTTTCATTATACTCCATAGTTTGTTTCTGTTCACCCTCTCAAAAGTTTTCTTCAAAATCTATAAATGCTATGAATGTTGGTATATTAAAATCTCGGTGTTTTTCAGTTATTTGACTGCTACACTATGAATTCTACACATGATCTATCTACATTTTCTAAACCCATTTTGGAATTCTGAAAATATATTCTCTGTTATTGTATTGAGTCATTGTTTTATTGCTGAGTCATATATCTTATAACACCTCTGGTTGAGGTTCAGGCTAATATGTACGATCTTAGAAAAATTTTTGTCGCACAAATACTATTAAGGCCCTGAAAGGAGGCAGTGCGCATGATCAGAGGACGAGCGACCTGGTTCACAAGAGGAGGACTAGTTGAGGTAATACAATTAGTTGTGTTTCGTTGTATGTCTCATCATGTGCACCTCCTTTCTGAGACTTATAAAGTATCTGTGCGACAAAACTTTTTTCTAAGACTGTAGGCTATATCTTCAGGCTTTACATCTCGCTTGACGATATGTGTCAGAGAAAGAAGAATAAAATTGTTTGTATGCATCTGAAGTCTGACTAGTGTAATATGTAGCTAGTCGGCGATGTATGCAATGGAGGGGGAAAGGAATTGGCCACCCTACCCCATTATCTCCTGGTCTAGTTGCCTCATAAGTGGTGCATTTTTGGTATCACTTGTGAGGTTCAGACCTGTCTTCGGACAGTTGACTAAACAACAAACATATTTTATTTCTCCGTAATTGAGGCGTCTAGAATCAAAACCCGCCAAGTCCATCGAAGAAAAAAAAATGAGATAAAGTTATTTTTCTGTGTATCTTCGCATGGCCAATCCGATGCTGGCATTATTTTTCTGCAATATCCGCTGGATTCCTTTGAAAATGCTGGACAAAAGTTAGGGTTAGTTTCAATATCCGCTAGATCCAACTGAATTTCGCCCATTGTTAGTTTCAAAAACCTCCAAGTCCCTTTCTGCCAATCAGGTTGTGGGACTGCTTTACCCAGCATTCCTCAGCTGTGTGATGTTGATTTATTATTTTTGTGGTTAAGCTCTTGTTAAACCTTATTAAGTTTAATTTCTACTCTAATAATATTCAGTGAAATGGTGGATAGAATGAGCAGTGAGTTACAAAAATGTTCACAAAGAAAAGCTCCTGTATAAACATTAAATAGGGAGAAATGGAAAAGAGAAATGAAAAGGAAAGAAAGGTATGTGTGGTTGAAATTATATTTTCATCACATAGAAAACATAATATGATGAAAATAAATATTATGTACAGTATTAAAGTATTATAATATACTATAGGCCTATTCTTACCAATTAATAATTAATTACATAATTTTGTCCGTACTCCTCTTGTGCCCTCCTGCTATACCAGCTTGTAATCATGCTATTGGCAGTAAATGGAAATCCAACAGTTTAAGTTTGTTGGACATAAAGAAGTTCCATTCCGTTTTCTACTCTACATCAGATAATCAGCAATAAGACAATTTTATTACTGCACAAAATTAAAATACAACAGTGATTGGAATGTGCTCTAAATGGCTACTCACTGAAGCACCTCTAACTATTAAAAAAGTGTAAATTACATTTCCTGTGGTTGGGCGTTCATTTCTCCCTCCCGATCGCATATTTGCAGTAACCGAAAAAGAAATAAGGAAGTGATTGTAGATCCCCAAGAATATAAAGATATTATTGGCAAACATGGAACAGTCTTTAATCTTGAAAATGAAGATGTAGGCCTACCTCTTCAAGACTGGAAGAAAGAGGCAGACATAATTTTAAGATCTCCTGCTATTTTAAGTTCAGTCCCTGTAAAAGATTTATTTTAAGACTATCTGCATTGAAAGAACAGATAACAGTAAAAGATGAGTTTAACTATAGAACTGACACCGTTGTTGCAAAGGTAGTAACAAGAAAAAACAATAGAATTGAACGTGAAGATTAAGAAGACGAAGGAGAAACTGTTAATCTGGAGGAAGAGGAATGTGACAATATTGTGTAAAATTTGTATGAACTTAAAAAGTGTAACATATTCAAATTTATACTGCTGTTATGTTTAAAGCATGTACATAATCATACTTCATGTCTGGGTTTTATTGCCTACATAATTTGTAAGGTTTAAGTTAAAATGTTTTCCTTTTTGACTCATTTTTATGCTTAGAACTAATTCTCTTACTTTCAAAAGCCTCCAAATACACTTTTCAGTTTCAAAATCAGTTAGGTGCTAATTTAACCTCACGAATTTGTCAGTTTCAATGAACGGGCAATCCTGTAATTTGTTTGAACGTATCTAATGATAATAAAATACTTGATAAAAAGCATTGTTTATATCCTAAGAATGTTTATTTACATGGAAACAGTTTTTTCCATTTTCCCACAAATTTTGTTTTATGGACTTGGAGGGTTTTGATTCTAGACGCCTCAATTGTTAGTTTTTTTTTCAATCTTCATTTTTTAATATTGCTCCATAGCCTAAATCTTAATTTTCCTTCCCTTTTCTTTGCCTTTGTATTTTCGTGATCTGCATGTAGAAACTGAAAAATGATTTGGAAATTTTCATTTCATGTCTATCGAACACGAAGCTATCACGATATTTCCTATTTTATATATATATATATATATATATATATATATATATATATATATATATATATGCCCTATATATAATGTGTGTGATTTAACAGAAAATTAGAGATTTGCATGACGTGTTTTTCGAGAATTTATGTTTTGAGCTGTATGAAATACCGTGAACGCCTGTCATTGTTATTAAACGTGTGTTGAGTATTTTGAAATTCCTAATATGAAACGTTGCGGTGGTTTTCATATTTCAGTTCAAATCGGTTACATTTAGTTTAATGCGATAGGATGGAACATAAAAGATCCCTTATAATTGTAGATTGAAATAAATGTCACGTTTGTTCAGTAAATATTTTAATTACCTGACGTGTTTCGTCAAATTTGTTGTCGGACTAAATGATCAAAACTCTGTTCCGTGGGGTAATTAAGAGAATGAACTGAAATTAACTAACGCTTTTCCCTATAATAGTAAACGGCTGCATCATAGAATTACAGTGTAACACTAATTTACATTTTAATAGGATGTGACACTTCCTCTATTGCTGCTAAACTACGATTTTCTGTTAAATTAAGCACGGACACAAGTGCTTGCTGTTTCTCCGTATACAAAGCGATTAAATAAATGCCACAAATCACTTTAAATTACCCTCTGTTTACAATAAATAAACAATCCTACCACAGCGCAAATAAGTGCTGCAACTTCATACTGATGCTCTGGAACTGTCGCCAGATGTAAATTAAAATAGACAGTGTCATATAATGGCACACACATCATTATCATAATGATCTGTTTCAAGGATTATAATAGTTCGTTCCAAACTTCTGTGAGGATTTTCAACCAACATTTGACTTTCATGCGATTCGCACGGCGGAAAGGCACTGCTCAAAACAATAGAAAACATACACAATAAAATATATACATTAATTGGCGGCGAGATAGCTGAATTGTAGAGTAACTGGGTACAGACTGGAAGATTCCAGATTCAATTCCGAGCGAAGTCGAGATTTTTCTCGTTGCCAAACTTTCAGAACATCCCCGGGGTCCACTCAGTCGTTTTCACTAGCGAGTCTTTCCCGCGATTGAAAGGCGGTTAAAGAGTAGTGTTGACCACACTACCTCATTCTAATGTCGACGTCATCATATACGAATTTCTAAGAAAGATAAAACTACTTCTCTACAGTGGAGAACATTTATTTAATTGTTTATTTATTTACTCTAGTCTAGATACTACAATACAATACTTGGTAAATATTTTCTCAGTATGAGTAAATATTACGTAACAGTGAAATAACCGCTGTACTGAATAATGTTTATAAAATTACCCAGTCGCATTGTTTCTGATTCATTAATTTTGCAAAGTAACAACATTGGTATTGTCGGATTACACAGGATGAATCTAAATTCAACCGTCAAACTTCCAGGAGTTGTAGCGAACAGCCAACCAACCACTTATAGATAGGAAACCAATAGTCAGAAGCCAATTGTTCATAAGATAGAGGGTGTTAATTATTTTTATTTGAAAACTTTGCTTTATCACCATATCATTAACTTTACTTGTAACTCAATTATAATTTATTTTTAGCAAACCATAATAATTATCAAAAATCAAATTGCAGAATTGTACATAAAAAAAGCAAAAAATTAACACATAAATGTAATTGAAAATCATCTAATATGAACAATTACTTTAGATTTTGTTCAAATGTCTTCATAAAATGTCTAACGGGCTTAGATCTGGTGTCCTAATAATCCAGAACATTGGACCATCACGCCCAATCCATCTATCACGAAAAGCATTGTTAAGGTATTCCAAGCCACTACACTGCTTGTATAGGCAATTTGTAAACAGATTGCATTACGTGTGGACTCATTTGAGTTCAGTGTATACGTCCTATAGAAAGTAATTTTATTTCGGATTCATTCATTCATACAAAATCACTTCTCAGAAATAATTTATTGACTTTCAGCGAAAGTTTTTTTCAAAATTAATTTTTATTGGTGCTTTTCAAACTGTACATCTGTCCATTTCCTTAACTGATTACTGGTCATCACAAGCAGTGTTTAATAGAATGAGTACTTCACACTGTACATCATTGTCATGGCTGTAATTGTCACCAGAGCTACACGAAATAATTTCAGTTTTATCCTGAAGAATTTGCGTTAGTACTTGTCCTTGAACGCGATAATGTAGGGAAATTATATTTATAAATATTTAATCTAAGAATTTAAAAGAATCATACATAAAATAATTTAAGACTTCAATACTAATTTTATTCTAGTAATTTTCTGTCCAATTTCTGTAAGTTTTAATCTACTTGAGGTCGATTCTGCTTAATCTGTTTATTTTTTTTTCATGGCTAGGAACATTTTAGTCCATTACTTTGGAATTACTCAGAGTTCTCCCACTACATTACGATTCAAGCATTATCCATCATATCTCTAATAATTTCTTTAGCGTTTCATACGATCATGGAGGACAATATTTATAGTTGCCGTCTCGGTTCAAGATGATGTTTCTCCTTACGACCGGATTTTTGTTCCTCCGATCTGATCCGAGTGATTGGTTTCCTCTCAATTTATCGCTCACATTTCTCACTGTTGAATATAAGAGAGACACAATATATGTAATTTCACATTGTTTATACTTTCAGTGATCTGTTAATGTAGCAATTCTTATTTTTTTTCCTTAGGGTTAGTAAACTTCATTTCCAGTTCAATTTTCTTGGTTAAAATCTAATATACAGGATAAACAAATTCATGCAGTCGAAACTTAGATCATTTATGTGTTTCTCAACAATCGGATTAACTACCTATCGAATATGTAACATCTACTATCTTTGTATTTAGGAAATATTTTAGAACAGTACAACTGTTGATGAGTTTCCGATTTACTCTAACCACATAGAGCTGAAGTGACACAATGATAAGGTTATATACGTGTAACCCCTCGAAGAAAGAAAGATGAAGCTTTCCAGTTCCTACCATTGTACTGTAGACTAAGAAAAATGTTATGACAATTAAATTTTCGAAAAGTAACAGTAACAAGAATATTATTGAGATTTTACCATGAACAATGAGTACTCTATATTAATTTGGTAGCTCTCTGTTTGTCAATTCTTATTACCTAAAATTTGCAGACAGTCGATTATACGCTAATTTTTAAAAATACTTAATCAAGAATTTTTCAACATCATCGTAATCATCGACTTCAAGAATTAATTCTGATCAGCCTGCTCCAACTCTATTTGAAGTTAGTTAATCTATCGTAACATTATTTGTGTCTTCCGAATTTTTTTGTTTTTGTCACCTCTATCAGTATTTCTTCTCATTTTCGGTAGACGATAATGTTTAATTCTCGATTAATCATCTTTCCAGTTTTGTTTGCATTTCTGAACTATGTTATGCAATGAGGGATGAGTGGAACAGAGAGAAATTCTCTCCGGCACCGGAATTTGAACCCGGGATTCAGCTCTACGTGCTGACGTTCTATCCACTAGGCAAGGGCGCAAATAGCCATAGATGCTGACGCGCCCTTTTTAAACCCCACTAACTAACTCCACTAAGCCACACCGGATTCCCGTCCCGATATCGCATTGGTTCCTCTCAGTTTTAAGTTTCACCTCTTGGGTTCCCTCTAGTGGCCTACCCTCATGCACTGTGTCATAGAGGTATGACAGTGGCACAATGTCCACACATGTGCATAGGTGCACTCGTTATGAGTGACTAAGTGGCCGGGATCCGACGGAATAAGCGCCGTCTTAAATCACTAAGTGATTATTTTTCGCATATCATATATTATTACTGTGTACCGAAGTACATATATTTCCGTGTAGAAATTCTGCGTCATCATATGATGATGGATGAGTGGAACAGAGAAAAATTTTATCCAGCACCGGGATTTCTATAACATGAGGGTAGGCCACTAGAGGGAACTCAAGAGGTAGAACTTAAACTAAGAGGAATCAATTCGACATCGGGATGGGAATCCGGTGTGGCTTAGTGGATAGAGCGTCAGCACGTAGAGCTGAAAACCCGGTGTCGGAGAAAATTGTTCTCTGTTCCACTCATCCATCATCATATGATGACGCAGAATTTCTGCACGGAAATATCATGTGTACTTAAGTACATCGTAATAGTATATGTTATACAAGCTGACAACATATAATTACTTATTTTTTCGTAGTTTATTTTTTACCAGGAACCTATGTTCCGTCACTGCTTTCAACATCCACACCTCTCCAATCTCTTGTCCTTAAATACCCTTCCTCGGAACGCAGTTTTCGCACTTATGCATTTGGAATGACCATCAGTGTTCCTCAGATTTATCTGAATCTGTTTACTTTTGTATAATATTATTGTCATGGTAATAGGCCTCGCATCCCAAATATCTGGGGCAGCTGACTTGTAAATTCTACAAAGTCTTCTTTTTATTATTTCAGTCATAACGTTTAATCCAGTACGAATGCCATGACTTTAGTTTTATGTTTAGAAATTTTCATTGCTGCCATTAGCAGGATACACATTGCTGGACCATCAGAGGAATGAAGATATTTGACAGCAACTCAACATGTAAAATATAATCGATACCACATCCACATACGCCATATGACTGTACCAACATGTGCTGCGAATGAATAATGATGGCATCTCATTGAAGGTAATACATTACCAACTAGAAGAAAAAACAAATAAGGGAAGATCTAAAGGGGTATGGAAAGGACAAATACATTTAGAGATGAAACAGCCCTTTCTACCTAAGCCGTGAAGTTTACGATGATATTTTATTGTTAAAATCACTTGCTATAGGTATATTATTGTATTATTAAGTTTAAAAAAATTCCTTCTTGTAATACGTTTTCTCTTCTAGAAGAAAGCACATTCGTCTGCAAAAATTAAGTTGTAAATAAACTCCATAGTGTTGTTTGGATTAATATTCGATTTGAGGCATAATGGGAATAATATATTACAGTGAAACATACAAAACGAATACTTTTACTATGCGTTTACCCAAACAAGTGTCTTTTACGGACTTTGTTTCTATGAAATTTATATGAATATCTTTTTATATCAGTGTTCAAATTCTACTCAGTTATCGTATAGAAAATTTTTACATACTTATTGTACAGAGAGTTCGGCTCGGATCTGGGCCCGTAAAGGATGAGCGGCGCCCAGCGTAGACAGCGGAAATTCCGATCTCTAACCCCCAGCGTAGAGTCCTGCATTTGGTTACCTAGAGTCACTAAGCAACTCGCCACAGTATAGTTGCGTATGGGGGATAGATCAGTGACATTGATTCCTAGACACACAGTTCAGAATTGCCTTCAGTGAGCAAGGCAATCAACATTCCAAATAAAACAAGAAGTAGTCAGTGTAAAAAATGTTTTTACTGGGATTCATTGTATCTGTTTAAATTCCACCATTTATTTATTTATTTATTTAATCATTTCTTTATTTATCTACTTATTTATTTAATTTATATATGTGTACATACATAAGCCTTTGTCCAGTTCACATGAAAAACAAGTAGGGTAAATTAGGGTCTGTTGGACAGTCGGGCATGTTGGATACTTTGTACTTTAACGTGTTACCTCGCCACTTGTGAGCACCACATTCTGCTAGAAGTCAATGACGGAAGTAGCCACGAGTGGGGCTACTTCCGTCATTGACATCTAGCAGAATGTGGTGCTCACAAGTGGCGAGGTAACACGTTAAAGTACAAAGTATCCAACATGCCCGACTGTCCAAGAGACCCTAATTTACCCTATTCATAATTAATATCTACAATGTGGTATTGGGGATGGCAATGCATGGAGTAAGAAAAATTCTACAAATATTTCTATATGAAAAAAAAAATGTTTTAAAATTGTTTTACTTAACGACGCTCGCAACTGCCGAGGTCATATCAGCGTCGCCGGTGTGCCGGAATTTGGTCCCGCAGGAGTTCTTTTACATGCCACTAATGCCCGGTTTCTGGTATACCTCAGTTAACTCTCAGTTACTTAGCTGCTTTTATAAATTTAACTGCACTGATAACTTTCATGAGTTTCCGGAAAGTTAAATGTAGATTTATCAGCGCTTGTAACTAACAATTGATGTAACTTCAAGTTCAATATCTGTTGTCGTCCATAGATGTCTCCACTAGTATTTTGTTAGTGATTTTAGTTATATATAGTTACTTTTGTTTGCAGAAGTTTTCAGTAGTAGTATGGCTGATAGGTACACAGTGAGCTCTGTGCTAGTAGGTGCAAGGCTTTTTAATTAAAGAACCGTGTGATGAACGATAGTGTACATGTACACTTCCATCTCAATCATAATATGATTAAAAAAACATTAATTGTTGGTATTTGGCGTGATTATCGAGGTAAATAATACTAGTGAAGAGAGGGCTAGATGTAACTTCTGCTTCAAAACTGCAACCGTATTCAGCTGTGGTGGCTATGGCAGCCATATTGATAAACAGAATAAAATATTTTATATTCGCCCATATGAATGCTTTCATGTATTCAAACGAACTTTTCAGAGCCCGAAATGCCATTGGCATTGGTAGAACACCCAAAAATAAAATATTTCTTGACTAACGACATACAATCTGAAGTTGATGACGAAAATTAAGCTTGAGATGTTCGAAATTGTCTTTATAAACACAAATTGTTATCGTAATATGTCATAGAAAGTAAAACATTTACCATAAGTTACGTAAATAAAACGCCGACATTTTAAAACTGTACAGATAATATAGTAAATTAATTTATTGCAGTCTGTATTATTATTTAATATTAGTTATTATAGTTTACGGAACAGTAATGCAGTAGCGTCACATGTCGGCATTTGTTCGAATCAGTACTAATAGCCAGGTAACTACAGGCCGAGGTACAGTTACCAGTTGAAGCACAGGTAACCGTAAAGATAACGGTAACTGTTGTTTCGGAAACTCATTTCAAACATATAAGCATGTTAAATCATAGATAACTGTGTTTGTACAGTTAACTGTCTTTCCAGAAACCGGGCATAAATCTAGTGACATGAGCCTGCCGCAGTTAAGCACACTTAAATGCCAATGACCTGGGCCGGGATCGAACCCGCAACCTTAGGCACAGAAGAAGGCTAGCACTCTACCGACTTCTCGTACTGCTGAATTTACACCAGAAATTACAGGTCTGTATTGATAAGCTACCCCTTTTAGATATGCAGTGTGCTTTACTTAGTCCGCAGAGTAAGAGCAAAGGACGGTGGAAGCCGCGTAACGCAAGGTAGAATTTAACTCAGATCGGGACCGGCCCGTGCTCATTTCTAATGTGTTGAGGGTTCAGTAGATGCTGGGAACAGAAAAACGACGTAACGTATGATATGTTGTTGTTCCTGGGAACGCCTCGATTATAAGCTCGTCTACGATCTCTTTCATCGCACTTTCGCGTTATCATTGCTCTATCAAAACGCTCCAAGTGCGTTATTCCATTTTATATCCTTAAGAAAATATATATCTTTTACGGGTTCGCGCACTAACGCTTTTACATTATCCTATGCAACTGTTCTGGTTTCGTCAGTTGCATAGCCTTTTCCATGCAGATTATTCCTTCCGTGTATATTCATAAATATGCCTCCGTAGATCGTTTTCCTGAAGACCTTGTAGATTCGTCTTTGTTCCGGGTTTATGCTACTGTCTCTTACCTGGAGTTGTACCTGGGTAGTCGCCATAAGAGTTCATTAATATTACCAGCGTACTTATCTCTAGTTGTATTTTTAACCCTTAAATTGACAATGAATCCTATAGGACACACAGGTTAATAAGCTATATGCTATAATTTTAACAGAATAGAAAAAAAATGGTAGGAAAATTAAAATTTCACAATACTAGAATATTGTACAACATATAAAAATATGGACATTGCGATAGTTGTTTTCTTTACGGTCCGACAAAGTTTAATAAACTAGTGTGAGAAATGAAGCTTTGCCAAGTTAAGGGTTAACAGTAGACTGTCCGATTTTCAGAGCAGCTGAAACTCTTTCCACTGCAATACAAACTGTAATGAAGTTTTTTCTCTGAACTGCACACGGCTATTTTCCACACCTCCGCATTACACACCAATTACGCTACATTAATGCTAAACTTAAAACTATTATGTTTTACAGCGCTTTACTCTTCCACTACACACTTCACTGTCCACTCCAAGGTGAATATTCTCAGTAAGCTAAGAGCCGACTAAGCGCGTGCTTCTGTTTGTAGAAAATGAGACAACATTGGAATGTAGCCATAGCAACGTAAACAAAACCCACTAACGGAATAGGTAGGTCAAGTTCTGAAATTTCGCCCTCTAACTCTCGAAGGAATTATTAAGACCCCTGCTGTGGCTGAGTGGTCAGACCTCCGGCCTCTAGGCGGCCCGGGTTCGACTCCCGGTCAGGTCTGTGACACTTGTGGCTGATAAGGTAGCAGTTGAGGTTTTCTTCGGGGTTCTCCCGTTTCCGTTCTTATTAGGAATCTACATCATTCCGTCACCATTTCGTCATCATTCCATAGCATTTCCCGATCGCCGGCTGGCGACGCACGGAGAGGGCTGGCCTGGGGACGAGGGAGGTTGCCTGCTTGAAACATGGGTACGCAGCGAACCTTAGTGTGGTCAACAGGTGTGGGTTTGGGAATGCGCCTAACTCGAGGATTAGCGCAATAGATCGTAACGGATCATAGCGCTGGGCCATAGTGCCCCTTCCTTAAATTCCATTCTAGTTATTATTAGAGTCGTTCTCTTACCAACACCATGATAGTAAATATTTATTATATTGTATATTTGTACATACGAGGTGAATTCATTGGTAGGATATATTTTGAATAGTTACAATATAGATCTATTTGGACACAGTTTTAGCACATTGGAATGAATCTTGTCGAAATATGGGAATTAGAGTGAAGATTGATTTATTCATTCATTATTCTTCGCCGATGATCAGCAATCATTGCACAAGATCGAGATGATATTAAATTAATGATGAAAAAACTAATCGATTGTTATAACTCGGCAGGCCTTGTGATACATTTTACAAAGATAGAATATCTAGTGAATGCTGGGAATGGCAGGAATTTGAAATTCATTTAACTCAGTGATCGCCAAAAGCTGTGTCGCGACACATGCCCCTGGCTCCACTCAAGCGTAACCATGGCATCATATCCCCACCCTCTGTTTACAGCCTTCACTTTGATATAAGTAAAGACATTTATCAGCAGCGGACGTACACATGTAAAGTTACAAGTGTGTAGGATAATATGTTCCGATGTCTTTTCGAAAACAGATAATAAGTAAAAACTTAATTTTAAGGAGTGTGCAGATGGCAAAAATATGAGGTACTTAATTTGTTGTAAAATTTTAAATGGCATATAAAAGAACAATGTACGTTATCATTATTCTTCTTATTATGGAGACTACCACGCCCTTACCTCTAACTTGAATATTTCATTAATAAACGAGCAATAAAAAGTATCGGCTTCTATGTCTTAATCGGGGTAAAATACTTCCAAGTTTTTTTCGACGTATGCAGTGTAATTTGAATATTTCATTAATAAATAAACAATAAAAAGTATTGGCTTCTATATCTTAATCGGAGTAAAATACTTCCACGTTTTTTTAAGTATGTAGTGTAATTTACAACTTCGTGACCAGCCTGGTACATTTCTCTAATTTCAAATATCTTCTGATGTAAAGTACACGTTCTTTTTATGGTAAATAAGAAAATAAATTTACTTTATTTTATTAATAATACAAAAATAATAAATAGTATGATAAAAAATTAACGTGGAAAAAAGTGCGTGTAGTTAATAAGTAGAAGAATATTATATTGCTTTTTTGTTTTTTGGTCACAGTCCGTCTCTGCACTGTTATTTACTGCATTACCAGAGGAGATACCCACTCCATCCCTCTCCCTGCGATAGTGGTGTGCGGGTTGCATTTCTATGACGTTACAATTTCGTCGTGTTTGGCAACCACTTATTTAACTTATACCTCAAATGTTTGGGCCATCTAGTTTTTTCTAAAAGTTGCCGCCACTGCTTTCAATAGTGCCAAATATGTTCCGTTCTGTGGAACAGACGTTGTCATAATGTAGTTCCAAAGTGAAACGAGTATTTTGTAACACCAAGTATTTCGTACTAGGGTTATTTCGGAACGTAGTATTCCAAGGTGTTATTACGTTTTAGAACAGTTTCAAGCAAGTATCGGCTTTAGTTTCTATTTAGTTCATAGTACATTTTGTAACCATGCTCTAAAATACTTCTCTGTCTACAAGATCTAACATTATTTGTGACTACTCACCTATTGGGGAAGTATGGTATTTTATCTGCTACTTCTACGGATAAAGACATAACATCCAGGACAGCGAGTGTCAATGTCGCAGTGTTGGGAAAAAGATATACTTTTCTCTGATCTTTCGCTCTCAGTTAATAGAAACTTTATCAACTGTAATTGTTCTTCATTTCCCTACTCAATGCGTTTTTCCTCACCTGAAGAAATGAGTAAATGTAACTGAAAAGCGTATTATGTTTAATTGTATTTCAACAATGAAAGAACCCTAATTGAATTTCTTTTTACGGATGTAATGTTATTTTCGATCTTTATTTTCTCGTCTCGGTATATCCGACACAACAATAATAATATACTCGTAGTTAACGCATTGATATTACAGTCCTCGTGTAGTTTTTCAACGGAATGTTTCATGGAATGAAGCACACTCCACTTTTCCTTAAGGTGTAAACAGCGAGATCGCTGAGTTAATTACCGTGAAAGCTTTGACGTACAACTCTATCTAGGAGGATGTAAGAGGAAAACAAATTCATCCATTAATCATGATGGACACGGCTACGGCTTTCTAAATGCACTGGGATGCTGAACTCTAGACTTCATGCAGATACAATAGTTGAAAAGCAGTTGAAATATTTTAACCAAAATTAAAAAAAAATCGCAACATTCGTTCAACGATTAGAACGCTGGACTTTCCGCGCTGAAAACTGAGTTCAAGTTTTGACTCGTAAAATTAAAACTTCCTTCGACAGAGACGAAGAAAGGGTGCTTGTGTTTTTTTTTTCATTTCGTTTTACAATTTTATGCTAACATTTCTCAGCAATTTTCAATCCTTCAAAAAACACAATAAAACATTAAAAATAGAAATGCAGCAGTCATTACGTTTTTAAATTACAATATCATACTCTCAAAATATTTTACAATTTTTTATTACATATCCGTAAATACCTCTTTCCATTACGTTTGTCAATTACAATACCTCCTTCCATTACGTTTGTAAATTACATTACATTGCCATACACTAATAATCTTATATAATTTTTTGTTACATGTCCGTGAATACTTCTTTCCATTATGTTTATAAATTACAATGCCACATTTTTTAAAAAATCGCATACATTTCCCATCAATATAATGCATATGAATACTAATATTAACCCTAAGCTACTTTGGTGGCTCTATAAAATTAAAACACAGAAAACTTCAAATAACAATTGTGTTGCTTATATTTTCATACCTTTACATAGGTGTTGAAAAATTCGACCGACGAGTCTTAAAAATGGTAGGCGTGACAAAATATTTTTACCAAAATGTGTGTGGCTCGTCCAGAAGAATTCCTAACAATTTTTTTTTTCGCCTAGTGGATTGGGGGAGGGGGATTTTACTGATATTCGAAACAGAAGTGTAGGTTTACATCAGCTATCGAAATTAGCAACCAGCACAGGATCATTGCTTATGGCAATCAACGCTGTAACATGTAAGTTACGCCTTGAATTAAGAAGCGAGGAATTTGAATATATTATTATCTTATTTTTGTATTCATTCCTAACATATATTTAATAAGAGAAAGCACATGTATGTACTCGTAAATTGATGTTTTCGATCTCAAAGGAAAACTCGCTTAATTCGGTCATCATGCTTATCTTAGTAATTTGTAATTCAAATTCAAATACTAGCAAATTGGATTGTGTGCGTGTCTGTGAAAAATCAGAAATTTTCGGAGAATTGTAGCACCGTAACTAAGCTTCTATAATTCCACATGAGGATACGGAATATCTATACAATGTCTGGATATGTCTGGATAACGTGTATAGAAATTATTATTACTGTATGCACTCATTCCTCACCGTGTATGTAACATAAATTACGAATTACTATTGTGAAATATCACTGTTAACATTTAGTGTTGCCCCACATTGGTACAGTTATCAGTACATACCAGTTCACTCAACTCCTGGGAAATAAAACTCGAAGAAATGGCGTTTCATCAACGTTATAGACGTCCCTGAGGAATGATTATGTGCTACAGTAGCTTTTAACTTGAGAAAAGTCTATTAAACGCTTTTTAATGTCTCCTACTCTAAACAGCTCCTGATAAGTTGTTTCTTGTGTACTGTAAAACTACGTTCACAGAGTTCGCCGCTTGTGTCGAGAGTGTACTATGAGTCTTTGCGTGTTTTGTTCCATTCAATTGAAGAGCGTTTGTCTTAATGTTGGATCGAAGTTTCGTGAAAACATTCTGACAAAGTCCTACATGGATTTTTTCTCAAGTTTCAGATATTTATTTTTCCCATATTTACTTCAAAACATTTTACAGTTATTGATAAGTTTGTGTGAAAGTAGTCACTCTTCCAGTATCTTTTAATTCTCGGCCTTTCTTGCTACTATTTCTGTTACTACTTCTACTGCTATTACTGCTAATATTTGAATTATTCTAGGGATATCCTTTCAACTACTTCTGCCACTTTAACGGCTCCTATCACTGTACTATCCTGAACTATAATAAATCAATAGATAGATAAATAAATAATGGAGGAACGAACGAAGAAAGTGAATAAAACATGATTGAAGAAATGAATGAAATGAATGAAGAAATGAGTAAAACGGATAAAGAAATGAATGAAACGAGTAAAAAATTAATGAAGCGAATAAAGAAATAAATGAAGCGAATAAAGAAATGAATGAAACGAATAAAAATGAAGTGAATAAAAAATGAATGAAACGAATAAAGAAATGAATGAATGAATGAATGAAGCGAATAAAGAAATGAATGTATGAAGCGGTAAAGAAATGAATAAATTAAAGGAATAAAGAAATGAATGAAACGTATAAAGAAATGAATTGAATGAAGAGAAAAATGAAGAAAGAAATGAATGCAGTGAATAAAGAAATGAATGAAGTGAGTAAAGAATTGAAGGAAGTGAGTAAAAAATTGAATGAAGTGAAATGAATGAGGTGAATAAAGAAATGAATGAAGGAACGAACAAATAAATGAATGAAGTAAATAAAGAAAGAGATCAAGTGTATAAAAAATGAATGAAGAAAGAAATGAAGAAAGGAATGAAGTGAATGAAGAAATGAATAAAGTGAGTAAAGAATTGAATGAAGTGAGTAAAGAAATGAGGTCAATAAAGGAATGAATGAATGAATGAAATAAATGATTGAGACGAGTTAAGTTCATTTACACTGTTCCCTGTAATATTCTTCTTTTTGTTCCATGACGATACTTCGAACGACGTTCCGACTTGTTTCAGTTTATCTGTACTTTTCCGAAATCAAATATATTATTGGCAGAGTATTACATGACGAAATTCCGTGACCTGCGATTAGTACTAATTTAGGCCTTCGCTTAAGACTCCATAGGATAAGGCATCATCACATGGAAAACGAATGAAGATTTTTACCGTGATTTCGGATAGCGCTAAAACTGCGCCTTAACCATCGAGTACTCCGCGGTGACTCTGGTCATATTTAGTGTTTACATATATATCCTGGATCACAGTTTGACAATCAACCGCTTTCGAGGACATTGGACTCTGGGCGGTTTTCTGGCTTAAGAGCAAACTCAAGATTAGAAGCCCAGCCTATAATTCTCGGTGTCCCAGAAGTGCGGATCCCTTCAACCACAAAATCGGTGTTTCAATAATGTAGCAGTTGAAGGGGAGAGAACGCGACTGCGCCGGTTGAAAGTCTCTGTGTTAATTTCACGGTCGCAGTGAGGAGACATTTACGCGTTTACCTGATTCATCGAGACAGTTTTACACAGTGAAACAATTTTAACGATTTGGATGTTTTATCATGGAGGCGTCTCGAAAGTGATTTTTAGCAAGTCATTGGTGTTCTTAAAACTTGGAAATTAGGTCTTTCTCATTAGTAGGGATGAAACAATTCTTTCGTAAACACGATACCATCGTATATGTGACTCGAGTATTGTACATGACGTCAGAGGGAAGGGGGTTAGAATTGTTTTCTGTACCGTCTGGTTACAGCAGCAGTGCTGAACTGTGGTGCTACTTGTCCAGTAAGGTAGTAAGTGAGCGAGTCGATTTATAATCTTTAGTGATATATTAAGTCATTCTAATATATGTAGACTTCAGTTGAATTGTACACTCCATAGAGGACTACCAAGAGTAACAACTTCACATTGGTTATATTTCACTCCAAATATTCCCAACAGGTATTGGCCATCGTTTATGTTCACCGAAGTATACTTTGTCTGTATGTCTGAAACCTGCTCTTTTTACATTTGACCGCTGTGCAGAGTCCAGAGATACCCACACTGTATGGTTGAAGCGTGGGCAACTTCGTGTCCATAGGAGGAGAGGTTTCATCATTACTTATTAGAAATAACTGCAATTATATTTTTAACTCAGATTTATATAGGATTACGTATTTACACTAGAAATATGTGTCGTTATTTTAACGTTTACTTATCTAACGCTTTCAAATCATTTTCGCCAGATATCCACCTATTCAGTTCAGTTCAGTTCAGTTCAGTTCATTCAGTCATCTGGTCAGTCCTATAAGAAGCCGGTACCTAAACACCTACCTACATTGCTTCACCCAGTCAGTTGAATAATTGTTGGAAAAGCAAATAAAACATTTTCTGTCCATGGTATATTACTCTCTCCTTGTTAAACTTGAAGCGCGGATAAAACATATACTCAATTCTACTGCGCCACCTGTGTAAGGATGATTTGTAAATGTACAATCAAGGGGACCGGGCGTATATAGTATTATAACGTGGGTTATATATAATAGGACTTAAATGAATATGAGCTTCAAGCTTTCACGGTGACAGATCAGATTATTCTTGGCTACAATTGCATCATGGGTAATACACAGATCATATTAACTACTTTTTTTGTAGCATAATGCTCAGATTTTTCTCCTCTGTGCTAATAATATTCCAAATTAGTTTTATTAATCCAGAACTAATTATTTATAGTTCCGTTTCACGTCTTGTTTCATAAAATATGCGCATGTTTTTCCGAGTGTCTCATTTAACTTCAGAAATTAGTTTCCCACATAAACAATAACTAATTAAAACCGTTGCTCACTCGTGCGGATTACGCTGCTGTAACGAACCCAACAAAGTAGGCAACCTCTCTCGTCTTCCCTATCTGCCCTGCTGATATAACCTATAACAAGTTCCGAAACATAAAAAATGTGAAGTTCTAAGACACGATGGAATACCCAAAAGCCTAATTCTGATTAACAGAATTTAATAATAATGCATATAAACTCACAAAATCTTAAAAGAATACTAAAAAAACTACGCAATATATTTGTTCATATTATGAGAGAAATAAAGAAATTCAAAAGTAGGCCTAATTTAATGTGAATGTGAATGTATATATTTGTTTTTCAGCAATATACCTTTTGGGTGAGGCGACACTTTACATTATTAGTATACAGTGCCGTCTCCCCGTTTTACAACGCCTCTCGTGCAAGTCATTCAGGACATTACTTATTTTTAATTTATTATTGAAATTCTTCCTCTAGTCTTTACTTGTCTGTCATCAATTCTTCCACTACTTTACTCCTAACCCATTATTATACCAAAAATACTATACTTCTAATTTTTTACCCTCCCCCCTCCTGTATGACACATTTCCCCTCACTTCGCATCTGTAACTATTTGCACTTTTCACTGCTAACTTTTCCACATTGCTACTTTATTTAGGTCTTAGCTTTCTTTTCTGACGATTTATTTCCCCTCCACACCATTTCCTTAAGTCATACTGTTTTTTCACCTTGTTTTCCCCACTTCCTTCATCACTGCTCCCTGAACTATCTCCTACTTGCGTTACTCTACTTCTCGTCAGCCTTGAT
This sequence comes from Periplaneta americana, assembly GCF_040183065.1. Lineage (NCBI taxonomy): Eukaryota > Metazoa > Arthropoda > Insecta > Blattodea > Blattidae > Periplaneta > Periplaneta americana. Next base: position 69,207,804 of record NC_091133.1, on the reverse strand, counting down.
TTAGATCTTAGTTCCTTCACCCGCTTCGGAATTGCTCCCATCTTATGTCCACTATTTCCATTCGCTTGCACTGAGGTCTTGTTCTGCTGTGCTTGCTGAATACCAGTTCGCGTCACTCTTGTTTCTTCTTCAGATGACGTCACTGCTTGATTTCATGAAAATTGCGCTAAGTTTAACACGTTTGCATTTGCCTCAAAATTAATTAAATGTCGCCCAGTTCTATGTAAAATTCAGGAATACAAAAATTATTGTTTGCACATGTCCAACGGATATCAGGAGAATATCTCCCAAGAATAATGTAATATTAGCAACCTAAAGGAATAAGACAAGGAAAACCTCTAAAACTGCTATTAAACAATTGAGCGGGTCCAGTTCAAAATCTGCTTAATGCGGGTTTTTAATGAAATTTAGTTATATACCAAATCAAGTATTCTGAGACATACTCTAGACTACTAATGTAGTAACCATAGGTATCAAATTGTACCATATTCCCATATAAAAAGGCGTATAAAAGTAAGGCTTCGCTGCAAAACCTGCTTAATGCATGAAGTTAGTAGCGATACTCCGTATCAAAATCTACATAATGCAACGATAAAATAATCAGAATGCATGTTTTAAGGTCGTTAGAGACGCAAGTGTTTTCGTTAGTAGTGTAACAGCATTTGTAGACTTAGCAACTTCTTCTAGTGTTATTATTCGATGAAACAAAATGTGTGTATGCTTTGCTTTAACTAAAGACAACATAGCCTAGTTTACAGGTATTCATTTCAACGTTCGAATTTATTTGTTTACATAGTTCTGAAACATAGTTTACGCGTACTCATTTCAACATTGGGTTATTTATTTATTTATTTATTTATTTATTTACTAACATATTTATTTATTAATTAATATTCAAAATAAAGCTGCTACCGGTATAAATGAACTGTGGCTGTCCTTTAGGTTAAATAGATTTTAGCACGATAGTGTGTTTTCTCAACGTTACAACAAATGGCCGCCACGATTTAAAGTTGATTTTATTGGATTCAGAGTTGCCAACTTAGATAAGTATATATTAATATTTGAGGAGAAAAATTCGCTCCGGCGCCGGGGATCGAACCCGGGTCCTTGGTTCTACGTACCAAGCGCTCTGACCACTGAGCTACGCCGAATTCAATCCACAGCGCCGGATCGAAACTTCCTCCTTCAATGTTTCCCTTTGTGGCCTGACTCCAAGTTAGGCATATATGTTGACGTATATGTCCAATGTCAACTGCCATTACTGTGCACTTAACTGCGGAATCCCGGCCAAACAAATCACTCAGCTGAGTGCGCTCCTAATATAATGACAGTTGACATTGGACGTATACATCAACATATATGCCTAACTTGGAGTCAGGCCACAAAGTGAAACATTGAAGGAGGAAGTTTCGATCCGGCGCTGTGGATTGAATTCGGCGTAGCTCAGTGGTCAGAGCGCTTGGTACGTAGAACCAAGGTCCCGGGTTCGATCCCCGCCGCCGGAGCGGATTTTTCTCCTCAAATATTAATTGTCAATATTATAGATATTATTCTGTAGGACAAATTAATAAATCTATAATATTTAGATAAGTATGTTGAAATATTACAATTAACTGCTCTAGAGCTGTAATGAAAACCACTACTTTCTATGTATGCTACAATCCTACAATGCATGTGAAATTCATATGCAAAAGACAGTGTTAATTAATATACATTATACGAAACAAATCACTGCATTTTAAATGTACTGACTTTATTTAAAGAATTCAAAATTCACTTAACAAAAGAGTAAAAATTATTCCAATTGAACACGAAATATTACATGTACCTGAATCATTTTTACTCCTTCACATTGAAGTTGATGGTGAAGTTTTTTACGTTGGCCAGACTGCTAACCTTCAGTCAGCTGTTCATAATGTAATGTACGTACTGTATATTAAGATTTTTAAAAATGTTATTTCCAAAATATACTATCGTGGAAAAAATACTGTGCAATACACGTTTGTGAAGTACATTCCAAAATCTCTGAAATTAAAAAACTCGTTCTGCTCGTTTTTCAAACTTTTCCTTGATTTTGTAAAAAGCATTTCTGAACCTTGTATCGTAATATACTATTATAACTCTTTTCGTGTGAGAGATTTCATTTTTTGGGCAAGTTTAATTATAAGAAGTGTACATACGTGGATGAAAGTAATTAAATATAGGCCTATAAAGACGCTAACATAAATCCCATGCAATTTGTGAAGCATTAAAAACGCTTACCGATCAGAATGACTAAATAGTATTGTTTTATGAGAAAATGTATAACATTTAACAACATTATATCACAGTCTAGTATATACAGTCACGAAGCTTGAGTTTACGAGGGTACTAGAAACGATAGACTGTGCAGGTACTATTTCGCATTGTCTGTAATGAAGCGATAATAGCGATCCTAGTGGTTTGCAACTATCTATGGATGCATATTTACTACGTATTGAGCTTCGTGGCTGTATATAATAGACTGTGATTATATCTCTGAGTAAGATTTAAGTTGTAAATTTAATTGGATTGATATTTCGTAGAAACTCCGCTGCAAACTAATTGAACGAATTTATTAACAATTTGGGTTCTAATAGAAAAGAATATATGCTTGCAAAGTTCTATTTAAAAATTGCATTACTGATGATTGCTGAGATACACAATTTTCTTATTTTGGTCAATATCTAAAATTATGCATTTACCAGGTTTTGAACGGAATTCTCTCAATTGAGATTGTAACTGATCAACCAATGGTCTAAATCCATATATGATATGAGAAAAAATAAGCCTAGCAGTGCAATCCTCTGTTTTTTGCTGGAAAGTCGTAATTAACCCTATATTTAAATTTATTTTTAACATACTTACAACTTAGAACATCCATATTGTGAAAGTTTTGAATTAATATTGTAGTAACTGTACGCATACGATACGATGTATGCATTTATTCTAGAAATTAATGCTAAAATCGTTACATAAACTTGTGTTTTGATATGGTATTTCTCCTTTAAAATCATACAAAAACGCAGAGATATAGAATATTCATATTTGAACTAGTTTGAAACACTGAAAACATTTTTACTGGACGAAGAAATCATTTGTCAGATTTCTGCTTGCAAGAATTAAACGTAACAAAGTTCTGATCAGAATACACGCTATTGCACTCGCACGTAAATAGTAGCTGACACGATTTATATAGGTACGCATGGCTTTATTATATTTGAATTTAGTAATGAAAATGTAGCCATTCTGATCTTAATGGTATAATAAGTGCACGCAACTTTATAACCAGAGCTGCGTTTAAAAGCATGGATCACTTTTCGACTTTCTAAAGCTCCATTCCATATTTTTATTTTATGTTAGGCCGACATTAATTGAAAACGGCTTCTCTGAGACAATTCATTTTAGAGTTGTGCGCTTCTCACATCCATATTGATATTGATGAATGACGTATGAACAAGAATAGAAACTAATAAGGTGGAACATACTTTCTCAATATACATTTTACATGTTTCGCAACTATTCAATTCTTTTTTTATGTTGCGAGTGATACTACCACTTAGGAATTTATTTTCTTGAACTGTTAATCGAAAGACGCATCAGTACTTGTAAGTTATAACATAATTCAATATGGTCCCAAATAAGAAGAGGAATGTTGATTTTCTAGTATTCTAGATTGTACACATAATTCATCCTCTATAATTCCAATATTGTTGAAGAAAGTCTTTGTATAAATAAAATACTTACATTTAATTAGATAAATTGTTGTCATATATATTATCGTTCTACTGATGCAATAAGTAAGACGTACATGGCGAATACAGGGTGTTTCCGAGGTGGTCTTACAAATTTTCAGGGATGGTGGCGAAGGGCACATGTATCAATCAGAGATAAGGAACTCTGGTCCGGAAATGACAGAGTCGAAAGTTACAAGCAAAAATAGTTGTGTGGAAATGAAATAATTTTATTCCTCTGTACACGTTATTTATGTGTATTTATCTGTACATCCTACACATACTGTATTCATCTGACGTTGTTTACGTTGTCTACTTACAGTATTCCATTCAGTGCGCTGTCTGAGGGATGGGGATAGGAAACTACACTAAAGCAATGCAGATAGCGTAATGTGTAACGAACATGGTCGGTCCTGATATGCACGTCTGTAGACAGCAGTGTATATGTACAAGTTGCAGTGTCCAGTCGATCAGTCCTAGTGAAATGGAGGAGTACACGACCTGATTTACATACGCAGACCTGATTTTCGAATACGGATGAGCCAATGGGAACAATAGACAAGCTCACAGATTGTATCGGGACAAGTACCCACGTAGGAGACATCCGGCCCATACCATCTTTCCACGACTGTTCCAAAGGTTAAGGGAAGGAAGGCACTTGGTGCCAAATTACAATTCCATTTCCACAAAACTATTTTACTTATAACTTTCGACTCAGTCATTTCCGGACCGTGGTTCCTTATCTCAAATTTATACATGTGCCCTTCACCATCATCCCTGAAAGTTTGTAACACCATCTCGGAAACACCCTGTATAAGTAATCAATTTCTCATAAAAATTTACGTAATATTCTTAATACTGTATTGTAAACTGCTATGAAATAGTGATATGGGATTTATGAAATCTCATGGATTTATGAAACGTTTTTATTCTCGTCATGTAATATTTAGGTTAGGTAAATATGCATTCAAGAATTAAATTATACAGAATACAAACTATATAAATTTCCAGAATTATCTATGTATACAGTACATATCGGTTTATTGAAGAAAATGTCTATTGAAATTTAATTATTTCTTGTATTTTTTTTAATTTGTGAAATGTCGATATCATGTTTTTAATATTAATAGTAGTCTAACATTTGTTTACATTTCGACTGAAAGTGAATACTATTGCTAGTGACCTTGCGCCCAATACACAACAGAGACACAGCAGAGGAACAAATAAATAAGCCTAATGACTGTTTATTCTCATTTTCATAAAAAGTGAGACTCAAAAAAGACTTCTTTTTCTGGGAAAACTTTCACAGTTATAGAAAAACATCGCGACTTTGTTTTCAGTTTATTTTAAGTTCTGCCGCCAATATTTTTTCGCAGTTTATATCGTTTACACTCTGTATACTACTGCAGTGAATTAAATAAATCAATAAAGGATAACGGAGGAAGTGTAAACTGAGAGGTACACGAGTTCGCTTCCTTGCAAGGGCTCTTGGGACTCCTTGTAACATTAGTGTGCTCTTGCTCTACAAACCATATGTATCACTTTGTTTACATTGTTACACTTAAGGGCGGCAAGTAAATTTTGCAGGAGGTAAAACCGAAGAACCGTTAACTAGAAATAACGTCAAATGACTGAACAATTAAGCTAACCGCGCACGGCTACAACAACATAGACAGCTACTACCTCTGCATTCCACAACAGCTCCCATTCAGTTGTCGAGCCGAGGGAGGAAGACAGCACCGCCAAAGCAAAGTTCCCGATTCCAGTCAGAAGTTTAAAAAGCGCCACTAATGCCTAGCTCTATTGTCAGCCGAAGCTATGTGAACCACAGAATTTAGAAATTCGAACTGTATATCAGTGGATGATAGGTCCGTGATCAGATTCTTATAGGGCTCATCTCGACAATTCTGTACCTCAGAGGTAATGTATCATATATTACTTAATTACTTAAAAATGACTATTAAAAACCCGGATGTTCATTGCCGCCTCATATAAGCCCGCCATCGGTCCCTATCCTGAGCAATATTAATCCAGTCCCTAGCACCACATCTCACTCCCTCAAATCTATTTTAATATTATTCTCCCACCAACGTCTCGGCATCTCCAAAAGTCTTTTTCCCCTCAGGCCTTCCAACTAACACTATTTGCGTTTCTGAATTCACTCGTACGTGCTACATGCTCTGTCCATCTCAAAGTCTATGTTTCATTTCCCTGATTATGTTAGGTGTAGAATATAATGCCTGCAATACTCAGTTGTGTAACTTTCTCCTGTAACTTCATCCCTCTTAGCCCTAAATATCCTCGATTTAAAAATACCATACAATGTATCTTAAGTCCGCACGCATTGTATTCTTCACCTAACGTAATTACATACATACATACATACATACATACATACATACATACATACATACATACATAGTGTTCAGCTCAAGGGAAGGTCTTTCACTGAAAATCCAGCATTCTCCAATATTTTCTATTTTCTGCCTTCCTTTTAGTCTCCGCATCCATATATCTTAATGTTGTCTCACAAAAAAATAAAAATAAAATTCTGTTATCAACAAATTGCTGTATTACACATAATATAAACTAAAATTCGTAGTCGTAGTTAGGCGTTATTTTACAATCACTAATATCACTTCCACTTTAGTTAACGGTAAGTTGCAGTAACGAGCCCCTGATGAGTTATTTTTACGATATGAAATTACTAAGTTTTCAATAGTTTCCGTATTTTAACTAAGTTACATTAAAGTCTCATGTTGGCGTTAATAATATTCTTAATTTAAATGAAGGAATTTATTTAAATTTAATGCATATGTAAATTTTTGTGTAAGATATAGTACTTGAATGTACTATTTAAGTATTAAATATTAATAACAATTAAAATATATCAACACTGAAAACATTTCACTCATCGTACAAACCATGCAAAATTTTGCATTTATTTTCTACTTGGAAGTTATTTTCATTAAAAGGAATCACGTCATAACTACGTAGTTACAAGCTTCTTGATTGTAGTGGGAACACTTTGCATGCATGTGCGCATGTACTGTTGGATTATTTTTATTCGTAGGGCGGGGGATGTGTACTGTTAGCCTGCTCGAAAGTTTTTAGTTTAATCCTAATAATATTATTTTGCGAATTAATTCCAAAACAGTTAGAGCATATACAGCACAACAAAGATGTAATGTAGTCTCACTCGTTTAATTTTTATCTCATTAAAACAAAATATAATAGTCAAATAATCTCTGCAGTAGACCTTTCATAAAAAGGCAAGAGAGAACACATCTAGTTAATTAAACTATCCTGAACAAAATTACTCTGTCCTCTTTGTTGGTTAGAAAATGAAGCTGGGTGTTAAATTTATGGAAACAAAAAGAAAACTTCACTGTGTTTCAACGTGGTAAAAAATGCTTGGTCATCAAAGATTCATTATTGCTATACGTACTGTAGTTGAAATGTCATTCAAAAGGAAAAGTATAATTTTCTTTCCTCTACAAATGAAAGCAATATGTTATTTTTAATTGTTATTTATTCATGGAGTTGGAGATTTTACTGAACAAAATACAGTATAATATGAAACGGGTGTAAGTATTTTACAGAATACTTTTTCTATTGTTTCTTCCTAGGGCTATGACCTCTCGATCTTATTTCGATAGCGTGATATGTAACAGGCTATTTGTAAGTAATTTGCAGAGCTTTTTCTTTAATCTATATAAATGCTACAGTCAGGAATATAACGTGATTACTTTAGAAATATTTTGCACTACTTCTTCTTTATTTATTTACCAAAATATTATGAAATTCGGTCCACAACTGTGGAGTAACGGTCAGCGCGTCTGGCTGCGAAACCAGGTGGCCAGGATTCGAATCCCGGTCGGGGCAAGTTACCTGGTTGAGGTTTTTTTCCGGGGATTTCCCTCAGCCCAATACGAGCAAATGCTGGGTAACTTTCGGTGCTGGACCCCGGACTCATTTCACCGGCATTATCACCTTCATTTCATTCAGACGCTAAATAACCTAGATGTTGATACAGCGTCGTAAAATAATCCAATAAAATAAATAAAAATTTTGAAAGTCAACCAAGAAAATATATGACTAAATTATACCAAAATAACGTCAAAGATGTAAACATTATTCCGAATTTATTCGATTTGTCGAAATAATCCTAAATATAGATTCAGTATAGATTATAATATTGTAAGACTTTCATAGCAGATTGTAAATAAAATATCAATATGCAATTAATATTTTTCATATTTCCTTTTAAATATTTTTTCCCAAAATATTACCAACTACTTTATTACTACTGTGTGCTATGGTTAAATTAAAAGTAAAGTTATTCTGAATATTTTTTTCTGAATTTCTACTTTTATTTTCCATTAAAATGTTAGCAATTGCTATCTTTATTTAGATAGTGTGATTTAATTATCTTAGAAACAAAATAATGTAAATTATAAATGCTTTTAATTACTTGTAAAATGTTACCAACTATAGATTTTTTTGGGTCAAACACATAATTTTGTTTCCCTAAATACTATAAACTGCAGATTATACTTAAAGTAAACGTGTTCGGCAAAAGTAAATGAGAAATGTGTAGTAACTTGTATTTTAATAATTTACAAAGTTTCTTCTGAAATAATTATCGAAATATTAGGAATATCTAATCTTACTCAGAAAGATAAGCGTAGGGAATAAATTTAAATTTGTTAAAAAATTGTTACTTAGCGCTACACAAATAGTGAGGCAATTGACTGCATGATACGTGCTTGCATAAATATTTTAGGTTTGCCTTATTTAAAAGTTTTTAGTGTAACTATAAGTAATATTGCTAATAGAATTCATACCAGCAATGATGAAATTTTAAGCTTAAAATTGAAGATAATATTTCGACAGACATTTAATAAGTTACAATAAATTCTAACAATTGAAATAATGATGTATGAAGAAGACAGAATAATTAATTTCGTCCTAAGGTATGTAGATATTGTCCATTTACCACATGGCAAGATTATAATGCAATGCGAAAGAGATCTCAGTCTTTTCCTTTATACAGAGTGATTCACGAGGATTTACCATCACTTATGAAGCTCATTTCCGAAGACATTCTGAGCAAAAAAAAAAAAAAAAAAAGTCATATAATCATTTGTCCTAATCTCAATATTTTCATAATTACACTAATTTGAAGTTGTTTGTAAAATACCTTTTTTCTTTCGTTTTAAGAATAAAAGAATATTACAAATAGACAATGAACTATTCAAGTGTATCATTTCTAATGGTTAGTGGTCTGAAGTTAAAAATGTGTTGTCAATTGCTATGTACTGATTTTGGTTTTCAATTTTTTATTAAAAATGTCTTATTCTTACGTACTTATCACAAAAATTGTTTCAAATCATATAACTCTAGTAACTTAATTCTTTACACTTTAATTATGCATCATAATGTACAGTCTTGAAGAATTTACAAGAGTAGCGTGATTTGTAACAATTGTTGTGATAAATGCTGAGGAAATGTAGTTAAAAATAGGGAAAAAATTCTGTACGAAGCAACTATGGAATTCACGACACATTTTAGCTTCAGAATATTAGCTAATTAAGGAAATGATACTCCTGAATAGTTAATTCTTTATCTGCAATATTCTTTCACCATTAAAACTCAAGAATAGTGATATTTTACAAACAATTTGAAATTATTGTAATTCTGAAAATATTGAGATTAGGGAAAATGTTTATATGACATTTTTTGCTCAGAATGTCTTCGGAAATAAGTTTCGTAAGGACGGTAAATTTTCGTGAATCACTCTGTATAAAAGGAAAAGATAATATTTTCGTTCATGTTGATAATGGTTGATGATGACGGTATCGAATAATTAATTTAATTCCATTTTTTTTTCAGAATTTGTAGAAAAAAATAGTTATTTTACATCGGGTATTTACCTCAAGATTTTTTACCCGATCTTTACCTGCCTTCACATATATTTTTCTGTATTTTATTCTCTGCGAATAGGATTCCACTTCTCTTCCGACCTCACTCTTCAGTCTTATTGTTTCCAATGCTGTTCCATTTCCTACTTCCTTCAGGCATGTATTGTAAGAGTTCTTTTGGCATTCTGTTTTTATTAAATCTTTTTAGAGTTTTTCGTTTTCATTGATAATCACTTATCTAGTCTATTATATTGTACGCATTTAGATTCCTTTTTAAATCATAATTTATGAACGTATTATTCCTTGTAAGAGTTGTTGTTTAGTCAACTGTCCGAAAACAGGTCTGAACCTCACAAGTGATATCAACAAGACATCGTTTATGAGGCAATTAGGCCAGGAGATAATGGGGTAGGCTGACCAGTTATAAGCTTTTATTACATACAGAAAGTTTAAATATCTACGAACTGGATTTCCTGCAGTTACATGAGGTGTATTTGATGCAATAATGACATATTCATTCATATTAAGTGGAGTTGTCATTTATAATTTGTTCCTGATGTTTACTTCAACATCTATTATAAAATATAAAATTTCTTAGAAACCTAAGACTTTATAAAAGTGTTCAAATTATTAAAAAAAAAGGTAATATTTCTTGTATGACGGACCGTACCATTTCGACATTGGTGTTATGTCGTGTCTTCGTCAGCGTCCCTTGAACCAATTCCAGAGAACAGTTCAAGAGATGCTGACAAAGGCACGACACTACCTTTTTGAATAATGTTAACTCATTAATAAAGTTTTGAGTTTTTAACACAGTTTTATATTTCATAGTGTATCATTATCATCAACATGGTCATATAATCGTTATCTCTGTTACATGTTCGGCTTAATTGAATCTTTTACATGAAATTAGGTCGTGGGTCAACTAGACCATGTGTATACTATTTTTATACGCCTCAGATTTCTTGCAATGTGGTTTATAGAAAATTATGCATAACGTAATTATAATATTCTGTATCATATTCATATGTTGTTATTTACAATTTATTTCTTGCCAAGCTTAAGGAAGAAATAATTTTGTAACCTAACCTATAAAAGCATACTTCTCTATGAAATCAGATAAACTTTGAACATAATTTTTTCTGTGAGAACATATATAATTTTTAATTACATAATAGTGTACATTTTATAAATATTGTAACTCGGTAAATATTAGCAATGTTTAACAGTATTTAATGTCTCTTTGTTTAGGATAAACACGTCTGAAGTTTCAGAGGATGGAGAATCTGTTACCATGGTAAGGAAATATACATTATTTTTCTAGTTTTACGAATTATTATTATAGTTCCTCGATTGACGAAGGTTGTTCACTTTTAAATAGCCGTTAGTGCTGTCGAAGAATTTTTGAGTGCATCGCTTATCCTGTAAAGTATTTATTTTGGATATCGATATAAATTACCAATTTATCGAATAAGTAAAATAATTGGAAAAACATAAAAATGAAGGAGACATAAGTTGAAATGTAAGTTGATCAGAGCGAGAATGCCATCTGTTGTATTTTAATTTTTTGGAATTTTAAACTGAGTGACCAACCTGAAATACGAATGTAGTAACTGAAATCAGTTTGTCACAGTGAGCTGTCGTCATGCATAATAAAAAAGCTAACTTTACACATTTTGTATCTATTATTTAAAATAAGTTTTATATAAATTTAACACTCAAACACAGAGATGCGGTCTCTGAGACCGCTCCAAAATTTTAAATGTGGAAATGAACCGGTTCCCGTCACTTTACGAATATGAACGCTTGTGTAGCCTACTTTCTGGTTTTTAAGATATACTATGTTTTCACTTTTCGATAAGCGTTCTGGCGGGGATTGGGGATTGTAAACCAAAACAAGAAGATGATGCATTTTATGAGTTTATGACATAATTCCGGTTTATTATGGTCGTTGGCATACTCTTTTGTACTTCTAATAAATAAACAGATATTAGTCCCTTCTATTCAGTAGATTTCATAACAGTTCAAAGTGATGTCTATGCAATGAACAAACAAGGCTGTGGTTTTCAATATCTAAAAGAAATGGTTACGAGTTTGAGTGAAGGCAAATTAAAAGAGGGCATTTTCATCGGTCCACAAATTTACAAAGTTATGGCTGACTCTTTGATTGAGGAAAAGCTTTGCATTATAGAAAAAATGGTATGGCGCGCTTTCAAAAATGTGTTCTCAAATTTCCTTTGAAATTCTAGGACAGACGACTACACCGAACTTATGGAAACCATGTTAAGTGGATATGAGAAAATGGGGTGTAATATGTCTCTCAAAATACACTTTTTACATTCTCATTTGAATTTTGGCCCTCCTAGCCTTGGAGCGGTAAACGACGAGCATGGGGAAAGATTTCGTCAAGAAATATCTGAAATGAAAAGGCGATATAAAGTAAGATCACCCAGCATGCTTGCACACTATAGTTTGTTCCTTGTAAAAAGACAATCCCGGGTCTAGGTATAAACGGAAGTCATCTAGAAAATCCTTTTAAATGGAAAGTTCAAATTCCGGGATTTTTCTCATTATACACATGAAATATTTTTATTGCTGTGTTTTTTGTATTTTAAACAATGTAACATCATTTTTGTATCCAGTGCACATTTTTCAAGTATTACGAGGCATTTTGAATCCCTAGTCTGTGGTAATTTTATCAGTAGCGGTAAAAAATAAGAAAAAAGAAGTTTTTTTCATCAAGAAACTCAATTCACTTTCCCCGGAAATGACACGTGATGGGGCAATTTGGATTTTAAATTCAGATTTAGGGCACGAATATTAGTGATATTCACCTATTTTTATTTTGAAGCAAAACAATAAAGTAAAAATTTGTTACTCAGTGAATTATTTATTAGAAGGATAGGCTATGAATATTCACTTCTACACAGGATATCGCTGCCAGATTCAGTTACTATACACGTTGTAGCAGAGAATTATTTGAAATAAATATGAAGGGTTCAGAACCATAGTGGGCCAAGCGCCATTTACTAAAACCGTAGAAAACAAGGGTTGAAATGAATTCAATGGAAACATATAGCAAGTAATATAAAGTATACGCATTAAAATTAAGTTATATGTCAATCTGCATTAAACTATGGTATTCACTTAACTTTAACCCTTGCTTTCTCCGTTTTTCATAAATGACGCTTGGCCCACTATGGCTCTGAACCCTTCATATTTTACCTAAAGTGAAATGAATGTTGAAAAGTAGCAGAAGATTACTTTATTAATGACAGCACATACAGTAAATGTGTTAATTTGTTCGGACTCCTTTTATCATACCGGATTGCTACTGCCAGATAATACAACGGACATTTCAAAATTACGCTGACAGATAAATTGTGACTTATCAATCTGTCTTTACTTAGTGTAAGGTGCGACATATCTGGTTTGGCTTCGTTAACGTCAATTAGAAGGCTGAGTCAAGTACTTTCTGTTTTGTTTTGCAGTTTGTAATGACAGCTACGTTTCTATGTGTCACTTGTCCTTTTACAGCATTTACTCGTATAAAAATTTTCAAAGGCGAATTTGACCTGATTCTGTGAATGGTTCCGTCCTCAAAGAAAAAGGCTTCCTAAATAGGGCTCTTTTGTATGAAATGTGCTTAAATTACATTTTCGGAACTTTAAGTTTAATTTACTTGCTATTCGTATAATATACGGACAAATTGCTGACACAAATTGATAATATAGAATGTCATGTGAAGAATTTTCATATATTACATAAACTGAAAATTTAATGAATAAAAACGCAATACAAATTTCAGCATTTATAAAGGTGAGAAAAGGCAATGTGCAAGATCAAAAGTCCAAAAATTCCACAATGTTAAGCTCCTGAATGTATTGCACTGCCCATTTCCAAGAGAACCCCAGCTCAATTTTTGTTTGCCAGAATCAGGAGAGTATATATCATTTGGCATATTTTGCCTCTCTCTAATCTAACAAAATTACCCTCCTGTTGGAGAAGAGGTTAGCATCAGCATAATGAACTTGAAACGAAATGTGAGAATGGATGGGTTATACGCAATTCTTGCCTCTACTTGAAAACGGTAGGCTGAATGCCATTACCATTGCTAATTTAATAGACGTCATAAATTCTGGCGAGATCCCACAAGAAGTCAGTTACTTTCCAGAGTGAGAAAGAGATGGTGGTCCTTTTTTCGACTGCAAATAAGGCAGAACCTTGCTTCCCGTTTGTTCCGTTGGAAATAGGTTATATCTTCAATTGGTCATTTCTCACGAAAGACTACCGTATAATGAAACACAGCTGTGAATGGGGTCTCTCTTCAGCCAAAATTCTTTGAAATTACGAATACATCCGCATACGAGAGTGTTTATAAATGGTCCTTGTTATGCAATGAAGTGTTGATCGTCTGGAAAAGCGGCTAAAATTAGCTTTTAATTTCACACATATAGAGTGTTTCAGAATAACTGTTCCTAAATTTCAGATGTGATAGAGGTCACGTAATGAAAGGCTTGTTCATAATAATGTTGGGAAACGCTGCCGTTCGAGGCGTCAATGAACTTGAAGTTGACAATAGTGATCATGATGTGAGTGATCCTTAACAATGGTTGTGATGCTGCTGCTGTTGGTGGTGATAATGTGTTAATAATGGTGTTCATGATAATGGTGATAATTGGAAATGATTTAATAATGTTAACAATAATTTAGTATATTCTGCAGGAAGATCAGAACTCTTGTCCTTTCGGGACTTTAAAAAATTGATAGCACTTAACCTCTGTGTTATATAGGGTGTTAAAAAGTATCTAATATTTTAGGAGGTGCTAGTATGCATCAAAACAAGAAAATAATATCTAATAAACATGGGTCCTATAACACATACTTTCTGAGATCTGTACACTTGTTCATAGGAGGTGTTCAATGTGACGTCCATTCATGGCATTGCATTCCTCTGCCCTTCGGCGTAAGGAATCACGTACTCTTTGAAATTTACCATAACCAAAAGTCTAGGGGATTTAGGTTTGGTGTACGAGCAGGCCAAGGTGTGGGGCCTCCTCAATCAATGCAGCGGTCCTAAAATATCAGCGTCAGTTGTTCACTTTCATTGAGGAAAAAATGTGCTGGTGTGCCATCATGTATGAACCACATCTGTAGTGTTTGCTGATATGGCGCGTACTCCAGCAAGGTAGGCAATACGTTAATAAGAAAGTCCTGATAACGAGCCCCAATTAATCTCTATGGTAGCACGTATGGCCCTTAATCTATCACCAAAAACGCCTGCCCATACGTTGATTGAGAATCGGTGCTAATGTCTTATTTCTTCAACAGCGTGGGAATATTCATCAGCCCACACATGCTGATTACGAAAATTCACAACACCATCTCTGCTGAACCCCGCTCATATCCGCAACCAAACTTTTGTTTTCAGTATTCCTTGCGACGTATCAGTATTCCATGCCAGGGGTGTCAACTACGATATGATTATCTGGTAGCCTGCTGTATTGTAGGGCAGAAAAATGTATTGCCATAAATAAACGTCATATTGAGCACCTCCTATGAACAAGTGTTCAGATCTCAGAAAGTATGTGTCGTAGGACCCATGTTTATTAGACATTATTTTCTTGTTTTGATGCATACTAACACCTCCTAAAATATTGGATACTTTTTTTAACACCCTGTATATTTAATGATGAGGGCCCGGACTTCCATGCAAATGCATGTTTTTGTTTAAGCTGGTTACGTTTCTCAAACTTTCCAAAGATTCGTTTTATTAGGCCTACCTATCTGTTTCAAATAACCGTACTTTTCCCGTAAATGTTTGCATGATTTTTTGGCCTTTTAGGGAGAAAAATTAACGCATAATGCATATTTCGAATATTTTAAATTTAATAGTAGATATTTGGACGTTTATATTGCATATTATGTCCTTCTTTCTGGCTTTAGTGCATATATTATGCTAACTTGCATAATAGATCTAGGATATTTTATGAGTATTATTGCTTCGTAGCATCTGGTACTTCCACGTTATTTATCTATTGAGGAAAAAAAAAGATAAATAAAATGTATTAATGGCGTCGTACCTGACAACGACAATAATGTCTCTGACATTACACTTATCCCTCTTCCTTGCTTACACTGGAATTTCCAACCCCCAGTTCTCGCTCGTCACAAGCCTGAAGCCAAGATATTGAAAGAAAGGAAGGCAGAAGCAGCATGCTTGCAAACTGCTATTTAGTATATACATTTGTGTTGAATTGTGAAGTGTTGTTATGACTCCTGGTAGAATTGCAAGAAGAGATCTTGTGTTAAATGGATTTAGAGAAACGTATTTCTAAAACTGACGGTGAAGTAGTTTATTGTGGTTGCTGTAATAAAGAAGTAAATACTCGTGTATTTTAGAGCGCGAGATTGCAAAGTTACGTCTTAACCACGACGTTAAGTCGGAAGGTCGTGGGTTCGATTCCCGGTGGGGTCATGGTCATGTGAAAATGCAAAAGACTTAATTCTACGTCACTTTGACCCAAATTTCTTTGCTTAAGTTTGCACCTGTTACTTCTTTTGGCGTGAAAATTTGGAGAAATTAGTTGTAATACGTTGTTTCAAAAGACAATAAAATTATAATATAATGTAGAACTCAGATTTGATAATGCCAATTTTGACTGTTTTTCGTTTAACCCTCCTGCTACCAGATTTTTCACAACTTACTACCAAGGGAGGTAATATGATTACCCCAATCAAAATCATACATCAATCTTCGTTAAACATTTGGAATATAAACAATTTATGTATTATTGGTTATAGACTTAGAAAAAATGTAAAAATATAAAATAGTCGTCCTATTTTTAAAACACAGGCTGATTCAAAAGTCCTGTTCCATTTTGTTGAAAACGTGCACCAAAATTAATAAACTTTGGATATATTACTGGTGACACTATAAGGTAAGTTTAACTTTCCTATAATCAAAAAAAAAAATATATATATATATTTATTTAGTACTACATTTCTTTGTTTATAAAGACATTATCAAATTAATTTGTATATTTCAAGATTTTAAATTTCAATAAGATTACACATAAAATAAATTTAATGAAAAGTAGAATAGTATTAAACGAAAATGTGAGCATGGAAAAGAATGTTGTATCTGTGATTGATATTGATTTACGTAATTAATATGTTAGGTATGTTTACATGTATACTGCAAGATGTATAAATAAGCAAATAACTTGCTGACAAGCATGTAGCAGGAATTTAGACTGACCTACTGTACTCACTGAAAAATACCGATTCAGCTATTGCAGTGTGCCGGCTATATGACAACAACTGCTAACCTGGATGCAGTGTGATGACATGGAAGAATTAGTTAATAGGCATAAGTGAACCTATAATGAAACATAAATATGAAAGTTATAGAATACATTTAGATGTTTGAAGTAAAAAAAAAAAAGAGAAGAAAAATTAATTTAAAAATGTTCATGGTAGAAAATTGTGAAAAGGAGCAGATAAATAAGTTTTAAAGTTTTAATAGTTATCACGATTGGTTTAAACATGCACTAAAACTAGACGTAAGTGCAAGTTTGAACAATTAATTACTGAGATTTGTGATAAATTAATTAGTTTAGGAAATTGTATATTTATTATGTATAACTACTTTTGTATATAGATCATTTTTTTAAATGATTAAGTTTGTACTTTCGTGAACTAATATCAATAAATCTATCACTATCACTATAAGGTAACATATAAAGTAAATTTGAATTTGCCTCTCTTCCATTTCAAGACAAACTTCTTAGTGCTACATAATTTTGACATGATGGAAAACACATTTACAAACAATGAATATCATAATACTACAATACTGTATGAATTGGAAATCATTTCAATTAGTTATTGAAAATTACATAAATGTTAGAATACCATACATACAACCATGACCAATCCAATAACATTTGTTTATAATAAAATAAAATAAAAAATTATTTCTAAAAATCTGAAAACAATAAATCACCACCGACGTAGCTCAGTCAGCTCAGGCACTTGCCTGCCGACCCGGAGTTGCACTCAGGCGTGGGTTCGATTCCCGCTTGGCTCAGTTTTTCCGAGGTTTTCCCCAACCGTAAAACAAATGTCAGGTAATCTATGGCGAATCCTCGGCCTCATCTCGCCAAATACAAATTCGCTATCACCAATCCCATCGACGCTAAATAACCGAATAGTTGATACAGTATCGTTGAATAGCCAAGTAAAAAAACTAATAAATCTAATTCTATTTATTTGTTGAAATTCAAATACTATATTCGAACATCGCCTATACTGCAACGAGCATCTCGAAAAAATCTAAACTAATCATTATTTGTAACAAAATAATTTCAGAAAAAAAACCTAAACACACCTAAATTGCTAATGAAAGATCGTGATAATATAAATAACAACAAAAAATTGTTTTGAATAACGGAAAATAAAATAATCTGGAGACAGACAAACATAGGCATTGAAGTAAATTAAGCTACAGATTGAATTTTATATCCTGGAATTGTCATGAGACACACTACTAAGGGTGACAAGAACACCCCACGTAAATGATGTGAATAATATCTTAAATTAGAGAAATGATTTATTTTATCGTTAATTCAACTTGTTAGTAGACATATAACGGACAAATACATGAAATTTCAAAAGGAAATATTGAAAAAAATAAAAATAACATTGAAAAATCGTCAGTGGGGTAGTCTCATTACTCCTCTTGGTAGCAGAAGGGTTAATTGTGCATGTTTTGTTATGTGATAGTGTTTAAATGAAAGTTTTAAGATTTGATAGTGCATGAAAATCCGGGCTGTCTCAAAGTATACTGTACACCCCGAATGCTAAGGTTCCAGAAAACCCCAACGTGTTCGAACGACACTGTCTCTGAAATAGCCATGCAGTGAAATGCTGCTCCAATCGATAAGTACGGTTCAGAAATAGTACCGTGTTTTATCTTAGATTCATAATAGCACTAATGACTGCACTGGGGCTTCCATTAGTGCGGCCTTCATTAGTCATTCTGCTAAACACGGAATGAATATTCTATTTATTCCTATAGTTACTTAGTATTGGTCACTCTCCAGTCACGAGTAGCTATGCCTGGATAGAATGAATGCGAATCTTGCGGTTACATCGCAGCTGTAAGGAAAACTGCAACTAGAACTCTGCATCTTGTGATATGACCAATTTTTATTTAATATAAATAGGATCCATTGTAAATTTTGATGCATTTATGATTTTTATGGAGGTTCTAAAGAAAATTGGCGCGGATTGGAAAGAGAGAAGGCTCTTCAGTAACCTTTATATGAAACGAGTCAAAGTCAGTATAGAAGAAGAAATGTTAGAAGGAAGTTAAATAGGAAGAGGAGTACGACAAGGATGCCCTTTACCACCTACCCTGTTCAACATCTACTTGGAGGATTTAGTGAAGAACTGTTTTCATAACATGGGAGGAGTGATAATAGGAGGAAGAAGAATAAAGTGCATATGCTACTGGAGCTAAATGATAGCTGTGAGCAATATGGAATGAAGATAAATGCCAACAAGACAAAGATCATGGTCACAGGAAGAAAAGTAAAGAAGGAAAACTTGCGAATTCTAAATGAGGCAGTAGAGCAACTGGACAGCTTCAAATACTTGGGATGTACTGTAAAGGTAAGCGTTCACTACATCGTATCGCACTCCTCGTTCGAATCGCACGCAACGGATATTTTAAATGCAGTGCGTTCACTGTAACGGCTCCGCCTCATCGGATTCCCCTATCAGCTGTTTAAAACATGACTTCGTACGATATTGACATTGCTGAAAACAGAGGAGTTGAGGTTAGGTCTATTAATTATGATTGTTAGGGAATAAGAATTTGTAATTGCTTCATGCGTCTTAATTGAAGAGGAAGAAACGAAAGAAATATTGGTTACATAATATATATGTAAGAAATGACTTGATTACTGTAATGGGAACGCCTCAAATTATATAATTCTTCGCAATTTTCTACAAGCGCAATAAGTTTTCCGTCTGCCATTTTGGCGCGACACTGAACATGGCACAACATAATAGTAACAATTGACCAATTAAAATTGATTTATTAAAGAAGGTTATGATCGGACGCATCGGAAAAGTTGCTCATCCGAGAAACGTGGACGGATTTGCCGAGAGGCGATGCGTGCGATACGATGTAGTGAACGCGGTTACATAACAATTACAGCAAAGATAGTCTTTTTCCGATCCGTGCGATTCGTCCGATCCGTGCGATATGATGTAGTGAACGCTTACCTTAAGTAGTAACATGAGCTGCTGCCAAGAATTGAAAAGGAGGATAACAATGGCTTTTAATAGAAAAAGGAACATATTCTGCGGACCTCTGGAGAAAGAACTAAGGAAGAGGCTAGTGAATTGCTTTGTTTGGAGTGTAGCATTGCATGGTGCAGAAACATGGACATTACGACGAAGTGAAGAGAAGCGACAAGAAGCATTTGAAATGTGGATATGGAGAAGATTGGAGCATGTGAAGTGGTGGACAGACAATAAGAAACGTAGTTGTATTGGAAAGAGTGGATGAAGAAAGAATGATGATGAAACTGATAAGAAAGAGGAAAAGGAAGGAAGGACTAAGTGGACAGTGATCTACTTGATCTATTTCTAGTAAGAAGCCATCAAAGCTCAGTTGAAGACATGGGTCTCTGGAGAGCTTTCGTGATGTAGATAAAAAACGTCTCTGGTTTGATTTGAACAATCATTGATGTAGAATATTGTACAGAGACATCATTTTATTTTTACTAACATTTTTAATATTATCCTGGCTATATCTTTAGAGAGCCGGAAACACCGTTCGCTACCCCCTTCCACTACTGGTGTTCGATGATACTGGCGTAAAATAACAAACAAATCACTTTACTAGGTATAGGAGGGAAGAAACGTAGTTCATCCATTTACGTAAACTAGAAAATATCGCGATTTTGAGTTTGATAATTTTCATTAGGTTTTTGTTTAATCAAAATCCAGTACTGTATTAACAATAAGTGTTTTTACTCACGAACTGAGTTATCCATGCGAACGTATTCATTATGCAGTGTATATTATACTGTCTACAGGACATTAGCGTACAATTTAGAGAATGAAGTTAAATTGAAAAATAATCATAATATGGATATTTGAACACATATTTGAAAATGGTGGCCGTTCATTTCGATACAGGCTTCAGTTCTTTTGTGCATATTATCGCACTCTAGACTATTGCATCTAATTCCAATTGCCAGTTTCGTCCTTCGTACTAGTAACTCATGCTGAAATAATTCTGTACCTACTCTATAAAAGAGTACCTTACGTACTGTAAATTCAGTCTTCACTTCTGCCCGACCCACACAGATAAAATTACTCAGACATGCTATCTATCTACTGTCCGTCCAAGTGGTTATGCCGCAGGATCGTAGAAAGGGGGGAAATCACGTGACAGTTAATTACTTAACGAGGCCCTTTTATTTAAGTTATTTTAAACAGTTGTATAAAATTACGTAAACGTCCAATTCCTAACAGAAATTAATGTTTCCAGAAAAGAGCTAAGACAGACCAGCTTTTACAGAGGGGCGAGCAGAAGCAGGTGGGGGAAATCAGGATGCGACGTAGGCAAACGGACAGTACCTGTGCGAAAATATGATTCAATACTGAAAGCTCTTTCGTCACTGGAAAACGCGAACGTATTTCTGGAACGTACTATACTCACTGACTCAGTGCTGTTTACTATATGCGGCCTTGATTCTGTCTGGAGGAGAGTTGGAACTTCATTAGTAGAAGGGGTGGGAGTGAAGTACATTCAAAAACTCAGGTACAATAAAAATTGAAGTAAAAATAAAATGATGGCCCTGTAGTATGTTATTTAACGACCCTGTATGAGGTAAGACGGTAAAATTGGTGTATCAGATTCGCTGTGGATGATCTGATATTCACCTTACAGTTGGAGGAAACATCGGAAAAGATATAAGCGGGTAATCAGCACAAGATTGTGTCGAACCCACGCCCGAGCGCAGCTCAGTGTAGAATTACTAGCTTTACTTTATCTGGATTCTAAAAGGTTACCATTACCCGTTGCCTATTTCTTGTAAAACTGTAAGAAATATAAATACATTCCAGACCTCGCTTTTAACGTGCCACAAAATTGCATTATTGGGAATGTCGAAATGACACGCTTGAAAGTATAATAACCATTTGACCACCTGCATTGTTAACGCATTCTATCTTCTTTCGTTATTGGCGGTTACTGCAGATTCATTATTTTAAGTAAATTGCTACGTAGCATATCGATCACGAGAGTTTTCATAATTTACACTTTCAAAACTGCATTGTTATTGTATTGCGCTCCTAAACAAGTACTTTTGCTGTAATTAATTTCGATCTAATTTACAGTGCGGAATTCAAGCAGCGGGAATGTTGCAATTAACACAGCGAACTAACCAATAAATTATTCTGCGGATCAGAAATGTATTGGATGCAATAGCAACATCCTGCACACTTTAAGTGTAACTGTCTGGCAGGTATCCATGCTATGATGTCCAAAGCTGATTTTCCTAATTTTTTTCATTGTTTAATGAGTTACTGGTACTCATAAAAAGTGTTATCCGGTGCTGAAAATAAAACATGTCTTTTGTTCTCGTATTCACTAACACACATGAAGCAATTGAGAACATTGTAAGTAACATACAAGTATACTGAAAATAACAATGAACATTCATTTATAGTTTTCTTCCCGAGTTCAGGTCTTTCACTGCAAACCCAGCATTCTCTAATCTTCTTCTTAGTCTTCGCAAATGATCTATATATCTTAATATTGTCTATAATCTGATATCTTCTTCTACCCAGAACTTTTCTCCCGTTCACCATTCTTTCCAGTGCATACAACAGTAGGCAGTTCCTTCTTAGTCACAATCCAACCAATTTCTCTTTCTATTTCTCATCAGTTTAAACACTATTCTTTCTTCACCCACTCTTTCTAGCACAGCTTCATTTCTTATTCATTCTGCCCATTTCACACGCTCTATTCTTCTCCATATCCACATTTCAAATGCTTCCAGTCGTTTCTCTTCACTTCGTCGTAATGTCTATCTTTCTGTCCCATATAACGCCACACTCCATACAAAGTACTATTAAAAATCCTTCTTATTTTTTTGCAGGGGGCCGCAGAAGCAAATAAACACATACAAGTAAATAATACAATTCATAGAATTTTATTTATGTCTCAAAAAAATTACCATACAATTATGTAAATGTACGTACGTAAGCTCACTGAAAATAACAATATATTAATTCTAAAATATACTCGTATATCTTTCGAAATATTGTTGTTCATGTCCGAATATGTGTTATTGTTAAATTTTGT
This sequence comes from Periplaneta americana, assembly GCF_040183065.1. NCBI lineage: Eukaryota > Metazoa > Arthropoda > Insecta > Blattodea > Blattidae > Periplaneta > Periplaneta americana. The sequence continues at coordinate 69,184,735 of NC_091133.1, read as the reverse complement.
CTATTATCATGTCGTGAATGTACAGTAGTATGTATGTTAAGCCTACTGGAAAGAACAATCTGTTAATTTTTAAAATACGCCTCCCTCAAAATATTATTCTTCAAGTCCAAAAATGATTTATTACGAGATTATACTGTATTCTGTACATAAAATAAAAATGACATATTATGTATGAGTATTTTGTAAGACGTCATTTTTCAAATCATATTTAAGAAACCGGGTATGACATAAGCGGGCGTAAAACAGAGGAGTACAACATTCTCCAATCCCATTTTATATATATATATATATATATATATATATATATATCCCAGATTATCCTGACCTCCTTCCAGAAGGACGGAATGCTGGGCCTAAGAAATAGTTCAGGAACATCTGGGATACAGGTAGTTTCCGAGGTGATGTTACAAACTTTCAGGGATGATGGGGAAGGACACATGTATCAATTTGAGATAGGGAATCCTGGTCCGGAAATGACTGAGTCGAAAGTTATAAGCAAAAATAGTTGTGTGGAAATGGAATTGTAATTTCGCACCATTTTCCCTCCTTCACTTAACCTTTGGAACTGTCGTGGAAAGATGGCATGAGCCGCATGTCTCCTGCGTGGGTATTTGGCCCGATACAATCTGTGAGCTTGTCTACTGTTCCCATTGACTCATCCACATTCGAAAATCAGGTCTGCATTTTCCGCTCTCGTGTACTTCTCCATTTCACTAGAACTGATCGACTGGACACTGCAACTTGTACACATACACTGCTGTCTACAGACGTGCGTATCAGGACCGCCCATGTCCGTTACACATTACGCTATCTGCATTGCTTTAGTGTACTTTCCTGTCCCCACCCCTCACACAGCGCTCTGAATGGAATACTATAAGTAGAAAACGTAAACAATAGAGTATTGTAAGATATACAGATAGATATACATACATGAGATGTACAGATGAATAAAATTATTTCATTTCCACACAACTATTTTTGCTTGCAACTTTCGACTCAGTCATTTCCGGACCAGGGTTCCTTATCTCAAATTGATACACGTGCCCTTCCCCATCATTCCTGAAAGTTTGTAACACTAGCCCGGAAACACCCTGTATATATTTACATATTGATTCTTTGATACGACCGATAAAGAAGTAAATTTTAACTAACCATTATACTCCAAGGGGTTCAGACTAGGAAGAAGAGAATTCCCTATTTATCGTCAACTGTCTTTAAACGTCAAGCGAAAGCATACATAGACAAGAAATTATATTAAATTAGTGTCAGCACAGCTGTAGATCAGTGAAGAACATTACGTCTATGCTAAACGGATGTAAAGGGACCGAGGGAATGTTTTTGTTTAGCTAAACTACAAGACAAAGCTAATTAAAAGCAAAATGATTTTTGTTTGGAGGGGGAGCTATTTATAATAAGTGTGAAATGGTACATCAACGTCTTACACAAAGCGTTGATGGTTTGAGGAGTAAAGACTGCGTCATTAAGATATGATTTGCTTGTTGGAATGGTTGGAGGTAACAGGACAAGCTCAAAATAAAAATTACAGAACTTTGAACATTATCGAAATTTTTAGATTTTTTTAAAGTGTGTCGTAAAATGCCCAATTACATACAGGCCCGTTTAAAATAAATGTTTCAAAGATCACACATTTTCCATAGTAATAAATACAGACACGTCAAGGCATTGACAAGCGTTTTTCTTTCTCCCTTCTTTCCTTCCCCCTCCCTTATTGACCGAGGAGATTCGGTCCCCTTAGCCCCAACCCCATGGTCGCGCCACTGTCTGTATTAGGACACCAGTCCGTGTATCCTGTCATGTTACTATGTTCAATTTTTTTTTGCAATCCGCGAAAGAGTGTAGTCCTATCACACTTTCATTCGATGTGAACGGTTGATGAAGCTCTCGACGAATCGGAAAGTGATCCTTCACTACGTTCAATGTTGCATATAACGAAGAACAGGTGTTTTGGTAATCACCTCGCAGCTATTGACGTCACAGTGTGGGATCCGTTACAGATCCCCAGGGAATACAATTTTTTTTTCCCTGCTGGAGTCACTGAATACACTTCATGGTTATAGCCGTAGATGCTGGTGATGATAATGCGTGCATGAAAACTGATGTTTCAGACAGCGTCTGGTCGGCCCTAAAGCCATATCAGTGGGTATATAATGCATCCTAATATTTCCCATTCAAACGAGTCGTATTCCGTGACCATTAGAATATCACTACAACGGAAGAGTCGTATTTTTTAGTTCTGTTTTATTGGGAACGAGGTTGCAAATTTTTTATTCGGAGGTAAATGTAACGCATACCAATTAGCAAGCCAGTCTTTACGTAATAAAATCGCCGGCATATAATATTGATTTGTCGTATGTAACTCTATACACGTTAGCTCGTATTTACGTCATGTTTGTTGGACGGTGGGTCGGAAATCCGAGATAATGGAACGTGAATTTTAATTTGCAACCGAGACAAAGGAAGGAAACATTCACATTATTTTTATTTCATTAGTTCATCGCGTTTATTATCAAAATAAGGATGATATTTATAGAAAATAATAACATTGTAATTTTATTATATTTCATGCCATCAGGACAGAGCGGGAAATAAGCACAAAGAGGGAGTTTAACAGAGTAAATTATCAATCCATAATTTATTCGCCTTTCTTGTTTGTTTCCTTCAGTACCAATATTATTAGTCTGTTAATCTAATCAGTACAGCCTGGTTTTGGTTCAGCTAGTCCGCTCATTCAATCCGATGAGCCCATGCTTAATCTGGATAATTCAGTCTAGGCAATAATACTTTTTGTTTAGACTGTCTAGTCAGTCCACTCCTATTAGTGCAGTTCGATCAATGCAGGCAACGGGATCCAGTGAAGTCCAATTATTTCAACAATTCCAGACAATGAGATTATACCGACTAGTTCAATCAATCCAATCATCCCAACTAACCCAGTAAATTAACGTTGCCAACAAGTCTAGTCAATCCTACCATTCCAGCAAGTTTAATCAATACAATCATTCCTACGAGTTCAATCCAGCCGGCACAGTCAATCTAGTTTTACCAACCAGCCCTGTCAGGACAATCCAGCCGGTACTAGCAGAGTGTCAGGATAATCCAACTGGTACTAGCAGGCTGTCAGGACAATCCAACCGGTACTAGCAGGCTGTCAGGACAATCCAACCGGTACTAGCAGGTTGTAAGGACGATCCAATTGTACTAGCAGGCTATCAGGACAATCCAACCGGTACAGTCAATCCAGTTTTACCAACCAGTCCTGTCAGGCCTATCCAACAGGTTAAGCAGGCTGTCAGAACAATCCAACCGGTATTAGCAGGCTGTCAGAATAATCCAACTGGTACTAACAGGCTGTCGGGACTGTCCAACTGTTACTAGCAGGCTATCAGGACAATCCAACCGTTACACTATTCCACCGATTTAGTAGAATGCGTTTGAGATTAAAGAAAGCGAAAACAGTACAACGTGGTCTGTTGCGACGAGAATCCAAGTCCCCCCATACCGGTAGGGCATAAGGTCATCAACACGTTACGTCTGTTTCTATCAAAGTAAGTGTTATTCAACGCTTTGAAAACGGCGCAAATATTGAGAATATTGCTGGAGAGTTTAAGATAATATATCTTTCTTTGTTTGTTTGTTTCTTGCTTTGTTTGTTTGTTTGTTTGTTTGTTTCTTTCTTTCTTCTTCCTTTATTTATTTATTTGTTTACTTATTTATTTAATTCGTTATCCATTTCTTTACTTCTTAGTTGTTACTTTACTTCTTTACTTATGTCTATATTTCTTTATTTATTAATTTCTTTACTTCTTCATTTATTTATTTATTTACTTCTTTACTTATGTACTTTTATTTATTTATTATTCTATTATATATGTAGACAGACATATTTTAAGAAATAAAATTAATGTATCAGATTCACGTTTTTTTATGAATTAAGAATTCTCAAATACCTATTCTCTTATGATCGATATTTACGGTCCATAATATTCCTGGCTTTTCATGTTGTACCTAACCACGATGCTTGCCGGTTGCAGGGAACTTGTTTCGCGGGTTATAGGCCTATCTAATTAGGTAGACATTGACTTTCTCCTATATCGACGTAGCAGTGTACTAGCAGGCTGTCAACTCTCCAACCTGCACTAGCAGGCTGTCAGGACAATCCAACCGGCACTAGCAAACAGTCAGGACAATTCAACCGGTATTAGCAGGGAGTCTAGGACATTCCAACCGGTACTAGCAGGGAATCAGAACAGTCCAACTGGCACAGCCATTCCAGTCAATCCAACGATATGGGCATTACAATGAATCCAACTAATCGGTCAAATCAACCCGAAGTGCCCAGTAGTACTTAGTCCAATCAATTCAGCCATTTCAGTCAGTAACTTCTATAGGTCGAACCATCAATCTTTGTGTTTCCCTTTCGTATGTTGGTCGATCAGTATAGTAATTCTAGTTACATAAGCATATAATTTGATCACTCAGTCATATACTAATCAATCGGTCCGATTCAGTTAATCAGTTTTGCCTATCGGTCTGTCAATGAAGCAGGTCGGTCGATTACTTTGGTCAGTTAGATCAAAATGTTCGGCTAGTCCAATCCTATTAGTCTGTCAGCACACGTGACACGTGGACTTTCGTTTAAAGTCAAATACGATATCTATTTATTTGTTTATTTGTTCATCCATGAAGTTTGAAGGTATGGGGTTTTATTACTCATTACATTGTCAGTGGTGAGATTGATCTAGTTTTCGGGATATCTGATTCAAGTTTTCAGTATTGGATAATGTTACTAGGCAGGAGCGTCGCAGTTAGAATTTTTTAAATTTCTAATATACTAGGTCTGTTGCATAGCTTTTAGAACATTTTCTGTTCACGACTATGTGTATACTTACATATTCGCTGGGTTAAGCATAAACACAATGGTCATACGACTCTGTACAAAGGTCCGGTTCGTTGTTAGAAGAATTAAATCCATTTATGTAATAACTTGTATATTTATTTAATTAAAACTTTTGTTTATTTGTTTTAGCAATTAGGTTTTTGATTGCTAATGGTTTAGCTACAAATACAGCGAGTTTGGTTCCAATCCCGGTAGAAGGTTCATTTTTATTTATTTCTGTGGAAATAGGAGTATTTCACTGGTTTTTTCTTTGTACTGGGTTGAGTGTTCGAGAAGACCCTATAGCAGAGCTTTCCAAACTGGGTGTCGCCTGAAGGTTTATGGGATGTCGCAAACTTTCTGGTATATTTCATTATTTTCAGCTATTAACTCATGAAGTAAGAAAATCGCTGGTAACCCCTTGCTTACCTAGCTACCTTGTCATAATAATAATAATAATAATAATAATAATATAATAATAATAATAATAATAATTTATTTAATCTGGCAGAGCTAAGGCCAGTAGGCCTTCTCTTCCGCCCAGCCAGACTCTAATTCTAATTAAATACATTTGCTTACATAGTTATTACATTAATATCTAGATCATAAATCAACATGAAAGTAAATAATGAAAATTGGATAACTAATGTTAATGTGACAACCTTGTAGGTCCTTGACAGACGCATAGATGTGCGTATAATTATAGTATACAAGTGTAAGTCTAGTCTGCAAGATAAGGATGAGAATATCTTCTGAAACAGACAAAAATCTACCTTATGAGACAAACTAGTAATTTGGTCTCAGAAAGTAAAAGAGGACAGTTATGAAATATTCCCAAGTACATTTCACTTCGAGTCGAACAACGAAATAAATGATTCAGTTTACAACTATCTGACATTACTCACATATAAACTCAAAAGTTACTTTCCGGATCTGAACTCAAATGCTTGTGACTGGATCAGAAATCCATTTTTGTCATCTGAAGTTAGTGGACTTTGCTTAGGAGAAGAAGAAGAATTGGCAGAGATTAAAAATGATAGGAACTTTAAGGTAAAACACCAGAGAGATGATTTGGACAAATTATTGATTTCACTTAAAGATTTTCCGCATCTTGCTAAATGGGCTCTTGTGGTGTTGTTGCAGTTTTCAACCACATATTATTGCGAAGCAGAATTTTCTGTGATGACCAATATAAAAACAGTGAAACGTGGCAGTGTAAAAATGCTGGATGAAGAAATGTGAATGAATTTATCCCATATTCGTCCAAACATAAAATACATTTGTACGATTCGCTAAGCATATGTGAGCCACAAAAAGAAAAAAATTAAAACCAAGGGTGAAAATAAGTGTGATTGGTTTCCTCATCTTTGAACTCTATGTAAATATTCCTTTAGTCTCATATAATATTATTTTAAGAATACTGGAAATGTGTATGTTTATTTTATTCGTTTTATGAAGAGTGTACAAGTAGCCTATTAATGTGTGGAATACTTTCATTTGAATAAGGTGACGCACTAAATTTTTATAGTTTGCTACGGTGTCGCCATATAAGAAAGTTTGGAAAACACTACCCTATAGCCTTACTCTGCCAGGTAAAATAAAGTGATAATATTATGATGATGATGATGATGATTATAATAATAATAATAATAATAATATTATTATTATTATTATTATTATTATTATTATTATTATTATTATTATTATTATTATTATTTCCTAAACGGTAGTCTTGCGTCATATGCAAGGAATTCCACTATTTACTCGTATAAATGATAAATGTTTATTCATAATGCCAACATATGCATGTATAATCACATTTATTTATTTGAAGGAATTTTATGAAATTAAATATCAAAACTTCAATTTATCATTTATTTTTATCAATTTTCTCGTACGTATTAAAGACAACCTGAAATGTAAATTTAACTTGAAACCTACAGACTCTATATTGAATCTTTAATTAAAATGTCTGTAGGATTGAAGTTAGGAATATTTGAAACTCTCTGTATAAAAGACAGCTACAACTTTAATAATGGAGAAGGATCCGTCAGTTACAACGACAGAGTCCAACACTTTTAACATTTAACAACAGCCCTCTTGTTTGTGTGTGTGCGCGCACGTAGGCTACACTTTCCGCGCCGCCCCCTTTGGCTTGATGTGAAATTTGTTTGTTTTCTCCTACTCTCGCCCCCACACAATTACCTGTAACTTCGCAACCAGCAGTGGAACACCCCTAAATAAAGCTTATTTGATTCCCACCGTTATAATCTGGACTAATTCGTGTAATTTAACGTTTGTTCTGTCTGTGACATACTCAAATCTATGAGATAAAAATTTGATAATATATTGACTTTAGTAAAAGCAATTATCAGCTGATGCCCTTTATTGTAAATACCCTGCCACGCAGCATATTCCACTGTACAGAAAGTGACGAGTACTAATTTACTTAATTTTCTATATAGGCCTAGGACAGAAGATTGTTTTTGTAGGAATCATGTCCTTATTTCTTTTTTTTCTACTCCTTTTCTTCTCCTTATTTATCTTACAGCCTTGAGGACTTAGGAAGTCACATGACTTTTTGTGCCTTATAACCTCTGAAAAATTGGAGATAATTATATAGACATTTTTTTCATTCTCTGTTTACATATTTACCTATTTTTCTTTTATTATTTACCATTTTCCTTATTTCTTTACCTCTTCTCTTCTTTACCTCCTTAATCACTTCTGCCACTTTTTCTTCATACACTTGGCTTCAATCTGTATTTATTTGTTCATCCTTTTTTCTACTTTTAGTTTCTAACTATATTTCTTTTACTGTAATTTCTTTCTTCGTTCCTAGTTTTCTTTCTTTATTTTCTCGTTTTGCTATCCATATGTATTTCAGTATGACTTCCTTCTTTATTTACTTGCTTATTTGAGGTACAGCATTCTTATACTCACGAAATGCTAATTTGGTAGAACTTGTAGCAGTAGAGGTTTGCTGCATTTTGATTCATTCTTTGTTCTAGTCCCAAGAACATAATACAGTTCTTAAGCAATATTTGCTTGAACAAATCTTTCATTTTTGCAACCGAAAGTAATTTATTATGCAATACTACAAAAACTTAAGTTGACCTATATTTCCTGGTTGTTTTTGAATGTTTCTCTTTGTTAGAAAAAAAATACATTAAATTAGCTTGAGGGACTGTTTCACATATTAATATGAGGCCAATTGAATAATCTGAATAATATGAAGTGGAGAAACTCAGAATGACTGCTTGACTAATGATAATGTGTGAGAAACAAGAAATACTCATTCAACTTTTATCACTGATAAGAGAAGAGGTTTAATTTCTTTCTCAAATACTGAAACGCATTGATGTTCAAATGCCTATATAACCAGGAGATATTGCACATCAAGCATGCTCTGCTAAGGTCAATAAATTTCCTGATAAAATAGGAAAAACAAGCGGAAAGAATATGCGCTGCGGGTTGCTTACGCCAGGGGTAACCTGGAGCTGTACTCGGGAGCGGGATTACGTGGTTGAGTTTTTCGTGGTTTTGCAAAACTGCAAGTCGAATGTTACGTAATTCATGGCAAATTCGCGACTCTGTTTCGTGAAATACTACCTCCATATCAATTCTATCGACGCTAAATAACCTAGGAGTTGATACAGTGTCGTTAAATAACAGAATTAAACGTTAACCTGTTCTGCAGGAAGATAATTTCGTGACAATGAAAAAAAAAAAAAACGAGATTTATGAAATCCCTTACATTACGTCAAACGTCTTTGTTCTTGGTATGTAATCTTTAGGCTATAGGTATTAAAGAAATATTACCACAGACAGGATGAGTACTGAATGAATGAATGAAGTGGGAGATAGGAGGATAAATATTAAATGGTACGCGAAAACGCGTCCTTGCAAGAGAATTTGGAGCTAAGAAAAACTGAATATGTGAGCTCCAAGTCTGTTGACCATTTGTCTCACTCCGAACTTCGCCGATCCACTAAAGAAACTCCAGAGAATTTTTAAGGGGAAAGCCGAAAATGGAGAATAGCTTCCACGTAGAAAGGGCGGAGAGAGTATGACAGAATAATATCAGGAAAGGAACGCCGGGAGATCTACAAAGCCTGCACATTGAAAGATCCCGAGTTCTTTCGCAGTGCGAGTATTCTCGCCCATGTAGAATGCAAAATAAATTTGGAAAATAAAGAAACATTTGGGGAGGGGGATATAGGCATGTGGCCCATTTCTTTGAGGACTCATCACGACACTTGTCTTAGAGCCTTAGAAACACCACGGAGAAACCGCAGACAGGATGGGTTGTCTAAATTTAGGAGACTAGCCAATTGGCTCTTTGTTAAAGCTATAGAAATATGGTTCGATCGACTCTGAGGGCATTATTTGGAAAGGGGGATGGTTATTGGATTCGTACACCCTAACCAGTAGTTAGATAATGGAACAAGATGGACCATATGAAACCGCGAGGCTCGAATTAATTGTACACTTCTGTTCCCTGGTACCATAAGTGACGTCAGATTTTACAGAAACAAAATCGACACAAAATGTTACAATTTTTCCCTCAGTGTAGGTCTAGTGTCAAACATTAGAAAGTTCTAAGGCAATGTACAGTTACCCTTAAAAGGAATGAGACGACTCTTGGTCGTCGGAAGTTAAAGTTCTACAGCGCGGTTCACTCGATATCGACGTAACGATACATAACATGAGAAATATAGCAAGAATTATTACGAGGACCACAACAAGGACAAGGACCAAAATAAGAATCACGAAGAAGACAGCCATTTAAGGCCACGATTTCACAACATAGCTAGGGTCACAAGCTATCATTGCTTCTCTGTATCGAATGGCAAATGCCTGCTATGGGATCTACATTCTAGACTGCTGTTGTCACTGTCTTGTCTCGGTAGCTCATATAGTAGCGTGTCGGTTCCACTGCTTAACCGAAACATCCCAGGTGAAACTTTTTTTTTATTGAGATGTAATTAATTTCTTCAGAGTTCCTAGACTATCTAATTTGTCGAAACATATGAATAATTTATGCCCAATTTCTGGGTCTTACAAGTGGGCTGAACCTCGTCAAAAAAATAAATCTTACTTGCAAGTTAAGAGTATTTTTCCTCAAACAAAAATCACAAGAAACAAAAAGAGACCTGTCAACTTAAAATCTTGTCCACATGCCATCAGCTTCTATTACAGCTCTAAGTCGGTCCGGCATGGATGTCACGAGATTGTGGAATAAATTCTAATCCTCGGCGAGATCTTCCCAGGTTTCAACAACTTGATCCCACAATTCGTCTCGATTTTGAGGGCGTCGGTAGGCATAGGTGGCTATCGTTCTCTTTTTCAATTCCGCCCATAAATTTTTGATGACATTCAAATCAGGTGACTTCGGAGGCCAATTAATGATTTCGATCTCGGGTCTACTTTGAAACCATATTTGAATGCTTGCGGCATAGTGCACGGGATGGTTATCCTGTTGGAACAGCAATGCTCCTTCGGGAAAACGTTCTAGGGGCGGAAGGAAGGAATATATTTTCCAGAATGTCCTCGTAAGTTCCCGTATTAAACCGGCCATCGATGCGTTCTATAACGCCAGGTCCATCGTAAGACATCCACCCCAACACGATATCACAGTCTACTATATACAGTCACGAAGCTTGAGTTTTGAGGGTGCTAGAAACAATAGACTGTGACGGTACTGTTTTTCATTGCCTGTAATGAGGCGATATTAGCGATCCTAGTGGTGAGCAACAATCTAATGTTTGCATATTTACTACGTATTGAGCTTCGCGACTGTATATACAAGACTGTGACAATATGCTAAAGCGCCCCGATCTTTCACGTCGGTGCACATAGCGCTGATCATGTGGGAGACCATCCTCACGATAGACACGGACAGGACTTTCGTAATCACTCGACGGTGCTTGTGCTTCCCGCAATATTTCCATTTGCGCAGCCCTCCGGCTCCTAATACCGCGGTTCCTCAACCTGCTGATCACAGTCTGTGAAGAACCGGGAAAGTTAGATGCTGCTCTTATTTCGTTAGCAGTCCGAAAGGGGTCCTGTCGAACTTCCTCGAATAAGAGAGCATCCTCTTCCAATGAAGAAATCCGGGGACGCCCAGGAATAGGGCGATTTTCGACCTCCCCTGAATTTTGGTAACGATGAACCCACCTCTCGGCTGTACTTCCAGAAACACCGACCAAACGGCCAGCAGATCTAGCCCCATATCCAGCCTCAACTAGAGCTACAACTTGCTGTCTCATGTCACGTCGGTTCGCCATTAAGATGAGAAATGAGGGATGATGATAATACTTTAGTGTAGGCAATGACTATTTAACGTGATGTAGAATTATTGAAATAAGGGTCATCTTGCACAGTAAGAGTTAATAAATCAACTCTAACTTAAATATTTAAATAACAGGATATAACAGGAAGTGCAATTGTTGCGAAGCTAATCAAATTAAATCTAATTACATTAAGTAAACAAACCCCAAGTTATGACACCACATTGCTACAGCTAAATTGTAGGTTATTAACATAAGCATTGGATAGGTCTGTGCTTATGTGTTGGACGACAAAACCAAACATCGAAAAGTTCGAATCTTGCCGAGGAATGTAACTTCTTGCTTTTTATAATGTAAATCAGACTTCTAACTACAATACTTCATATTTCTTAATATTTATAGCCAACATTGAATTTGTAAAGAAAAGACTTTAGAAATCTCATATGGAATTTGTGATCTGTAGTGACATAGACATAGATTATCTCTCGGAACTTTTCCGCAAAAGTAAATTAAATTCATTCCTTGAAACTGGAAATCTTAGTCTTAGACTCATTTCCCCACCAGCATACAAGCTGAAGTAGCACAGCCATTGATAAAAGTTTTGTACACTGAATTAGACTGAATTCCTATTCGGCAGCACCTATAATCAATGGCTTGTATGAACATGATAAACAAATCCTGTTTCCAATGTTACTGAACAATTTCAAAATATTAATTTAAAAACTAAAAAAGGGTCGTAAATGCTGTATCTAGTGATTATTTACATTTATGTCTACAAAATGAATCTTGGAAAAACGTATATGTTACTGGTACTACTGATATTAAGAGTAAATGTATTGTATTTTTCACTTCATTTCAGAATCACTTCAGTGGATGTTCTCCACTCAATGTTGTGAAAAAATTCAAAGGTAAAATCATGTAGATAATGCAGGGACTTAAAAATCTCATGTATTAAAAAGAAGAATCTATATGTAATGAGCTGCAATGTAACTATCCTCATATTCTTAAATACTACAAGAAGTACAGTGTAATTTATCAAAATTTATGAAAGAGGGAAATAGAACACATTTGAATAGAAAAGCACAAAATCCAGATAATGCAATTAAAGCTATTCGGAATATTATTAAAGTTAAACTTGTAGATATCATAAGAAAATATTTTTTCATTAAAATTAGTGATTATAAAGTAGAGGATCCCAAATCTATTGCAAATTCTTTTAACGTCTTACAGTATATAGTACGAAATATTATTGACAACTTAAACATTCAAGATTTTGCAAAAGATACTGCAATTAGTTACTTAACACATGCATTTAATAATTAGTATTAATATATGTAATTAATCAATAACTGCAACAATGCTTATACATTCAATCATAACATGAATTAAATTGAATGCACATTAAATTAAACACGTAGATAAAATAGTTAAAATCAACTGAAGAGGTGAGAATTAAATAATCCAAAGCCACACTTTTAACAAAAATTGTTTTGTGCGAGTGCATTTATTACACATATGGGAAAGCTACTAATAAAATATTGTAATAATTACTCAACAAATGACATGGCCTAAGGACTCTAAACCTTTGTAATCGTTTGTCTGTGTGGCTTGGGAATATATTTTTAATTTTATTTTAATTGTTAGTTTTTAATATATATATATATATATATATATATATATATATATATATATATATATATATATATGCATTTACATTGTATGTGTGTGTGTGTATAAATACATTCATTAGATTAACGTTTATAATATTATAACTTGTAATTTTGTAATTTCTGTGATCATTAACACTTAATCTGAGAACTTTGTAAAACTCTATTTCAACGTTATTTAGAAAAAAAATCGTTGATATAGACTAAGAATCGAACTCGCTCTCTTCTACACAACACGCAGAGATCTTAGCGTCTGAGCTATTACAACGACACGAAAGCTTTACTTTCTGTGCGGAGTGTCGATCTAGTCATGAAGGTCCATTGTCGATTTAACTACACGATTTACGTATATATTTATCTCTTATTTACATAATCTTATCATATTTTTTTGCAGTTTTTGAAGTGAATTCCGGAACGATGCTAGTAACAAACCAAATAGCTTGAATCTAAGTAACTCAATATTCGTTATCTTGTGTATCAGTGCTCTGGTCTCTGATCATGCGCAGTGTTTTACATCTGAGACTTAGGAATATTCAATCGTCTCATTCCTTTTCAGGGAAACTGTACCTTTCCAACATACTGTTGGTTTGTCTTTTGTCTTTCTTTGATAGTTGTTTATACCTCCTTTATTTCTGATGGAAGATAGCTGTGGAATATCACTTACTCGACCATGTCAGTTAATATTTGGATCCTATAGCTGCAATCGGAGGCTGTGCAGCCTCGCACTGTCGCTTTCGGCCTATCAGAGCGGCACGCATGTCTTCCACAAGATGTCCGCTGCTAACCTCATTACTAGAGGGCGAGAGATAAAAGTCTATGGAAATATGCCAATTTACTCTTTTGTTGAAAGCATAGGTGCATTTCATTTGCCATATGAGAGAATATTTCTAAACTTTTCGTAGCAAAATGTTCGCAGTACAGCAGTCTGCTCTACATATAGGCTACGTACTATAATCATCAGATTCGAATCTTGTACAGTACATACATAGAAACCTTAAAATAACATTTAACATAGTTGAAAAGTGAGTAATTTGTGCCGTAAGAATTGCAATTTTTAATTACAGATTGAATAGTTTATTACGCAGAATAAATATGGGAAATGCTATTATTCGGTGGAGATGCTTTTGTCATATAGTTTGCTGTCAAAAAATCTCAAAGTTAGAATTTATAAAACAGTTATATTACCAGTTGTTCTGTATGGTTGTGAAAATTGGACTCTCACTTTGAGAGAGGAACATAGGTTAAGGGTGTTTGAGAATAAGTTGCTTAGGAAAATATTTGGGGCTAAGAGGGATGAAGTTACTGTACAGGAGAATTGAAAAAGTTACACAACACAGAACTACACGCATTGTATTCTTCACCTGACAAAATTAGGAACATTAAATCCAGTCGTTTGAGATGGACAGGGCAAGTGTGGGCGATTCCAGAAATGCATATAGAGTGTTAGTTGGGAGGCCGGAGGGGAAAAGACCTTTGGGGAGGCCGAGACGTCTGAGTAATTTTATCTGTGCGGGACGGGCAGAAGTGAAGATTGAGTTTACAGTACGTAAGGTACTCTCTTATAGAGTAGGTACAGAATCATTTCAACATGTGTTACTAGTACAATGTGTTTAAATATCCATATTATGATTATTTTTCAACTTAACTTCATTATATTGTACGCTAATGTGCTGTAGACAGTATAATATACACTGCATAATGAATTCGTTCGCATGGATAACTCAATTCGTGAGTAAAAACACTTATTGTTAATACACTACTGTAGGTCTATTTTGATTAAACAAAACCTTAATCAAAATTATCGAACTCAACATTGCGATATTTCCTAGTTTACTTAAATGAATGAACTACTTTTCTTCCCTCCTATACCTAGTAAAGTGATTTGTTTGTATTTTACGCCAGTATCATCGAACTCCAGTCGTGAAAGGGGGTAGCAAACGGTGTTTCCGGTTCTCAATCGTGAATCCAAAGGTATAGCCAAGATAATATTAGAAATGTTAGTAAAAATAAAATTATGTCCCTGTAAATACATACATACATACATACATACATACATACATACATACATACATACATACATACATACATACATACATACATACTTACATACATACATACATACATACATACATACATACATACATACATACATACATACATACATACATACATACATACATCTCCAAATTTTGATTTTGATAAGGGTAAGAAATATGCTGTACATTTACCTGTGCACTCATTTAGGAACAGGATACTTTGTGGAATTTAGCCATGACACTGATATTATTTCGTTCGTGAAGGAATTAGGCTCAGTATTTTTGTCACCCTGAGGCTAGTTTGAACCGACGACCCTGGGATCTACTTTAAAGGCAATCATGTTAATAATAATAATAATAATAATAATAATAATAATAATAATAATAATAATAATAATAATAATAATAATAATAATAATTTATTTTAGCTGGCAGAGTTAAGGCCGTAAGGCCTTCTGTTCCACTCAACCAGCAAAAAGTGTATATATATATATATATATATATATATATATATATATATATATGCATGAACTTACAAAGAATTCAACAATTTGATTTAGATGAGAGTTACATGTATGCAGGAGTTATTTACGAATTAAACAACAAAATACTATGAACTATTAATTAAACACTGAAATAAACTGTGTAGCAGAATTAAACTAAAATACATAGAATGTTAATATATTTCAAATGATATTAGATAATAGAAAGATATTATTATGAGACAATTTTGAAAATACAGCACAATCAGGATGATGTCTGAAGAAAAAAGTAACAGTGTAGTCAGTGATAGTTTAAATCAGTATGATTGGAGTGAAATGCTAATAAGGTTATCTTTTAAGCTGTTCTTAAAGGTGTTTGTTGTCTTGCTGCCCCTATGTTAATCACTAGAGAACGAGGATAGGAACGTGAAGGATTATATTTATGCCCTTGTAAATGCAACAACTTGAATTCAAATACTAAACAAAGTCGGATCTTTCCCTTGAATAACCGATGTTAAGTAGTAGAATGAAAAATGTTCCCAGTAGGGGCGAGTCTCCACTGCTTTCGATCTTCTGAACTACACTGAGCGTAGTCTTGGTGACTTGAGGTTGTTTATTGCGCCACCGAACACACTTCTATATTCATATCTTAAAAAAGGGACTATTTGTCATGCTTGGCGCTCTGTGTCTTTTGTCAGCAGGAGCTGTTAGCTGAGGGATTCAGGGACAGAGCAACAGCCAGCACTGCCTCCTTGCTCGGTCTCATTTTGAGAGGCGGTTCGTTTAATGGCGGCAACAAAAGTGAGGGTCATTTGTGGAAGTGCGGACCTCGTATAGAGATGATCACTGCTACAATTTTCGCCATTATACAGCTAAGAGGGCGTCTCTCTCTCTCTTTCTTTCTCCACTCTCTCACTGCGGTATAGCATGAAATAGTGCGACCAGATAAATTGAACGCTTTAGCTTGTCCACTCCACCGTCCAACCGTATGAATTTTTTCTGTCGCAGTGGTTTTAATTGGAATGAGAACGATAACTGTTCTCACTATTAACTGATTTTTATGACCATATATGTTTGAAAGGTCTCTGCTTAAATTTGAGGTTAAGTAAAATATATAACGGCGAAATGAGTTGTTGATATAATCTAACTGAAAATGGTGACCCTGGAGTTTTAATTTCCTGAGTCCAATTATGTATCTGACAGAGTTTACAACTAGAGAACTAAAAATTATGATTTAAGACTTGTGTGGTTGTCAGTGTCCTAGTGGATACCCCTTAGTAACCGATGAAGCAGATAGATCTTCTTTCTATTTCTTTCATTATGTTGGCATCGATAAATAGCTCCAGAAATTATCGGATGTTTTTACATTTACATTTACACAGATGTGACCCTGAAGATCTGAAGGATAGGAGTTGGTTTTATTGTGTATTTTCCACAGAAAACTGTTTTCGACGATAGTTCAGAAAAGAAGAGGTTCCGCTTCTAAAGGATAGCGCCTGTGCTTCCCAACTAAGCTATCCATTGTTCGATTCCGGAGTGGATGAAGATTTATGTCCATTGCACAGGACTGGGTTTTATCCCCTATCTTGTACTTGTCCTGAAGCGTATCCGTGTTGATCACACTATCGGAGAAACCTGTCATGTGAAAGAACCTAGTGTTGCTCTGAAGAAATTCCAAAACGTCTAGCAGATGTTGTGATGTCTCGAGAAGAAAAAGGAAATAAGTTTTATTTTATTTTAATCTGCTCTTTAACGACGCTGTATCAACTACTAATTTATCTAGTGTGAATGGAATTTGGTGATAGTGGGATGTTATTTGACGAGATATATCCAAGGATAGGGCGACCAGACGTCCTCTTTTGTCCGGAGATGTCCTCCTTTTTAGGCTTTTGTCCGGGGTCCGGGCGAATTTAAAAAAAAAATCAAGAAATGTCCTCTTTTCATAACTTGTAGCCTATGTCTGATATTTTGAAATTATCTGATTTGACGCCTTTTGCAAGTAATTTTCTATAGGTGGCAGCAGCATCGACAGAATATAACTTACTCTTTGCCAATGATTACAACTTTCTTTTCATATAAAGTAATATTTAATTTACATTTTGTGCGGTTTCTTTTATGCATTTTGATAATAGTTATAGTTCCCTTGGTTTTCATATGTAGTTAATTGTAAAATCATTTTATGTTATTAAGTTTTATCATAAGTATACTGTAACAAAATAGATACCGGTATTGACATAATTTCAAGTATAATATAGGCATAAACCTAAATCTATATAGGGTAGATATTTTCTGTCTTGTTTAGTAATCATAATTCCTTTGACTATGTAGCTAACTGTAAAAGTACCTATTATTATTATTATTATTATTATTATTATTATTATTATTATTATTAAGTTTTATCATAATTGTTTTTGTAATATTAACATGCCTTTAAGTATGACATAAGCCTAAATCTATACTGTAAATATTTTGTAAGAAAAACATACTGACGTAATTTATAGTATAATATAGGTCTAAGCCTAAATCTAAGTACATATTTTCTGTTCTCTTTTCTTTTTAATAATGTCCTCCTTTTTGAAGCTTTGTGTCCTCTTTTCTATCGATGTGAATCTGGTCACCCTACCCAAGGATAGACTGTGGATTTAGGCATATCTATTATTGAACCGACTCAACAGTGAAAGCTGGTGTCAACAAATGCACATGCTTTAATGTCTCATAATTGACCGTCTAACACAATATAAAAGTCTGCGTAAAGAATATAGTCCGATATCTATTTTATATTTCACCGTTTATTTTTCATTTTTAAATCAATATTCTTACAAAATAATGATAATAATAATAATAATAATAATAATAATAATAATAATAATAATACTTATTTACTGGCTTCTAAGGAACCCGGAGGTTCATTGCCGCCCTCACATAAGCCCGCAATTTGTCCCTATCCTGAGTAAGATTAATCTAGTCTCTATCATCATATCCCACCTCGCTCAAACCCATTTTAATATTATCTTCCCATCTACGTCTCGGCCTCCCCAAAGGTCTTTTTCCCTCCGGCCTCCCAACTAACACTCTATATGCATTTCTGGATTCGCCCTGCCAATCTCAAACGTCTGGATTTTATGTTCCTAATTATGTCAGGTGAAATATACAGTGCTTGCAGCTCTGCGTTGTGTACCTTTCTCCATCCTCCTGTAACTTCATCCCCCTTAGCCCCAAATATAATAATAATAATAATAATAATAATAATAATAATAATAATCATAATCATAATCATAATCATAATCATAATCGTCATCGTCATAATAATAATAATAAAGTATAAAAAAGGTAAAGGTATCCCCGTAACATGCCATGAAGGCACTTGGGGTCATGGAGGTAGAGCCCCATGCTTTCCATGACCTCTGCACTAGGATGAGGTGGTGTGGTCGGCACCACGCTCTGACGGCCTTTTACCCCCGGGAAAATCCGGTAATCAATTTTATAGGAGGCTGAGTGAACCTCGGGGCCGTTCTGAAAGTTTAACAACGAGAAAAAATCCTGTCACCACCTAGGATCGAACCCCGGACCTTCCAGTCCGTAGCCAGCTGCTCTACCAACTGAGCTACCCGGCCGCATTATAATAAAGTGTATGTTAAAAATAATTAATTATATTTTAATTTTAAATATAACTTATATTATTTATTACAAGATTACATAATAATAATAATAATAATAATAATAATAATAATAATAATAATAATAATAATAATAATAATAATAATAATAATAATAATAATAATAATAATACACAAATTTTAATAACATCCCCCCTTAAAAAATTATTCTACACCAGTAGAGTAACAGCGAGTCTGGCCGCGAAACCAGGTGACCCGGGTTCGATTCCCGGTCGGGGCAAGTTTTGCTGGTTGAGGTTTTTTCCAGAGTTTTCCCTCACCCAACATGAGCAATGCTGGATAACTTTCGCTGCTGGACCCCGGACTCATTTCACCGGCATTATCACCTTCATCTCATTCAGACGCTAAATAACCTAAGATGTTGATAAAGCGTCGTAAAATTACCTACTAAAAATTAACAAAATTCTTCCATTAACGCAGAATGTTTTACAACGTAGCAATACATTTTCTAATGTGTTATCGATACGGTAGCAGTTAATTTACTAATGCGCTATTCATACAGCAGCGACAGATATTTTAAGATATTTTAACGCTCTACTCCGTAGTAACCAGTTTTCTAATACACTATTGCCACGTAAGCACGAGATTGACCTTCATGTCGAGGACAATAATATTTCAGTCATCACTTTCTCCTTCATGGAAACAGTATAATAAATTCAGTGTTTTTATTGTTCACTTTAACACTTGATTAAAACTATAAAACTTTCTACAGTTAAAATCACGACTACAATAACATAGAAACAGATATTGAAATACTACACATCACACCAAGAAGCCCACAGTTAAACATGTTAGAACAATATGAAATATACAAGCACACAATAACATACCCACAGCATATATTTAATACACAATTACAATTCAATACATATAGGCCTACATTATTCGATCTCATAATATACGACACACAAACACCCATCCACACCATAAGAGCAACGCACCCTCACCCCACTGCTGACGAAATCAAGCGAACGCTGAAAATCAAAACCAGCACTGAAGATGACATCACACCGGTGTTGAAACGGGACCCTGCTGTCATAGTGGTACATTGATTTTTTTTTTAATCGTAACACTTTTAACTTTTAGCTCTAGAAAGTTTTATAGTATATTAAAAATTTGGAATGCCGGTGAAAAATTTTGAACACATGGTAGAAGCAGTGTGGTTTAGAAAATTCTGGGAGAATAAAGTACATATTTTATCCATATTAGTAATTTTTTTAACAATGTAATCCACTCGTTGCAAAACAATAGATCAGCACATTCTGATATTTAATTAATATGATATAAAATTCCGTCGCTTGGCCGATAAAATGGGAAGTATGCACCGCAGTGCTGTAGGAGTCATTAGCTGCCTGGTTGCCTGAACAAATATTTCGCTTAGCGTGCCAATTGAATTTTGATATTCAGAGATCAAAGAAAAAAATATGGGTCAGCAGGTGCTTGTCATATGAAAGCCGTTGGGATGGGGGCATTTTCCACTCATGGACTTCGATTTTCCACCCGTCATGGTTGAGTAAACGATCATGCTTTTCAAACCCTTTGATTGATATAATGTACGTGTGTTTGTGCATATGGGCGTGTAATATGTGGAATGCGTGTGTGTTATTAAGGAACAGGTTGGCTTAATGAAGATTTAAATAACTTACGGTGTTCGAATTTCAAATATGTCGTCGAATGCTTTGCCCCACCCCTTGTGGGAGCTATTATCCTCTCCACACGAGTCGACGTTGACATTTCATTCAGTGTAATTTTTAACGGCGCTTTCAATAAAACATGGATAAACAATTTGAAATACAAAGAAATGCGTTAACTTTGTGGGTCAAAGTCAATGAAAAATTATGCAAAGGCAAATAACTAAACAAAATAAGTAATTAAAAAATCGTTGAAGCGTACAGTTAGCTTTGCTACTGGAACGTCGAATTTTCACGCCGGATATTCTAATTTAAAATGCGGAGCAACATTATGAAAGTTGTGGCTAACAAAGACAGTGTTAAGGAGAAACTCCACTAAAAATGACAACTTTTGTCTTAATAATTTTTTTCAAACAAATTTGAAAGCATGTTTGCTATATAAAGGACTAACAAAATTCAAATTTTGAACTCCCAAATGTTTTTGGCTTTCGATTTTTTCTATTTTTTTTATAAATATTTTCAAACCCAAGTTTTTAGTGGAAGATCTCAATTTTTAAACTTCCTTATTTTGTTACATTCACAAGATATAGAGTAACATTTCTATGCATTCATTTTATGAAATATCTAATTTATTCACTTTCAATTTTTTTTTGAAAATTTGAAGAAGTTATATTTTTACATAATTCATGAAACAAAATATTAAGAAAATGAACTAGCTGTATTTCTTACAAAATAAATGGATAGAAACATGCAGCTACGTCATAAATACTTGCAGTAAAAATTCCATCCAGATTGATTAATATTTGGGATAAAATAGTTGTATGTATGTATGTATGTATGTATGTATGTATGTATGTATGTATGTATGTATGTATGTATGTATGTATGTATGTATGTATGTATGTATGTATGTATGTATGTATGTATGTACGTTATGTTTTATTTAACGACGCTCGCAACTACAGAGGTTATATCAGCGTCGCCGGATGTGCCGTAATTTTGTCCCGCAGGATGTATGTATGTATGTATGTATGTATGTATGTATGTATGTATGTATGTATGTATGTATGTATGTATGTATGTATGTATGTATGTATGTATGTATGTATGTATGTATGTATGTATGTATGTATGTATGTATGTATGTATGTATGTATGTATGTATGTATGTATGTATGTATGTATGTATGTATGTATGTACTGTATGTATGTATTTGCACTGCAAGTGGGCAAGCATCCGGTGGCAGTGGTATACACAATATAAACAATACACAATACAATTATACAACACATAATACAATTATACAATACTTAATACAATTATATACGCAATACAATAAGAATACACAATACAATTTTACACAATAATTACAATTAATATTAATACATAAAATAACCTAATTAATAGGTGAACCTAATTTTTACAATACAACCTAAATATTTATAGTTCCTACATAAATTTCACATTGGTACTGATAATAATCTTTCACTTTACTCTCATCTCACTCACTGTAGTGGCACTAAGACGCATTTCACTAACACTTTAGAACACATTTCAGTGACACTATAGAACACATTTCACTGACACTATAAATTATCACTGATCGAAACTAATCACTGCACTGTAAAACCATAAGTTCACTGACTCACCACGCTTCACTGATATGACAGTTCAAATAAGACAAATAATTACACCCTTATGCATACTTATAAACAGAACTACATTTAAACTAAATATTTCTAGTCTAAGACCCTCTTACACGTTATTTTTAAATAATTTACAATTCAAACCAAGGGAGTAACTCGTCACGCTAAATAAATACATGTCACCTTAAAAAGTTGGCGATGAATCAAGAAAAATAGACTTACGGAAAAATGGATTTGAACGTAAAAGGAATATTTTATGTGATATATGATATTTATTATAGTTCACAGACAAAAAATACATACATATAGGCTAATCATAATGTTTTATGTAACACATACCTATTAAAACTCCTCCGCTACATTCATATAGTAACTTTAGGAAGCCAACTTTAGAATAAAAAGTTACTAGATTTATAGTCAGAAATTAAAAAAAAAAGTATTCTTTGATAAAAAAATAATTTTGACAGCTCTTTAAATGCCACGACCTCTTACAGCCTTGCCTTAATTGAAAAAATAATAAAAATATTTTTAATCGTAATTGAACTGAATATTACTGTACTGAAGACCATAGTTTTAAAATTGAAAGAAAAATAATTTCATTTCATCAATATTCTTCCCTTAATAATAATCAACAACCACAAATTTATCCACTCTCACCACCATAATCAGCATCTAGTTTGAAAGAGAGAGCAAAGCCAGACACACAACGCGTTTCTAGGATTCAATCAATATCTTCTATGATTCGGTGAATAAATTAGTAAATAACTGAATATACCTGAAAAATTCAGGTCAATTTTTCATTTAACTCACATTTCTCCAAACTTCAGATTTGCACATTATCTTATGGTCAATACGTCTTAATTGTGGTATTTTTATATTAACTGAATAAGGAATATAAATTTGCATTTTAATTTCTGATTGTAAGTGGTGCTTTTATTAAAAATTAACAAACAATTGAGTACAATATATAAATATGAGTTAATTTATAATTTTTGACGGCGTTTTCAATAAAAATTCAAAGAAATGCCCTAACTTTTAAAAATAAATGAAATGAAAATATGAGAATACAAGTGTTTCAAGCTGAGTAAATTAGGCGCAGAATTAATAATATATCTGAGAAATTACTTTAACTGACACTTCTACCAGCTGCAATGGCAGAATTACGCATGATCTTAAGGGACGAAACATCTCAATAATTTACATTTTTGATAACTGACCCTGAAGGCAAAATTTTCATATTAATTTCTGATATTATAAATGATGATTTTAATTGAAAGTTATCAAATAATTTACAATATAATGTCTAAAAATGTATTTTAGTTTATAATGTTTAACATTGATTTCAATAATAAAAGTTAACAATAAATTAGGAATGGAAATAAATGCATTAACTGTCTAAAGAAAATCAAGTCATAAAAGTATGAGTAGACAAGTGATTCGAACTGAATGAATGAATGAATGAATAAATAAATCAAAATCTTTTAACGAATTTGAATGATGTCATGTGCGTCAGGAATCACACCGACAGCTGAATTGCATAGAAAATGCCTTTCTTGGAAATAACGAAACCTCGTTTATTGCAGGCTTCTTTTATTTTCACTTAACTATACTTGGCATTGGAAAGGGTCGTAATGTACCCTTCTCAAAAAGGCTCGATTTTCTTGGGAATTTCTGCTGTGAGTCGCCGTGCACACTGACTAGGAGATCACTCACTTACTGGTCTGTCACCTCGCGCCACAGTTCAGCTGTCGTGTGACTCCTAACGCACATCACGTCATTAAAATTAGTTATCAGAGATCGGAAACAACTCTGTAGTTATGAAATGAGATACATTATGACACTGCATCGATTGTTATGAAGAAACCTTTAATCAATAATGGACAAAATGCTGATGAATTTTTCTAGGAAGTAGTTTATTCAGTGGTAGGCCTAAGTGTTATTAATTAAAGTCAAAATATCATTTAAAGTCACAAAATAGACTATAATATATTACATTATTTGTTCATTTACTTCAATTCTTGCATATTGACTGAAAATGAATTAAGTAAGCCTGGCTTCTTTCTTAAATCACCAACAATTCCAGTCATGATCACCTAATTATTACTCCAAATACACTCCCAAGGAAATACATTTCATGCGACTAAATTCTTTTCTTGCTGGTTTGTTTTAGTTTCCATCCTCTACAAAAGAAAATGTATGGCGCCAGCAGGGGGGCTTTGGTGGACTAGTGCCCACCCAAAGTTAATCCCTGCCGAGCCATCTGCATCCCCTAGACCACACAGCTATTGTAAGTGTAGTCGAAACTTGTTTCTGAATCCAATTTATTCATTATTTTAATCACTGTTGAATTTACTTCACAAATTTGTCTCTGTCTGCAACCACTTCATAGGTTCTCAATTCCCATGCGTAAAATATGAAATTTTAATGTTTTGTCTGTTAAATATTCTTTAAATTTTAACTGAAGATATATTTTTGCAAGAAAGAGCTTTGAAAATTTGAAATTAAATACTGTAATCTGTTGTAAGAATTTCAAAACTTTAGGACAGAGTGTCAAAGTCAATCCTACGAATTAGGGGTTGTAGCACGGGAGAAATTGAGGGAACAACTACGACCACATCCAACTTGACTATGTACGAATCTAGTTAATTTAGTTTGAAGTATCGAACTGTTGTTCTTAGAAATAATACATGCAATCATACATAAGTTACTATATCAAACTTAATCGCTGTGAATTTGAACGAAGTCAAACTGAGATGGGTTTATATTCTATTTAACAAACATGTTAATGTTCTATTAGCATTTGCACCATAACACACAATTTTTTTAAGCTGATATGAACCTGAACTAATAAGCTGCCGCTTTTAAAATATTCGATTTAATAACAGAAATACATGGACATCATTTTATTTTTACTTCAATTTTTATTGTACCTGAGTTTTTTTAATGAACTTCACTCCACTCCCTCTACTAGTAAACTTTAACCGATCTCACACAGAACATAGGCCGCGTATGCAGTCAAAGTCGTCTTACGGTCATAGTAAACAGTTAGTGAGTATAGTACCTTCCAGGAATATCTTCGCGTTTTCCAATGACGAAAGAGCCTTCAATATTGAATCAATCATATTTTCGCACAGGTACTGTCGTCCGTTTGCCTACGTCGCATCCCGGTTTCCCCCACCCACTTCTGCTCGCCCCTGTGTAAAAGCTAGTGGCTTGGCTGGCTTAGCTCTTTTCTGAAAACATTAATTTCTGTTAGGAATTGGACGTTTACGTAATATTATACAACTATTTAAAATAACTTAAATAAAAGGGCCTAGTTAAGTAATTAACTGTCATGTGATTTCCTCCCTTTCTGCGACCCTGCGACAAAATCACTTGGACGGACAGTAGATAGCATTTCTGAGTAAATTTATCTTTTCGGATCTGGCAGAAGTGAAGATTGAATTTACAGTACGTAAGGTACTCTTTTATAGAGTAGGTAGAGAATTATTTCAATATGAGTTACTATTACGAAGGACGAAACTGGTAATTGGAATTAGATGCAATAGTCTATAGTGCGATAATATGCACAAAAGAACTGAAGCCTGTATCGAAATGAACGGCCACATTTTTAAAAGTGTGTTTAAATATCCATATTGTGATTATTTTTTAATTTAACTTCATTCTTTATGTTATACCTACGCTAATGTGCTATAGACAGTATAATATACACTGCATAATGAATTCGTTCGCATGGATAACTCATTTCGTGAGTAAAAACACTTATTGTTAATACTGTACTGTATTTTGATTAAACAAAAATCTAATAAAAATTATCAAACCGAAAATTGCGATATTTTCTAGTTTACGTAAATGGATGAACTGCCATTATTAGAAATGTTAGTAAAAATGAAATGGTATCTCTGTAGAAACGGATAGTTATTGCACATTTTATTAAAGTTGGATTTTCGTACTTTCAAATGTCTATACAGCGATTGTGAATGATAGAATATTGAAATTTTTAGTATCTTAATCACTTGATATTCATATTCAATGCGATTTCCTCTGTCCGTTTCAATATAGTGTTTCTCGATAAGCATAGTCTATTGAACAAAATTTTAATGATTCTGAATGGCAAATATATTTTGTAGCACATTTAACACACGTTTCAATGTAATTCTCATCTTTAAATAGACGCCATTCTGAAGTTGCTCTGTATAATACAGTGG
Source organism: Periplaneta americana (assembly GCF_040183065.1). Lineage (NCBI taxonomy): Eukaryota > Metazoa > Arthropoda > Insecta > Blattodea > Blattidae > Periplaneta > Periplaneta americana. Next base: position 69,158,197 of record NC_091133.1, on the reverse strand, counting down.
AGCCACAATAGTAGCCAGTTTGAAAGGGAGTGTCTATGTGTGCTCTAAGCTTGTGGGCCACTCAGCTCAAGCCGATTTTTGTTGCCGTTCCATTTTAAAGAACATCACAGACTCGTGAAGAGGAAAACCGAAAATGGATGTAATAGCTATCTCGTGAGGAGAGCGAAGCACGACAGACGAATTTGCAACACGTTTATGAATGGTGGTGATTTAGTCCACTGCTGCGCGCACATGGTTTATTGTTCCGCTTTTGTTGCGCGACGGAATCAGCGCTCGTCACAGACTGGGCATTGTTTCACGTGGAATATATAACAGTCGATGACGACACGGATTATCTCCAAGTCACATGGTGGGGTCGCAAGGTCACACACATTTCATTCCAAATTGAGCGATAAATATTGGCGCAAGACGGGGAACGCAGCATTTTAATTAAACTGATTTCGAGCCTCGGTTCTTACTCTGGGGTCCGCGTCCTTTGAACCTTTTGTGAGGGACTACATGCAAAGCAATGATTAAAGTCCGGATTTCTAAGCAAAATGCATATTCTTTTCCACACTTTTAAAGGTAAGCAGAAAAGTTATACTTCGTAAGATAAATCTAGATAAGCAGTTTTAACTTAGCTTATAAATGCTTATTTCGCAGGAAAAAGTTTTTGCTTACTTATTTTTCGATTTTTAATTTAAACAGCATATTTTATCGAAAACTGTAATTTTAAAAGTAAATATTTCACTCCTAGCCGTCATTTATGACTGATTCCCTTTTTTTTTATTCGCTAATAAAACATTAACTTCAGTCCAATGCGTAGGAAAGCAATGCTAGGGTATGACCCTGGATGTTGAGAAATAATACGGCGTAGTTCTAATTAGGAGAGAACCTTGGGATTCCCCGCCAAGCTTCTGCGACTAGGCAGGTTAATCAGTTATCGCACTTATCGCGTTATCGGAATGATGTCATGTGCATGGATGGTGAATCCCCCGAGTTCCAAGCTGCAGTGTGCAAGTTGTGCAACACGCGTTGGTTCAATAAGGTGTTTGTGATTGCTCGCTGTTGTAGTTAAGGAATGCCACCCACAAAAACCTCTCAATCAGCATTTTTACGTAAATGCGTAAATGAGTTTGGAAGTAATATTTTCAGTGAGGACGGCATGTCTTATTTTGTTGGATGTGTGAAAATAGTGTTTCTGCGAAGAAAAAATATGACATTGTGCAGCATATTAATACAACGCGCCATAAGGAGAGGTTTAAGAATAAATATAAGTTAAACCAGCAATGATTAAAAGCAATGTCGGTGAACAATCGAGTTATAGAGATACATTTTTCAAAGACTTGTGTTTAACATTAGCGGGTTCCGACATTCCGTTGTGGAAATTGAATAATGTGCAGCTTCGGGTATTTTTAGAAAAATACACAAAAGGGTGTCGGACGAATCTACAGTGCTTATTTTCACCGTTTTCGTGCTTACTTTACTGTTTCCGTGTTTTCGTTTTTGCTTATTTTGGTTCTTATTTTCATCGTTTTTCGTGCTTATTTGTTTGGTTATTTTACCGTTTGATTGTTCTTAGAAATCCGGAATTTAGTAATGGTTAAAGTGCAGCTTAGTTAATGAGAGTTCAAAGCAATTAGTTTATATTTAATTCAATTTCATTCTTGTTATTGGAACGATTTTTTATATTCAGTATCTGGAAGCAAATTTCCCAGGAAACAATGCATGTGAAATATTATTTTAGTACCAAAAACATTAATGTCTTTATTTGAATTAAAAATGCATAACGGCGCTCCACACCATGTCTGGTAGACCATTTTCTTCGTCAGTGTTTGTATTCTGTACAATAAACCGACAAATGAGCTAGTGAAGTCAGTATCAACGGAAAAATAATTTATTTAAACTATGAAGATAAAGAATAAAGTTTGGGAAGAAAAGACACATTTTAGTACAGGGTTCTCCCTTCAATGATAGAAAACCTAGCGTGTAATAAGTGATGTGCGGGTATTCGGCAACATTAATTTTACTTACTGTTAGAAAAATATTGACGGTACCTTGTGCAGGCATGTCTGCCCGGAGATTAAAACTTTAGCACACATCTTGGGATTCTGTGAACAGGGATTGCTCTTGAGGAACTCTAGACATCATCTTATAAGATCCAAAATTGCTGCCGCATTAAGAAATAATGGCTGGATAGTAGAAGAAGAAATTTCCTGTCTAGCTGAAAATGGATCAACGAGACGACTAGATATTTTAGCGTACAATGCTGACACTAAACAGGGCATCATTGTGGACCTCAGGATACGTTTTGAAGTAGGATGTCATCAGTCAGCCGAGGTCCACCATGAGAAGAAGTCGATCTATGAGCCTACAGTCAACTATTTCAAGCTGAAATATGCCTTAATTCATGTTGAGGTATTCGGCTTTCTCATAGGTGCTGGAGGGACTATACCAGCTTTTTTCGAAGAATTTCGACGGCAGTTTGCTCTGCCAACATCTCTGAGGGAAGACAGTGTGATAATTATGTTAAAAAATCCTGTTAAGTCCTAATTAATCACATGGTGTCACATTAATAGCAATTGTAATTTTTCATGCCCTTTTCTTCGTTACTTTTTTTTTTAAATTTAATATCTCTGTTTACATATGTATAATAATATTTTTGAGGATATACTGAGTCCGTAAGGGCTACCCTCAATGGGGGGTAGTTTTTGTAATAATAATAATAATAATAATAATAATAATAATAATAATAATAACAATAATAATAATAATATAATTAATATAAGATGAATATTCAGAAGTTTTTAAAATATGAAGCATTTTACAATTTCTCTTGTAAGGGCAGGGCAGACGCACCACGTTTAGGGGACATGTTTAGGGATTTCTGTAGTAAAATAATAAGACACCCATTACGCTCCATTAGAGGCTAAATGAGTAGCTTAATATCAAAGACGGACATCTGTCATCTCCATAGTTTTGATCTAGAGGCAATTTTTTAATTCACAGTGTTCTTTGTAATATTTAACAAAATCTATTTTGTAAATATAGTGTTAGAGTTTGCATATGGTTTCACTATAACTGGAAAGAGCATACAAATTGTATAAAAAACAACAGCTATCTTAATTTCGATTGAGGTCAGATGTCCGTCTTTGATATTAAGCTACTCAAATGTATTATTTGCAATATCGCCTTCATGATTAAAAGGAGACAAAATGTAATTCATGTTAGAACACGGTAAAATTTGTATATGTGTGGAAGGCAAGCTGATGTTATGCATGAAGATATTATTTTTCTTGTAATTTTGGCGGCAACAACTGAAATAGCTCAAATTCCATTAATCTTCTTGACTTTCTGCAATTCAGAATGAATAAATTTAAAGGAAATCAATATAAACGTAATAATACATATTCACGAGAATATCCTATGTATGTAGCCTACGAGTGTGCTTCAAAAAGTACGGTAACAAGAGTTCTCTGGACAAACTTTATTTCACAGGCAGATATACTGATACAGAGTAATAGAGCAATGGCAATGGTACGCATTACTTTTGAACATAGTCCCCATGCTTGTCCAAACATTTGTTTCAATGGCAGACTAAGGCATCGATGCCGGCATAGAAGAAATCTGCGTCAAGTCCAAGCCACATCATGGCGGCTTGCTGAACGGCCGTGTCGATGGGAGGTTTCTTTTGCTGATTTCCTGGTTACGTTTTCTTTTGCTAGGTTTTCCTCAACTATCCCAACTATAACACAAATGCCAGGAATCACATCGCAAATCTTCTGCCTCATCTCGCCAAATATCATCTCACTATCACAAACTCGACGCTAAAAAACCTAGTAGTTAATATAGCATCGTTAAATACAATGCTAAAAAAATTTCCTTTTTGTTTTTTCATACTTTCCTTCTTATTATTTGTTTTTTTCTCATTCTTTCATTTTTCTTTTCTTTTTTATTTTTCTATAATTTATTCTTTCTTTCTTTCTCTTTCTCTCTTTCTTCTTTCTTTCTCTCCCTCTCTTTCTTTTTTTCTGTCTTTCTTTCTCTCTTTCGCTATTTATCTTTCTTACGTTCTTTCTTTCTCTTTCTTTCTCTCTTTCTTCCTTCTCTCTTTCTTTCTCTCTCTCTTTCTCTTTCTTTCTCTCTTTCCCTCTCTCTTTCTTTCTTTCTTTCTCTGTTTGTCAGTTTTCTTCGTTTTACTCCTCTTTCCCTTTCCTGATTTATCTTTCCCTCTTTTTTATTATTTCTGTCTACTCTCTTAAAGTTATTTCCTTCTTTTGATTTCTCTTATTTTAATTTTCTTCTTTCCCTTCTTTCCTTTACATTCTTTCTGTATATTCTAGTCTAATTATTTTTCATCCTCCTTGTATTTCCTATTTTTTTGTCTTCCGAATCACTTTGGTGCGTTTGTGTTTGTTACGTTAATTAAGACACTCTATCCACTCGTAAAAAGCTTTAGCTAGCTGACAGAGAGAGAGTAAACTGGAATATTTTTACTCGAGTGCAAGGAAAACATGGTTCATAGCGGCTGGTCAATGCTGTCACACAGATAGAGGGATGGTTGATTGATGTATGTGAAGGATCTCTGAAATAATGATTGGCGGGCACTACAGCATTTTCCACTACAAACTCATATCGACAGTCACATGGCCTCTGATCGCAACTTGCCCGGAGCTTTGTCCTGGATGTACAAACAATGGATTCACGTCGTCAAATTATTAACTCGGAACTGTTAGTGCATCGGCTTTCCAGGCCGCAGAACTAGGTCCAAATCCAGTACAAATGGAAATTGTAGCGGAGAAAATTGTGTCAAGTTTCAGGAAGTATTTTCGTTTCTTCTGCCGTGCTTTACTCTACTAATCAACAATTTATAATTGTTCTTGGACAAACATCACTCTTCGTTCCCATTTCGGATATTACGTTGGAATTTACTGCATTTTATCTTGGGAAAATACTGGAACACTTTAACTCTTCGAACTATAATTTAAATCAGCCTAAGTAGTATGTACTCGTGTTTATTATATTTAAAATGAACCACTTACACATCATAGTATTCCATTAAGATTCGTGTGTTTTCTGCCAACTCTCAACATAATTGTAATTACAAATTTGTCAGTCCTGACCAAAGCCAAACTTGCTGATGTAACTTGATGTCCAGCGGAGTAACATCAAATTTCTTGCGTCCTTGCTGCATCTTAAGTCTTGGTTTTTAACAACCACGCAATAACGCCTGCGTGAGCGTGATGCAGCAGCACAAGTCAAATGTGTTTATTTAGGAGGCTGTATTTTAATAGCCACGTGCGTGACTGTTGTGCAGCGACTTTGCGGAAGACCCGCTGAGTAATGCGGCAGTGGGGTCCAGACTTTGACTTCGTCGTTACACGCAGCACTGTGTTGTGCACTGTGGTATAATGATTAGGGATCGGAATTTAATTATGCACTATAAAGTAGTATTGCTACTTCGTATATGTTTAAGCTTACCCCTATACACGTATGATATGATAACATGACGTCAATTATATTTCGCTAGGCGTGCTGTACATTACTGTTGAGAAAGCGTGTTTTACAACATTACGAAATTTAAATCTTCCAGTTTTTATAATAATACTTAAAGGAGGCAAGTAATCATCTATCGAACCGTGCACCGAGCGCATTACACGTGCAAGTTACCTTCACAGTGGTTATTAAGAGACGCTGTGCTTAAATTTGTTTTGTCTTCTTTAAAGGCTTCTGTGTTTTAATATAATATGCATTGCTTTCCACACTACATTTAAGTATCCAAAAATATCTGATATCGGACGCGTAATACGAACTATCAATTCTACTTTATAATGCATTATACTTCCGACTCCAAATAATGATACAGCCATACCATTTATAACAGGTTGGAGATTTTGTACAGTATTTTTTTATATTCCAGCCTACAGTATTCGTTGTTATATCATTAGTCCCAAAGAAGAGCTTGATTGTGTGCGTAGTATTCCTGTTATTTATGAAGTTAGCAAGAAGTCGCACAAGGACAGGACTTCCAAGGAAAATGTCTGGAAATGTATCCTCCTATTGAATATATTTGGAGCAACCTCAGTCGCACAGTAAACTAGTAATCTTAAATCGTCTTCATCCTCCACTTCTTCAAGCAACAGCCAACAAGACAGCCATAAATTGGTCCATGTTCATACAAAACCCACTAATTTTATGGTAGTGCTTATAGCGAGATGCATATAATGACGACCTGTTAAAAACCACAACAGTGCGCGCCACGCAAACGTCAAGCTTTTGGTTTCACTTGTGCCGCATCGCGCTCACGCAGGCATCATTGCGTGGTTGTTAAAAACCAAGGCTTAAATTTGTCCCAGTTCAGTTAATAAGGGCCTGAAGCAGAATTTAGTTTAATTCCGAATTATGCACCCAAAAGTTGGCAGCAAGTTAATCTCAAGGAAGATGGACCTTATAGACGTAATTGTCGTTCAACCAAATCATAACGAGCGAGATTGGTGAACACGCTTTCTTTCTTACTCCGCAAAAAGCATGAGAAAGAGCATTGAATGTAATGATTATAATGTAATATGAAGAATCAGGCCGTCTATAGAACGTGTGTTCTCCACTGATATAGACCTAAGTGCACATCAATACTATGTTTCGCCTGAGAAATACGCCACAATCATTGTAACCTACGCATGATGCAACTGAACAGACGTAGCAGTATAATTTAGATGGCGCAGTCCTGTAAAGTTACTAAGTGATGTGATAATATATTCCATTTATGGAATAAATATAATGCAGCATAAATTCGAAGCGCACATCATCATTATCGCCGTCCCACGAGACGCAGACGGCGCCCCGTTCTGCCAGCAAGCACTGTTTGAACGCACAGAATTGTCATATCGTGACTAGCCGCTTCAGATGAAAGCAAATTAAGAGATAAATGGAAAATGACATACTAACAGCTTAAAGGCTATGAGTGAGCTTTGCTTTGCGAGTGAATTAGTAGAAATGTAACTGTAGTCAACCTGGTACTTCAATAGAAACGGAAAAATAAATGGAAGATATAACCTGGTAATTCTGAGAGCGGTCTGAAATCGAATATTAATTCTTCCCATAAAGTAAATCACCGCTACTTTCCCTATATATATTCACTCACTCACTCACTCACTCACTCACTCACTCACTCACTCACTCACTCACTCACTCACTCATTCACAGTTTTCTGCCTAAGTGTAAGTCTTTCACTCCTAACCCAGCATCCTTGAATTAACTCTCCTTTCCGCTTCCTCTTAGTCTCCGCGTATAATCTGTATATCATCTGATATTTTCTGCCTCGAAATTTCCCCCCTTTTACCATTTCTTCCAGTGAATTCTTCAGTAGACAATTTCTTCTTACCCAGTGATCAACAAATTTCTACATTAGATACCCATATACACAAATATATAACGGGTGTATGCCTGGAAACGTTTCGCTTAGTACAACACCGTTCGAAAAGTGACATGGTCAAGTTAAAGAACGATTGGAGGTGATTCAGAGCTATGTTCAATTAGGCTACATTATAGATGTAATTTAGTGACTTACCTTATAACAAGTGCTAGAACTGTCGACAGTCCCCTCTAATGCACAATAGACATCTTTCGAAAAAATATCTAGACATACACTAAGTTATATTTTGTCTCTATCGGTAGAATTGAACTCTATGCGCATGGTCATGCACGGGAATAAAAGATGGTCGGAGCGTGGTACCACAGACTAGTATATACAGTCACGAAGCTCAATACGTAGTAAATATGCATCCATAGATAGTTGCTAACCACTAGGATCGCTGATATCGCCTCATTACAGACAATGCGAAATAGTACCGGCACAGTCTATTGTTTCTAGCACCCTCACAACTCAAGTTTCGTGACTATATATACTAGACTGTGGTCTTATAAGGCTTTAGTGTTAACAATTTCGTCGTTTTTCAAGATGTCTTGGACGCATTTGTCTGTTGAACTATATTTCTTCACGAAGGGGGGGGGGATAAATAAAGCCAGTAGCATCAACTGTGAAACTCCTAGTACTAAGTTAACCGTTTACTATTAGTTAGCTATGACAAGCGAGATGTATTGCACCTAACTCTAAAGTAGGTAAAGGTAGGCCATGAAGGCGCTTAGGGGACATGGGAATAGAGCCCCATGCTCTCATGATCTCGGCACTAGAATGAGATGGTGTGGTCGGTACCACCACAATCTAGTATATATAGTCACGAAACTTGAGTTGTGAGGGTGCTAGAAACAATAGACTGTGCCGGTACTATTTCGCATTGTCTGTAATGAGGCGATATTAGCGATCCTAGTGGTTAGCAACTATCTATGGATTCATATTTACTACGTATTGAGCTTCGTGACTGTATACCACGCTCCGACCGTCTTTAACTCCCGGTAATCAATTTGATGTGAGAGTAGCGGTGGAATTAAGTAGAAAGCATAATATGAACTACAGTATAGCATGTTTGGCAGAATCAATACAAATGAAAATCGCACACAAGCCTGTCTCGCAAACGATTTATTGTACGTCAAAGTTTTCATTCCTGAAGTTTCCTAAATGGATTACGTTTGTCCAGGAAATGTTGTACAGAATGGACGATAATGAATCTCTCGGCATCATGAAGTTGTCTTCCACTATGAATCGACGACATAACTTACTACACCACTCCTTGATAGTCTTAAAGTCGGCGGATCCTTATTGTACTCACGACGGAAGTTTTTTTTCCACTCTTGGTGAGAGTTGCCTTTTTATAAATTATACATTTTTGGTTCATTACTTGGCTCGGGCGTGTACTACGAAATTACTACATAAACGTTTTGAGTCTGCGATTATTTCCCGACTGGAATCACTCCTATACATCCTAACATTAAATTAAAAATAAGCTTTCAAATGTTGGAGGTTCACGGTAGACACTCTGTATGTCGGTCCAAAACACGAAATAAAGTGAAGGTAGAAAATACTACATGTCACAGAAATCCAACCCCTTGTAATAATAAATATAGAATGGTATGGTGTAGAAATGTTATGTTTATTATTTCAATGGCATGTAGCATGGCGTGAATTGTGGAGTGTTGACAGGCAACATCCAGTGACAATCTTTTAACACCGTTTTTATCCACTGTGAATTGAATGGGATTTTCGACTTTGTCATGAAGTCCATATTTTGACAGTTAAACTACAGTGTTCAAAACTGCCATGCTTTTATGGAATGTTAATCCATAATATATTTTTAAATATGCAGTTTGTTCCTCAAATCCAAATAAATACATCGACGAAAATATCCTAGAACACCGTAGACCCAAATATTGTTGAAAATAAAGAGACTGGTCCAGGATGGTCCAGGAGGCAAAGGTCGTAGAGGCACTTCTTGCGTCCAGTTGGCCATGCCAGAGCGCATCAGTTAGTATCCTAGTAACCCTGCATATATAGGGTTCTGACGATCGATAATAATAATAGCCCGGTAAAACTCCGTAAATCAACAGGCAGGGTTTTTATTAAAACCCATTACTTTTCGCGAAAAACCGTGCGGCTCATCCCCTTTTGCCTTGTCCTCGTTTTTACGCGCCCCCGGCCCGTCCCGTCCCGTCTCCTTGCATCCAACACCTCTATACGGCTGAAATATGCAGGCAATGAGTTTTAGCAGCATGCCAGGGTCCTCGGGGGCCGTCCAAGACTTGCAGAATGACAAATTTTTCTCACCCCACTTCTAACTTTTTTTGCTCCGCCATGTATTTTTTTACCCTCTGGATGCTCATCTCGTGGAAAAGAGCCAAGGGGCACGCGCGAAGGGTCGTTTTAAGTCGTTGTCTGGTCAGTTCAGTGCCCGCCCGCCATTCTTTTCTCCTCCTGTTTTAATCAGCAAGTCTCGTTCTCTTGAATAGAGGTTAAGGGATGAGGGAAGATCTCGTGTTATTATAAAGTGTTACGACAATGGGTATGACCTGCAGGGGGTTGGCAAGGATGGGAATGAAATTAAAAAGATAACACACAAATAAAGCAAGCCCTTTCTACCGTTGGAAATTCTATACAGACTGAACAGAGTAGTACAGACGAAGGCACAAAACAAAGTGCAATACTAGTGCTAGCAACACGGCCACATTCAAATTAATTGCGCGAGATAATTCCTTTGTCTTTTTCCACGAGCGGAAGAGCGAATCCCTCTCTCAGCTATTTGCAGAATCTGATTCGCCTCAGGACTAGGGAGTTTGAGCATATTACAACTACAGATTACACGAGAAAGGGATCAGGATTCGACCTCCTGCAGTTTTTAAAAGATCTTTGTGGGTAAAGTGAAAATAGGGTAGGTTTATCAGTACTTCGGTTCACCATGTTCCTTAAACTATAACCTACCTTTATAGTAAAGTTTTATATCTTGATTACATAACTTTTAACACTATACCACTTCGGAATATGTATTATATAGCTTTCGCGTGTTAAATATAATAGTACCTGGTTGACTAGTTTCAGCCTTTAAAATTTGAGGAGAAAAATTTGCTACGGCGCCGGGGATCGAACCCGGGTCCTTGGTCTACGTACCAAGCGCCCTGACCACTGAGCTACGCCGAACTCAATCCACAGCACCGGACCGAATTCCTCTCCTACAGTGTTTCCCTTTTGTGGCTTGACTCCAAGTTGAGCATATAAGTTGACGTTTAAATTTCAAGTCAACTGCCATTATGGAAGGAGCGCACTCAGTTGAGTGACTAATGGCCGGGATTCCGCAGTAAAGTGCACAGCAATCTGTACAGAATCATGCACTGCTAGCTAGACGAATTTACTAAAGACCCGGGTTCGATCCCCGGCGCCGTAGCGAATTTTTCTCCTGAAATATTAATTGTCACTATAACAGATATTATTCTGTTGGACCAATTAATAACATCTTTAGTAGTTTCAGCCTGTTATGGGCCATCTTCAGAACTGGTTGGTGTTGGTCTTGGCGCTTTTTGTTTGCGTTTTCTGTCGGGGTGTGTTTGTGTAGTGTAATGTGGAGTCAAAGAGTGTGTGTGTGTGTGTTCTGAAATTGAGTTGCGTGTTGAGAATTTCATCACACATCCAATTAAATTCTTAAAACACAAAACAGGCTGAAACTAGTCAACCAGGTACTATAATATTTAACACGCGAAAGCTATATAATACATATTCCAGAGTTTTACAGTGTTTTTGAATAAGGTATTACTATAATTCATCCATCAATGTTGAGTGTCTAATCCCAGTGACACTAGTGTTATTTTCTCCACTGTACAGATAATGCTGAGGTACAGAAATATTAGTATTTATTTATTTATTTAACCTGGTAGAGATAAGGCCGTCAGGCCTTCTGTGCCCCTCTACCAGGAGATTCCAACTATAATATGAATAATAAAATTACAATTAGTATTAAATTTACAATTACAATTACAGTAAAAATCAAAGTACGAAAAGATTACCTGACTAATGAGAGCTAGATAATTTATCATAGAAAAACAAAGAATATTTTATATTTACTGAATTACAAATTAAACCTAGAATAACAAAATTGTATAGTGATGAAATTACTGAATATTGAAATATTTTGTGATAGATCAAGGAAACTATTTACAAGAAATCAATTAGTGACCAAGTGCCTAGCAAGTTTGCGTTTGAATTCAATTTTATTTCGATAGTCCCTGATGCTAGCAGGTAGCGAATTCCAGAGTCTTGGCAGGGCTATTGTGAAAGAGGATGAGTATGAGGAGGTGCGATGGATGGTATTGTTAGTATTGTTTCATGACGAGAGCGTGTGTTCAGATTATGGTGGGACGAAAGGTAAGTGAAGCGAGACGACAGGTACGAAGGAATCGAAGAGAAAGAGAAGTGAATGTACTTTTTTTTTCTTATCTAGTTTAAGCCAACGTGTTGCTTCCAGGGATGGGGTAATATCATATTTACGAACATTGCTTACAAAACGTACACACAAATTATGAGCACGTTGAAGTTTCGTTTTGTTGTCGCTAGAGAGGTCAGTCAGTAAAATGTCAGCATAGTCAAAATAGGGAAATAGAAGTGTCTGCACAAGGGACTTTTTTAAGCAAGAGGGGAGATGAACATTTATCCTTTTTAGCACATGGATAATAGAATACATATCTCTCTTCACTGGTAGGACCAGCATAGTTTTTAACGTGAAAGGTTTAAGTGGACACCTCTTCGAGAAAAATTTCAGTTACGAGTACGACAAGGATGCCGTTTATCGCCTGACATGTTCAACATCTACTTGGATGATTTAGTGAAGAACTCTTTCCAGAACGTGGGAGGGGTGATAGTGGAGGTATGAAAATAAAGTTTATAAGATTTTCTGATGATATGGCGTTGTTATCAGAAGAGGAGACAATACTAAGGGACATGATATTGAAACTAAATGAACAGTATGAGATGAAGGTAATTGCAAACAAGACGAAGACAATGGTTATCGGAAGAAAAATAATGGAAATTAACGTGCGAATTCGAAATGAGACAGTGCAAAAAGTGGAAGCTTCAAATATTTGGCGTCTACTATATTCAGTAACATGGGCTGCTGCCAGGAAGTCAAAAGGAGGATACAATGGCCAAAGAAGCTTTTAATAGAAAAAAGGAGTATCTTCTGCGGACCTCTGGAAAAATAAATAAGGAAAAAAACTAATGAAGTGCTTATTTCGCTAGATAATGCGCTTCCACCTTCTTGTATTAGTTCTGCTGGAATTTTATCGATACCTGGAGACTTATACTTTTTCAGATTTTCTGTCGCAATTTCGACTTCAGAAAGTGTGGGTTCGGGTATAAATGGCTCAGCAGTTTGTATTTGAATTTCGTCCCGATCATTTCTATCTGGCCTATGCACAGCTGTCAAAAAAAAAAAAAAAAAAAAAAGTGGCCGCACTCGTGAACAGCGAATATTTTCAAAGTCCACTTCGGGTCGCGGCGATATTACACGATGCATGTGCTTGTACAAGCACTTCCCGAACTATGAAAGTGTTCCATGTCTGCGCCTCGTAGGCCAGCGGTAGAGTGCTTGTTTAATGATTCAAAGGTTGTGGGTTCGGGCCTTCTTCAAGTTTTCATTTTATTTTTTTATCGTTCTTTAGCGATGTAAATGCTATTCAAATTATCATTTATATTCAGTTATCGTTCTTTATGGATATCACGTTATTTATATTTTGTTATCGTTCTTTAGAGATATGAATAAAATTCAAGTCATCATTTGTATTCTGTTATTGTTTTATAACGATATGAATAACAATTATTATTATTGTATCTCCAATGGTGGTTAGCCCTATTTTACATATGTATGTTAGGGCTATAGTTTCATACACAAAAAATATAAGCATAAAGAGAAATAGAAAAGAAAATTAAATTAGCTTACGCGATGTAAACAAAACATAACAAACCGTAAATTAGGCATTGCGATTGCAAAATAAATATCAGGTATCAATTTGAAACATACAAAAACATTAACAACACACATACGTAACACTTCTATAACACAAATACGCAGCTTTCCGTACCATACATCTTAAATTAATACACAATAGTCATACAAACACAATCAAACTATAATTACGACATTGCGACGACATCAAGCATCACATAACTGACTCATATACATAACAAATCAAGCATCCGTTACAACACATACACTTCAACATAGTAACCACACTTTTAAAAGTTACAAATTTGGCTCCAAGAAGAATAAATAGGACACTGTTACTAATTACTATTCTTCTACAATTTCTTAAATACATCTGTAATAAATCTGTGAAATTCCGATATGAATAATATTCACGTTTTTTATATTGTTATCGTTCTTTAGCGATATAGATAATATTCAATTTATCATTTATATTCTGTTTTCCTTCATTAGCATTATAAAATAGTATTCAAGTTATTTATATTGTTATTGGTTCTTTCGCAATATAAATAATATGTATTTTATGTAAGTAATTATTATAACACAAATAACCATCTTTCTTTGTAAAATAGGTTATTTTATTTAGATAATTAAATAAGTATTATATAATATCTTATATTAAATAAACAAACCGATATTTATCATTTATATTCTGTTATCGTTCTTTAGTGATACTGTATAAATAATATTCAAGTTATTTATATTGTAATCGTTCTTTAGCGATATAAATAACATAAATTTAATATTAGGTTTGGAAAAATCCAGTTGCATAATACTGGTATTAGTTTTTCTTTTTGTATTATTACATTATACTATCTTGAACAACAATAAAATGAAAAGGAGTAACGAGGAATTGAACCTGAGACGTTGACATCTAAATTTCGACGTTCGTCCGCTGAGCTACGAGGGCAAAAGTGTGGAAACATTTTCGGAAAAATTGGCCCAATCACACTCTAAGATTTTCTGATGATTCGTAGAAGCTAGTCCAGGATGAGGGGGGCAAAGGCTAATTGACATTTCCCGGTCTCTGATCGGGTCAAACATCCTGATAGAATTAATATTTAACCCTTGCCGTGACTTTCGGTGAAGTCCGGAGAGCCCAATTAGTCAAATCCACTCTCCTCATCTCCACGCTTGGGTTCCCTGGAATTTAATAAGATGCGAAAGAGATAGTGGTGTGCGGAAAGCAACGGGATATTACCGCATTTAGGCCTATCCTTCCCAAGAAAAACTGCAAACATGAACAAAGGAAGATTTAATAGAAGAAGAAGGATATTCTGCGTACCTCTGGAAAAAGAACTAAGGAAGAGACTAGTGAAGTGCTTTGTGTGGAGTGTGGCATTGTATGGGGAAGGAACATGGACATTGCGACGAAATGAAGAGAAACGAATTGAAGCATTTGAAATGTGGATGTGGTGAAGAACGGTGCGTGTGAAGTGGACAGACAGAATAAGAAATAAAATTGTGTTTGAAAAAGTGAGTGAAGAAAGAATGATGCTGAAACTGATTAGAAAGAGAAAAAGGAATTGGTTGGATCTCTGGTTGAAAAGAATAATAGACGTCATTAGGATATGTGGATCATATGCGGAGACTAAGAGGAAGGCAGAAAATAGGAAAGGTTGGAGATTGCTGGGTTTGCAATGAAAGACCTGCCCATGGACAGAACACTTATGTATGTTCAGAATGCCTGGAATATCGTGTCTAAGAACAGTCGCTATTTGCAAAGACTAGTCGATTCCATGCCCACTCGACTGCAAGATGATCGAGATAAGAGGAAGATAGACTAAATATTGAATTGTGGCTTTTTGTTTTGTTTATTGAACGCTTAATTGTTTGAATGTTTTAAGGCCGACGCCAGTAAATTTGTTTTGTTTATGTCACGAAAGATATTTTTATTGAGAATAAAATCTTTTTTCTTTCCATTTGCAGCCACAATATCATAATGATAAAGTCATGGCATAATATATTAATGAACCTGATGTTAATTACTAAAATAATCGTAAAAGAGAAAGGAGCCATTATGTATAGTTTGTCTCTCTCAAAAACATAACAAAAAAGAACATAAAAAGCACGAGGTTGTAGTCGAACGCAGGATCTCATGAATAAGAGGCCTGAACGCTACCATTACGCTATCGAATCACAGAGAGAATACTTCAATTATAACTGTAGATATCAGGCAACGTGGTCCAACAACATGTAACATCGCCTGTCTCCGAATTATAGCGAAGATACCCGAAGGGAACTTTGTTTCAGGAGAGCGGCCACTTTTTCTTTTGACAGCTGTACATTTAGTAGTCCCCCAAAATAGTTTTTCCATCTGTTCAGGATTAAATGAGAGTCTGCAAGCAAGTCACCATTCTCATTCTTGATCACGTTTACCCTTGCCTGATATCCGTTCTTAAATTCCTTTATACTCTTATATAAATCTCGAATGTTTTTATTCTTACTATTTGTTTCTACCTCATTCATTTTTTCCTTCAAATAACCTCTCTTTTTATTCCTCAGGCCACCTTATGATCCCTGTTTTAAATAACGTATTTTGAATGCTGCTACTACTACTACTACTACTACCACTGCTGCTGTTACTGCTACTACTACTACTACTACTACTACTACTACTACTACTACTACTACTACTACTACTACTGCTGCTGATACTGCTGCTGCTACTATGGCCTAACAGCCCAATGTTGGGCCCTAGCCTCCTCTAGCTTCTTCCTCCATTTTTCCCTATCCATCGCCATCTTTCTCCATGTCGCGCTTCCAAAGAAGAGTCTGGAGTCAGCCGTAACTGCATCAATCCACCTATCTTTAGGTCTTCCAACAGGTCTCCTCCTATAAATCTTTCCTTCCAAAATTTTCTTTGGTATTCTCTGCTCTTCCATTCTGTAAACATGCCTCGCCCATTCCAGTCTCCTCAGCTTAATATGTGTGACTATATCTATCGATCCATATAGTTCATACAGTTTCTGGTTGTATCGTATTCTCCATTGTTAATTCTCTTATATAGGACGGAATATTCTTCTGAGTATCTTCCGTTCGAACCTCCCCAACATACCTTGGGCCACTCGGTCCCAGGGGCTATAAATATGGAATCTGGTCCTCCAGGTTCGGGGGTTGGATCGCAGGGCTGACACCCCTGCATCCGTAAAAATCCATCATGTCAAGAAACCTCTACAGAAGCCTCGGAACCTGTTCATTTTGAATGCTTTATGGCCTAAAATCTAAGATAGAACAAACTTAATATATATTCCAATTTTCATATAAATCGGTTCAATCATTATCGCGTGAAAAGGTAACAAACATCCAGACAGACAGTCATAGAAATAAAAATTTCAAAAATGCTATTTTTGGTCTCAGGATGGTTAATTATACATGTTAACACCAATTATTTTTGGAAAATCGAAAATTACTAGAAAAATTTTGGTTACAGATTTATTAATAGTATAGATTTTATCTGAAACAGTTCAGAACATCTTTCTACTCATCATCTTTCAGCATATCTATTCCACGCCTCTGGAATTCTCTCCCTGACCATGTCAGAGACTGTCGGACAATATCAAAATTCAAATTTAAATTAAAAAATCATATTCTAGTTCATGGAATTGCTTGTTGAACACCTGTCAGGTTGCGCAACTTCGGCTTAACCCATGACATATTGTAACTATGTTGTAAAATTGACAATTAATATGTAATGTATTTATTATTATTATTATTATTATTATTATTATTATTATTATTATTATCAGTTATCAATTATCACTATCATCATTGCTATCTCTGTTTTTTTTTCTTTTTTCTTGTATTAGCTCGATGAGAGCTCTGTAGTGTTCTTTTGACTCTGTTGACCCTCTATATTGCTTTAACTTAATTTGTATTATTTTCATCAGTGTTTGTATTTCTTTTTTGTATTTATATGTGCTACCTGGTAGGATGGACGAGAAGGCCTTATGGCCTTAATCCTGTCAGATTAAAAAAAAAGTAAATAAATAAATGAGTAAATAAATTAGTAAATAAATAAATAAATAAGTAAATAAATAAATAAGTAAATAAATAAATAAATAAATAAATAAATAAATAAATAAATAAATAAATAAATAAATAAATAAATAAATAAATAAATAAATAAATAAATAAGTAAGTAAGTAAATAAGTAAATGAGTAAATAAATAAGTAAGTAAATAAGTAAATGAGTAAATAAATAAGTAAATAAGTAAGTAAATAAATAAATAAATAAATAAATAAATAAATATGCGAGCTGAAATTTCTGACTACTTTCTACAGCATCCGATCCGCTTGAGATCTTTTCAAGTTTCGAGCGCGAATTCCACTACTGCGAAACCCAGACTGGACGTGATATAGAGAAACTGTTGGAAGACTTGGGCGAAGTCCCGAGCAGAGCTGTGATTGCGACGCTATATTACTGACGCACTATCTATTCCGTACTTGGAGCGGCTCTGGTCGCCATCTGTGGCGAACCGGTCATTTCCTCAAACAAAAACGTGCCACGAAGAGGCTGAAAAATAAGACAACAAAGCTTACTACATGGGAGCAAAAAGTAGGACGGTCCAGGATGAAGTTTTTGCGCCCCTACTACTTGTGTGTATGTGTGTGGTGTTGGAGAAAGTTTTATTGCTTGTAGAGTGCGCCGGGTGTGATGCCCCCTGACGTCAGATTCCCGCCTGATGCCTTTTGGTGTGTATGTGTGTGTGTGTGTGTGTGTGTGTGTGTTGGTGAAGATTTTCTCATTTTGGCTCAAGAAGCTTCAGGAGGAGAGCGGTTGTAAGGGGTGCAAGAGGGTTTGAACGTGCAGCTGTATTTTTAAGGGGGGGGAGGGTTGCTCGACCCATGCATGTCTCGGTCATGGTATTCTATTGAAGATATCAATTGTAAACACATACGCCACAAGCGATTGTGCTACTACACAGCATTTTGTGTTTAATAAGTCTCTGAAAGAGTACCCTATACGTGACTCCAGTAAAATCTTTCCTACGGGATTGTCTGTGAACAAATTGAAGTAGCCATACTGGAAAGGATTTTCTTGCTTTATTTCTTCTTTTAATTGATAAATTTGTCCTCCTCTGTATCATAACGGAAAGTACACTGCTCCGCCGATTTAGTAGAATGGGTTTGAGTCTAAAGAAAGCAGCAAAACAGTATAAATTGCCTGTTTTGATGAGAATCCAAGCCCCCGAATACCGGTAAGGCATCGTGTCACAAACACGTTTACGTCTGAGTATTTCTCAAAAAGTAAATATTATTCAACGCCTCGAAAACGGCGAAAATATTAAGGATATTCCTGGAGAGTTTAAGGTAATATTAATTTTGTTTTTTTCCTTTGTTTGTTTGTTTGTTTCTTTCTTTCTCTCTTTTTTTCTTTTTTATTTTTTCTTTCTTTCTTTCTTTCGTTCGTTCTTTCCTTGTTGTTTATTTAATGCTTTAATTAATTTACCTAAATACCTACTTACCTACTCATCTATTCACCTGTTTTTATTTTAGTAGGTTATTTTACGACGCTTTCTCAATAGCTTAGGTTATTTATCGTCTGAATGAGATGAAGGTGATAATACCGGTGAAATGAGTCCGGGGTCCAGCACCGAAAGTTACCCAGCATTTGCTCATCTTGGGTTGAGGGAAAACCCCGGAAAAAACCTCAACCAGGTAACTTGCCCCGACCGGGAATCGAACGTTGGCCACCTGGTTTCGCTGCCAGACGCGCTGACCGTTACTCCACAGGTGTGGACATTCACCTGTTCGTTTACTTAATAATAATAATAATAATAATAATAATAATAATAATAATAATAATAATAATAATAATAATAATAAATAAATTAAGCTTCTCTCATGGAAAGGTTGCCAGATTTGACAAGCGTATTACATATAATTTGGAAACACACCTAAAAGGTAAAATGATTTACATTTGAAACGATTAGGGACTCGAATATACAAAACGTCAGAAAAATTTAGCCTACATCTAAATAGCGTTTGTGCTCATTTACAGTTAAGAAAGGGACAGTAGTATCATCGGATATGTTAGAATGATTTGAATGACATATACTGCGAGAAAAATAATAGTACGTATTTATTGGCATTGATATCTAAACCAATCAATAGCCATTGGTTAAGATAACTTGAAATTTCCACTATCACTTCCATACAAGTGATTTCTCAATATCTGAACCGATCCTTTGAGGGCACTAATGGCTATTTCCTTCACCATGCAGTGTGTTAGCCCCAGGTTTTACATTTGTTGTCAAAGAAGGAGGGTATGGTACCTCGTGCTCCCACCATCAGACCTATTACATCAATGTGGGACAGGCTATATTTATCTTTATAGAACGGGATTGTAGGCTCATAAATCCATTTCTTTTCACTGTCCACTTCATGCGGTTGATCTGCACGTGTCTCAAATGTGATGGTGGGATCGAGAATGTATGCCGAGTTGTTCTTAATGGCAATGATACCAATTCGCCGAACACTTCCTTGTGTGACTAGTCCATGCACCTTTTGTTCTAGAAAATAAAATTAATTTGTTTTAACGTTGTGTTACATTCGCTTTTTTAAAATGAATGTATTCATTCATTCATACTTAATTCATAGTTTTCTGCCCACGGGCAGGTCTTTCACTGCAAACCCAGCATTCTCCAATCTTTCCTATTTTCTGCTTTTCTCTTAGTCATTGAATTTAAGTTGAAATAACAACTCTTAAATACCCATTACCTTATGAGCGATTTTTATTGTCCATAATATTCCTGCATTTCCATGTTATAACTAACCATAATGCTTGCTGATTGCAGGGAACTTGCTCCGCGTGTTATATCTAAGTAGACAGATTTTGGCTTTCTCCTAAATCGACGGAGCTGTGTATTGTGTTGTTCGGAAATTTGACTTTGAGATTTTTGGGGAAATAAAAGTTTTCGAATCTCTTAAATTTATCAAAATTAGATTTTGGCTATGCCGTCTATGTACGGTGATTTCACTTAAAATGTTGGTCGATTTTATTTATAGGCTTACTATTTATTATTTGGAAGTAGTCTAAGTTTATCCAGGGATGCACTTCTATAATGCAAGTTGATTAAAGATACATAGGTATCACAAACAGAAATTGGGGAAAAAATGGAATTTATCGTAAATATTATATTAAATGTATTTCTTGCATTCAAGAAGACATCTTGCTTTCTCTCTTATATCGAATTATGCACACTTCAATCCCTTCTTATTTATTCAGCAGTTTCCATACTCTCTCTCGCTATCATAATATCAATATTCGATCACAATACGGTAACACGCTAGAAATTCCACTCCAGATATCATCTCTGTATTCCTTATCCTTCACAATTACCACTTCTCGTCACTGGAACTGTCTGCTGCCTGAAGTCTAGGGCTGCCGAACCTTGAAATCTTCAAAATCTCGGGTAGAAAATTATCTTTTGACGAGCTGCCAAACTAACTTACTCTTATGACAAGTGTTGTATGTTTCCACGCATTTTCTACAATTAGACATTCTAGTAATATTTACCTTATTTGATTTTTAATTTTTTTTACCTTTTCTTTTTAGTTTCATTAATTTGGTTTATAATGCCTATCATGTTATGTCTGTCATGTAAGAACTCATTTCGTTTTACGTTACATAATTTTTTTGTGTGCGTACACAAAAATCATGTTTATTATATGCTCTATAATAATAATAATAATGATAATAATAATAATAATAATAATGATAATAATAATCCGTGACGCCACAGCCCTTGTAGGACCCAAACCGACCAGCCGGCTGCTGGCCTCACGCACACATGCCGAAGCAGAGATGAACGATCATCCAACTAGAATGGAGGTATCGTGTGGTTAGCACGATGATCCCCCCACCCGTTATAGCTGGCTTTTGAAAAAGGATTTTGCTACCTATTGTAGCTCACCAAGTGAATCACGATGCTGGGTGGACACCGGTCCCATACACTGGCCGAAATTTCATGAGAAAATTTCTTCCCCCATGAGGACTCGAACCAGCGCACATTTCGTAACGCGGGTCATAGGCAGAATGCCTTATATCACGACGCCACGGCGCAGGACTGTATGCTCTATAATTCACTATATTATTATTAAGTTATTATTATTATTATTATTATTATTATTATTATTATTATTATTATTATTATTATTATTATTAGGAACATTAAATCCAGATGTTTGAGATGGGCAGGGAAAGTAGCACGTATGGGCGAACCAAGAAATGCATATAGAGTGTTAGTTGGGAGGCCAGAGGGAAAAAGACCATTGAGGAAGCCGAGACGTAAATGGGAAGATAATATTAAAATGTATTTGAGGGAGGTGGGATATGATGATAGAGACTGGATTAATCTTCCTCAGAATAGGGACCAATTGGGGGGGGGGGTTGTGAGGGCGGCATTGAACCTCCGGGTTCCTTAAAAACCAGTAAGTATTATTATTATTATTATTATTATTATTATTATTATTATTATTATTATTATTATTAGGAAGTAATTGAGTAAAAATATATGAATTAATTAATTAAATGAGCAATCAGAATGTCCTTAGATATCTTTTTTTGTTTCTGAGAAATGGATTACATATTATAATATTATGCAGAAGTATTTTTACTTTTGTTGTGAATTTTTTTAATTCAGCTATAATCAGGCGTGAAAGACCCGGAAACATTTCCACTTCGTTGTGAAGGATTTATTACTCGTAGGCAAACTATGAGAGAAAATCTGGAAGACATAGAATGAAAAAACAGGGATTTGTTCTGAGTATTACAATATACCATTAGCAGACCATACTTTTGTTATATAACCATCGATTTCCGTAAATAGGAAAATTATATCAGAAAAGATTACACATATAATAGATATCTGTTATATAAATTTGTCTTTTTATCTTAATTAAAATTTATTAATTTTTTCAGCCAATTAATGAAGTAAATCTATCCGGCACTGATGAAACTGATTATAGCGAGAAGGGAGTTTGTCGATATTAATACGAGAATTTGCTATGGAATTACCTGAATTTATTCTTATAGTTGAGGAAAACCTTATATTGAAACTTCATTAGATAATAAACCAAAGCGGGAATCGATCTCATTCCCGAGCAAATCTTCAAAGCACATGCGCTCCCTACTCCTAGGCTACAGGCAACCACGATAACTTTTTCAGAATGTGAACCATAGAATAATAGAAAATATAGACTGACTGACTGGCTTGTCGCTTAGTCCAATGTGTTCTTGGTTTATAATGAAAATTTATACTGTTAAAACTTAAACATTGTAAAACAGACCTCTCTCACCTTGAACTGATTTGAATTTTTCCTGTGACTTTACTCGTTCATGCTTAATTAAGTGTTAGCTGGCTCGTTACGCGATAAAGGTGTACACAGTCGAACAGCGTGTGTACCTTGTTCGTAAATATTGGCAAACGCGTTCATTTAAAGCGTGGCAAGGAGCATTTTGGAACATTTGGTGAACGAAGTGTTTCAGAAATAGTACAAGGAAATTCGAGCTAACAGTAGCGTTGTTAATCGACATTAACGAGGCTGAACCTGTCTGAACACATGATACAGGACGTGAGGGAGATGCTTCAGACATCATTGCCAAGATAATTGAGCAGAATTTTCCCCCAAAATATCTTTCATATTCAACGTGCCAAAATGTTACAGTGAAAACGAAACTGTACCCTTACCATGTAAAGTTGAATCAAGAATTGCTTGTGAAGGACCTGAAAAAGTCTCCAGTTTTGGTTATAGTCTTGACTTTATAACTGAAAGTCATGCAATTTTGTATTAACTTGGTTCATAGATGGATCATATTTTCATCTATGAAGCAAACATTCTGATGGGGACAGATAAAAAAGTTAATTTTTTTCTTACACTATGTTAATAATATCAAAAGAAGTGCTTATACAAATCATGGCCACTCGACCGCAATTACGAGGCCGTCCAGAAAGTGATTTTCCCTGGGGTTGTTTACAGAAAAAACACAATTTCATGGAAATATTTATTGGAACAGATACAGGAATTCTTGCACTACCTTTCAACATATTTTTCGCTGGAATTAAGACATTTGTCATACGGTGGGATCAAGAGAGAGATGCACAACACGACACAAGGATACAAATATTGATCCTATGGTATGACAAATGTCTCAATTCCAGTGGGGAATATGTTGAAAAATAGTGCAACAATTGATGTATCTGTTTCAATAAATCATTGCATGAAATTGTTTTCTGTTAAACGGCCCCAGGGAAAATCACTATCTGGACGGCCTCTTAATTGCGGTCGAGTGGCCAAAATTTGTACAACCACTTGTTTTGATATTACTAACATGGTGGAAGAAAAAATTAACTTTTTTATCTGTCCCCATGAGAATGTTTGCTTGTAAGCTGGTATTTAAACTCTCAAAAGAAATTAGTATGAACAGAAGAAAACTCGCATAACGTACTATACTAGACAAAAATATTGTCTTCGTTCAAGTTGTCCCAACGCGCAGTTCACATGAGCAAGTAGACGAAGATTATTAATCAATAAAGGTTTAATGGGATTTATACCAAGAATAACTATATGGTGGTTTTTACTAAGATCTTGTAATATAGCTGCTCCACCTTCATTAAATTTACTGGGTGAAATTAGACTATTAAATAGTTTGGTAGGTTGATCATGATTAACTATGTACACTTTAATATTTTTATCTTTTTTTAGTGCTGCTTATACTTTATACCTTTATACCTTGAAAAAATGCACAACAGATGGCAGTAGTTTTGAACAGACACTTTTGACTTTGGGCATGAGCGATGTTTAATTTTTAGATTTAGAAATATTCTAGCCGAGCAATCTTTTTGTTCAGCATTTTGCATTCAAATCTTTTAATTCGGATTTAATCTGTGTAATATCTTCTTATTTCTTTTCCTTATGACAAACTGTTATTCCATAATAAGCCTGCATCAAAATATTAAACACATTTCTTGAATAGTTTAAAAGATTATGAGCTAATCCACGGTTATTTTGCACAAGATTGTATAAGGTGTCACATCTCAAAAGTATGAGAGGAACTGAAGCTTCTTGAAATCAAATAAACGTAGTAAATATTTGCCCGAAAAAGGTCCTTATAATTTAACACAATCACCCTTCAGTCTATGAGAGTTTTTTTTAGGAAATGTGTCATCTTTTTATTCAGTATGTTCCATTGCAGTAATGCAATACTACACACATTTGTTGCTACACTATTTTTACATTCTGTCTGATCTTAAAAAAAAAAGAAACTAATAGCAAACTATTTGTAAAAGTAGTAGTGCTTTGACTATTTACAATATTTACAAGGATGTAAAATCAGCTGACTGATAGGGTTTATGAATTACTTATTATTTTTATACAGTATATCTGACTTGAATACTAATATTAGTAGTAATACGAGTGCTAATCTAAACCAAAGTAGTATTTTCACTATTTACAATAATTACACTGTTGTGCAGTCTATTGACTAAATAAAGTTCATTAATTCCTTATAATTCTTTTAATATGTCTGACTTTAATACTAATACCCGTAGTAAAGCTAATACTAATTTTAACACTGCCGTGAAGTCTATTGACTGAATAATGTTCATGAATTACTGACAATTATTTTAACATATCTAACTTGAATACTAATACTAGTAGTAATAGTAATACTAATTTTAACTAGAGTAGTATTTTCACTATTTACAAGAATTACTCTGCTGTGAAGTCTATTGACTTAATCAAGTTTATAAATTGCTTATCATTATTTTAATATATCTAACTTGAATACTAATACTAGTAGTAATACTAATACTAATTTTAACTACAGTAGTATTTTCATTATTTACAATATTTACACTGCTGTGAAGTCTATTGACTGAACGAAGTTTCTGAATTCCTTATAGTGTTTTAACAAGAGTTTCTCATGTGATACTGGCCAAATATCTTGATTTCTATATATTCCCTTCTTCAGTATATAGTAAATAATCTATGAGGGTTATTTAGTTCAGATATATACTGCTATACAAAATCATTACACCCTTGAAAGAAGCTATACTACAAGAAGTTACAGCCATTAGTGAGGACAGTATCAAGTTATGCTACGGAAATTCGAAGTGCCGATCGGTTGTGATAAATTTTAAGAATCATCTATTTTACGTTAAATTTATCTGCGTACAATTTTCCAATGCAAACTAAAAGTAGTCCGTTTCATAGTTTAGAACAAATCGCTGGTCATATTACTGGAGGATTCTTATGATGTGTTGTATGTGTTATGGAATTTCCTTATAATCGATGTTAATACAGCGTTGTTAACTACCAATAAAAATATATGAAATGATAGAGTTTGTAATAGTAAATAACTATAAGCCTACAATGAACAGAAAAACACAATTTCAAGTCACACAGAGTTTGTGTGCACTCGATGTGGGTCTCTGGCATCTCGTCAGCCCACTCGAGTTGTGTGGATATACAGTTTGGGGAAAAATTGAGACGATGTCGGGTGGAGTTCCTGGGTAGCTCAGTCGGTAGAGCGTTGGTGCGTTCAACCAGAGGCCCCGGGATCGATACCCGGTCCCGGAAGAATTTTTCCCTTGAAATTATTCAAATCTGCTTCTCAGGAAGCTTTACCTGAAAACTATATTTGCATAATAAGCCTACAGTGTTTGTGCGCTTTCTATTAAAAGTTGTGTTCAAAGAGAATATATAAATTATCACAATGCGGAAGAGTAGTTATAATTGTAAACATTATCTGCAGAACGGCGATTATTCTGAACATAGTAGCAGCATTTCATTTCCTAATAATTTTCGACATGATTAAAAATGGATGGAATAGGCTGGCTTTAACCTCCAGGTGATGGCATATGATGCGAGTTATTGCTTTGGCAGTCAAAACGCACACATTTAATACGCGGATAGCATGACACGCCATAATATTGATAGGTCAAAATGCCACCTACATTGATACCTCCATATCTCTTGGTCACGGGAACCAAATGGAAAACTGACAGTTCATTTTGTAATTATTCCGCGGGACTATCTCCAACGCTGTTCAGTGTTCGGTCATCATCATCATTGGCGCAGTAATCTACTGAATGATGTTATGCCCCTTCCATTTATTTGCTCTATTACGCAGTTTTATTGTCATACCTTTGTTTTGCAATAGTGCCACTTCAGAGGGCGAAGTCAGTTACATTGTATTTAAAATTGTCTCTGACGATATATTATTTATTTTATTTCTAGCAAGATTCAGAAAAAGTTACGAATTTTACGAACTACGTCCACATTTAGTTAATAGCTTTCAGTTTTTTTCGCATATTGCTTTTTTGAACGTTACAGAGAAAGACTCATTTTAATTCATTTTATACATTTGGTGTAAACATTTAAGCATGTTATTCTACGCTTGAAACTTTCACACTTTTGATATACTTTTATTGTGACTACTGTTGAAAAATGTGTACAGCTATATAATAGTTTTGATTTGTTTGCAAGTATGATATATTCGTCGAAAGCGTAAAAATGACAGTTTTCATTTATACGAGTAATTCTTGTTTTGCTAGGAAGCAAAACAAAATTGTTACAGATTTACAGTTTTAACTTTATATCTATAGTTCAGATAGGGACTTCGAACTTTCAGACGAAAGCCAAAATTTATTTTTATATTTTAAAATCTTTATGCCAGCCTTTTCATATAGATTGGACAACTTGAATACATAATATAAAGAGAACAGAATTGGCCGTACGTCAAAATAAACATGTAAGATATTATAGGATTAGTATTTGAAGTGAATATTTGACGTTCCAAATAAAACAGCCCAAATCTAGAAAACTAGGGTGCTATTCATAGACATTTCGCTAGCGCGCTACGAGCGTGCTAAACAGGATTCATATCATATCATATCGCTGACACTGGTTTATGAGTACGAAAAACGTTAGTTCGCTGATCATCCACCGAAAGCCCGCGCTAAGAATGTCTATGAATACAGCCCCTAGATTTTACAGGAGGTTTTTTTTTTTCAATTATTCATGTCTGGTTTTAATTTTATTAACAATATTTTTAAGTTATAATTCCACATAGTCAAACTTCATATAGCATCAAGTTTTAATGTTTGTGTGATTGTTGGGTACAGAATAATTAAGGCTTATTTCAGCTTGACTTGGCACGTTGTTTTCGTTTTTCTTTTACTTATTCTTTGCTATACTGAATTAAACTTTGGTTCATTATAAATATACTAAATAAACAAAAATTCACATAAACAATAAAAAAGTCTACACAAAATATATTTCAAAACAAAAATAGAAAATTAGGCTATATCTTAACATCCATTATAAGGAAATTCCATATAATCATAAGAATACTTGAGTAATACTAGACGCTCCTTTTCCTATTAAAGCTTCCTTTGCCATTGTTATCCTCCTCCTGACTTCCTGGCTACAGCTCATATTACTGTTCATAGTACATCCGAAGTATTTGAAGTTATTCACTTGCTCTACTGCCACATTTAGAATTCTCAAGTTTACCTTCTTCATATAATATAATATAATATAATATAATATAATATAATGTAATATAATATAATATAATATAATATAATATAATATAATATGGCTTTTAAGGAACTCGGAGGTTCATTGCCGCCCTCACATGAGCCCGCCATTGTTACCTATCCTGTGCAAGATTAATCCAATCTCTATCATCATATCCCACCTCCCTCAAATACATTTTTATATTATCCTCCCATCTACGTCTCGGCCTCCCCAACTAACTCTCTATATGCATTTCTGGATTCGACCATACGTGCTACATGCCCTGCCCATCTCAAACATCTGGATTTAATGTTTCTAATTATGTCAGGTGAAGAGTACAATGCATGCAGTTCTGCATTGTGTAACTTTCTCCATTCTCCTGTAACTTCATCCCTTTTAGTCCCAAATATTTTCCTGAGAACCTTATTCTCAAACACCCTTTCAGATTTTTTGACAGCAGATTAGATGACAAAATCTTCTCAACCGAATAATAACAGGCATTTCCCATATTTATTCTGCGTTTAATTTCCTTTCGAGTGTCATTTATATTTGTTACTGTTGTTCCAAAATATTTGAATTTTTCCACCTCTTCGAAAGATAAATCTCGAATTTTTATATTTCCATTTCGTAGAATATTCTGGTCACGAGACATAAACATATAGCCTACTTCGTCTTTTTTTGGGATTTACTTCCAAACCTATTGCTTTACTTGCTTCAAGTAAAATTTCCGTGTTTTCCCTAATCGTTTGTGGATTTTCTCTTAATATAATATGATATAATATAATATAATATAATATAGTATGATATGATATGATATGATATGATATGATATGATATGATATGATATATGATATATGATATATGATGTAATGTAATGTAATGTAATGTAATGTAATATAATATAATATAATATAATATAATATAATATAATATAATATAATATAATATAATATAATATAATATAATATATCAAACTGTATATAATAAGAATCGAGAACAGTACTACTAATGCCTCCAATACGTTTATAATCTCTACACTTCCATGATTACCTCCGCCACAGTCGTTAGCGCTTCCAGGTTATTCCTTATTCTCCAGAGAAATAGCAAGATAATGTCTTGAACCAGGTCACGGCTTCTTTCTTGCTAGTTAATCGCAGAGTTCTCTCCTGTGCTTACAACTGTTTCTGCTTCATCTCTTCCAGTAATTTAGGAAGCGACAGTCGGCATTCTGAACTGACTGGAATTAATATCGCCTCTGTTGGCGTTGTTATTACTTCTTAAATGTGAAGTCATGTTTATTATAGTACCTACTTCATGAAAGCAACATTCTATATCTCTCTATGTGCTGTGAATTGCGAGGTAAGAATTATTATTTTATTTTAAAAATAATAATAATTCCGTTGGTTGGATCGAGAGTAGTGACTTTTTATGCTGGAGACCTGGATTCGGATATCAACGAATGGAAGTAGAATGCGTAGTGCAAAGATATGTTTAGACAAGTTTTGTTTGGAGATACTCCAGCTTCGGTACGTTGCGTTGTAAAGGCTTCATATCTGGCAGCCGCTTGATCTGAAGAGAGATTGATAGAGATGGAGAAAAAGTGAGAGCGAGAGAGAGTGATTGATTGTCAGAGGACGAGAGAGCGTGAAATGCGAGAGGGTCAGAGAGGGAGCCACAATGAGATAGTTGGTCAGAGAGTGACGGGGAGAGACAGGAAGCGGGGGGGAGGGAAATTCATGTTTCTGACCGTTTCTCAGTTCAATTTGGAAGAGAGAATTTTTCACTAATTGGAACAATTTGTGCTTGTGTTTCTTTTTTTTTATGAAGGAACGTTTTGTAGAATGAGTTCGTCAGTTACATTAAAATAATGTAAAAATTTTACTTTTATTCTTCTTTCATGCATAGATATAGCATTTTCCCGTACGCGTATTTGCGATTTCTTACGTTAAATTTAGTAAAATAAATTTTCATTGTTTTTGCTTTTAAGCGTTGACATTGTAAAGGTTTTCGTAGAGGTGCTATTTTCTCTTCCACTATTACTTTTTTTTTATATCGACATCTTATTATACTCGCTATGAATCAAAGTAGTAACTAGGCTGTAATGAACACTATTTTTAAATTTCGTTTTATAGGTTAGCGCCTGAAAATGAAGTGTTGCTGAATAACATTATTAGGCCTACGTAAACTAACAATATGTAGGGTTATTATAAAGTAACTAACATAGGCTAGTTTAAGTTAATATAACTGCCAAAAAATTTGAAAGATCGAGATGAATTAAGCAACCATGGAATGCGCTAAGAATAGAATTTAGTTATTCTGCGCTAAAGGAAATACTTCCATTGTTAATGATATAGCAATAGAGCTTGAAAAATAAACGGACATTTTTTTAGTCACTTGGCTTGTTTATTATTCAATACATTTCCCACATTTGATGAAATAGTTTTAAACTTAACACTGTCGGATTAAGATGGTTTCGGACAAATAAACTTCTGAAGGCGGCCCTTGTACCATTTCTTTTCACAGGTCGCTCTAGTAACCCGAATGAATGAATGAATGAATGAATGAATGTGAATGAATGAATGAATGCAAGAGGAAATGGAAGGATAAATATTAAAGTTACGCGAAAACGCATCTTTGCAAAGGAGTTTGAAACTGAGAAAAACTGATTGTGTGAACTCCAAGCATTTTGGCCACTTGTCTCACTCCGAGTTTCGCCGTTCACTGAAGGAACTATAAAGAATTTTGAAGGGGAAAGCCGAAAATGGACGTAAACTAATACCTAGCACATAAAGGGGGGAGGAAAGAGAAGCATGCAAACTCATAAATCGCCCATGTACCGAAGGCAATCTGCGAAATTCAAGGCTCGTATTTCGAAGGCTGTAATTTGGAAGAAAGCTGAAATTTTAGTGGGGGGGAGGATGTAAGTCCATGGGCCATTGTTTTGGGGCTCATCCCGACATATTTTCTGTTAGCGCCTGAGAAAAGTCAAGGAAAAACCAGAGGAAGAATGAGTTATTCCAATTTAGGGGACTAGTCAAATTTCTCTTTGGTGAGTCTATTGGATAGGGCTCTATCAACACGAAGACATTATTTAGGAAGGGTGGGTGTTATGCTTATTGTATTGTTGAATTGCCGAGTTCATCGCCGTCAACTCAAATTTTATAGGAAAGGATTTAGGAGTATAGTGAAAAATGATATTTCAGCGGCGTTTCCAGTAGACCAACGGTTTTACTACATAGATTGAGTGATTACCTATCTAAACCTGTGAATGACACCGGCCACCCTATTCTTCTGTCTCATAAGTATAGCTAGTGAATCCTGCTGATGCCTCCTCCGTTCCCTAGGCTTATATCTGCCGAGACTAGATATGAGTGGATTGAAATTCTATTTACACAAGTATTTGCAAGTTTATCTTCTGTTCTTCTGTATTTTTTTTCCTATTACCATGGTCTTAGCACCGACGTGGCTCAGTGGGTTAAGGCGCTTGCCTACCGGTCTGAAGTTGCGCTCGGGCGCGGGTTCGATCCCTGCTTAGGCTGATTACCGGGTTGGGTTTTTTCCGAGGTTTTTCCCAACCGTAAGGTGAATGCCAGGTAATCTATGGCGAATCCCCGGCCTCATCTCGCCAAATACCATCTCACCATCACAAATTTCATCGACGCTAAATAACCTAGTAGTTGATACAGAGTCGTTAAATAACCAACTTAAAAAAAACCATGGTCTACGTCTTATTTCCATTTATCTTCACCCCATACTAATCACAGCTGTCATTTAACTCCAGTAGCATATCCTTTAGTATCATCTCCTCTTCTGTTAACGCCATATAAGCAAATCTTATGCACTTTATAATACATATACATACATGTATATTATTATATTATATGTATTATTGAAGGAATAAATGAATGAATAGATAAATGAATGAAGAAATAAATAAATAAGTAAATAAATAAATAAATAAATAAATAAATAAATAAATAAATAAATAAATAAGGAGCGAATTAAATGAAGAAATAAAAACATAAAAAATAAATATTACCTTACTTTCTCCAGCAATATCCTCAACATTGTACCTTTTTCAAGACACTGAATAATATTTACTTTAGCCTATCAGAAATACTCAGACTTGAAAGTGTTTGTGACACGATGCCTTACCGGTGTGCAGGGCTTGGATTCTCGTCACAACAGACCACGTTGTAGTGTTTTCTGCTTTCTTTAGACGCAAACGCATTCTACTAAATCGACGGAGCAGTGTAGTCCAATTAGCAAACTTATATAGACTTTTTCCTCACTTTCACGTACAAGTTCCTTAAAATTATCTAATGTAGGTACTGAGTATGTGCTAAATCGGTCATATTATTAGGACAAAAGAGTGTACTGAAGACGGTGAAGTGTGCCAACAGACGGACGGTATACAGTATTAAAAACCATGTCTTGATGTCAAGCAATTTGAAGTTGCTAATTTATTTGAATATTTGGAGATCGATTAATTACGGCATGGCCACATTTTGTACATTCCTTGTGTAATGAGGAAGTAATAAATTGCAGGTAGTTTTATGTTTAAATTCTCATATTGCGTTTATTTGCAACGTAGAGTAATTTAACAAATGGTTATTGCATTGTCTTTCGATAATAAACTCGAAGCTGTTACTGCAACAAAAACATTGATATCAGCACGTTATATGTTTGTACACGGTCATTGAAAGCCATCCAGTCTTTATTGCACGACTATATAATATACGAAACGATGTAACTCGCTGAGAATTGCAGTTGTTTCAGGCCGTGAAAATAAAATCCCTTTTGAAACTAATGTCGACAACTCGACAAGAAATTGGGAGGTACTGGTTTCCGTACCAACGCTAAATAGAAATGACTAATAAGTATGATTTTGCCGCTATCAAAAAGAATTGTAGTGAAAAGTTTTTGAAGTACATCACTTACAATTTCTGTTGCACATGTAGTTTGTTTGGCCCCCACTTTATATGCGGAACAGTGTTGAAAAGTGGTGCACAGCGGAGATACATTACACACAACATATTTAATTACAGCAGGAACAATGTTATGGTGTGCTGTAAAACACGTCCACATGCATAAAATTACACTAAGCCTCGCAGTGGTGGAATGTTGAGCAGCTTCCGTCTGATAAGGGTTGTCCATGCCGCAGTTATGAACTCCTACATTACTCTTTCATTCGGTTGGAACAATGTCATCAAGCTTCATTATTTCGGCTTCCAACAAAGCGAGTATCATAAAATGGGGAATTCAACCACTCCCTCGTCCTAGCTTTTCATGTTTTCATTGTGGTCGTTCTTTACCTGACGACAAAAATTAATTACACCTCGTAGGCCTAACGTTTGTGCTGACTTTTACGTCTGTCGCATGCGCACTGCTTAGTACATAAACTATCTATGGCGGACACACGGGTTAAAGTCCTAACGAATTGAAACAGAATTGCTATTAGATAAAGACGTTCCACAAATAATGTACTTTGAAATTCACCGTAAATTTATCCTCCCATTTGGTGTTTGCGAGATGTAAAATGGCATAAAAAGAAATAATACTGGGTATTCGGTAATTAAATTTATAAGAGATGTCTTAATAGGTAAAGTAACAATACCAACTTCCTGTTTACTTGATGCGTCTGTTATATTCGTTGTACATTCTGTGATGAACGAAGTTTCCCAGAGTATAAGTCTAGCTTGAGTAACAATAGAACGAAATTTTCTTTTGAAAAATTAATTATGTACTCTATATTGTAATTTATTGTATTCCTTGCAACAATACAGTAAAAGACGATGAAGAACAAATGGAATTTTCGCTCTATAATCAAGGAATTAAATGTGTAGAGTAATTATGAGATTGTGTATTTTGTATTACCTATATTATAATTGAAATAGATTATATAACATAGTTTAATATTCAAGTCTTAAAGTCTAATGCCCGTGTGCACCATTCTCGATTAAAATTTGACCATGGTTAAGTCGGCACTTAACCATCTTCTATGCTTACGAACCACCAAGTCAAGCCCTTCAACCCTAACAGACAAAGCCCGCCTAACAATTATAGTGCAAGAGTTCGAATGGAATGGAATTTATGTGAGGGGGCACGGATGGCCCAGCATTGCGACCTGTTGAGATCTATTGCGCTAACCCTCAATATGGAATGAGTTGCGTGCCATAGATCTCCTATGCGCACGAACCCAACCACATGACTCCCTAACGACCGGTCCTTACAGCTAACAGAAATCCATATACCATTTCTGCTTCGGCAACTTCCCCCAAGGCCCCCCTGTCAGTCCGAGGCGAAACTCCTCCCCCGAGTAGGTCAGTCGGGTGCCATTTCAGAAGCCATCCAACGTCGCTTAACCACATTCCACGGAGGCCGGTCGAGAGAGCCAGTAGTTCCGGGAGGCCGCCTGTAGAGTAATCTGAAATAACAGAAACGGGATGATGAGGAAATGATGATGGAGGAGGAAAGGAAGTGGCGAAGATGAGTGGAATTTCAATCGCCTCATAAAGTTACCTGGTATTCACCCATAGGAGTGAGGGGGAAAACCCCGAATAAACCTCATACAGGCAAGTCGTCCTGACCGGGAATCGAACCCGGGACCGCTGAGTTCGGAGTTAGACTCGCTAACCCCTCAGCCACAACGGTGGACTAGTGCAAGGGTTAATCAAAAAGTTTCCGGACTGCCTTGAATGTAGGCAACGCACAGGATATAAAGGAAACGGAAAAGTTATGTAGAACCAGGGAAACGCCTGGAATCTATACTAAATGCTTCACTTGAAAGGCAGAGAAGAAGACTAGCCATAAGGTGTATGTGAAGAGATTCCAGGAAAAATCATATGTCCTTGACATGTTTGCACAAAATCACCTGCAAGAGCTCATTTCTTGACAGATGACCCAACAGGCACGGAAACAATGATCGTCAGTGACACGCGCATGTATGTTTAGCGGTACAATGCATAGAAGTGCAGTTCGGAAAAATATTGATTGCACCTTGTAGGCCTATATGGAACGTGTACCTTACGGTCATCCAACTAAACTGCATTCCTTATTTATAAGATTGCCAAAGGAGGTGTCGTTTTCGATGTAATTTTGCAACTGATTAAGGGGAGAGGATGGTATTTTTTTGGTGTTAAATGAGTAAATTAAAACAAAAATTATTTAAAATACTCTGTGATATGTGTGGAATGCATAGCAGAATATTTTGTGGGTATTTGTGGCCTTATCAGATGTTGAGACGCCATTTTTAAACTTCCTGCATTATGGATTTTTTAATCACTCGCCCCCTTTTATTGTTGTTTCCGATAAATTGAATTAAAAAAAATTTCTTTAAAATGCTCTTTGATATGTGTAGAATGCACTGCATAACATTTCGTGGGTATTTGTGCCTTTATCGGATGTTGAGACGCCATTTTTATACTTAATGCGCTATGGATTTTTAAATCACTCGCCCCCTTTTATCGGTTTACGGTAACTTCATTTTTTTGCTACATTGCCAGACAAAAATGGATATAATTTCTGAACTATTAAAGATACATGCATGAAATTTAGAACACACATTCTTTAGACTATTAGGAAACTTTTCTCTGTAACAGAATTTTGTTAATTGATTTCATTTTAAAACTACGTCCGTTTGTTTGCAAGAAAGGAAATCAGAAAATTGTCATTAAAGTTTAATTGTTTATTTTACAAACGTAGGGACAAATATCAAAATTCTGTTACAGACAGTTTGTAGAGCATGATTTTGCAAGTACACTGCAAAAAAACTGGATGAATCTACATTTAAAAATGGTTAAGATATATCGGTTTTAGTAAAATCCTGCATTGGGTATATTTTTTTCAAATCTGGGCCCCGAAATATTTTTTTTTCAAAATATTTATATTTGGTTGAGTTGCTAAAGCTACGAGCTCTCTACATACAAAAAATTAATATTTTCACCAAATAGTAAAAAAATATAAAAAAAATACAATCCTCTCCCCTTAATTACCAACAGTTATGCAGCTTGCATGCGGATCTGCAGCAAGAGCTTCTCTTACGTCTTAAAAGGCATGATTTCCTCTGTCCCACATGTATTGGCCGTGTTGAAGCATACAGCTGTCCATGTTCTGGCAGTCGTTGTTCCAGTTGGTTAAAAAAAAACATGATCAGCCTAACGTCTGTCTGGAAACCGTTCCCTTATGAGTGCTAGTGTTTGTCTGCCATTACGTAAACACTCTGCTTAATTAAAGTAACATGTCTATTTATTAATTTTTTTCGTAGCGAGGCCAGGCCGCTACGTATTAATATACTTCAATAAACGTCAACGAGGCAACTGTGGTGACGTAATTCTGTAGGCTTCTCTTAAAGTACAAAACAAACAAAATCTCATTAAAAACATCGCACGTTAGCCTTGAGTTTGCTGTCTCTACGCGCATCTTGTGCTTAGCGAGAGCGCGCCAATCCAATCATCAACTTATAAGTAATAAGTGTTACATTCCTATATACTTTAAATCAATGGTGACCAACTCGTGCTCTTTGTGAAAGAGCAGTCTTCGCTGCACATGGGCAGTATGCGAAAGCCGTTCGACCCAATGCTTTCAATGTCAACGTTGCACTTTTGCTCGAGAGTGCACACAGTGCTTTGTAATAGCAACGGAGTTGGTCACCATACTCTAAAGCAGCCGTGGCGAAAATGTGATTCGCGAGCATATTATGGCCCGCAGTGATAGCTATGCATTTCTCTTACTTTCTACCTCTTCCAACCTCCACCCTCTCACTCAATGGAGTCAAACTACGTTCCATTTTTTTGTCTCTGACCTGCGAGTGACGTATCATCGCAATGTCTCTGTGGAAACCATGTACCTCTACAAAAACGAAAGTTTTAAGTAGGATGGGAGAACGCATTTTTTTTTGTTGCGAATGTGATCAGAATATTGAAATGTATGATCTGTTCACAAGTATTACGAGGAAAACGGTTGTATAACATAAAACACCATTATACTACATGTGACTAATGAAACATTAGAAGGTTAAGTATTATTATTATTATTATTATCATCATCATCATCATCATCATCATCATCTCTGTACGTCGATTATTTTTCAGCAGGTGTACGAATAATGCGGTTAGATCTTCAGTTTAAACTCACAGATTTACAATGTAATGTTACAATGAAAGCTAGATGTAAGGACTTGACAAATGTTGAACTTTTCAAATCTTTGCCAAAAAATAAATATCCAAAGCTTCGTTCTTTCGCTTACTTTGTTGAAGCCATGTTCGCTACAATTTACGTTTGTAAAAAATTATTTTCAACAATGAAAATAGTGAAAACCAAATTTAGATCACGACTGACAGACAAATACCTTTGTGATCAACTACGACTGGCAGTAAGTGACATAATTCCTATTTTGAAACTCTGTCGCAGAGACATTCTGAAGACAGTTAATTTTAGGTTGTGATAATGTGTCTTATGTTTTCTTATTCCTATTTCTTTCTTCGTTACACGTACTAAACATTAGTTTGTAACCTTATACTGTATAAAATTATATTTAAGTGCCTCACGTAAGGAAAATGAAAATCCGTTAATAAGTCAGACTTTGCTTCACTTCCCCTTCGGGTGTCCGCCTCCCTCCATAGGTTCTATGCACGTTGCAGGTTACACAATGGCGCACTATCACATTTTCGCCACGGCTGCTCTAAAGTCGTAGACAAACACGTTCGCCTGCAATAAGCTAGGCATACTACCCAAATAACAATTGCGTATGTATCCGAGAAAGCGTGTACTTATACTGTACGTAGGTCTAATAGTTATTTATGCAACAAGTGATAATCTTGATACTTATGGCACGAGTAAATATTTTAACGAGTGTCATTATAAGAATATTCCCGAGATGGCTACACACTTTATGGCATCTTAGCATTATAAATTGTAGAAAATAAATTATGAAATAATTCGGCATCCATAGCTGACAAAGTCTTCATATGTTCGTATGGATTAGTTGAGCCTGGCATTGACATTGAATAAAGAGAAATGGATGACCTTGCAGGTATTACAAACTCTAGTTATACCTTAGGTATCAAATTTAATGTTATAAATGTTCCTTTATTTTGTTAATATAGTTTCTACGAACCACAGAACTGTTTTATGAGATGTTACAAAAGTAATACAAAATTGTTAAAGATTGGAAATAAATGATACGTTACCTTCTGTCCTGTATTTCATTTCTTGTTACGTAACGCATAGAAGCGATAAGCAAGCTAGCCAGACGAGTTGCATTCATCGCCACCCAAGCGTTTCGGTATTACGTCATAGCAAATACGTCATTGCTATTATTGCCACGCGTGCCATAATAAGTCAATTACGCACGATATTAGATGTAACAACTTGATTATAATGCTAGGATGGCATAAAACATATTACACTAAACTTTAATAAATAAGCCTACTTTTAACATTTCTGCATCATACATACGTAACTCCAATAATATATAGCGTCCGGATGAAATATATACAAAATAATAATAATAATAATAATAATAATAATAATAATAATAATAATAATAATAATAATAATAATAGCAACACATCTTCACTCAAAGATTAGACATAGAAACCCGTTCCTCTCGCAAATGCTGTTTTAGTTATTGTTGTCGAGTCCATCTATCAGATTATTACTTGGATTGAGAGATGAACAAAACTAACTGCCGCTCTCGCTCGCTGTGTTCGCTGCATTTGTCTTTCGAGTCTCGGCTCGTCACTCTCGTGCGCTTCAAGTCGCTCTTCATTCTGGAAATAGCATTTGGTCGACGTGGAAAGATTTCGTAACTTTGAATAACATAGGTACATCATTAAAATAAATAACATGAATGTTTAAATGAGACAAAAAGACAAAAGAGAACAGTACGTATCTTAGTTATCAAAATATTCTGGTTCGATTACATGATATGACCTATGGTTATACAAATATTAAAAAAAAGTTCTCAAATAAATTTTCATTTCTAAGAAACATAAAACATGACATTAATATCTTTTTACTTGATATTGCACACTTGATCTTAAACATATGAAAAAATTTCTAGCCTTTTAATAAGGGCCTAGTAATTAAATAAAGACTGGGGAACGGATTATTATACACTGAAAGGTAGAGATGTTTCAAATAGGCTACTTGATTGTTTATACATATATAACAGTTGCCAAAGTAGATAAAAGTTCAGTCAGGTATAACCAACTGCTGACTTCGGGACTTGATCACAATATCGAGTCTCGGAAGACTCACAACCAGTCTTTACGTCAAGGACGCGACGTAATACAACATTGTCGTGCGAGTTTTCGGCTTTGCGGGCGCTGTTAGTCTCGTTTTCTCGATCGTTGTTCATCTCTAGTAGGGTCTCTGGATTTGTATGCCATCGCTTGTAATGGTATTATTTCTTTATTTATTTTATAGATAATAATAATAATAATAATACTAATAATACTAATAATAATTTGTATTAAAACTCTTCACTATAAATTCCATATGTATTTCTGCATAACACATGTCTATTTTTACTTTTTAAATAAGTAAAGGAATATGTCGTTATCTGGTATTGGTTGTATTTGTGATAGTGAGATAGCATTTTGGTGAATGACTCCTAGAATATTAACTATAGAATTATCTAAAATTTACATTACTGTTGGAAAAAGTGTCTGAAAAAAGAAATGCCAACCGGATAATCTGCCGAAGTGTGATTCAAAACCCACGCTGAAACGCATCATCATCATCATCATCATCATCATCATCATCATCATCATCATCATCATCATCATCGAATTATAGTTCACTCGCAAGCCTCTATACCACGCGCGTGGCCTAGTTATTGGCGTACTACGTAAGTCTGTAATGAGGAAAGATGTAGGCCTACACGTTCATTTTTAATGTGTGCTGATATCGTCAGATGTAAGAAATTAGAGCATTGCAGAGCATTTTATTACACACATCTGCTGTGAGCCCAGTGTCATAATTCATGTTGTGTGGAGTGTCAACGTTTGGCCATTTGCACTAACGCAGATATATGCCAGAAACACCATGAAGAATGCATGGAGCAGTGAAATACTTTACGGTATAAAGGGAAAGGGAATTACATACGGTCGATTTCCTGCTCTTTCAATAAGCATATTTCAATAAACACATGACAATCAATTGCTTTATATCGCAACTCGGATGCTGGAGCTTACGCCAATAACCAGAGTTCGATGCTAGCTTACTTCATGCAGAATCTATGGGTCATACAATGGAGGAAATTTCTCTGCAAATATTGACCCGGTTTTAAAATCATTTGTAATCCATCTGGCGTTTCCATCACTGAATACAGACAGCTGTTCAGGAACAGTGCGTAGAATGGGACAAAAGCATTTTACCTTTAGATAGACAATCATTTTAATAGTAGTAGTAGTAGTGGTAGTGGTGGTGGTAGTGGTAGTGGTAGTAGTGGTAGCAGCAGCAGCAGTAGTGTACGCTCTATAGTCCAGTAACCAACTGACTTTAGAGATATGGGGCGTTCAGAGTACAAGGGAATCAAGTCCACTTTTGGTCAATTGGGAGATTTTTCATCTGTACATACCTTAGATGAGGCTACTTTCAGAGCATAAAAGAATCATGTCCTCACAATCTTTGCAATGGTGCAGATGTTTAAAATCACACTCACCTTTAATGGGTGAAGACTTTAAGTCTAATTATCTGAAAAGTTTATTTTCGTGACTTGATTCCCTTGTGCTCTGAACGCCCCATATGTTTATTCATGATTGTGTAATTATTTTATTAGTTTATTTTTTTGTAACCCAGCATAGTTATACATTGTATTAAATGCAAGGCTTAACACCTTAACATAGTGGGGGAAAAGTGACAGATATTTGTGCGTGGACTTAATATAATAGTAACTGTGTACTATTAATATATCATCTTTTCAAAAGTGTAACGTCCATTGCGAGATATTGACAAGTTTTATTTTTTTCAACTTCCCTTGGGATGTAAGTAAAACAAATGCCAAGATTAATTAATTAATTAATTCATTCATTCATCTGTAGATAACTGAAATTTATAGAAACAATTGCAATTATCACATGTATTAATATTGGTTATAATACAACATTTACATGAACATTATTATTAGTATTATTATTATTTTTAAATTTTTATTATAAGTATGATATGTCACTATTTTCCTCGATAAAAAGTTTCCTTTAACGTTCAATATTCACACTACAAACTAGCCGGTGAGTTTACTATTTCCGACTTCTCAAAGAAATATGCTAACAAAGAGGTTTCACAAATACATCATCTCCTTAACACCACACCATTCCTTAAACATCCTGTACGAACGTTCATATAGTTTTTTTTTATTTCCGCAGCAGTAGAAACTTACAAGTATCCCTTGATGCTTCTTCAACATCAACTGATATCATTTCTTATTAATTACAATACAATTTTCAAAATGCCTGCCCCACTTCTCCATGTGTAAACAGTTTTACAACTTTTATAACAACACAAAGTAATAAAACACAAAAAATACTGAAACACGTTTACTAATATTAACAGATGTAAATCCAAACAAACGTTTTTGAATAAAACAAAAGAATACTCGAAAGCGTTCACTGATATTAACAGATGTAAATCCAAGCTAATTTTTGAATATACAATATTTTTACGTAGACGTGGGAAAAATATTATATGCAATTCGGGATGTAAATAGATTTGGCCATTCTCGAACTTAATTGCAAATTCGTCCTCAACTGGTAACTACTAGCCTACTTACCTCTCTTGTAGCATAAATAACTATTTATTGGCTTGGGACTCAGGTATGGGTTTATCAGGCAATCGCCTGGGAATTGAATCTGACCAGTGTTGTCAACTCCAATTTGAGAAAAACCACTGCACGCGTACAAAAACTCACCAAATATGTCATAAAACGCACCTTATATTCGTTCCTATAGACTTGTTTGCTCTTAATTGTTAAATAATACGCAAATAAGATATAATAGTGTGAATAACAATTAAAAATTATAACAATATACACTACTCCGTCTTAGTGCAGTTCTAATTTCAAAATTTACCGAAATTCCCATCCTATTTCTAATTTTGGTTTAATGATAATACTTTGAATCCACTTCTGAATTTCACCATGCAAGACATAGACCCTAACATTGATGGCGCGAACTCTGTAATTCTTTTAACGGGTTTTTATTTGATACCTTTTTGTACTGGAAAACTTTACAAATACTAGTATGCTCAAATTGTTTCGTTTCATTAAGTTCATCACGCAACACTATACTTAAACGTTTTCAGCAAATTTTTGGGTTGTGTTGAATTAAGAAAACCTTTATTTATTGTAGAACATAATAAAAACTTAGTGTACCAACATTTTTCAGTATTTCCACACATTCATAAAGTCTTTTCAGCAGTTGCTTAATTGGAGGAACAACGAAAGAAACGCGCCGTCATCGAATTAATTTCTCACTTTGTATATTAAGACTGTGTTCTGTTTTCAGTTCCAACCATTGAGTTGTTATGCGGTTAACTGTAAAGTACACTGATAGACATAAAATATTG
The DNA here is from genome assembly GCF_040183065.1 of Periplaneta americana. NCBI lineage: Eukaryota > Metazoa > Arthropoda > Insecta > Blattodea > Blattidae > Periplaneta > Periplaneta americana. The sequence continues at coordinate 69,115,700 of NC_091133.1, read as the reverse complement.
CAAAATGTTACGTTTTATTTAACGATGCTCGCAACTGCCGAGGTTATATCAGCATTGCCGCTGTGCCGCAATTTTATCCCGCAGGAGTTCTTTTACATGGCAGTAAATCTACTGACATGAGCCTGTCGCATTTATGAATACTTAAATGATCGAACATAGAAGGCCAGCTCTAATATTACAAGACAAGTATTTTGAAAAGATAATGATCTGCCTTACAGATGTGTTTGAGAATTATTAAAAAATCACTAAAAAGTTTCACTGATATTAAGATAAACTGGATTTCCCACTGCCCACCGTTTAATGAATTTTAGACACTGACAGAGGTCTAAAAAAACTAGATTTGATGAGTAAACCACCGTGTTGGCAACACTGGATCTGATCCTGTTAGGGCTGAAGTGGAATGACCCGCTTGTCAGCATCGAATCCATGAATGCCACCACTGTTGGATGTAGAACAAACATCGTTTATAATATATATTTATTAGTTGGATTATTTCGTGCAGTCTCAATAAGGAATTGAATTGTGTATATATATATATATATATATATATACATATTTCACTGTGTTTTTTCTCTCTCTTTTCATATCTTATATTTATTTTATTTTTATTATTTTTGTGAAATTTGGTTTGAAGTTAGTTTAGTTGTAATAATAATAACTGTTGTTTTACTATTTTATTATTAGCAGGTATTATTTTCGTTTTGAAGATTAAAGCTGTGCATAGTTATAGCACGAATGGCCGTACGGGCTCATGCGAAGGATCTTGTGTACATGAGTTTGTATAATTTATTATGTATCAATAAATGCACTTATCTATCTATATAATATATGCTACGCAAAAGCGAATGAATGCTTAAGTGCATGGATTCTAGTCCGGTCCCTGATAAAGCCAAGCCTACTTTTTAAGAAATACACATAGAAACATAAAACTGTACTAGGTTGAGATTATCACAGCAGTAGGCATAACTGTAGCAATTAAAATACCAGTTAGGCATAACCTAACGTAGGAAGGAAAACAGGAAACCTTAGACAAAAAATTTACCGGTTGAGGATTGAACTGCGCTCTCGGAAATGATTTTAATTGTATAAACGCACAATGAAAGCAACTACGGAACTTAACAACGCAACATACACAAAAATTACGTGGCCTTGAGTTAGCGTGCAACAACCGACTGCGATTCAGCCCGTTCTCTCGGCCCAGAACCGAAAATAATGCTTTGGTACAGTGTAATGTACTAATGTAGAATGCTTACTTACAAATGGCTTTTAAGGAACCCTGAGGATCATTGCCACCCTCACATGAGCCTGCCATCGGTCCCTATCCTGAGCAAGATTAATCCAGTCTCTATCACCATATCCCACCTCCCTCAAATCCATTTTAACATTAACCTTCCATCTACGTCTCGGCCTCCCCAAAGATCTTTTTCCCTCCGGCCTCACAACTAACACTCTATATGCATTTCTGGATTCGCCCATACGTGCTACATGCCCTGCCCATCTCAAGCGTCTGGATTTAATGTTCCTAATTATGTCAGGTGAAGAATACAATGCGTGCAGTTCTGCGTTGTGTAACTTTCTCCATTCTCCTGTAACTTCATCCCTCTTAGCCCCAAATATTTTCCTAAGAACCTTATTCTCAAACACCCTTAATCTCTGTTCCTCTCTCGAAGTGAGTCCAAGTTTCACAACCATACAGAACAACCGGTAATATAACTGTTTTATAAATTCTAACTTACCCATTCCGAGCTTATTGTAAGGTTTCGTAACAGCTGTTTTTACGGTGATGGATTGTTAGCCATTCGCCCAACCCCCAAGCTGGATTACCATCCTTTATCGGCTGTCCACGACTGCTTATTCAATATTATGGTAAACTGTAATATAATGTAGAATCGGTTCTGCGGTACAATGTAAGTTACTGTGACATATATTATTGAGAATTAGTGTTATGTCGTGCAATGTACATTGTATAGTATGTGCAGTGTAGTAATGAATAATTTAAATTTACACGTACATGTTTTTTGTTTAAAAATTAAAATCGAATATTTTTTATATCCCGCATTGTAAATGAGAGGTAGCTGGAATTATTTCCAATAAAAAAACGTAAAATTAGTTACCACGAATTAGTACGAGTAGGCTAAATTCTATCTACTGCAGATGGGACATAGCACGCAGTAATCTAGTGTGAATGGGCTGACGCCAATTATAAATAAATAATTAATTGAGTGTTTTTTAAATTTTCTATAAATGTATACAAAGGTAGAATATAGAAGGTTAGATAGAATTGTTAAGTGGATGTACGTCAAGTGGTCGTTAAAATTTAATTAATTTTTCGCAGAAACTTAGCGCTGTTGTAAAAAAAAATTCAATGGCCGGATAATGACATCATCACAATCGTTGTACCAGTTTGTAACTTGTCGGGTTTCTGAGTTCACTGGTATATTCTACTTAATCATTAATCCACATCCTCTGGTTTGCGCGTACACGTGATGGACATTCAACTCATAGTGTTAACATATTTTATGCTCGTAACGATTTTGCGTCGTCCATGATAGTTATTTGAGGTTTGAGTATCCAAACCTACTCAGAAGACTGTAATATTGTAAGAAATGTGCACTGAGATTACACGTCGTATAACAGCTGTCTGTCTACGGACTAGGCATTAACTGCACTTTTCTTATAGCAAATCTTCAACAGCCTCATGTCTAATAAAACTGAATACCGGTACCGGGTTTTACCGGGTTAAAAGACCAGTCAGAGCGTGGTCCCAACCCTATTGTTTCATAGTGTCGCGGTCATGAATGTTTGGAGATTTATCTCTATGCCCCCCATACGTCTTCATGGTGTTTGAAAGGAATAACTTCACCCTCTCTTAACTCTTAAAATGATGCATTCTTTCCCATTCTACCACATATGAACAAATATATAAATAAGTTATACATTATTAAAATATTATCATAAAATTGTCTGAAATATAAAGAAGAACAACATGTTTATTCTACCAGAAGAAATTTGACGTATCCTTTAGCTGAGCCTAAATATTACACAACCACTGGAATAAACATAGCCAGAGTTACGGGCCGAGGTTATACAATTCTATTTTGATAATAAATCCTGGCCTAGGTTATTTTGAGTTTAATACATTTAAGAAAAAATAAGAAAATTATCTTCGTAATTAGCTCTGTTTCGTAATAATTGTATTGGTTTTGTAATTTTGGAACTTATGTATTATATGTCTTTCTCGTGTTAATTTTTACCGTATCTGGTTAACATGTTTCAGCCTGTTATGGGCCATCTTCTGAACTGGTTGATGCTGGTCTTGGCGTCTTTTGTTTGTGTTTCCCGTGGGGTGTGTTTGTGTAGTGTAATGTGGAATCAGAGAGTATGTGTCTTCTCAAATTGAGTTGTGTGTTGAGAATTTCATTTGAATGTATTAAAATTCAAGAAAAGATGTTTTTGATAAACATGCGAGAACATCCTTATTTGCCTAATTCCTTTTAAAATCTTAACAAAAATTTAATAGTATAAATAGAAAATTACTAATTCCATCATAATTACAAATAAATAATAATTTAATAAAAAATTTCAGTAAAATAATTAAATATTAATAAATCATATTTTTGTGTGTCTATATATTTCGTATTGTTCTAGTGTGTTTAGTTTCTGGCTTTTTGATCCATGTATAACTTCCATGTCTGTGTTTATGCCTCTGTAGGTGTGGTTATCATTTGTGATGTGTTCTGCATATGTGGAAGTGTTTTATAGTTTTGTTATGGCTGTAATGTGTTCTTTGTGACGTGTTTGAAATGATCTACCTGTCTGTCCTATGTAGAAGTTGTTGCTAGTGTTGCATTTGAGTTTGTATACGCCTGTGTGGTTGTATTTGTTTGTTTGTGTTGTGTGTTGAGATTCTTTTGTATATTATTATTTGTTCTGTATGCGATGTTGTAATTTAATTTCTTGAATGAGGTTGCAATCTTGTGTGTGTTTTTGTTTTCGTGTGTTATTGTGATGTATTTTTTGTGTTCCTGTGTTTGTGTTCTATTCTTATACTTTTTGTGATTATATTAGGGTTGTATACGTTATCTTGTGCTATGTATTTTATTGTGTTTAGCTCTTCTTTGTAGTCTTATTGCCTCATTGGTATGTTGAGTAGTGTGTATCATTGTTCGGAATGAAGCTTGTTTGTGTTATGTTGGGTGATTGGATGTATTGTGTATGTGTGTTGTTGTTGTGGTGGGTTTTATTAGATTTTGAATATGTGTTTGTTGTCGACTTTTGTTATAGTGATGTCTAGAAAATTTATGGATTTCTTTTCAATTTCTAATGTGTAGTGTAGCTTTGAGTGTATTTTGTTTATGTGTTGATGCAGGTTTTGGATCTGTCTTTTGTTTCCTTTGTTAAATGATTGTATTTCATGTGCATCATTTTCGGCTAACTTGATTGTAGATACTGATCAACAAACAAAATTCGACCAATAATTTCCGAAAATCGCTCGGTATGCAAAAAAATACACATTTACTTCAACATATGGAAATCAATTTTTTAAAGCGTCACAATGTAAAATATTAATGAGAAAGTAAAGCATACAATTTTAGGATAAGATTTTCCTCCCTATAAATGCATGGTACATAAAATGATCCAGTCTTTGGATAATTTACAAGGTTTTATCACTCATGTTAAAGTTAGGATGTTTATTCTTTTGACTTTTTTGCAATAGTAGAAGACGCGCCATCGTGCTAAGGTTAAATGAAATAAGTCGGTATTTCCTAGACTGTAGGTAAAATTAAGTATTAATACCTAAACACTTGAAGTAGGAAGAGAGACTAAGCACGTTCGTTGCATACATATTGTAGATGATATAACAAATTGGGTTAAAAGACCATATACGTTCCATTCCCCACGGACTCAAACTGGGTCCACTGTCCCGCTTGACTTAGAATTATTTAAAAGCTCTGTCTTCTCTAAGAAGCGCTTCATGGTCCTCCAGTTTACTAATTAATACCGGTACGCGTTATCTTTTGAATTCATCCTAAAAACACTACGTGGTTCTTCAGTTCACCAATAAATGCAAGTTGTCTTCTGAGAATCCATCCTAACAAGCGCCACAAAGTCAATCAGTTTACTAATTAATACGCGTTATTTTCTACACCTATACTATGAATCATCATATGATCCCACAGTTTGCCAATTAATATGCGTTATCTTCTGAAGCCATCCTAACAAGCGCCACAAAGTCCCTCAGTTTACTAATTAATACGCGTTATTTTCTACACCTATACTATGAATCATCATATGATCCCACAGTTTGCCAATTAATATGCGTTATCTTCTGAAGGCATCCTAACAAGCGCCACAAAGTCCCTCAGTTTACTAATTAATACGCGTTATCTTCTACACCTATACTATGAATCATCATATGATCCCACAGTTTGCCAATTAATATGCGTTATCTTCTGAAGGCATCCTAACAAGCGCCACAAAGTCCCTCAGTTTACTAATTAATACGCGTTATCTTCTACACCTATACTATGAATCATCATATGATCCCACAGTTTGCCAATTAATATGCGTTATCTTCTGAAGCCATCCTAACAAGCGCCACAAAGTCCCTCAGTTTACTAATTAATACGCGTTATCTTCTACACCTATACTAAGAATCATCATATGATCCTTGCGTTTGCCAATTAATATGCGTTATCTTCTACACCTATACTAAGAATCATCATAATGCCTTCAGTTTGCCAATTAATACGCGTTATCTTCTACACCTATACTATGAATCATCATATGATCTATACCGTACTATAAATCATCATATGATCCTACAGTTTGCCAATTAATACGCGTTATCTTCTACACCTATATTATGAATCATCATCTGATCCCTCAGTTTGCCAATTAATATGCGTTATCTTCTACATCTATACTAAGAATCATCATATGATCCTTCAGTTTGCCAACGCGTTATCTTCTACACCTATACTATGAATCATCATATGATCCTTCAGTTTGCCAATTAATACGCGTTATCTTCTACATCTATACTAAGAATCATCATATGATCCTTCAGTTTGCCAATTAATACGCGTTATCTTCTACACCTATAGTGAGAATCATCATATGATCCTTCAGTTTGCCAATTAATACGCGTTATCTTCTATACCTATACTATGAATCATCATATAATCCTTCAGTTTGCCAATTAATACGCGTTATCTTCTACACCTATACTAAGAATCGTCATATGATCCTTCAATTTGCCAATTAATACGCGTTATCTTCTACACCTATACTAAGAATCATCATATGATCCTTCAGTTTGCCAATTAATATGCGTTATCTTCTGATCGATCGTAACAAACGCCACATGGCCGCTCAGTTTAACGATTAATACATGTTATCAACTACATCCATACCAAGTAGTGTGACACGTTTCCTCAGTTTATCAATTAATATGCGTTATCTACTGCTTCCATACCAAGAAGCGCCACACGTTTCCTCAGTTTACCAATTAATATATGTTATCTACTATATCCATAACTAGTAGTGTCGCACGTTTCCTCAGTTTATCAATTAATACGCGTTATCTACTGCTTCCATACCAAGAAGCGCCACACGGTCCATCAGTTTACCGATTAATATGTGTTATCTTCTGCGTCCATACCAAGAAGTGTTACATGTTCCCTTAGTTCACCAATTAATATGCATTTATTTTCTCAATTCATCCTATCCGAACTCAGTGCTTGAAATCTTTATATTCTTCGGACATCGTACTGATATTAGACATGAATTGATTTTTTTTAGTTTCCTCACCCAGTTCCCCGCACAGAAGGTCAATTATAACTTATTATTACATGCAGATATCTATTTAGGGTAGGCTATTATGATTGGTATTATTTTTATTTTTCTCTCTTCAACGACATCGCCGCCTGAAAACTACTCCGATCTTCGATGAATTTGTGGTAGTGAGATGGTACTTGGCGAGATGAGTCCGAAGATTTTCTGTGATGTTATCTTACATTTGCCTTATACTCTCGATAATCCCCGGGAAAAACGTTAGTAAGTAATTCAAAAGAGATCGAACTCACGTTAAAGCGCATTATCGCGTATCGAGTATAACTAGCTACAGTCAGAGCTACACCGATGGTCAAGTACTGGTTTATTTAAAGCCACAATTTACGTATCTGAACATAATTGTATCCTAGCTCCAGTTTTCTCTTCCAAAATACATGCATGCACACATACATACATACATACGACCTGGTTGGCGCAGTTAGTATAGCTCTGGTCTTCTATGCCTGAGGTTGCGGGTTCGATTCCGGGCCAAGTCGATGGCATTTAAGTGTGCTTAAATGCGATAGGCTTATGTCAGTAAATTTACTGGCATGTAAAAGAACTCCTGTGGGACAAAATTCCGGCACACCGGTGACGCTGATATAACCTCGGCAGTTGCGAGCGTCATTAAATGAAACATAACATTTAATACATACATACATACATACATACATACATACATACATACATACATACATACATACATACATACATACATACATACATACATACATACATACATACATACATACATACATACATATTATATACAATAAAATTGTCCTCCGTGGTCCTCGTGGTTACCAAGATCCCGGCTTGAAACCTGGGCGAGGGCATTGGATTTTAAAGGGCGATAAAATTATGAATATCGCTTCTTCCAGGAGATGAGCAATGCTGTGGTCTGTAGATTTGCAGTAGGAATACATGAAAGAACTCTTTCCATGATGTAGGCTCCAAGAAAATATTGTCGATCTTTTATTGTTCAATTTTGATGCTGAATAACGTCCACTGTTGAGCATCGTTAAATAAATTGCTAGTAACGCAATTAATACTACTGCTGCTATCATTACCACCACCACCACCACCACCACCACCACCACCACCACCACCACCACCACCACCATATATTCTCACAAATACGGACCTGGATACCTATGATATGCTTAGCACATAAGTAATGTTTTCTGCGCTTGAATCAGAGCATAGGCACAATTTTTCACGAATATTTACATCCATTGCATCATGACTCTCTGCAAGAGAAGAGAATGATTATTGAAAGAAACGAGGCATAAAGATACCCTTTTGTCGTCTTGAAATGTCACAAGTCTTCTATATAATTGAAATATTTTTAGTACTCTGTAAGGATAAGAATGCTTTTATAGGGAACACAGTGAGATCAAAGCACTTTAGAATTAAGCGCGTTAATAGATCTCGTTAAAGAGACCATGAACTTTCATTCCTTGGATATCGTACCCAGAGCCTGTGATAGTCTCATTCATACTTCGTCTTCTTCGCTTTTTGTGTTGTTTCTTGTTTCAATAGGAATTAAAACGTCTTTGGAAAATTGTAAAGACCCTATAAGACTGATCATCCTACCGGCAAATGGGAACGTGAAACATATCAAAGTTGTTACACGAAGATTAAATATAGATGTTTGATGTTTAGTCAACTGTCCGAAAACAGTATTCATGAGGCAACTAAGCCAGGACATAATGGGGGTAGGTTGGCCAGTTCCTTTCCCCCTACAATGCACTCATCGCTGACTAGTAACATACGCGTTTTACACTAATCTAACTTCAGATGCATACAAACAATTTCCGGTACATTTATTGTTCTTCCTCTGTCAAATATCGTCAAGTGAGATGTACTACCAGATAATAGATGTACTTATCACCCGGAACCTCAATCAGAGTTAAAGATGTGTATAATAAGATTAATAAGTTATTAATTAAGGTGCAAAAACATCATAACTAAATCCGTATCTTATTCTATGAACGAAACCTTTTAAAACATTATCAAAATTATCAGGTCCAAAAATAAATAAAAGCAAGTTTTCTTAAATTAGCAATTATTAATGCAGTAGTAATTTGTAGTATAAGAGAGTAAAATTAGATTTTACCTGCGAGTGGAAAGTTTAGCGTCGGAGGCCGAGGGTGATAATTTCCTTGAGCGCATAAAATCTCTTATTTGGTGTGCTATACAACATACATTTTATCCATTACTGGTATCTAAACTTAATTTTAAATTGCAGACGTGTTTTCTGTAGCCTAATGTGTTGTTTGTGAAGAAATTATAAATGAATTTTATTGTTGCTAATATTTTGATTATCATGGAGAGCGTGACTTAAAAAATTTAATACACTATTAGTTAAAAACATTTAATAAAATTCACTGCTGTGAATAAAGTCATTGTTTAGGTTATTAAGGACTTAGAAATGAAGATCAGTTTAGATACCAGTTATGGAGAAAATAAATTACAACTATCAACAAATAAATCTAAATTAAAATGCATTTACATACTCATTATAAGTTATTACGACACTCCAATTGTTTTGACTCCTATTCTTTTCCTCAGTAATGGTACACCATAATGCTTTAGAAATCACAGGCAGTAATTTTATTTCTATACTTCCCTGCCATATTACAGCGTGTCCATAATGCCTGTGTTCGGTTTATATATCCGTCTCTATGATCATATCTCACCGTCTTTCAATGAATTGTCTTTGAGCGTATTCCGAATCTCAGCGCTGAGCAATCTGATGGCATTACGGAGTTCCGAAGTTCAGCGATGACGTCACTGATGCTTCACCAGTGTCGCACCGGTTCCATCAGCTTGCAGAGGTGATGGCAGCCTCCATCAGCCGCCATCAGTGAACCTGACTGATTCTTGTGTAGGGTGGGAATTAGCAGACGAATGACATCGTGCACTGTTGTGTCATGGCGGTGTGTTCTGCTGTATTGTATTGTATTTATTAATATTCCATGGTATTCATACATTGCTTACAGCTAGAATATGGAACAAGTAAAAAACTTAATACTATTATAAAGTCTTAATTTATAGTCACAGTCTAGATGAAATATATACAGACGAGATTTACAATATAGTCTACTAGCACAACACAAAGTTTTAGTATCAATTTCATGAAGTGTTGTTTGTAATGAGCACAACGTAAAAACAATATATTAACGGCTTATGAGCGAACATGTCAACGGACTAGTTATTACTACTGGTTTCTTTGAACAAGATAACAGTACGGAAATCTTGCTAGCGTAGCAATGACAACAACTTGTACAGCCACCATGATAGCCATCGAAACTTCCAGCAGTTTTGTTCCTATTTCGCTGCAGCGTGACGTCATTGTTGTCCACCAGTCCTGTGAGGTACGGAATACGCTGTTTGCTCCGGGTGGCTGATAGACGCAGTTTGCATTGCCTTTCTCTTCTCTGTCAGATTTTATATACTTCAACACCTACCTTACATTACGATTTCATAATCTATCCACAAATCATAATCGGTATACTCGGTCACAACATGACACTTTATTGTCAGTCCCTCTCTACAGAACTTCCGCGTATTCTTCGTCTTTTACAATAGACACTATCCGTTCTTGGAATTCATTACCTCCAGATATTAGGTTCTTGCTACATGCTACGGCTCACGCAAACATTTGATTTCACGAGCTAACGAATGATCTATAATTGAGTTGAAGACTGTAACCCCAAAACTCGCTCAGTCCATTTGGCCATTTTTATGTTTTGTAATTGTATATCGTCGTTGTTTCTGCAATAACTCCTGTGTGACATATTTATCGATTTTCAGATTTTTGCTCTATTAAATAGCTTAAATAGTGATATAGAAAATAATAAAATCTCCTATATGTAATTATATTTCTTTCTATCGAAAATGTAAGAATTCACAATCCCTTATATACCGCTGCTATAGGATGAATAAATGTGTTTTTTTATCCTACTGAAAAATTGTATATTTTGCACATAGGAGTTATTGCAGGAACAATGACGATATGATTATGTTTGTTTAGTTGGGAGGCCGGAGGGAAAAATACCTTTGGGGAGGCCGAGACGTAAATGGGAGGATAATATTAAAATGGATTTGAGGGAGGTGAGATATGATGATAGAGACTGGATTAATCTTTCACAGGATCGAGACCGATGGCGGGTTTATGTCAGGGCGACAATGAACCTCCGGTTTTCTTAAAAGCCGTAAGTATTCGTAAATGTAGTAATGTGATTATGTTTCAGACTTTTACCTTTATATTTTAAGCTTGTTTTCTTCCAAAACAACGCCAATCCTTGTCTACAAGGTTGTGTTATTGTATATGTCACTTGAAAACTCGCTCAGTCCGTAGACTGGTGGATAAATGAACTAGCCCAGTCCTTTCATAAAATTGGACTTAATGCGTTTTGGAATTAGCTACACTCTTCAATTATCGGTGCTCGTAAGATTAGTTTATTAACGTCCTACTGGAGTAGATTCTCGAATTACTGTAGGCCTATATCTCCATTTATCCGGACTAATAGGGGTAGTATGATCCGGATTTGAAGGAATCCGGATAATTGGGTCGGAAATAGAGAGACTCTAGAAACAAGAGGAGTAAGGTACTGCATGTATTAAAAGTGCAAAATTACTATAGGCCTACAGTTTATAATGAAAAAAAGTTACACATATTCAAACAAAATAGAATTTTAAATGGATTAAAATTATAACAAACATATATATCAAACATAGCAAACATATATAATATCTGTAAAACAAATCTAATTGCAGTAAGATGTGACAATAAATTATCGAAATGGACAGAAATTCATACAGGAGTAAGACAAGGTTACGGCCTTTCACTGTTGCTATTTATTATATATGAATCAAACAATTAGGGAATGGAAACAATTACCTCATGGATATATACAACTCAGTAGACATTTACAACGAGATTCATTACTTTTTGCAGACGATTTAGCTCTGGTGGCATTCTCAGAAGATGAATTACAACGTTCAATTTTTAATTAAAAAAAATTGGAATTAAATATGATATGAAAATCAATAAAGAAAAAAGATGAAATTATGGCCTTCTGCGGAAAATACCTTGTGCCTAGCAAAATATGTTTAAAGTAAATTATTTAGAGTAAATTATTTCACATATCTCGGACACACATTATCTTTTTCGATGAAGTACACATTTCACAGAAAATTTCTAAATACACCAAAACAATGGGAATAATTAACAACATTATGAAATCTTCCCTAGTACAAAGGCATACTAGAATACGCTTATACAAGACCTTGGCGAGACCTGTACTTTGTTACGGGAGTGAGGCATGGACATTGAGGAAGAAAGACGAAAGCAGAATAACGGCCAATGAAATGAAATTTATGAGATATACAGCGGGATATACGAAATGGGATCACAAACGCAATGAAGATGTAATGGAAGAATTACAACTAGAACCCGTAATTAATCACGTAAAACATTATCTTAACAACTGGATAAATCATCTGCAACGCATGCGTAGAGATAGAATCGCAAAAGTCATGCTCCACTATCGTCCAAACGGGAAGAGATCTCTCGGTCGTCCAAAAAAGCGCTGGATTGAAAATTCAACTGTGAGATTGTAACAGGCCATATGGCCTAATACTTGAAGATAAGAGGAAGAAAATTATAACAGCTCTTCATATTCCATAAAGAATAGAACTATACTTACGTATGGTAGTACAGTACACGGAATGAAAAAACCTAAACATATATGCAACTTTCTTTGAATAAACAATTTCAAACTGTCCTGAAACGTGATCCGGATATTTGGAGTTCTATTGCAGTTCTAATGCTAAGAGAATCACTCAAACAATGTTAATTCTCATCACAGCGACACGCGCAAAGAAGAGTATGTGTTACCCTAACTGGGAAACGTAGCGGTAGATTGATTAGCTACACAATTCAGACACGCCCTAAAATAACTCACGTCCGTTCTGTTTTCCGTCTATAACGGTCAGTATGTAGTTCTTGTACACGAGTACAAAGCATGATTGCTACATTTCCGAACCTTCACGCCGGACTGATATTCAAGTTACTATAAGACAGACTTCCACGCGTCTGGTGCATATTTATTCCCCGTATCAGGAATCGTTAGGTCCTCATCTAATCCTCGGTTTCTGTGATCGGTCTGGAATGCAGCGGGGGATGTCCCTGCAGTTGACGGCTCCCATAAATAGGGGAGCGAGCCTAATCAATTACTGTGCGACTGTATTGTAGTCCACGCAGCAACGAGGCTGGACTAGGCTTCAAGGGAACGATTTATATGGCTCAAGGGGCTGATTCATGCAAATAACCACCCCTCCTTCTTTTAAAGAGGAAAGGATCAATTTCAAGGAATTTCACGCCCTCAAAAGCTTAGGGTAAAAGACAAGCAATTATTTTTGGAAAATAGTGATACATTTTTCTTCAGTATTTCACAACGCAAGGTAAAGTGAAGTTAATCCGACTTAAGACGTAGATTTGAAACTGCGCCACAGTCATGTTTTTTAATTGTATGGAACATAATTATGTTATTCAACACCTGTTGTGATGACGCATGCCATAATGGCCTCAGTCACTGTTGTTGATGCAATACAGCGTGTCCATTCTAAGTGTATACAGAAATAATAGCTTATAATTTCACAACCGTATATTATAATTCCTTAAGATAAAATTCAATCAATAGAAAAACTCTCCAAGATTTCGTTTCATACCTTTTCAATGGCCATTGTTGTGTGCGATGTTTTGTTTCAAGCTTATTGTTGAATGGCCATTGTTGTGTGAAATGTTTCGTTTCAAACTTATTGTTGCATGAATGAAAATTTGCGTTTATCAGTCTAGTTTCTTGTCAGAGATGTGGGCGGTACAGCAAAAAGTTCAATGCGTGCTCTGGTTTGCAGAATTAAATTCAGTTACCGTGTTCAGCGGCGCATACGGGAGGGAATGGAACGTGGATCCCCCTACACGCAAATCCATTTACGAGTGAGATAGAACTTTACGAGATAATGGAAGCTTGATTTCGAAGACAGGGAAACATTCTAAAAAGCATGTGGCCGAAATGATTGTAGATCAGGTGCGTGAATTTTTTGCTAGAAGCTCACGTAAATCACGTACCTTGATATGCTGGAGAACTTTGCTATTCCACAATTACCGCCAGGTTTAACATTTCAGCAGGATGGTGCTCCACCATACTTCAATCGAAATGTTAAAACGTTTTTGTATATAACCTTCCCAAGAAATTGGATTGGTAGGGATAGGCCAACTTCCTGGCCGCCTACATCCCCGGATTTAATTCCTTTGGATATTTTTGGTGTGAGAATTTATTAAAAATTTTGTTTACAACAGAAAATTTGGTAATTTGATTGATTTGAGACACCATATCATTCAAGTAGTTGAGCTTATAACACCTGATATATTGGTGAACACCTGGCGAGAGGTTGAGTATCGTTTTGGTACCTGTTGAGCAATAAATGGTGCTCATGTTGAAGTGTACTAGTGGAAATAAAAACTTTTTCAGTTACTCTATACAATGCAGAAGAAATGTATTTAATAAACCTTATCCAAGTTACGATATAAGCTGTTATTTCTGTAAGTTATACTTTTAGTGTGGACACGATATAAGCTGTTATTTCTGTATACTTTTAGTGTGGACACAATGTATTAATATACAGGCTGATTCCGAACCTGACTGAAACATTTCATTAAGATGCAGGTGATACACACACACACGCACACGCATACACACATGTTTTATTACCGGAAATCCGTGTAACGGAAAAGGACATTTATATTTGGACATTCTGTGGAACTGTGCGTATATATTTTTATTTTATTTATTTGTCTATAAAGGGGCAAAGCGGAATTACAATAAAAGGACAAAAGTGTAATCATTTATGTTACATAAATGAAAATAAAAAAAAATTAAAAAGGACAAAAGTACATACCATATTATCTCGAATACACCGCGCTCTCGAGTAAGCCGCGCAACCCATTTTTGAAAGGCAAAAAATGTTAAACACGAATTATAAAACAAGACTACCAATAAATGTATTCACAACAAATTAAAAAAAATTAAACACAAATACAGTTAACAGTAAATAATTCCCTCTCTTAAGAGAAATTACTGTCCTCTTACTATTGCTGACTTTGCTGACATATCAAAATGTATCCACACAGAACAATCCAGCAAACTGAGGTTAGGTGACCTCGGTGGTCATGTTAGAAGACCACATTTTGCAATAGAATAATCATGGAAAATAACATTCACTGTTATATGTTCTGAATAATTGTATTTTACAATCTTACATTCCTAGAGAGTTTTTATACCATATTTTTTGTTGAGGTTCTCTCTAGGTTACAGTACTTCTTAACTATAGGTAACTTGTGTTTTAAACAAGTTAATGCGACTCTGGCTGAATGGATAATTGGCTGCCTGTCTACCTACCGTTTTCTAAGCTTAATGGGGGTATACTATGTGTCGCAGTACATTTAAACAACCTATTATGTAATTGTGCTTAACATATTCTTTTTTCACGGTTTTCATATTTTTGTTCGGGCTTATTATAGGTAATAGTAGTTTAATAGTCCTTTTGTGTAATGAAATTAATTTAAATGATGTACAGAATTTAAATAGTATTATCTGTCAAACTTATACAAAAGGTACAGAAAAATGCACTTATAAATGACGTTGTAATGAAAAGTGATGTAGTAAGTTTATTCAAAATATGTTCAAATAATTTTTGTCAACTTAATTTCTTGTGTAAAAAATTTATAGCCTTTCCCATGTATGTTTTGTAATTGGTAATATTATAAAGAAATTAATTTTTAATAAAAACTTGAGGCTCATAATGGGGAAATTGTTTTATCTCAACGGCGAATACTTCCTTGTTCTTGATTTGAATTCAAATAACACAACTGTGCCAGATTAAAATAATTATTTCACTGCATTAGCGAAGACGTTCATTATTACTATTTTATCCCTTGTAATTTTTTCCCCAAATTCTTTTCATGCAATATTCTTTGCATGAAAATTTCAGGAAGGATATTTCAAAAGAAAAATCTTCATTCCATACTTCTTTTCCAAGTACTTTACACTTCTACACTTACCTACCTACCTACCTACCTACCTCCTAACTACCTTGCCTCCCGCTTCAGTTACCTACCATCGTATCACAATCTCTTCACATGCACGCAAAATAGCCGCATACTAGGCTTACCAAACTCATTAAGCATTTTCTTACTGCGTAGAGTGCATTGCAGTAAAACTGAGTATTCTAACTTAATGCAAATGTTTCGAAATTGTTACTGTTTTGTTTCGTTTTAAATTTGTACAGTCAGCTACTTACATCTAGATATTTAATAATTTTCTCTTAATCACTAATATACTGTATTAGGTAGACAATATACTGTATATATAATATATATATATAATGTATTATATGTTAGTTTATTTATTTATTTATTTACTTCTCTAATTGCATTTGTGATTTTGTATTTGTATTTGTATCTGTAATTTTATTTTCCATCTCTTATTTGCTTCTTCTTATCTGCATTTTTTCTTCTGCATGTCTATTTATATTCTGGTGGTGTGGTAGAGGAGGCCTGTTGGCCTTAACTTCCCCAGATTAAATAAATAAATATTTAAATAAATAAATAAATAAATAAATAAATAAATAAATAAATAAATAAATAAATAAATAAATAAATAAATAAATAAATAAATAAATAAATAAATAAATAAATAAATAAATAAGTAAATAAATAAGTAAATAAATAAATATTTAAATAAATAGCGTTCTATTAGCAGATTTAAGTCACGGATTTTTATGCAGTAATAACACTCTTCACTAATGTGTTGTGGGTGGAGTATTGTCCTTTTGCAACATATTATGTTAGTGGAAATAGAATTAAAATTGCATTTCGGCTTTCAGTAATATTTATTTTTATATGACAATAATTTCTTTGATGTAGCAGTTATTGAAACATTCAATGCCCCACCGTAGCAAGAGGGGGATATCTATCCCTTTTAAACTTTGAATCTTTCAAGTGATATATTAAAAAATATTACCATACGATTTTTGCTAACTGAATAAGCCTATTAATTATTCCAGTAAGAGAACTTGACTATTTTTACACTGGTATCGCGTACTGTGCGGCGTTTAATCAAATGAAATGGGGGGAGGAGAGAGACCGAGAGAGATAGAGGGAGAGAGAGTCCAACGTCCGTAATAAAAGTGCCATTAACAAACAAACAAGAGAGGAACATGGGTCTACTTGGAACTGTCATTGCCATATTTGCCAATATTATTTGCCGTCATTCCCCCCCCCCCTCTTTTTTTCAACTTGTTTGTTATCCTCGCTAATGGTTCATGTGAGACATAGGACCGCTGTTGCCTGTCTGGCAGAACGGTAGAGTGTGTGGTGGCTATTAAAATATAACCAATTTTTTTCCATTAGGAAATATCACACGCCAGTCGGAATGATTGCATGTCAAATCCAGGCCGCATGGGTATCATTGCTTCATTAGCACCCAATCGCCCAAATACAAACACTCACATTTTACCTCCCTCTCTCACTTCTCTCTCGCTGTCTCTCCCTTCCAACTCTGAAACAATCAATTCAGACCTCGCATGACAAATGCGATGAAGCTGCGAGTCATGATATCGTCTGAACAGGTTCAACTTGAATGCCCCTGACGTGCATTTCATGTCGGGTCGTAGCTCACAGTCGCTCGCATTATAGACGTGTCCGGAAGTCCAGAGAGTTTACACAGCTGAAGAGTGGTTAACTAACTGCTTGCCACCAAACTGGGTCGAGGTTAGTTTCCGAACGGATTCTGTGAGTTCTGTAGTGGAGAATGTGACTTTGGAACAGGTTTTGGCATGGTATGGCCACAGTCTACTATATACAGTCACGAAGCTTGGGATGATTTTATGCAAATCTCGCGATAGTTGCTAGCCGCTTGGAGCGCTGTGAGTACTAGGAACAGTAGACTGTGTCACTGCCATCGTGATCTAATACAGGCCGTAAGGCAGACCATGTGACTCACTTAACCCGATCACGAAGGGCGGCGTTTCAACCATATAAATTAATTGGAATGCATAAAGAGTAACATATATTTCTCTAAAATGTAGTGTAATTGCATTAATAAAATTTAAAACAATGATTAGGGGACACTTCAGACATAATTCCTTGCCAGTTAAGATGTAATATTATTTTTGGTGTGAAAATTACGTTGTTCATATGTGTAATACCTGCCTTTGTTTCGATTAAATATTGCGAAATTCTTGTACAGTCATTTATGCACGATTCAATAATTTTCAGTTGCACCGCACGAATATATATATATATATATATATATATATATATATATATATATATATATATATATATAGTAGGTTATTTTACGACGCTTTATCAACATCTTAGGTTATTTAGCGTCTGAATGAGATGAAGGTGATAATGCAAGTGAAATGAGTCCGGGGTCAGCACCGAAAGTTACCCAGCATTTGCTCATATTGGGTTGCAAGAAAACCCCGGAAAAAACTTCAACCAGGTAACTTGCCCCGACCGGGAATCGAGCCCGGGCCACCTGGTTTCGCGGCCAGAGGCGCTATCCGTTACTCCACAGGTGTGGACGCAGGAATATTTAGATATGTTGAAATTATAGGTTATATTTACTATACCAGTTGCCCTTTCTGTCTAATTTTAGTGGTCTCTAATGCTCTGCCACTACATATGTATGTTATGTCATATGGATATTATAGGTTATGTTTACTATATTTAACTTATATTCCTATGTTCGCAATTATTCATTATAATTAAACATAATGTCATGTATGACACCCGCATTGAGCTCTATACTAAAATGCTGAGATCACTGGACACCCGTCACATTCTATTTGTCTGTATTTTAATACTACAATTGAGTACTGCATTATTGTATTTATCTACTACCTACGAGACGAAGTAACACAATTATTGTACGTACACTAATTTCATAGGAGTTGTATGGTAAATCTTCTGTCTACAATTAAGGAAGGTAGATGTGCTAAATTAAAATTACAATATAAATTCGTTTTTATTGAACCTCAAAATAGCTTCCATTCTGAACTTAAAAATGTTGATGCGAACAGATTATGTCAACACGTAAAATTCTCTTCACATTAAAATAACACAGTTTTGTAATTATTTCTGCAACATATTATGCAACAAGAAGTAAACGGAACTTATGGACACATTGCAGTAAATAAAACTTAGCAATGATACGCAATAAAGTTATATTATAATATTTCACTGAGCTATTTACATTGAAATAGAAAACCCGAACATACATTACGGCCTGGTTTAGATCGAAAAGGCATTGACTGTGCCTTAAGTTATTTCGTTTTGTTGTGAAAAGTTGTGTAAACTGTGAAATGTTCCTTATCGGTTGTAATAACTGTAAATGGCTAAAATACAATAATTTGAATAATAATATGGGACAAGGAGACGTTTGTGGTACTATAAATATTGTAAGAAAAAGAGGTCAGAGTTATCCTTCTTCCGAAGGATCCAGGAAGGCGAGTTTATAAAATATAATATATACTTTATGAAAATAATATATAAACCTTATGTATTTCATATTTCAATAGTGGAAGGAACGTTTTAATTTTTTCATAAGAATACGATATCGAAAGGACAATACATTTTATCGTCTGCTGGGGAAATGGTCTGTGATGAGGCGATAGTAGCGATCCTGGTGGTCAGCAACTATCTATGGAGGCATATTTCAACTGTCTATGTAGCATATTTAGTAAGTATTGAGCTTCGTGACTGTATATACTAGACTGTGGTATGGCCACAGTCTAGTATATACAGTCACGAAGCTCAATTACAGTCACGAAGCTCAATACGCACTAAATATTCATCCATAGATATTTGCTAACCACTAGGATCGTTAATATCGCCTCATTACAGGCAATGCGAAATAATACCGGCACAGTCTATTGTTCCTAGCATCATCACGACTTAAGCTTCGTAACTGTATATACTAGACTGTGGTATGGCTTTGGTTTTGGGTGAAATTTGGGACAGATTCATGTACACTTAGGTCACCTATGTGAAGTCGTTATGGTACAGTTTATTCCATTAATGCCGTCTCTTTTTGAAGTTTGTTTACAGCCAGTATTTCATCCCCCTCCCACTGGCTACTGGCTATGCTAGTAAGTTGTAAACAACACATATACAGAATAGTGGCGTCCCGCTGCCCCTCTGAAATGCTGGCATATATCGCAGACCAGTTTTAATTGTGTACTAGGTGACCATTTTGTAATACCAGGGAAAAGTTGTGGGGTGATTATCATAAAGAACAATGCAAAATATATTTTCTCTAGATTAATATTTAGAGGTGCCTCAAGAGCATCATATTTTGATATTTTCACAAAATTTTGAGGTTCAGATTTTTTTAGCGAGAGAACATTCTCCAGTGATTTTATCTGCACAGGATACCAGGAACATGTTAAAACAGCGGTCGTCAGCGCAGAGCATCCTGGGACTAGCGTCTCTTACCCGCGGAAAACACAGTGCACCATGGTACACTCGTAGCTGCTAGCGGGTATGCTCTCTATCTCTTCCTGCTGCACGACGGGGCACACGGGACGGCACCGCTTACCCTTTGCACATTTCAGCGACGACCACTGTGTTAAAAAATACATGTTAAAAGACTCTGCATATTTTTGGTCCTTTGTTATTTAATCTTGAAGTGTCACAGAAACCTCACTTTATAAGAAATTTGGGAATAATCACAAAACTTTTAGGTATGATATAATTAATATAATAAAATTAATGACAATTCATTCTTTTTATGTTGCAGGGTATTTAAATCAGAATAGTTCTAATTAATACAAGAAATCTGACCTTCTACCCTGTATTCGCAATGCCAGAGGGGCTGAACCCATCACAATTACCTATCTATCATGATGTAATGAAATATTATCTACGGTCAGAAATGAATTAAAATCTGACTTCAAATTAAAAGAATCTACTGTTGGAGAGATTTGAGAAAGAGTTGCTATCAAAACTAAGGAAATCCAGGTAAAGGCATACATTCCGAAAATCAGTCATACCAGAATATTACAACTGATTCGTGCTTACCATGATCAATACACAAACTTAATGAAGCATTGTAAGAAACGACATAGTTACGACAACTAAAATTACAACAATGCAAAATTCAAAGAAGAAGCAAACAAACTATTTGATACGCTATATGCAGTTGCAAATGTAAAAAAAAAAAATAATAATAATACTGTAGGTATAATTGTGATAAAGACCGCCGTGTTTCAAAGCAAGAAAGAATGTTTTACTAGAGCAAAGAACAAAAAGAAGGATGATAATTGGACCTGTTGATTTAGTTACCACTCAGAAAGAAATGAAAAAGAAAACAAGAATAAATTCTATTAAAAGAATAAATAGGCTGAAATGGAATTTTTGTCATATTTTATGTAAAATACTAGGATATATTTTGTCCCTTTGGATCCCCTAAAAATACTGTATACTGCAACCCCAATTTAGAGTCTTCCAAATAAAGTTTAAATATGTGATTTTACAGCAATTCATTAGCTATGTAAAGAAAACAAAATAATAGAACTAATATACGAAGAGGGAAACAAATTATAATTTTATGAAACTTCAATGTCCTTGGGGCACATCAAAAATTAAATATAGGAACTCCATATTTTTCACATTTCTAAATTAAGTGAAAATACAGATTTGTGCAACTATTACATTTAGAAAACAGATGAAAAACAATTTCATGTATAGGTTCACTCCACCCTAATACATACGTAGCTTCGTTTCATCACAGTCTTTTATATCACTCTGCATAGGGCGCAAAATGGGCCAGAATAAGGTCCAAGTGTAGGTAAGTATCCGTCCCGTTGCAGCATTCGAAAAGTCAAGCCAAACCTAGATCTATACAGAACTCTAATTTATTCCATGTACGTACAGTGAATAACAGAATTATTCGGACACTTAATATTCCAAATGTTTATGTGTATGTTACTAAACATGTTTGCAAAAACGTAGAAATTACGCTTGCGGTTACGTCAAATAAACCAATTTGCATAACGTGGACATAAAAAGAGCTTGCTAATGAAATGGTATGTTAATATATTTATATAAAAATAAACAAATGTACAATTTACTGCGTAACAAAAATATTCGGACAGTCCTGTTGGTCCAATTCTGTACACCCCTGTTGATCTCTTACATTGCACGTAGGTGGAGGTACCGAGTTTCAATAACATGCGAGCCTACTTAATCTTACTTGTGCTGTCGTTTGAGCAAGCCGGAACACAAAATGGGGCGTAAAGGTAAGCAAACCAGGGGCGTATTTTGCGGGCTACCGGCGGTAGCCCAAGGAAATTACAAAAGAAAAAGTTTATAATATAACATAATGTAATAATTTTGTATTATTAGTTTTACCATAGTAATTAAAATTAAAGTAATTGTTGGATATATTTTGTGTAATAATAGGGTCAGCGGTAGCCCAAACCCTTTAACCAGTATACGCCACTGAAGCAAACATCATTTAATCAGAGGCAGTTAGTGATATTCCATCGCGAAAAAGGGAAAACCATTCCAAACGTTACAGATTTACTTCAGATGAAGAGAAGTACAGTGTCTAACATAATTCTCAGATATAAAAACGAGGGCATAATAGAGCTGAGAAAGCAAACAGGTCGCCAAAAAGTCCTCACAGACAGAGAAGAATCTCTTATTATCAGACAGATTAAAAAGAACCCTCGTATAAGTGCCCCGAAGTTAGCTTCTGAAATTGAATCGGCTATGGGTAAAAAAGTGCATGCCCAAACAGTTAGAAGGGCAATACATAAACGAGGCTACAACGGAAGAATAGTACGAAAAAAGCCATATGTTTGTGAAAGGAACAGACGTAAACCACTTCAGTTTTCAAAGGAATATGAAAATAAAGGCGAAGATTGGTGGGAAAAGGCCCTTTTTTCTGATGAGAGCAAATTCAGTATTTTTGGCAGCGATGGTAGACAAATGGTCTGAAGAAAGCCTAAGGAGGAAATGAAAACCAAGAATTTGCGAGCTACTGTTAAGCACGGTAGAGGAAATGTGATGATATGGGGGGTGCATGTCAGCTTCTGGGGTTGGTGAATTGGTGTTCATCGAGGATATCATGAAGAAGGAAGACTACCTACACCTCCTGCAACATAATTTTGTGAAAAGTGCAACAAGTTTGGAATTGAAAAGGAGTTTATGTTTTACCAGGACAACGATCCTAAGCATAACTCCTATATTGTACAAGAATATCTGCTCTACAAATGCCCTAAGGCGCTTCATCCTCCTCCACAATCGCCGGATTTGAACCCTATTGAATATTTATAGGAAGAACTTGACAGGATGGTTCGATCAAGGAGAGCTGAAAACAAGACTTCAAGAAGAATGGGTGAAAATTCCTATAGACATAACAAAAAAATTATTACATAGCATGCCACGCCGACTGAAAGAGGTTATTAAACAGAAAGGTGGTTCTACAAGGTACTAATAATGAAGAGCTGAAATAGTATTCTTTGTTTTCAAAAAGTGTCCGAATATTTTTGTTAGTATTAGAAATCAAATGTTTTCCTTTATGTTTTAATAATTAGAAGAAAATTAAGTTAATTGGAACTGTTGTGTTGAAAATGTTTATATGAAATGGGATACTTGTAGGGAAAAATAAGAAAAGCTTATTTTTATATATTTATATGTAAATATATGTCATTGAATTGTTAGTTGTCGCATGTCCGAATATTTTCGTTACTCACTGTATGTTCTTACGCATTTCTGTATCCTATAACTACATATCTACCTGTGAACGCATCTGTCTATCTACCAACATACTTGTATGTCAACCTTAGGATATCTTTTTACTGTCTTGAACACCAACAAGAACACAGGTTTTCATTCTTTCCGCGGATAATCAAAACTTTCTCGACTGGATTATGTATAGGCACAGCAGAGACTTTACATCGCTTGCCTCCTACTACTCGCCTACTTATTCCTTTCAACCAATTATGAAGCTGTCGCCGGGAGTAAAGTAACTTTCTTAACCCTCCCACGCTGTTTAGCCTAACATTTTGTACTTACATCTCGCAGTCTTGTTCTGAAGCGTCTTCTAGTATTTTCAATCTTAGCAAAACTTTCTTTTTTTATTACATAAATATATTGAAATTTATTTTCTTCAAGCTTCACTTCAATTGCAGATAATTATATCCATATTTATAATTTTTTTTATAATTTCTGCGCATGTTCATCTTTCTGTGAACAGAATCGTATGTTATCATGGGTGTCCAATGAACGATGAGGCTCCCATTTCCTCAAATTCTGTAAGTTTGTTTGTGAATTGCGAAAGTCTTCGCCGTAAGAATGTCGATAGTTTCGTATAATATGTTAATCCTAATTTTAAAGTAACTTATTCCTGAACACCGTGTGAAATAGACAGGCAGAATAAGAAAAAAAGCTGTGCTAGAAAACATGGGTGACGAAAGAATAATGCTCAAATTGATCAGGAAGAGAAAAAGAAACTACCTGAGCCATGGCTGCGTTCAGCCGGGACAGCGCTGAGATAGCGCTGCAATAGCAACGGCATTGAACGCCTTGCTGACCGACTGCGCTGAAGTAGCGGCCGCCAATTTTCATAGCAAATTTTTTTTCGCTGCAAGTCAGCGAAAGTGGAGAGGGTAGGCAACAACCAATGGTGTCTTATATTACGGAGTAGATGGGACAATGGCGTGTTTCTTTGTAAACACAGCGACATTTTGCAATCTGATCGTTCACCAAATCACAGCTGAGCGAAAATGAATAGCTAAATTAGTATTGTTGTTGTTATTATTATTATTATTATTATTATTATTATTATTATTATTATTATTATATATAGGTACGTTTAATAGACTTCCAGATTCATATAATTAATTGAAAAGAAGTCCTTGAATTATTATTTGCGAATAGACTTTATTTTGACAAGCATATAGATTTCATATATAATAATCAAGCAATTGAAATGTACTCTTTCCCTACGCCTGAATCACTTTCAATAGTGACAGTAGTGACATCGAAACTTCAATATACATCTGTAGTCTGGAATTCTGTTCTGGCATCTGATTCTTCCAAATTAGAAACTCAAATTCACATCATTTTGGCAGTATTGTGAAAATAATTGTGATTACTTGAAGTGTCACTAAGGTGTTATATTAATGCCTTGCTTTTATTTGACGTCCTTAACCTATGACGTATGAATAACCTATGAATCCTTCAGAAACAATATTAGCCTTCGTATTATTGTCCTGCAATATTCAAACATGAGAGAGGCAACCAAGACATTACGAACTTTGTCTTACTTCATATGAAAAACTAATCACAAAATCTGTGATAAAATCCCTATGCGGTTAAAACCTGAAGGGCGGGAGTGGAGGACAGCGATTGTTTTTATAAGGCCGCCTAGAGAACGAACATCGTCGATTAACGAACTTCATCATCCTAGACAAACTTAAACCGAACATAGCGCCTGTAATGCACGACTGTACTTCGTATTACTACGAAAGCCATGAGAACTCAGAATCTTTTCTATAATATACATTTCAAAACTCTTTTTCCTGTTCCCAGATGCGTTAAAACTCTCAACTTGTATGATAATAAATTTCATCCATTTACTTTACAAGTTTAGAATTTGGAAAATTGCAAATTATTTACCGCAAGTAGTAGGCTATTTTTGTTTATAATAATAATAATAATAATAATAATAATAATAATAATAATAATAATAATAACAATAATAATAATAACTAATATTGTTTCCATAGTAATTCCCTTACGATAACATATTAATCGCTTGTCGTTCAAACTAGCACATTCTTATTAACAATAATTAGTAATGAATACGTTATTGTGAATATTATTGTTATTACATCTTACCTTTGTTGTTAGGCTCAAAATGTGAAAAAGATAAATATTGTGAGACTTAACTTTCTTTCTACTAACCATAAAACGTTTCGAAAATAATCTGAGTGTAATTTAATTTTGTAAGCAGCAGTTGGTATGGTGCAACGTTCTTACGACATCAAAACAACGTTCAAAGAAGGAAAAGTTGGCGAAAACTATTTGCAAATTGAAATTCCTTGAATACAGTTCTGATAAAATTTAATTAGCTGCTCGTACACATTGACTCGCAGAGGATATATATATGTGCACGCACATCCCTGCCTTTCAAGCTGCACGCATTGATTTGTCTGCCTCCTTCCTCTCTCTCTCTCTCTCTCTCTCTCTCTCTCTCTCTCTCTCTCTCTCTATTTCACGCTTATAGCTGGAGTCTTCGGAACGCGGCGCGATGCTCGCGTGTTCTATTGCCGTTCATCATTACCTTCCTTCTCCCGCTTGCCAACCGTAACCCAAAGTTTTTTTTTTTTTAATACGAAGGCACTCCAAATTCAAATGGAACAGATATTTTTTCCTCATTAAAGAAATTGTCTTGTCTACTTCCCTTCGGGGAATACATGCAGTGCTTTTACCGTTTTATTTAAACCTTCATATTCTTGAAAAGCGATTTATATGCGGACGATTTTTTTTACTCTGGATTTGCTTTTCCCTGATTATAGCGACATAAAAGTTTTTTTTTTGTAGAAATTTTTACGTGTATAATGGTCGTCGTTGTCATCGTCATAGTTGTCGTTGTAGTCGTCGTCATCATCATCATCATCATCATCAACAATCATTAAGAAATTAGGCCAAAGTACGACCCGTTTTGTCTCAACAGAAATCATAAAATTTTAAGAGGGCGTTCAAATCATTTACTTGTTTTTTAAACTTCCATCTTGTTGGGGATCATAGAGCAAAATGGGGCTTGTGAAATGGACAGATAGAATGAGAAATCAAGTTATGCTAGGAAGATTGAGTGAAGAAAGAATATTGCTGAAACTGATCAGGAAGAAAAAGGGGAATTGCCTAAGAAGAAAATGCCTGCTGAATGATGCTATTGAACAGTGATTTCCAAACGTTTTTGATCGTGGAACCCTTTCGGCTCGAAAAAAGATTAATGCATCCCCATTAAATTACTTTCATCGCTAGATTAATGCAGATATAAATTCAATATCCATCCATATTTATATTCTGTACGTATTTAACATCGACAATAGATCAAAACTACATTAATTACCATGCATACCCATGAGTTCATAAACTTGCAGTAGTGTATTAATAAACTGCGTGTATTTTTTCAGTAATTACACGCATAATTATACACAATTACGTTCAAATTGCTAATGTGAAGAATAGTGTTGTTTTCTCGTATGACAACGCACACGGTATAACGCTTCTGTAACATTTTATTTGTATAATTTCGAGGGAAAAATTGTTCCGGGCCGGGCATCGAATCCGGGACCTTTAGTTTAACGTACCAACGCTCTACCAACTGAGCTACCCGGGAACTCTTCCCGACACCGATCCAATTTTTCCCTCTATATCCACAGATCTCAAAGTGGGCTGACAACCGTCAAGCAACCAACTTCGAGTGCACACTAACTCCGTGTGACTTAAATTGTGGTTTTCTGTTAACGAACAGTGACGTGTATTATGCAAATCAAGATTTCAGGTATAACTCCCTGTAAAGTTGATTTGAATAATTTCGAGGGAAAAATTGTTCCGGAGCCGGGTATCGAACCCGGGACCTTTGGTTTAACGTACCAACGCTCTACCACTGAGCTACTCGGGAACTCTTCCCGACACCGATCCAATTTTTCCCTCTATATCCACAGACCTCAAAGTGGGCTGACAACCGTCAAGCAACCAACTTCGAGTGCACACTAACTCCGTGTGACTTAAATTGTGGCTTTCTGTGAACGAACAGTGACGTGTATTATGCAAATCAAGATTTCAGGTATAACTCCCTGTAAAGTTGATTACACAGTCAGTGTGCACTCGAAGTTGGTTACTTGACGGTTGTCAGCCCACTTTGAGCTCTGTGGATATAGAGGGAAAAATTGGATCGGTGTCGGGAAGAGTTCCCGGGTAGCTCAGTTGGTAGAGCGTTGGTACGTTAAACCAAAGGTGCCGGGTTCGATGCCCGGACCCGGAACAATTTTTCCCTCGAAATTATTCAATTCAACTTTACAGGGAGTTATACCTGAAATCTTGATTTGCATAATACACGTCACTGTTCGTTAACAGAAAGCCACAATGTAAGTCACACAGAGTTAGTGTGCACTCGAAGTTGGTTGCTTGACGGTTGTCAGCCCACTTTGAGGTCTGTGGATATAGAGGGAAAAATTGGATCGGTGTCGGGAAGAGTTCCCGGGTAGCTCAGTTAGTAGAGCGTTGGTACGTTAAACCAAAAGTCCCGGGTTCGATGCCCGGCCACGGAACAATTTTTCCCTCGAAATTATTCAAATCAACTTTACAGGGAGTTATACCTGAAATCTTGATTTGCATTTTATTTGTACATTTTCGCAATTTTCATCAACGTATTCTGACAATTTTTCAACCCTTCAAGTTTAGATTGAAAGCAATATATGGTCTTATTCTTACATTCGGAGTGGTTTGTTTCCAAATGCCTATGCAGTTTTGCGGGCAGTAGAGAACTGTTACTGAACACTTTGTTACATATCACACAAATGACGTCCGGAGAAATTTTATTGGCTGTATGCGTAAATCCAAGAGCCAAATATGATTCGTCCTATTTTTGTTTTGTTTTTTTTTTTTTTTTTTTTTTTTTTTTTGGTTGATTCACCCGTTTTTAAATTAGCAGCACTGGGATGTGATACATGACAATGTGATAGACTGGTTTCTGAATTTGTAGAACTGTAATTTTTATTGTCATTTATTAACCACCGATCCATTGAGATGACACTGTATAATATGACAATTAAAATTATACATCTGATTACACAACTTTTAACACTATATCACTTTGGAAAATTTATTATGTGTCTTTCACGTGTTAAATTTTATGTTACCTTGTTAACATGCTTCGGCCTGATATTGGCCATCATCAGAACTGGTTGTTGCTGGTCTTGGCGCTTTTTGTTTTGTTTCCTGTAGGGGTGTGTTTGTGTAGTGTAATGTGGAGTCAAAGAGTGTGTGTGTGTTCTGAAATTGAGTTGTGTGTTGAGAATTTCATTTGGATGTGTTTTTGTGTGTCTGTATATTTCATATTGTTGTGTTTAGTTTCTGGATTTTTGGTTGGATGTGTAGAATTTCCATGTCTGTGTTGATGTCTCTGTATGTGTGGTTAGCATTTATGATGTGTTCTGCATATGTGGAAGTGTTTTGTAATTTTGTTTTGGCTGTGATGTGTTCTTTGCAACGTGTTTGGAATGATATGCCTGTCTGTCCTATGTAGAAGTTGTTTCAGGTGTTACATTTGAGTTTGTATACGCCAGTGGGGTTGTATTTGTTTGTTGTCGGAAGCTCCAAATTTGTATATCTTAATCTTGAATGTTTCTCAATCAATTGTGACTTTAATATAGAATTTTATAAACATAATGTCTGTAAAAATTTGGTAATTTTGGCATCTACATCTGTTTCACACACATAAGTATTTACTTGTTCTAATATTATACTATTTGTTACAATTTTATTTCTTAACTGTTATATCTCTTTAAATGTCATTATTTTTATTTTTTGAGATGGTATGATTATGATAGTAGTTAATAATGATGCAAGTGAAGATATTTATAATTACTGCTTTAGAAAAGACTGTCTCTTCTAATGCCTTTCGTATGAACAGGAAGGCTAAAGTTGTTTATATTGTCGCTTTCCTGGCTATAATTTCCGACAGACAAATGGAAGTTTAATGTGTTGCCATGGGCCTCCAATTTGGAAATTTAATTCCCCACCATACGAACTAGATATAGTTTCTTATCCTAAATGGATGCTTAACGCTCTTTCTCAGAACGGTGTGTAGGTATCTTATCTAAAGCTCAGAGTTATTCCTTCCATACACACTGGGTATATGCCCTATATCTTATACGAAGATTTAATTTTATTATTTCCTTAAGAAGGGGTGTATGTCCTTTATTTTATATGCAAGTTTAGTTCCCGGAATAGGACGTACTAATCAATTTACACATATATTTTTATTTTAAGATTTTTAAGTCCATTCTTTTAAACGGGGTATATATCCTTTACCGTGTGAAGAAGTTTATTGCTCTATTACTGCATGTATGTCCCTTTCTTTTCTCGGAACTGAGTATATAGTTATTGTTTTATGTGGTAGTTAAACTCTCTGTAATTGAGTGCATGTCATTTATCCTAAACGGAGATCTACTGTAAGTTCTTCCATAGGTATGCCCCTTGTCTTAAGCGAGGATTGAAGTCTCTTCTTGGAAACGAAGATTTAACTTCTTTCATAAGCATGCGCCTTATCATATGAAATAATTTATCTTCTTTGGAAATGGGTGCATTTATTTTATGTCAGACAGAGATCTTACTTATTTCAGAGGCATGCCTCTTAATATTCCTATTATGCAAGGATTTAAGTGTCTTCTTTGGAAATGGGTATATTTATATTAGACGGAGATTTTGCTTCCTCTCTAAGTATGTCCTTTATATTATGCAACGTTTTAAGTCTCCTCGTTGGAAATGGGTGCAGGTTCTATATACGTTGTTAAACGGAGTCTAAGTCCTTCCATAGAAACTGGCTGTGCGTCCTTTATCTTATGCTAAGATTTACAGTACGATTATTTAGTCTTGACAGTCGCCGGTGATATGCGCCTGGGTCAGGCGAGTCCATTAAGTTACGCCAAGGGATGTTCAGGTTAGTCTGTCGCCTGCAGTCAGAGCGATCGGATGTCACGCATGGGGTATAGCGTTGTGTTTTCATTACAGTTAAGCTGTACTGCATTTCTTTACCGACCGCTCGCCCTTATCTCTACTCCGGAACTCTACTCACTACTCCTACCACTTCCCCTCTTTCGCGTCGCTGAACTGTCAGGACTAAATAATCGGTCTGTAAATAATTTCCTTAGAATTGAGTGTATGATCCTTGATAGGATGCGCATTCGCGGTACCTTTTAGTTGTTTTTCCTTCTTTTACTCTCATCAAATTTGATGAGCGGACTCATTGTCTACAGATTTACCATGTCTTTATTATAGCTACATTTATTACGCGTGTATATATAATTAAAAAAGCTCTTAAACGTTTGAAATTAAAATGAAGATTTCTCAATATATTACTCGTAAAGAGTGTCTTTTATTTGTAAATCACTCTGTGCTGTTTGTTTCTATTGGTGGGAGGAAAGGTATCGTTTGTCAGTGCGATATGAATCATATATCACGAGCATGTGACGTGAACTTGACTTCAGTGAGCTTATTTGAATATCGTCAGTCTGTGTAGTTAAGCTATGCAATAATCATAATGTATAGGTTGATTCTCTATAATTTACAAGATCGTAGCTATTTATTTACGACTGTTGAATGAAGCATATATAATTGACATTATCGGAGTAGATATGTTGCTAATTGCCTCAAAATACGTAATATTTCAAGTACTTAGAAAAATCGGACTTGAAAGTGATAAGTTGAGAATGTAAAATACAGGATCCCCTGTTTATAAGTTGCCCGTGTTCGTCATACGCAGAAAGAACACTTGGCGTAAAGCAAGCAAGCATGATCGGCGAGCAGAAATTACTGGATGATGGCATATGAACAACAGAACATTCATTCAATAAATTCATGTCTTACCTTTAAATAAGAGTTCGAAAATGCATTGCATTGTGGTCAAGATACAACTGAAATCTTTTGAGTAAGTTCTGAGATACTCATAAAATTCTGTCCATGTAATCCTAGCTAACTTAGCGCCAATTTTGTTTGTTTTTTCTTAATTATTTTATCCTGTATACTGATTATTTGCACACACTTTCTCCTTCAGTGTTCTCCACAGATGGATGTCAAACGGATTTAAATTAGGCGATCTCGAATGCCAGAATTTTCTGCTAATTGCATTATTTCCCAACACGTCTCATTGCATTCAATTAACTTTCTTTCCCTTCGAAGTTTCTTTCACAATTTCTATAACTGTTCAAGTCCAATTTTTTAAATTTGAAATATTAGAAATGATTAGGCCTATAGCTATTACATATTTTGTGGCAAATAGCAACATATCTATTGCAATAATATAGATTATAAATCAAGTGAAATGTCCTAAATTTTGGGATGTACAGAATGCGTTTGCTTTTAAGTGTGTATTTTGAATAACAATTCAAGAAAATGAATTGTAAACGATCATATAATTTGCAAGATGATCAATACACTGAATTGTTGTTAAACGCGTAACACATATATATTAAATACTAAGTGCAGTCAATAAGTTTCCGGACTGCCCTGAATATGGGAATGGGAGGATACAAGAAACGAAGAAGATATCTAGAAGCAGAAAAACGCCTGGAATCTATACTTAATGCATCACTTGAAAGGCAGAGGAGAAGACAATAGGTCTTTAACATGTTTGCACAAAATCACGTGTAGAAGCTCAGCGTTAGATTATCTTTAAGAACTATTTGATAGACTGACTCAACAGGCATGGAAGCAATGATCCGCAGTGACACGCCCATGTATGTTTAACGGTACAATAAATACAGCGTAGTTCGGAAATATATTGATTGCACTTTGTGCTCGTATGTGTTATTTTCGTGATAATTACTTTTTGTGTAATTCTTGGATCGGTGGTAATAAAGATATACATTTTCTCATATCTATTAAGCGTGGAAAAGGGATTCCTTTCAAATTATCTGAAGTCTCTGCACAGTACTTCCGTACCTGAATAAATAGTAGGAACTTCTGGAGTGACTATCGCCAATGATGTCAGAGTGTCCATAAATAAATCAGCTGTTAACGAAAATAGATTGAACGGTCGCTCAGAAAATAGAATTCCACAGCGAATAATTAAAATGTTCAGCGTCTCTTTACTGCATATTATATGAAGAAATTTAATTTTTGCCAGCTGAAGGGACAAGTATGTAGGATAATATGTTACGTTACTCCCACGTTGATGAATTGACTAGCAAAGACGCTAATTATTAATGCAATTCACTCGTTTAAACAAGTTGAAACTCGAATAGGACGTGACAACAAACACCATGAAAATTTAATGTCGCCTACCATTACGGAGCCACGCCTCTGGGTCCAGTGCTAGAGCACTGGTTCGATCCCGGCCAGGTCGTGATGGAATTTGTGGTGGACAAAGCAGACGTTGCAGAGGGTTTTTCTCGGAGTACTCCCGTTTCCCTCTATCAATCCACCAACACTCTCCACCTCCCCCTCATTTTATATATCATCCGCAATAGTAAAAAGAGGCGGGGGTCAATTCTTGGGAGTACTACGGATTTCCGATGAAATAGGAAGTCTTGGGGCTTCGGACTCCTGGAGCATATCAGACTACTCGCATGCAGACGGAACCTGGCTCTATCGGGGGCTGAGGCAGGATGGCCCACCTTTCAGCGTCGGATTAACGAATGTCATCCAGGCTACCTCTTGGACTTGGAAAATTATCGAATATAAGGGCGGTAATAATGTCAAAAGAAGTGCTTGTACAAATTCTGGTCACTCGACCGCAATTACGAGGCCATCCAAAAAGTGATTTTCTCTGGGGCCGTTTACAGAAAAAAACACAATTGCATGGAAAGATTTATTGAAATAGATACAACAATTGTTACGCTGTTTGTCAACATATCCCCCACTGGAATTGAGACATTTGCCATTCCATTGGATAAGTTTTTGCATCCTTCGTCGTAGAAGTCAGACGCCTGGGATCGGAACCAGCGTTTGAAAGCCTTCTGCACCTCTCTGACAATCCCATGATATGACAAATATCTCAATTCCGGTGGGGAATATGTTGAAAAATAGCTCAACAATTGCTGTTGTCCACATTTGTGGAGTAACGGTTAGCGCGTTTGGCCGCGAAACAAGTGGCCCGGGTTCGATTCCCGGTCGGGGCAAGTTACCTGGTTGAGGTTTTTTCCGGGGTTTTCCCTCAACCCAATATGAGCAAATGCTGGGTAACTTTCGGTGCTGGACACCGGACTCATTTCACCAGCATTATCACCTTCATCTCATTCAGACGCTAAATAACCCAAGATGTTGACAAAGCGTCGTAAAAATAACCTACTAAAAATTGCTGTGTCTATTCCAGAAAAATTTTCCCAATGAAATTGTGTATTATTTCTGTTAACGACCCCTGGCGAACTTATTTTTTATGGCCCTCGTAATTCCGGTCCAGTGGCCAAAATTTGTACAAGCACTTCTTTTGACATTATTAACATGGTTAACAAAAAAATAACCTTTTTATCTGCCTCCATGCGAATGTTTGCTTGTAAGCTACCATAACACAGCTATTTCAAGAGGCATTATTATTATTATTATTATTATTATTATTATTATTATTATTATTATTATTATATGTTTTTTTATTTTTATTTTATTCAACCAGAACGTTAGAGCGCTGATAGTGACCAGATAAAGCAGAGCGTAAACTAAACTGCCATCAAATAGTAACTTTACATGTTTACTTCAAATAAAATAAAAGTATAAGTTTGCATTCAAAAGTAGGCCTCTTCTGTAAACTTAAGAATAAAGGCTTTATTGGTGAATCAGCATAAATATATGAATACGTTTTTTTCCATGTTAGTTTATTCGAGCAGTCACTTGGCATAAGAAAACGTCATTTCATCTATTAATAGCAAAAGAAAAAGATAAACAGAGGAACCTGGTTTCCCAAGTTACTGTTGAATAACTTTATGCACTACCTGTCCCTTGTAAGTTGACCGGTGTTAATTCCACGAACTATCAGAGTGCGTCATACCCCTCCATGAATGATTTGTTCTCCACAATGCCCCGCGCTCCGTAATCGCCTATGTTGTCTTGTATACAACGGCAGTGTCGACATCACCAGTCATGTAATATGTGACGCGTAGTAAAGTGTTTGTTTTTAAATATGTACAGTATGTTTTGAATTTTATTAAATATTACAGTATATTTGCACATGTATTGGACACGGTTACTTCGACCGATATATCATCTTAATCTGTAGATGACATCATAGCGAACTACGTAATATTCTTCTTTAGTATAACAAAGGTTTCTTGACAAATGTGACCAATACTCTTAAATCATAAAAGTTAGTTGAAAC
The DNA here is from genome assembly GCF_040183065.1 of Periplaneta americana. Lineage (NCBI taxonomy): Eukaryota > Metazoa > Arthropoda > Insecta > Blattodea > Blattidae > Periplaneta > Periplaneta americana. The sequence goes on along the minus strand of NC_091133.1, from coordinate 69,080,673 downwards.
CCGAATACAGATTTGAAAAGCTCGTGGTTACTTATGTATTTACAGACCAGGTTTCTGTGTCATTCGGACTTTCAATAAGTTTTCGTTACATATTTTCTCAATTATTACCTTTACATTGCCGCATAAACTCTCAACAGCCTCTGCGGTTGGAAAGAAACATTAAACTATCATTGCGTGATGTAAATTATTTTTGGTATTTGCACCTTGTCAGCAATGTAGGCTACAGACATTGAAGTTTTTAAAGTTACGCACTCGCTTCCATCATCATGAAAGGCGAAGAAAGTGGAGCAGATATATTATTTTGGAGCCATTTCCAGTTGAGAAACGTAAGATTTTTCTGTATATTTCGAAAGAAATGTGCAACACATTGGAGACGTTGAAATCCTTAAATAATAAATCATTAATACAAATTTTACACAATCTGCCAAGAAGCTAATCTCAGCTCCTGGAACGGTAAACGTTCATTTGATTGACGTAGCCATGGTTGAGCCTTTAAGAATGGTAAATACTACAGTAAGGAATGAGATTCTGTGAACCGTAGAGAAAATGACATTAAAACTAAGTTGTGTTCAAAGTTGAACGTGGGCAGTTTTTATTTAGTAGTTAAGAGGAATTCTTATTAACTTAACGCCTTTCCTCGGAACTTTTACAAGGCGAATGTATATTCCTCTGACATTTTAGAAGAATCAGGAAATGATATTAAAAAGTCAACGCAGGGGTGAACATATTTTCGCGTATCATTTATCACTTTCTTGTTATGGGTAGGCTACTGTAAAGAGAAAGTGTTGTGATCTTACGGAAAGATAAATTGGGATTTAAACGGAAATATAATTTCTCCAGTATTCACTATTTGTAAAATGTAGTTTTTGGGCATACTTTCTATCTATGCGAAGCACTTCATATTAAAATATTAGACAAATTTATTCATATTTAATGTCACAACGTTTTTTAGTTCGTGTTAGCATTCAGCTTGTATAGTTTGTGTTTTTGATGTTATGTTATGTTATGTTTTATTTAACGACGCTCGCAATTGCAGAGGTTATATCAGCGTCGCCGGATGTGCCGGAATTTTGTCCCGAAGGAGTTCTTTTACATGCCAGTAAATCTACTGACATGAGCCTATGCATTTAAGCACACTTAAATGCCATCGACCTGCCCCGGGATCGAACCCGCAACCTTGGGCATAGAAGGCCAGCGCTATACCAACTCGCCAACCAGGTCGACTTTGTATTTTTGATCTTTGAAGAATTTTATATAAGGGCGCATATAGCCATAGTAGCTGAAGTTCCTTTTTTAAAAGCCACTAACTACGTAATTAATTAACTTTATTCGTATTCATTACTACCTTAATGTTAATTTATTTGGTAGATATGTACACGAAATACAACAATTTTTAGTAAGAAAATAATTACGCTTTATTTAAAATTCAAATAACAGATTGGCGCAGAATTGGATCTATTCTTTATTTTAACGTTAAACAGATTGATTGACGCAGAATTGGATCTATTCTTTATTTTAACGTTAAACAGATTGTTTCCAATTTTATTTATGTTGAAGTTAAATAAGTAATTATAACTCCAAAAAGTCGGCTGTTATGTTTATCCTCCTGAGTCGTGAGGCATTTGTTGCTTTATTTAAAGTTCAATATAATTCTACACTTCAAAGTCACTGACAAGAGGAAAAATGCTGAAAAAATTCTGCAAGTTACAGTTAGGACACAAATGCAGGTATATTACACTATGTTTGTGTCTCTGCACATACAGCTTGATTCAAAGGATTTTGGCCTCTGCAAAAAGTAAGTAGGTAGACTAAGAACGAGTTACTCATCACTACTGGCGGGCTGGGTCACACAGGTCAGGCCGCGCAGTCATAACACCTGACACTTCCTTCTTATCATGTCGCGGTACACTCCATCTTAAAACACAATATTCTTTTTCACGTCTCGTTACTAACCACTACGTCTGTTAACTAAACATTGTCAAAATGACTAATTTTCTTGATATGGAGTGTCCTTCAGCTACGAGCACAGATATTATTTTCATTCTTCCTCTTCCCTCTTCTCCTCCTATGCACGTTTGTGATTAAATTTCTTTCTTATGACGCAACACACAGCTCGCTCACTGGCCAAACAACCAAGGACAGGGGCCAATAAAGTTGAATCGAGCTTTACATCTTATATGGTATACAATACTGTACTCTCAGGACTCAGGAGACCATTAATGTTATTAACTTGAAAAAGGGTGCTATGTTATTTATACGAATTGGTATGCAAAATTAACGTACTTATATCGGTTACGGAAATGAATTAGAATTTATTTTAGCAGAAAAATGATGTTCTGTATGGAATTATGCTTTTAACTGAAAACTTGTTAAAATATGTTAAGACTTGAGAATTGAAGATATAAGTTACACTAATCAGTTTTTACAATTATTGGTGTAATTTTACCATCACGTAATTACGTGAATAGAGAAAAATATGAAGACTTTTTCTGTAAAAAAAACTTCAGTTTCTGGTAAATTTTTGTAATCGTGTACTTGAAACACGTGTTTTCTTCTCATTTTAAATAATTTCAAACCAAGAAATGATCATTCGGAACCGCGTCTGCCAATGGTCTTCAATCTAAGTGGTCCAGGTTCGATCTTTGGGTAGGTCGTGGTGGAATTTGTGTTGGACAAAACAAACGTTGCAGAGGGGTTTTCACGAAATAAACACGTTTTCCTCTATCGTTCCATCAACAGTCCATCTTCCTCTTATTTCGCCTATAACCTGCAGTAGATAAAAGTAGGCTGAGGTGAATCCTTGGGAGTACAGTAATGCGGATTTCCGATGGTGATAGGGTTTGTGCCTCCAGGTCCTGAGAATTGTCAGATACTTGTCCGAGGATGGGACCTGGCTCTGTTAGAGCTGAGGTAGGATGACCACCTATAAGCGTCGGATTCCCAAATGCCTGCCAGGACTTGAACAATCGACGTACGTGTAGGGCGCACAATGGATCAAAGCAAGGTTTCGTTACTGGTCGGCCCAAGAATAGTCAAGCTAAGCTATAATATCCGGATTAGGTACTTGCAAAGACGTAATATCCTTTTCACCAGCTGTCACTTAGCAGTAAGAACTATTCGGGTTATAATTATATTGACTAAGATGCTACTTAAGTCGGCACGGGTGAATGTCCGTTATTAATCTGATTTTACATGGCACTGTTGCTTATTTGAAAAACATATTTGGAATATTATTATGGACCAATAAAATGATGTTTAAAGACTACGCGGAAGGACACCAAACTTAAATTTTGCGAAGTTGTAGCAGTTCCTATGTTGATGTATGGTGCAGAATTTTGGGTTCCAAATAAGAAAGAAGAACGCAGAATAGAAGCTGCAAAATTTAGAAATGGATTTAAGGGAGGCGTTTGTTGAAATTTCAATTTTTTGTACTTTTGTACTTTCACTTCTCCTGCGAACTTCAAGCATCAAGTCTGAAATATTTTTACAATAATGTCTTTATAAAGTTTTTATGTTATCACAGTTTTTAGTTTTACATTGTAAATACAGTGGAAAAAATTAAATCTAGTCATACTCTAATTTATAAAATTTACATAATGAGTGCAAGCACATAATTTGTCTTTATATTACAAATTATTCTCTCTCTCTTTTTTTTTTGAATTTCCAGCTTAACTTTGTTAAGTATACCTCAAACAATATGCAGTAAAAATTTCAGCTTCCTAGCATGACATTTTTGGAATCCTTGGCAATATGAGTGTAGAGAAGTGGGCAAAAAAGTACTGAAAAATGAGATTAAAAGTTTACATGCGTTCTAATCTTAATGAGCAGAGTCTTTTTAAAGATGACGTAATTAATGACACTACCGTCGTAGGGTTTTGAAAATTCATAAAAGTGTAAAATAGGCATCGTAGGTTCACTTTCTTAAAAAACACACACGCACACGAAAAGGTGATTTTTAACCAAAAATCAACAAATTTTCAACCATAAGATTATGAGACTATAAAGTATATACTTTTTATGAAATACAGCAGACATCTTACTATTTGGATTCACAGTAAATATTTATTTCTGTGTTTTATTTTGAATAACTTAAAATCTGTATAGGTCTCGCAAGTACGGATTACCGACGGAAGGAATGGGAATCAAACACTGCGATAAGGAAGAGCGGGTGACAGGAAAGGTCACGAGATAACTTGAATGATATTCAAGAGTACAGTCGGAAAAGAAATGACATCGATAGAATCAGTCTTGCGTTGTGATAGTTACATTACGACTTTAGTTTGTTCCATTGCATGTGAATACGTGTCTTGTATCGCACGGTATTATTATTTTATGAGTAAACATATGTTGCGCGTTTAATTAGCTTAGAATTTTTCTCTTGCTACGTTCTTTATTTCCACAGCGATGTCCTCATATGTTCATCTTCTTGGAAGAGACAGTACTTCCATCGGCTCGCACCTCTCCTCCCTCGGTGTGCCTACATACACACGTCAAAACAGACAGCAACGCCATCATTGCTTTTCGGTAATCGTTTCTTGCGCGAGCTATAATATTAACAATGCTTAAAGTTAAAATTCTCTGTAGATTATTGGTCGTATGAAAAATACCATTTCACAAAATTTGCTGATCTGTCAATCGTGTAAATTAATGTAATAATCTGTTTCCTTTGATCCTCTACATATCTACTTTCTTTATCTATTGAACCATAGAAAAAAATTATACTTTCTTATAATTCATAATATGAATTAATACAGTGGTGATTAGGGATTCCTTGCATCCGTCATAGAGTTACTGTGAGAATGTAATATGTATTATTAAATAATCTGCCTACAATTTCTATGCCGGTGATAAGGATAGTAGTTAATTGTGAAGAGTTGATGGAAACTAACAGATGGATCGAAAGTTTCCAAAATAACTGCTTCAATGTCGTCTTCGTCCATAAAGAGATTCACTTATTCATATCGGGATTTGAACCCATGTTTCTGGTGTAAGGTAATAGTATTATATACTGCGGCTAACGTTGCACCTTCGGAAATATTACGATGATACATTTTGAACTAACCCTTCGTAATAATTGTATATGAAATCGCATCTCTTGTCTTTTGCCTCGAAACGTTATTATTCAGTATTGTTTCGTAGCTGAAATTGCGTGATTTTTTTCGATTCCTATGTAGCCTTAGGAAATTATGTAGTTTTACATTTTGTAGGGGTGAGTTCGTCTGTCCAACCCTCGCCGACTGCCGGTGACAGCTCATTCAAAACATGTGGAGCTCCCCCTATGCCTGCAAGCCTTATCGTCTATCTGCAATCTAAATATTCGGAAACTTGTGACCATGGTAACGCTGATTTTGATTCAAGATAAACTTCTTGATTTGTTGTTATCGCGAAATGTGATTTATAGAAATTTTATTTTTGTTCCCTTCGTAATGAAAACGTAGACGCTCGTGGGACTGAAACAGACGGGACACGTGTTCAGTTCTCAGCGATGCCAATAGGAATTATCTTCTTTGAAATTTTCACAAACACGGCTCTTAACCGTAGTATCTACTTTGGTCCAACGCTATATAACAAAATAACCGAAAAAATCCGAGTTTATAAAATATTAGTGTCGATATATTAAAAAATAATTTATAAATATTATTTTAAAGACTACCGTATGTATTTATTTTATTTATTTAATGTGTATTTTTTCTGAATTTATAAAAGTTAAATTGTAACAATCAAAATTGTGCAAATCAAGCTTCCAGGTATAACTCCCTGTAAAATTGATTTGAATAATTTCGAGGGAAAAATTATTCAAACCAACTTTACAGGGAGTTATACCTGAAAGTTTGATTTGCATAATACACGTCACTGTTCGTTAACAGAAAACCACAATTTAAGTCACACAGAGTTAGTGTGCACTCAATGTTGTTTGCTTGACGGTTGTCAGCCCACTTTCAGGTCTGTGGATATAGAGGGAAAAATTGGATCTGTGTCTGGTAGAGTTCCCGGGTAGCTCAGTTGGTAGAGCCTTGGTACGTTTAACCAAAGGTCCCGGGTTCGATACCCGGCTCTAGAACAATTTTTACCTCCAAATTATTCAAATCAACTTTACAGGCAGTTATACTGAAAGCTTGATTGACATAATACACGTCACTGTTCGTTAACAGAAAACCACAATTTAAGTCACACAGAGTTAGTGTGCACTCAGTGTTGTTTGCTTGACGGTTGTCAGCCCACTTTGAGGTCTGTGGATATAGAGGGAAAAATTGGATCGGTGTCTGGTAGAGTTCCCGGGTAACTCAGTTGGTGGAGCCTTGGTACGTTTAACCAAAGGTCCCGGGTTCGATACCCGGGTCCGGAACAATTTTTCCTTCGAAATTATTCAATCGTGTTACTGTATTTACAGCACAAGTCAATTTACCTTACGGTTTAAACCCGCTTTAGTTTTTGTAATCATGCCTAACATTGTATATTGCATATCCGTGCATGTGTGTGTGTGTGTGTGTGTGTGTGTGTGTGTGTGCGTGAGTGTGTTGCTCCGTGAGCACGAATTTTACTCCTTGAGGGATGCGTTAGAACGAGATTTGTGTTTATGTTCGTGTAAGAATTTTTACTAGCAATAAATTGTTTATCATATAATTGTTAAATTATACCTCTGTGCTTCGTAGTTCGCTTCTTATAAGAGGAGCTTTTTTTTTTTTCTAAAACTTAACAGGTCCAATATATGAAAATACACTTCAAATGCCAAAAACTTACTTTTCTGCAATGAAAAAAATATGTTCTATGTCGAAATATTAAATTTTATTTTTTTGCAATCGATTCGTATAAATTTTTAACGATGAAAAATCTTCGTTTATTACAGAGACAAATATTTGTAGCATTTTCTAAAAATGGACATGTTAAGTTTTGGAAAAAAGATTGTGCACCGAGAACGTCTACGGCGAAAAAAAAACAACTATTATATGGGACTCACCTCATCGGCCCTATTAAAAATGAAAAAGGAATACATAAACTACTCACTCCAAAGCTGCTTGAAACCACGCCTCTATTCGCCAGCTTCCGAACTCATAGACTAACGTCTACAGTACAAGTTTAATAAAACATTAACGAACACAATACATGTATTAACCCCTGTGGTAGCTGAATAGTCACATCTTTAGCCTATCAACACCTGTTATCAGTTTCACTACATCCCCACTCCCAGCTTCCCCTGTGATGTTCTTTTCCGGCCAGGGCCGGTGAGTTGAGTCGCACACTGTACAGCATCAGCTCGTGGCTCATAAATGGAGATACTTGAGTAAATGACGCAAAGTACCCATCTTTAAATAACAGAAAATATTTCTATTATTATCAACGCATTTATCAATTTATACATCCTTTATTTTGAGCCAACAATATTAGCCTATACGCAACATAGTAGTTTGGATCAGCAGAAATGTCGCTTTCTTGTATCTTGCTCTCTCATTCATATTCTGAAACAAATTAAATATTCATTTTGGTTATCGGCAGGTGAAGTTGGTTGCAGGAATGAAGCTCTACGTATGGTGCTATAAATCAATGGAGCACCATGAAGAGTAACAGTAATCTAAAACCTACCAATCCAATGGTATTATTAGAAAGAATTATAAGCTGTTAAATGTTGTATGCTTTTCGCCTGGATAGAGGAAATGTAGTGCTCGGAACAGTTTATCGCCGACCATCAAGTAGAAGTAAATGAATGTATCAAAATTTGCTGCTGTATTGCGTAAGTTATATTTAAATCGGATTTCTCGGAAATTAAATCTGTTCCAGAAAAAAATGTAACAACTGAAGTATAGGGCCTATCCTTTGAATGAAGATGAATATATCGGTATGTTTAGGTCTAATGTTAATAATAACAATAATAATAATAATAATAACAATAATAATAATGATGTACGGACGTGGACAAATTATTAGAGTAAAATGTTTTTCTTTGAAACATAATGTAATCCATCATATCAACTATCAGTATAATTCACAGAGTCTCTATTGTTGTAAATATGATTTTATACATCTTCTGGTATATTTCTACAATGGTTAAGTATAATATTTTCTGACTATGTTGGTACTACTGATGTTTTAATAATTATATACTGCAGAAGATATTCTCCCATGGCCTGCAAGAAGACCGGACATGAACGAAATTGAAAATATATTATCTGTACTGAAGAAGAAAGTGAACAAAAAGAGGCTTACAACAAAATATGGATTCATTTAAGCACTGTCTGATATCTGACTAAATGATACTGACATTCAAAGAAAGTGTCAAACTTTGGTTTCCAGCATCCTTGACAAAAGCAACGTGTTAATAAAGAATAAGGGAATGTTCACAAAATATTAGTAACCTCAAGACTCAATTTTCTGTTCATTATATCTATGCAAAATACATTTCTGTTCATTATTTTTACCGATAAATACAGCTTCGTTGCACATATAATTAATTTAGTCTAATAATTTGTCCACGTCTGTATAATTTATCTGTTGTGTGATTCGTTTCAAAGTGCTTCTACATTGCTTATTCATAGATACGGGGATTATGCTTTCCATTTATAGATTATCATTTATTGAAGAATGCGAGTAGTCCTAAATCAGCCATCGTCAACTGACCTGCATACTAGTCCGGAGTGCCGAGACGCTGGTTGAGGAGGTAATAGTGTGCAGTGTGTCGAGGCAAGCCAACGCATCCCATCACAGAAGCCAACTTTCTGACCATAATTTACAATGTCTTCTTCGATTGTGTTCTATACGAGCATTGACACCTAACATAAATCAGTTAGTGAAGGGAAAACGAATTAAAAAATCCAGGAAAACCAATGCTAATGATTAGCGAAAATAATTTTTATCATTGGTTATTTACATTCTAATAAAATAATTTAGGCCTACTTCAGTCTTGTAACAGAAACGACAATATGTTTCATATGTTATACAAAATAACAAATAATTGGCTTTGTAATGTATAGTGTGAGATAAAAAATGGATAATTTATTTTATTTTATTGACGACACTTGAACAAAGAAATAGAATGACATGATTTAAATATTACTAATGGATTCGATTTGTTTCATATTTCGTAACAGTGAAAATGCATTAGGCCTTTAGGTCTGTAAGTTCTCAATTACTTTAATATAAAAAAAACTATTTACTTTCTAAACCGTTACAATACGTAACGGAAAAATACAACCTGTTTCTTGTCTTAAACTGAAAAGTGGTTTACTTATTATACAGTTCCTTTTAAAATAAATTAAGTACATGCTTCTTCCGTGTTTATTATAATTATTAGAGACTGATTAAAAGGGTTGAACAAGTGAACGGACGCCACTGTCATCACCCGATTCCTTCCCCCCCCCCCCAACTCCTGCTGCACAGTTGATGTTTAAGGGATAGACCTGAGCTAGCGAGCAAACTGTGCCTGCACCATAGTGCACTGAGATGACGACTCCTGCCCTAAATAAAACAATGTATTATATTACCTAAAATTTTCTTGTGATAATTTTCTCACCAATTTTTGCGGTATGTAACCACGATGTTCATATTATAATATTGGAACAACCTCAGTTTTGACACTCCACATTCGGCGCACTCCAATTTCATGTTTATTCTATAATTATTTCACTCTAACTCTAGTCTTCTTGTGCACCAAGTTCTGGTCGCATGATACAGCGGCATAAATCAGTTGGCATGATTTTATATCTGAATTACGGATTGCAATTTCCGCCTTAATGGCTCTTACTATGCGACCGGTGTGGATTAGCTGGTCAATAAATTTGTATTATGAGCCAAAGATGCAATTAACTTTGGTATATGATCGGACCATTTCTTATGTCTGTCAAGAATCCCGAAAGTCTGGCATTTCTGATAGATAAATAATTACATATCCTTTTCGTTGATTATCCGCTAGTTTAGGCCTACTACTACTACTGTAGCCTACTATAATCATTACTTAATGCTACTCATATTACTACCGCTACTACAAATTGCCACCATTACCAATTTTACCACTATTATCACCACTACTACCAACACCACCATTACAATAACCAACAATAACACTGCAATTAGTACCACACTATCTCCAATGGTGCATATAATAAACTAGCAACAGTAACATCACCAAAGCTCGGAACTTGGGGACTTGTGTCTTTGAACGTGGCTAAGCTACCGGACTTCAATGTCAACAAACTCCCGCTTCCAGCACAGAGGTACTGTCAGGTCTGCTATAAAGGTGGTTCCTGGCCGGAACAACATATTAATAATATTATGGTAACTTGAAACACGCAATTTTAAAGAATATATATATATATATATATATAATTAATATATATATATATATATATATATATATATATATATATATATATATATACATGCAAAATATATCAAATTTACAGTTCTGCTCTGTACATTTTATTACAGTATATGACTACATGGATTCGAAGATTTTCGAACCCATTACTTCTTCGTCTGTTAGTTAAACATGATTTGAAACGAAAGAAACTTATTTCCACGTCACATGAAGTGACGGGAGCGAACTTAAAATACTGAATGTTTTCACTGTCACTGTTTCCTGTTCGATTTTCAGCAGTTGCTAGCTGATCTCGTATCTGAGAATGATAAGTATTCTAAATTTTTCTCGAAAATAGTTTTCAATTTCTATGTCACTACTAGGGAAGGTTCCACTACGACTTGATCCATGGCTATGGACAAATTTTCCACCGATTTAAGAGACTGCAATGTCTTTCAATTAATGCCCGTTTCCAGTCGCACAACTTACAAAATATAAACTCGTCATTCGAAGAAAATAATGTATCTCCTCAGAATTCCTCCACGAAATTCTGTACCTAAAATTTAAGAAATATATTTTCAAACTTCTATAATACCCATTCGAATACCACGTATTTTCTCATTCCTCTAACAGACCGTTTACCTGTAATTCTCTGAATGTCATTTGCTTCGACATGACACAGTTTATTCGTTCGTCTTCTTGCCATTCGATGTGACCACTTTCTTAGTAAACACAACTGTCCCTGAGCACTTGCAGGGTGAGCTTTGTTTACGTTGTACCTGTAACCTTACTCATGCACACGACACACAAGTCCCCAAGTTCCGAGCTTTAAACATCACTTGCAACTTGTGAAATGAACTGAAATGTTGCAAACGCATTAACAGTCGTTGAATGTAGGGTTTATTTATTTATTTATCTATTTATTTATTTATTTAATCTGGCGGAGTTAAGGCCATTAGTCCTTCTCTACCACTACTAAAACTACTACCACCATCTTCTCCACTAATACAAATTCTACTATTACTGCCACTGTAATTATCAATATTACTACTACTACTACTACTACTACTACTACTACTACTACTAATACTAATACTAATACTAATACTAATACTACTACTAATACTACTACTACTACTACTACTACTAATACTACTAATACTAATACTACTAATACTAATACTACTAATACTAATACTACTAATACTAATACTACTAATACTACTACTACTAATACTACTACTACTACTACTACTACTACTACTACTACCACCATCATTTACATTATTAACACCACTACTAGTACTAATTATAAGCAGTAACAGAAGCTGCTGCCAGGAAATCAAAAGAAGGATAGCAATGGCAAAGGAAGCTTTTACTAGAAAAAAGAAACATCTTCTGCGGATATCTGGGAAAAGAACTAAGGAAAAGATTAGTGAAGTGCTTTGTGTGTATTGTGGCATTTTATGGGGCAGAAACATGAACATTACGACGACGTGAAGAAAACCGAACAGAATCATTTGAAATGTGGATATGGAGAAGAATTAAACGTGTGAAGTGGACAGACAGAATAAGAAATGAAGCTGTGTTGGAAAGAGTGGGTGAAGGAAGAATGATGCTGAAGAGGAAAAGAAATTGTTGGGTGAGAAGAAACTGTCTACTGAAGAATGCGCTGGAAGAAATGGTGAATGGGAGAAGAGTTCGAGGCAGAAGAAGATATCAGATGATAGACGACATGAAAATATATGGATTATATGAAGAGATAAAGAGGAGGGCACAAAATAGGAAAGATAGAAGAAAGCTGGGTTTGCAGTGGAGACCTGCCCTTGTGCAGAACACTATGAATGAATACTATTACTACTATACTACTACACACATATCACTATCATATTCCTATCAGAAACGCCACTACTGTTACTATTAATACTGCTATTTTCTCTGTCAGTATAAGTAGAGGCCAATATCATTACTATTAACAACGTGATCACTAAAATAGACGTATTTTCTTTGTACTTCCATGCTATATCTACAACGACAAATATCAGTTGTCGTTAGTTTTAATTATGAAATACGTTGTTGTATCCCAATGTGCAACTAAATCAACTTATTAAGCCTACTTATTTTTAGTAAAATTTAGAAGAAATGTATTGGATTTTCCCATAGCATATAATGCTTATAGAGCGACAATCATTTCCTCGTTGCCTTCTGATTTATTATTACTATTATTATTATTATTATTATTATTATTATTATTATTATTATTATTATTATTATTATTATTATTATTATTATTATTATTATTCGCCCAGGATTACAATTTATCTATCAATCAAATTTCATACCTAAAATTAGCAGTAGGCCTATATTCGTAGAATGCATATAATTATTGCGTGAAACGTTTAATTGGTTGATGGTTGTGTGATTGTATGGGGTTGGATATTTGCAGGTTATGATGTGAATGAAATAAAATATACATCATTATGCATGCTGCATTATTAAGAGCTATTTTATTATTGTATCCTTTATGCTATATTTCGTGTTGCACAGGCCCAGTACCCCCAAGGAGCAGAGATATATTGCGGGTTACATCAGCACGTTCCCGCTAAGGAACAGTATGAAAGTAGAGTACGTATTACAGAAAATAATGGTAACGGACATTTTTATCGAATGGGTGCCCAGTTAAAAGTACAACGTTAAGAGAATTTTAATACTACGAGTATGAATTTGATTATTCTAAATTCTGTAAAATTGATAGGACACTAGAGCAGCCGTTGCGAAAATGTGATCGTGCGCCGAGCCACTGTGTAACCTGCAACGTGCATAGCACCTATAGAGGGAGGCGGACACCCGAAGGGGAAGTGAAGCAACTATCTGACTTATTAACGGATTTTCATTTTCCTTACGTAAAGCACGTAAATAAAATTTTATACAGTACAAGCTAATGTTTAATACGTGTAACGAAGAAATAAATGAACAATAAAAGATAGACACATTATCACAACCTAAAGTTAACTGTCTTCAGAATGTCTCTGCGACAGAGTTTCAAAATCAGGAATTATGTCGCTTACTGCCAGTCATAGTTGATCACAAAGGTATTTGTCTGTCAGTCGTGATCTAAATTTGGTTTTTACTATTTTCATTCTTGAAAACAATTTTTCACAAACGTAAGTTGTAGTGAACATGGCTTCAAAAGAGCAAGCGAAAGAACGAAGCTTCGGATATTTATTTTTGGCAAAGATTGAAAAGTTCAACATTAATTGTCAAGTCCTTACATCTAGCTTTCATTTAACATCACATTCTAAATCTGTGAGTTTAAATTGAAGATCTAATCGCATTATTCGTACGTCTGCTGAAAAAGGATCGACGTACAGAGATAATAATAATAATAATAATAATAATAATAATAATAATAATAGTAATAGTAATAACAATAGTAGTAGTAATAGTAATAATAATAATAATAATAATAGTAATAATAATAATAATAATAATAATAATAATAATAATAATAATAATAATGACAACAACACTTAACCTTTTAATGTTTCACCAGTAACATGTAGTATAATGCCGTTTTATGTTATACAACCGTTTTCCTCGTAATACTTGTGAACAAATCATACATTTAATATTCTCATATTTGCAGCAAAAAAAAAAAAAATGCGTCCTTCCGTCCTACTTGAAACTTTCGTTTTTATAGAGGTACATGATTTCGAGAGAGACATTGCGATACGCCATTTGTAGGTCAGAGACAAATACAAATGGAACGGAGTTTGACTCCAGTGAGTGAGAGGGTGGGGGTTGGAGGAGGTAGGAAGCAAGAGAAATGCATGGCTATCATTGCGAGCCAAAATGTGCTCGTGAGTCACATTTTCGCCACGGCTGCTTTAGAGCACTGTGTTTTATGTCAAAATTTTAAACTTAATTATTCCTCGATGACTTGGCAGGTGTAACAAATGATTGATCTTTTTAAACGGCGAAGAACTTTGTAGTCATTATCAGAATTGTAAATAAAATTTTTACATTTTTATTCATGGTCATGTCTGAATGCCTTCTTTTCATTTTGATACTCATAATGTATTTAAGATAGTTATCGAGGCTTATAAATACTGCAGAACAGATATAATTATATTTCGTAAGAGGAAATTAGGTCTGAGGGGCGTCGATAAAAGCGAAATTAAGTTAGGTTTTGTATAAAGGCTTCAGTTCGTATCAAAATAATGCTATGAAGCTTTGCAGTGCACTTCTTACTACCTTCAGCTCAAAGAAGGGAAATAAGAGGAATGAGAATAACAAAACACAGTTTTCTTTACTCTGTCCGTAAAGCTCAAAGGATCCTCTGGCGTGTTTAATTGAAAAGAACTCACGGAAACTGTTTGGTTTTAAAATCTTTGCTACCTGCACGGTTATTTTATCTTCAGTTATTCCTTTTTTTACTTTTAGAAACATCCTCCTTTGTGTAGTTAACGTACTCATTGAACTGCAGGAAATCCTCGACATCCCATTCTTTTATACTTACTACAGTGGTAAAAACATGCAGTAAAATCTCTTGCAGAGAGTTTTCCTCTCGACTATTCTGTACATCAGCAAAGTAGAAAATAGTGCAAAAACCTAACTCATAAAGATTTGTCTTCTGCAATTTTGTAAACATTGTAGTTAGGACTGGTCTTTAAATCTTTGTCAGTCTGAAGGTTTTATCGTACAGTATTACATGAACCAAAGTCTATAATGATGACGGCGCTCATTCCGTCGGATCCCGGCCACTTTGTCACTCGTAATGAACGCACCTCTGCACATTAGTGTGTTGGACATTGTGCCACTGTCACACATCTGTGACACAGTGCATGAGGGTTGGCCATTAAAGGCAAACTAAGAGGTGGAGCTTAAACTGAAAGGATTCAATCCGGCATCGGAATTGCAGTCCGGTGTAGCTTAGTGGATAGAACGTCAGCACATAGAGCTAAAAACCCTGGTTCGAATACCGATGCCGGAGAGAATTTTTCTCCGCTCCACCGATCCTTCATCATATGATAACGCAGAATTCCTGTATGGAAATATATTTACTTCGGTACATTGCTATAACAAAGTCTATAGTTCCCGAAATAATAGAAAATAAGTGTTAAGCAATAAAAATAACTTTATACACTAAATTACACTAAAATTTAAAATGATAATGAAGTAACATTGTACACACACATACAAAAATTGTAAAAGTTAATATCTCGATGACAACGTATTCATCTTCATACACAATCTCGCTATCGCACTTGTGGAATACCCTACCCAGTGACATCAGAGACTGTCAGAATTTAACAGTGTTCAAAAACAAACTTATTAAGCATTTTGTTATTGCGTATAGTGCAATACAGTAAACTGAGAACTCTGACTTATTGCAAATGTTTCGAAATTGCTACTGTTTTGTTCCACTTTATATTTACATAGTCAGCTACTTGCTTCTAGATATTTAATCATTTTCCTTAATCACTAATATATCAGGTAAACAGTATACTTTATTAGTACCTTTTGTGCCCATTGTGATTTTATTTGCCTACTAGTATGTATTTGAATATATTTTTTTTTATTTCTCTCATCTCTTTGAATTTGTACTTTTTGTATTTGTATCTGTAATTTTATTTCTATTTCTTATTTGCTTCTTCTCTCTGCATTTATTTCTTGTATGCCTATTTGTATTCTGGTAGCGTGGTAGAGAAGGATTGATGGTCTTAACTCCGCCAGATTAAATAAATAAATAAATAAATAAATAAATAAATAAATAAATAAATAAATAAATAAATAAATAAATAAATAAATAAATAAATGAATAAATGAATAAATGAATAAATAAATAAATGAATAAATGAATAAATAAATAAATAAATAAATAAATAAATAAATAAATAAATAAATAAATAAATACATACATACATACATACATACATACATACATACATACATACATACATACATACATACATACATACATACATACATACATACATACATACATACATACATACATACATACATACATACATACATACATACATACATACATACATACATACATACATACATACATACATACATACATAAATAAATAAATAAATAAATAAACACAGCCTACATTCAAGGACTTTTCAATTCATTTATCAAGTTGCACACGTTGCAAGTGATGTTATCCTTGCTAGTTTATTATATGCACCATTGTTCAAGATACATATCTAAATAAAATATTTAATATGTACAGTATTCATATGAGCCGTGTATGCCGGCTCAGTCAGCTAGTCGGGTCATATTCATCAGCACCATCTTTTTCAACCGGCATTTCCTTCGTATCCGTTACGATGTAGCAGCACAGGTACGTAGATAAGCGAGAAGAGGGGAAAACAGAGTCTTCTTGGATAGATAAAGTTTAAGTTATAGGCACTCGAAAGTTCGACAGCAGGGGAGGCAGATACTCGGAAGTGAGAAGTGAATTGGTCACTTCGAATGTTCCAGATTAGGAACATAAATATGGAGTATCGTAGTTTGAGATTTTGAGATTCGTGTAGTGGTGGTGGTGTATAGATATTTGTACGAAAAATTTGATAGGAACACTAATTTGCCTATTTAATATCTTCTTCTTCTTCTTGTAATAATAATAATAATAATAATAATAATAATAATAATAATAATAATAATACTAATCAGTCGCGCTACAGCTGAGGAGGGGCCAAGACCGACCAGCCGGCTGCTGGCCTCACGGACACATGCCGAAGCAGAGGTGGACGATCATCCAACCGGAATGGAGGTACCGTGTGGTTAGAATGATGATCACCCCCTCCAGCCGTTATAGCTGGTTTGCGTAACCGGATTTCGCTACCTATCGTAGCTCCCCAAGTGCATCACGATGCTGGGTGGGCACCGGCCCCATACACTGGTCGAAATTTCATGAGAAAATTTTCTTCCTCCATGAGGACTCGAACCAGCGCGCATTCCGTAACGCGAGTCCCAGGCGGGATGCCTTAGACCACGACGTCACGGCGCGGGACATTTAATACCTATAGTTTTGTAATACTGTACAGGGTTATATATCTTTTCTTCATCATGAGTCAATAGTACCTAGATTTTGTATTGTATGTGGCACAGTTCAATACAGTTTCAGGAAAGTTCTGTGCACATCGGCCGTTATTGCGTTATTGTCATATACGTTCATTTTCCTTAATGTTGTTTACTTAACTATTACTGTTACATTCTTGTATATTATATTTAAACTTGTTTGTATTTTTTTATTTAATTCTATTTTATTATATACTGATTAATATCCAGCTTTGGTTTATTTCTGCTTGCTTCCACTGCGCCATGTTGGTCAAATTCCCAATCATCTTCTACATCTGACTAGGTAGACGTTCTCAATATGGGATATGATCGTCTCACTCATAATACGATGAATTTTCGCTGGAACCCATTTAAGGGAGGGTACGAGTAAAATTTCGTTAATTTTAAGTCTGTAATCGCATTTTCGTTATTTTTCGAAAAATGAAGCAGTACTATCATATGTTTATATTCACTAAGTTTCAGTGCTCTATAGCGCTTGTAACCATAACATTACGTCCTATGTAAATAGCTGCGCTCTTGAATTTCAATGGAATGCAAACTTTGAAAGCTGTTTTCTCACACTTTTTCTTTCAGCACATCTCTTCATGTCCAACGTGTAATGGCTCTCACAATTTGAGTGAAACAGAATGCCTGAGGTGTAAAATTTTTTGGAATACATTCACAACTAAATGCAACACAAAAACCACAGATATTACTGCATATTTTGTACACCTCATCCCCTTCTTCTAAATGTTCCCGGATGTAAGTTTAATTATGGTCAAATGAATTGTGTTTTAGTTAATCAATTTTCATGTTAGGAACATGAGAAATTTTACTGCTTATTCCACAAACTGTGGTTAAACTACAGTAGCATTTGAAGAGTCCACTGCAAGAATGATAGATGTCACTTTCTTGTCGAAAATGAACTAAAACTGTCAATGCATAGCTTAAGACATATAGAATGTACATCAGAGTTATATGGCATTAATACTGATAGTCATTGTCCAGTAATGATCGGAAAATCATAGTTAAGCTTTGAGCGCTAAGCATTTCAAACTTTCAATTGCTTCTCCTGCAAAATGTATTCCAAATGACATCCATCATTCTTGCAGTGGACTCTTCATTTATTATAGACTAAATATTTTCAAAATTAAAAAATAACACTTGAGTGGAGACTAAACATTTTAATAAAAAGAACTGAATATTTTCATACAGGTCTCTTACAAAATTTAAGCTTCATCCATGACTTCTTTTACGATATGTTTAGAAAAGAAATAGCTTGAATTTTAAATTTAAACATATAATTGGGGAGAAATATTTTATCGAAATACAATCTAATTTAAAAAAAAATACACCCCTTTCGGTGGAAGCCATGCCAAGTTGATAGTAACGCTCTTAAAGTGCATCATTTGGTTTAAGAGGGATGATGATTGAAATTTCTATTTCAACTATGACACATTAAAATAGATACTGAATCTGATATATTTAACATGTTGCGAACACATTG
Organism: Periplaneta americana; assembly: GCF_040183065.1. Taxonomy (NCBI): domain Eukaryota; kingdom Metazoa; phylum Arthropoda; class Insecta; order Blattodea; family Blattidae; genus Periplaneta; species Periplaneta americana. Next base: position 69,061,801 of record NC_091133.1, on the reverse strand, counting down.
GCTTCAGGTTCCATGTTGAGTCATTTTTTCCCCTCTACTTAAAACTGGTGTTATTAAGTAATTTTACATCCAATTACATTCGTTTACTGAGAACAGAAGAGCTTACCCCGCTGCTATTTCGAGCTGCAAATCCCATCCACTGAATTTCGAACACGCGTTCGCATGAGTGAAGGCTTATGGAATACCGCATTTTCATCGATTTTATGGAATGTTATATTAAATAAACAGCTCTACCGACCTAGTTGTATCTGTGGTATACTTGGTGACCCCAAGCCTGGAATTCCTATAATCATAAACGTTGGGAAATCTCCTTCGAACTGTCATTTACCTGAATAAAATACACCATTTCACATACAGCCTATGCCAAATTTTAAATTGTATCCATAAATACTTGGAAGAGCAATGAGAAGGCGCGAAAACCAGGACCACCCAATTCTGAGGATAGCCTACAACAGGCTGAAACTAGACAACAAGGTAACCTAGTCCTAACACGTGAAAGAAATAAAATATGTATTCCGAAGTGATATAGTGTTAAAAATTATATAATCAAGAAGTAGGCCTATATTGTATTTTTATGTTAAAAGTAATGTGAAATCAATAGGAAATAGAAGAGGTGCTCAAAGACAAGTAGGCTAACACTGCATTACACTATTTTTAACGTTTCTTAAAAAAAAATTATCAACAGTAATCTTACTAGAGGTTTTGATAATATTAATTGACTTACGAAAATACAGCTGTCTTCAAATGTATTATTGTACCATCTCAACATTACAAATATTACGTTAGATGGCAGTGGTGTGTTATGATTAGCTGTTTTCTTGTTATCAGTTGTGCCAACTATGGAATCTTCATTGAACTCTATGAACGGTTACTAGCCAAGAAGACTTTGTTGATTCAGTTTTATTTTTATTAAAACAGTTGCATTCCACTTCAATTATACGGATCCCAGTAATCAACATCACTTGACATACGATTTTCAATAAATCTTAGTATTAAACAATTTCTGATATGTGACTATCCATAATATAATATAGCAGAAGCTATATCATAAACTAAATAATATAAACAAGTGTTAGAAAATTTTTAATTAGGGGTGATGAAATAAACAAGAACAATTTTAATTAAGGATGATGAAATAAAAAATAAACGTGAATAATTTTAAAATGAACAATTATTGAAAGTAAAATTTTCAAATTTGAATGTTTTAGTGGTTGGTGGTTCAGTTAATGTTATATTGGACGTGTGCGTAAAGGAAGTGGAACTCGTTGATGTACATGGTATATTCCTCAACTTATTCAGGATTTCCGAATGGTGCTCTTCATTTATTTGTAAATAGGATTTCAGGGAAGATGCATAGCTATGACCAGCTATCTTGATTTATTCTTGTTCTTGAATGCCAATGCGAGTCATATTTGAAACTGCTGTGCATCGACTGGAGTGGTTTGTAATGTTCTGTTTTTTGACGTTCAGACTAGTGCAGTTTGAAATGTTGGCAAACAAAGAAACAAATGTTAGGGAAGCGATAAAATTAAAGAAATGCTAGGGAAGCGATAAAATTAAAGAAATGCAAGGGACGCGATAAAATTGTGCGATAAGCAGCCATGATTGTTTGAAAGACGTGCTTTCGTACCGTTTTATTGGTCAAAAGTAGTATGACGTAGTAAAAGTGTAATAGTCATTTGCAAATACAGTTCAAAACAATTAGCTCACAAAATATTATGTATACCAAAATATCACAAAAAAACCAGCAGTACCGAATGCGCTAGAGCTAGTCTGAACGCTATTAATCAATTGAGTCACTATAGATTTCCCCTCAACTCCTCACTCCACCTACGCCGGCTGAGATCAGTAGACAGGCAGTTAAGCACGGCTCAGTGACGGATTGCATCATAGCTTTTACGAACTTATACTCTCACTGGTCGCCTGAAATACATTACTGATGCACAGTCACCACTGTGCGTTTGTTTAGAAGGCAGTGAATCGGAAATGACATGGGAGTGGGTTTCAGAGTTCCGTTTTACTTTCATGTTGTGCCTAGGGCTGAGCTAGAGCGTTTGTTTTGCATTTTGGATCAGGACCTCATATTTTGACAAGGTCAAGTGAAAGTTCGGAACAAATGCGGTATTGGGGAAGGTTTTCGTCGCAGTAGTTCTGTCTTCCTGTTATCGTTAAACAATGTCTTGATATCACAATTATCACCAGTGCAGTAGCATTGACGTAGTACACCATACCATCCTTCCCCAGAGACCATTATGCAAGGAAAAATATATAGGGTGAATCAGTGACTATGTTACAAACTTTTAGAGATGATAGAGGAGACAATTCGTATAGAAACCGATGTCTAGAAACGTTCCATTTGCTAGTTACAAGCCTAGATATTTTAGTCTATGTAACCAGCTAGAATCGAACTCAAGGTTATCCTTTTGAAGCTTGAATGCTGACGACCTGTGCCTGCGAACGTTGGTGATTTCTCATAAATATGAGATGAGCTAGTTGACATCATAAATGATATTTTGACTGATCAAATCTTGCAACTTTCCTTGTATTTTTTTTTATTTTAGTAGGTTATTTTACGACGCTTTATCAACAGCTTAGGTTATTTAGCGTCTGAATGAGATGAAGGTGATAATGCCGGTGAAATGAATCCGGGGTCCAGCACCGAAAATTACCCAGCATTTGCTCTTATTGGGTTGAGGAAAAACCCCGGAAAAACCTCAACCAGGTAACTTGTCCCGACCAGGAATCGAACCCGAGCCACCTGGTTTCGCGGCCAGACGTGCTAACCGTTACTCCACAGGTGTGGACTTCTTTCCTTGTATATCCTTTTGCTCTTCCATAAATAAAATGCATATCAGCAAGTTCGATTCTAGCTGGTTACACTGACTAACATAATATCTACGCTTGTAAATACCAAAAGAAACGGTTCCGGACACAGGTTCCTATATGAAAGTTTTCATAATTGTCTCCTCTATCATTCCTAAAAGTTTGTAACATAGTCATTTAATCACCCTGTAGAATTATAACATTACTATACTCATTAAGCTGTATGTCTTTAGTTTTATGCTACGAAGGTATTCTTGAGAAGGTTCGCGACGGAAGATAGGAAACTTGACGGAACGTCGTTCAAAATGGATCGCAAATTGACACTTGAGATAGTTTGCTCGAAGTGACTCAGGTAGATTTCAAGTGTGAATATAAATATTAATTCCAGAAATAGCTCGGAGGTAGAAATAATTTTCATCAAATGTTTGGCGAAAGAAGAGAGAAGAGAGTCAAAGTTAGGAATGTTTTTTCCTTATTCATTATCTTCTTCTTCTTCTTCTTCTTCTTCTTCTTCTTCTTCTTCTTCTTCTTCATAGCAGAGATTAGGCAACAGTGCTAGTTTCATCTTCACAATGTTCAACTCCATCTTTTCCTTGGGCGCCCGACATCCCTCCTACCTAGAAGTTGATACATAGATAATAGGGCTGGAATTATTTCCTGGTTCATTCAATTTGAATGTATTCCCCAGTTGTCTTTATATTCTTCTATTTTTTCGTTTAAATTATATATGTTAAGCTCTTCTCGTATATTTTCATTCCTTCTCTGGTCGTTTATTGTACAACCCTTCACTCTAGGGAGGAATCTCATTTCTGCAGATTGTATTTTGCTTTTATATCTTTCTTTTATAGCCAGGATTCACTTTCAAGCATAATATTTGACCAGCCATTATCTTGTAAAACTTAATTTTTGTTTCTCTCCTTGTCTTATTTTGAAGTGTTCTATAGATTTTTCCACATATTGATTAAAATTTATTTTATTTTCAATATCTCTATCGACATCAAAAACATATATATATATATATATATATATATATATATATATATATATATATATATTTCTTCCTAAATAATCAAAGTGATAGACTTGTTCCAGAGATTTATTTTTTATTATAATTTTCTAGCGTACAGGATACTTTCCATAGTGAGCCATTACCTTTTTATTCTTATACAAAGTATTGTTAGTTATGTGTGTCTTTATATAGTTATAATTAATTCCTCCTCGTCAGGGACTTAAATTCTCTACCTGCAGACTTACTAAAGGCTTTAACAATACCAAAAAATGTATTTAAAAATAGGCTTAAGGACTTTACTAATAGACGGTAATATACTATGCACACTATTTTGTGGTTTTACAAGCATAGTGAGTAAGCAGAGAAACATAGTGAATCTCCAGTAATTTATATTGAGTGTGCAGTGTGTTGTAGTGAAAGCGCAGTGAGCTTAAAAGTTAATTCTGAGAGTTATAGTGGCAGAGAAATGAGACAGACTTATAGTGAACGGGTGTGAGTTATAGTGAACGTCCTAAATTGCTTGTAATGGGGTCTAGGCTAGCGATTTGAGGTTAATATAGCAAGTACAATTCTACGGAATAATAAGGATGTAATTGATTTTTTATTTGAAGTGTTGTATCAGTGAAGAAGTGTGTTGTGTCTGTGAAGTGTGTTGTGACAGTGAAGTGTGTTTATGCCAGTGAAGTTCTATACTTTATAGTGGTAGTGCAAAATATTTGAACAGTGAAATGTTTTTGAAGTGTTAGTGAAATCAGGATAGTGTCAGTGAAATTTTTCATAGTTTCAGTGCAGTGAGTGAATTGATAGCGAAATGAATGTAGTGCTAAAAGTACTTGTGCATGTATAAACATGTCACATAATACTCATGTGTTTAAGTTCAAACTTAGGGTTAAGATATAAATTAGATTTACTTTAATTAATTATGTTATATTAAATGATTCATTTAATTTAGAAAGCTCCTTGTTAATATTATTATATATTGCTATTGTTATTGTACAGGGACATCATTTTATTTTTACTAACATTTTTAATATTAACCTGGCTATACCTTTAGAGAACCGGAAACACAGTTTGCTATCCCTTTCCACGACTGGAGTTCGATGATACTGGCGTAAAACACAAACAAATCACTCTACTAGGTATAGGAGGGAAGAAAAGTAGTTCATCCATTTACGTAAAGTAGGAAATATCGCGATTTTGAGCTCGATAATTTTCATTAGGTTTTTGTTTAATCGAAATACAGTACTGTATTAACAATGAGTCTTTTTACTCACGAACTGAGTTATCCATGCGAGTGCATTCATTATGCAGTGTATATTATACTGTCTACAGTACATTAGCGTGCAATATAAAGAAAAAAATTAAATTGAAAAATAATCATAATATGGATATTTAAACACATTTTTGAAAATGGTGGCCGTTCATTTCGATACAGGCTTCAGTTCTTTTGTGCATATTAACGCACTATAGACGATTGCATCTAATTCCAATTGTCAGTTTCGTCCTTCGTACTAGTAACTCTTGTTGAAATAATTGTGTACCTAATCTATAAAGAGTACCTTACGTACTGTAAATTCAATCTTCATTTCTGCCTAATCCGAAAAGGTAAAATTATTCAGACATGCTATTTACTGTCCGTCCAAGTGGTTTTGTCGCAGGGTCGTAGAAAGGGGGGAAATCACGTGACAGTTAATTACTTAACGAGGTCCTTTTATTTAAGTTATTTTAAACAGTTGTATAATATTACGTAGACGTCCAATTCCTAACAGAAATTAATGTTTTCAGAAAAGAGTTAAGACAGCCCAGCCACAAAGGGACGGGCAGAAGTTGGTGGGAGAAACCGGGATGCGACATAGGCAAACGGGGGACAGTACCTGTGCGAGAACATAATTCAATATTGAAAGCTCTTTCGTTGCTGGTAAAAGCGAACATATTTCTGGAACGTACTATACTCACTAACTCAGTACTGTTTGTGTTTACTGTGACCGTAAGGCGACTTTGACTGTATACGCTTGCTTCTGTGTGAAGAACGGTTGGAAGTTTACTAGTAGAGGGGGTGGGAATGAAGTACATTCAAAAACTCAGGTACAATAAAAATTGAAGTAAAAATAAAATGATGTCCCTGTATATTGCTATTATTATTTTATTACTAATATTATGAATTGTAATTTATTATTAATTGTAATTAGTTACCACTGCCACCGGGTATTTACCCATTTGCAGTGTGAATAAATACATACATAGGCTACATTAATCTTTTACTGAACTAGATTATATCGATCTTCTCTCATGAAGTGAAGGGAGACCGAAAATTTCCTATCATATGAGGAGCTTGGTATCAAAGTTGGGCAACTCCACTTTTGCTTTTTTTTAAGGGAGAGGCGAAAAACTAGATCCTTGGAAACCAATGTCACCGTTGTACGTAAATTTTTTTTAGTCATTCTCATGGGTCATAGAAACATATTTTCAGTCTCAAAATGAGATTAAAATTAATATTCAGATCGAAATTTAAGTTTAAAAGTGGAGGTTGTCTATCTCTGAAACTAAGTCATAGAGTTATCTGTTATCTGTTTTTGAAACCAAATGAAGTCATATTTAAAGTGGATTTGTCTGTTTTTGAAACCAAACGAAGCCATATTTAAAGTGAAATTGTCTACTTTTGAATCTAAGTCTCTTCTAACTCGGTTTCAAAGCAAATTTACGTAAACATACTTATTCATCCACAAACCGATTATATAAACAATCAGCCATGTTGGATTCCGTATGCGTGATGGGAAAAGGTGGTATGAATGTGTGCTTCTCATTGGCTACTGAAGGAATTGTCCTAATTTCAAACCAAGCCACAGTGCAGTTGTCTACAGTTTGATTCTAAAGCGCACAATTAAGTGCTATTTTCGCTCTGTTCTGTCCGTTTCTGAACATAAACAGTTCCAGAATCACATTCAGCACACAAAATTCTATGAAAAACAATCAATATCTCGAAATCGCAAAAAATGGAGTTGTCTAACTTTGATACTATGCTCCTCATATATGAACGTAGAAATTATATTGTAATTGGTCCAATTGGACTTCATTTGAAAATGAAGTGATAGAAAATTTGGTAATGTTTGAAGCCAATAATTCCTTTCGAAAGCTTTGGTGAACGAAGTCCTTGTTTCTTTCATGTTTGAATCAGACAAATTGAAACAACTCACTTGATGCTAATGAAAATTTTTCGAATTCTCTCGTATAGTATCGGAACTGATCAGTGAACTACAACCTTCAACGTTACTATTTATAGAATTCCACTTTGACGCACTTTTAACAAACATAAAGGTATTTTGCAAAATTATTACATAGAAGTTAACAATCTGTTCACTGCCGTATTGTTGTTTAGTCTTTCATTCTATCACATTAACAGAATGGAAAAATTCAGGACTTATAAAAAGTTTCTTTCGAACGTGCCGTTAATTGAAGGGTCATCAAAAAGCAATCCGTCGCTGTGAATATACCATAATTAATTTCTCTCATTCCGATAAGTGTAGCCTGCGTGAATACAACCCAATTAATCGTCAGTCGGCACTTCACATTCCGTTTGTTATATCATTAATTAATCCCCAGCTCCACCTGTTTGGCTGCTTTGTTTGTTTGCTTTTTTGTCAATTGGAGCTGTCACAATGTAATTGGCAGTACAAACGTTTTTGAAAATTAATGATGGTACGTCATTTCAAATATTTGAAAGAGAAATTAGGGAATACTGATCTTGTTTTCAATTTTAAGCATAGGTTTCATAATTTATCATCAGATAGACTGTGTGTATACGCTCTTGGCGTTTGGCTAATACGAATTGCAAATAGAAAACTGAAAATAATCGATATAAGTTGAGCAGGACGAAGAGAGGAGGTCCATGCGAATTCGAAAAAAGTCCCTGGGTTATTTCCAACACTATGGAAACAAGAATTATGCTGTATGAAATATACATATTTGTTTTAATTATCAGTTAATCGTCAGGTATTTCTAGGACCTGTTCAATTAAAATAGACATTATAAAAGTAAGATATCCTCTCTTTGTTTCAATTATCCTTCTCATACTACTTCTCTTTTGTCCTTCCCTTACCTCCTACAATACTTATAGTTCCACAGCTTATTTTCCTAAACTTAAGGCCTATTCAGGAATGTCATTTTTACATCGCTTTCACTTACGTCCACCTTTAGTAGATAGGAAACAATTTTATTTACACTTTATTCGTAACTTAGTTAAAAGCTAGTACGATTCAAAGTACGTGAAGACCAACCTTATACCTCAATTAGTGCTATAATTTGTCAGAAGAAGAAGTAATGAGATATTTATTTACTATGATAAAGTTAGAAAGGACTGAAATAGATTAAGAATATTTTTACTCCAAAAACAATAGGCCTAAGGGCCGTATTCATAGACATTCTTAGCGCGGGCATCCGGTGGATGATCAGCGAACTAACGTTTTTCGTATTCATAAACCAGTGTTAGCGATATATGATATATGATATGATATGATATGATATATGATATATGATATGATATGATATGATATGATATGATATGATATGATATGATATGATATGATATATGAATCCCGTACAAGTAACCAGTCGATAGCCGGGGTTAGTTTAGCATGCTCGTAGCGCGGGCTAGCGAAATGTCTATTAATAGCACCCTAAGAGATTATTTGGAGTGCTTAGACCAAAGTTTTATAAAAGGTCTAACTTAAATTTTTTTGCTTCTGTTACATTATAAATAATGTTATTTGAGGCGGTCAGAAGCAAAGAGATGTACGTGCACTTACATAATTTTCCATAAAGTGTGATTAAAAGTTACTAAGCATTCGTGAATTCCGTGAAGTTTTAATTTTAAATGTTAATGTGCGATGTGGTTAAAAGATATATCCTTTTACCGCTGACATTTTAAATGCTTTAGTTTACCCTGGATGAATTTAAATATTTTTTTTATAAATGTCACACCCCTTTGTTTCTAATCGCCTCAATTGGAATACGAGTGTTGGAGATAATTTATCCTCAAAACATTTAGGAACTACTTCAGGGGAATAAGCACCTAACCAGAAATCATTCTTAAAATCTGAACCTTTTTTATGAAAAGCAATAGATCATAAAAACACCTACATACCACTGGACTGGTATAACCATACCGAACGGAGCTCGTGCTCTGGAGTTCTGCGCATACAGCTCGTTTCTATTACCTGTTTCGTTTTTTTTTTCTGAAAATCCCTCCAACTGTAAGGTGAATGTCGGTATACTACGGGGTGGGTAAAATAAAACTGGCCCGCGGAAAAAATATATGAAATATATGAATTTATATGTATGAGACTGACGCGGAAATGACACTGACAATGCAGGAAACCGTGGTTTCCATGCAACAATGGGTTGTTGTCATATGTCCGTGCTTGCGCATCTCCCGCATGCTCTGTCCCGAGCTTCGCTGTGTCATTACGTTACAGATTTTCCGGGCCTGTTTTATTTTTCCCACCATGTATAGGGCCTAAGCCACATCACTCATAATATTAATGGAAAATTGTAATTCTGCGAAGAAAACTGCATTAGTGGTACGATATTTCATAATTGACCGAATTTTTGCCTTCATCCCCCTTAAGGGGTTAAAGAAAAACGAGGGGAAAAATCATTCTCCCCTGATATGAAATTACTCCTGGTTTCACAGATTGTATGACTACTGATTTGCTCTTATTTATATTTATCTTCTTTATATTTCTTCTTCTTCTTCTTCTTCTTCTTCTACGATAATATCACCCTAGATCATATATGTAACAGATAGGTCGGCCTTATAGGTTTTGACGTTAACAACTTTTGTCAGGTTAACTACGCTGCCATCTAGTTGTTACATAAGGAGTCACGTCATAATTCCCATTTGAATTGCATTAGCGACTGTACTGCCATCTCGTGTTCGTTTACGGCGGACGGGTGGCGATCCTGGCGGTTGTTCTCTGCAAAGTGCTGCCGATTTTAACATAGCGATGAATTATCTGTTTCATATATGATCTAGGGTATCACTTTTAATATCTCTCTCTTCACATAAACTTCTACTACAAGTCCCGAAGCTTCTATTCCTAATCTTTCTCTTGATTATACATGGTGTCTATATAGAACCAAAATTCGGTAAGATTTGTATCTTCAAAAAAAGAAGTCCAGATGTGCGATATCCGGTGAATGTGGAGATCATCTTAAAAGGCCAGTTTTCTTGTAATGTTTCTTTCTTTGTATTTCGTCATTTAATTCAAATATCTGTAATTTATTTCTTATATCTTCTTTTCTAAATCTGTCTCTTCCTGTAAATCTGAAAACTGCCCTGATGAATTTCATTTATGCTACCTATAATTTACTTTTACCCTTCTCCTCTTGTCATTATCTTAGTCTCACTACTGTGCAGAGTTACTGGAAGTGCCATGGTTGTACAAAATTTCATCATTGTTGCTTTTCTGACTTTTCTTTCTTACAGATCCCCTTGTCATACGACCTTGCTACTCCATCTCTTACTGTCATATCTCCCTTCTTTCCCGCCATACTACTTATTCTCTCTTTCTATCTTCTCCTTGCTTGTTATCCTTAATCTTCTCATATGTCCTTATCGTTCTTCCTTAGAATTTTCCCTCTCACTTTTCTCTTTTCTCTTTCTCACCCTCCTCTTCTTACAAGACTTTAATAACTTTCCTCATACCCTCTTACTACTTCTCTGCTTCTTATACTTGTCTCTTTCTCTTTCTATTCCTCATACTATTCTGCTCCTCTCCTTAATTTTTCCTCAGATCTTACTCTCGTTCTTTTTCTTCGCTTACTACTCTAATTTTATTCCAACCTTTTTTTCTTCTTTGATTTCCTCATAAGTATGGGTTTAAACAGAATAATCGCTATTCTTGCATCTTCATAACTCTTAGATTTGTTATGTTTACAAATCGATTAGGGCTATATCAAATGTTACGCCGAGAAAAAAAAAGTTAAAATTGAACGAATTTTCGATAAACTCACTTTATCAATACATGGGAAGTTCATTATGTAATAATCCCTCAAATGAGCTACATAAACGCTTAATTGACTTTATGGATATCCATTGATCTCTTGTCACATTCTCTATAGGCCGTATTGGATTATATCGGAATTAGATACGAGTACGGAACACATTTGAAATGTTATTAATATTACAAGTAATAATAATAATAATAATAATAATAATAATAATAATAATAATAATAATAACTCTGATCATCATCGTCACGGATTAGGCTTGCTAATTTACAATGTCCAGAAGCGTTCTCCATTATTTATAAAATATGTACAGTTTTAAATTTTAATTTATTTTTTAAATTAATTGATTATGTTATTACTAGAACCCGGATTTCATGTAATATGGAAATGAGAAATATGTACATAAATATGTAGCTAAAATGGCAAAATATGTAGATAAATAGTAATAAATAAAGAATATATAACTTAAAATTTAAGGTTTATTAGATGTATTTTTGCGCACTGATGAGAAAACAGAACACAGAACTGAAAAAAATAGGAGATACACATGTGATTCTACCTCATTTAATTATTGTTTGTAGGCACAATAAATTAATAATTAAACATTTTTGCATATTTGCTGCTATCATCGATTGCATTCTGTTTGTTAGAATGTTCTTGTAAATCGAAAACGAACTCTCAACTTCAGACGAAGTAACTGGCGGGCATTTCAGATGAGGAATGATACTCGGAACATTGTTCTTAGGGAGCTGCGCACACTCAGCCTTAAGTATTTTGGATAGAGTTGAAAAAGTTGTGTACGCCTATCCTAATTTGTTTTTGAATACAGCATTAAATGTTACTGAAACACACTCGCCGTTTACTCCCGGCACAACACTCAGTTTATTGCTTGCGACTTCCACTATTGACATAAATTCATGGAGGGCCAGCCCAGAAGTTTACAGATTTTTAATGGAGTTCGAAATTCAGCTGTTGTGATGTATGCTATCGATGAAGTTACCTTCGAATCTTGAAAGGCACTCATGGACTCACGCACAGACGATGCAGTTTTCGGAGAAAAATAATGTCTCCACCACCGACTTCACTTCCTCGAAATGTTCGTTAAAGAAATTCACAGCTTCTATCCACGTTCCCCAACTAGTAATCACAGGCTGTGGAGGTAAAGGCACAAAGATTACAATTTCTTGTAGTACTGCATGCGATAGGGAGATTTGCGGAACACTTTTTTGTTGCTGATACTAAACCGTTCGCTTCAGGAAATTTATCTCTTATGGTCTCAGTCACTCGATGTAGTCCATGTGCCAACGTGTGAAGTAACCATATTGAGGTAAAACAGATAAAGGGCACCGCACCTTTTAGCACATAGGATGCAGCATCTAAGTAGAGCACCAGCACCTTTTCTTCGTTAATCCCTAATTCCTTAAGTCCGTCGTTGACGAATCGAGAAACTGTAGCATGATTTGTCTGTTGCAGTGGTTTGCAGTAAATTAAAAGGGGACTTGGACGGAGTGTCTGGATCCAATTTACCTTCGACTATATTTGCGGTAAAGCGGTTTTCTCTTCAGCGGCAACCCATACGTAGGAATCACCCACCAAGTTCAGCTCTAATCGTTTTCATTGTGTCAGTGTAGCAGAAATTCAAATAACTTTTCCTGTGTTGATTCATCCGGAATATTGAAGTCACAGTATTTGCGTAGGAATGCTTGAAACTTTCGCATTGTTTATGTTTAGGCTACTGTTACCGGTGACATTCAAACAGTCAGCAAAGTAGTCACTTGTTATTAGACAGAGCTAACGCAGTATTTGAAATACAAAACATAGTTGGTTCCCATTTAAAAAAATAAAATTGACTCTAATATCTTGAAAATTATTTCATGTACAAAAAATATATTACGTGTATCAGATGTCCCCTTCGATGTAATTTAACTTGTAATTGTGTATATCTGAAATATTTCATACGCTATCGGAGGTGAAAGAGTTAAGTGGGCCACCCTGTAAACCGAAATGTAATTTAAAACTTAGGAATAACTATCCCTTTCTTTGGTGTGATTCGCCGACATTTTAGCTTTTCTTATAGCTACGAGTACATACATAGGAACAGAATAAAAATTACATAAAATCCGGGCTGTAAATATAATGATATTACTGTTGATCAAGGAATGAGGATACTTCAATTCCAGATAAATTACATAAATATTGTGTTTAGACAAAGTGAACTTGTATTCTTCACCTGACATAATTCGGAACATTAAATCCAGACGTTTGAGATGGGCAGGGGATGTAGCACGTATGGGCGAATCCAGAAATGCATATAGAGTGTTAGTTGGGAGGCCGGAGGGAATAAGACCTTTGGGGAGGCCGAGACGCATGGATTTGAGGGAGGTAGGATATGATGATAGAGACTGGTTTAATTTTGCTCAGGATAGGGACCAATGGCGGGCTTATGTGAGGGCGGCAATGAACCTCCGGGTTCCTTAAAGGCATAAGTAAGTAAGTAAGTAAGTAAGTAAGTAAGTAAGACAAAGTGAACAGGGAGAACTCCATCAACGCAACGTGAACTCATCGTGTGAGTACAGCTTCTTCTCTTTAATTTTAAAGATCCAGTGCTGATAAACCAGCATATCTGAGAATGCTTAAGCTTTTGCTAACTGCATTTAATAATTATTTTACGACTGTTTGCGATGTTAAATGTACATTTTTTTTTATCCTCGTAGGCCTACATTTTATTTTTAATCCTCTTTTTTTCTGTTTTTATCCCCTTCGCTTTCTGTTTTTATCCTCATTACTTTCTGTTTTTACCTAATTTATTTTTTGTTTATATCTCGTACATTTTATTTATCTTTGTGAATTTTTCTTCTTTTCATATTTTTTTTATCCGAGACCATTTTTTTTGTATATTTTATTATTATTTTGTATTTTTTTATTTGGTATTGTTTGCCTTTCTCTTCTACTTTTTTCTTCATTTACGTACTTTGTATTTATTTTGGTACTTTTTTGCTATAGCCTAATTTATTCTTATTTTATAATTTTTGTTTTATTTTGATATAGACTTATTTAGTTTTTATTGCTGTTCTTTACAGACGACAAACAATTTATTACTTTTTCCTGTATTGGGTAATCAGAAGTTGTACAGAGTAAACATAATTTACTAAGTGATTAAGCGGCGATTTTTTATCGGCAAACGTAGGAATGCAAACGTTACACCGCAATTATTTTTTGTTCAATTGTGTGCACATATTGGATAAAATAATCCATTTCATTTTACACTTTTACCCTGGTGCGACAATCGGTACATAATATGCCTAGCAGCGGCGTAGTGAACATTTTGTTTATTCATGTTTTTATAATTTTTTATACTGCTTTACTTTGTAAACAGATTTGTGATGAACTGAAATACTTCAGCGATACGTGACAGTATTGTCGCATCTGTTTAAATGTATTCTTGTTTGTTGTAGGTGTTGTTTGCAAGCTGTCTCTGCCCGTAGCAACAGGACTTGGCGCTCATGAGTGTAGGAACGCAGTGCGACCGAGGTACAGTTCGCATGCTCAACTGTCTAATTTGCTAAGACGTATGTTTGTAAAAATGCTAATCATGTTTTGTTCATAAAAGAGTAGCATTTATTCCGTTGTAAATCTACCACCGCGAAACTTGATTCATACTGCATATCTTATATTCTCAATTTTTGTTCAATATCCTGTAATTCTTATGAAACCATCGCAACATTTGATGTCGTTTTCTACGGACTGAGCGACCACAACGTCTTTACCTGTCACGTACTAGGTAACAATTTTGTATGTGGAACATACTGTAAACAGCGTCACTGCGATATATGTTGTTACCTTAAGTCTATCTATCTAGACATAGCCTATTACTAAAATAAGAGAGCAATCGTACTGTACATGTGATGTAACAGCTGCGCGCTGTATATTAGTACAAGCAACTGCCGTTCCACAAAGAGAAGGTCGGTAATAACCGGCTTTTCAAATTTATGTATGTTTACACAATGACGACAAAAATGCACGTTTCATATCTCAATCCATTTAGAGTTCTGAATTTTCTCAGTATGCTGGAACATTCTCTATTACACTCGTAATAACATCGAACAATGTCAGTTCGCATTAGTACAGACAAAGCCATTATTTTCTCCTCTTCTGCTAACAACGCCATATCAGCAAATCATGAATCACTATTGTGTGTCCAATATAAATTTGTGTGATGTAGGTTTCTAATAACAAAGAAAAACAAACACTATGTCTAACTAACGAGTGTAGAAATCATTTTGAGGACAAAGGCCTGGGTATTACTTCCACATAAAAGGTAATCGGTTGTATAGAAATAATGTTTGACTTTGAGGACAGCTAAAGTTCTGCTGAAATGTACTCACTTCAGCGAATGATTTCACCAGTGCCAGACACATCAGTTCGTATGCCAGTAAACATTTTTATGAGCTAGTAAACATTTTATGACGTACTAAAGTTTCTAGTGAATTTCCAAGCGTTAGAATTTTACGAACGTATTTGAATATGGGAGTGTTTGTCTTGTAATTATTCTAACGTGGGATTGCCATTTATTCTAAGACCCACGTCTTGTTATCGTGCCTCCGCAGGGGATGCTGATAATTTTCCACGTCCTCAAAACTTTACACGTTATTGTTTGATGCTTATATTTTTATATCTTTGACGAAACACTTCACTATCAATGCGCTGCCATGCCTACTCATTTATTAATGTCCTCGAGAGCGTTACAATGTTTATTAGAAATCGAAATGCTGCAAACAAATGACAGTTTTATAATCAAACCTGATGGAAAAACAATATTCTGTTTAACTTAGATTGTAGCACACTCGTTTCAACAACATGTTAGTGCATCGCGCTCAACATCATTCAATGTCAGGCTCACAAACTGTGCGTAGAAAATGTACACATAATCAGAAACTATTTTATATACATTTAGGATATAGCATTTTATTCTTTTTCGATCTTGGAAGTATGAAACTGAAGGAGGTGCATATTATTTTTAAGTATAGTATGGCTGTGAAACGCTCTTCTTCTTTTATTCTTAAGGGGACTGGGTAGTGATGCCTGTGCGATTAAAAAATTTCAGTAGGCTTACAAAAGTTTAGTTCAATATTTATAGGTTTTTAGTGCTCAGATTGGTATAAAAATTTCGTGCTTATACAATCAATCATTCTGAATTCAATAGTATAAAAGATAAACTAATTAGTTTCTTATCCAAGTGCAAAAGAAAGATCCTAAATGATAACCTGCCTTCCCACTTTGCTAAGTGTGCCTCATTCTTCGGGTGCACATTACTTGCTATATGCTACACTCATATATCTTGAATTTTTTTAAGTTAGCTAGGAATGTAAATTGTAAAGCAAAATGTAGTTAACTATTACACCCCTAGTGAAACGAAAAAATATCGAACTTTGTTTAACATTTTTTTGCAATTTTTTCAGTGCATATATTTTTTTTCTCGTGTTATTTGTATGATATTCTTAAACCCGTAGATCTACTATGTAGAACACAGGCTGCAGAAAACACTCTAAAAACTTGTTGCAAATTTATTCAGTAGTTTCAGAGAAAAATGCACTTAGGTATGAAAAATGTTAACTTATGGAAAACTGCATAAAAAAATAATTATGTATGAATTACAAGCACCGCCAAATTTAAAGAGGCTATTTAAGAGGCTTATCTGCAGAAATACCCCCCAAAATATTTATAATTTTTTAAAGAGAAAGTTTTGTACTTTATTTTTAAAACACAAAATATAAAATTTGACTTTTGACCACCAATCATTACCTGGTTCCCTTAACCCTCGACACTTATCTGGATTCTTTTCTGATCCCACACAATTTTTTATTGTTAATATCTACATCCATGTGCTCCGAAACGTTCTAGTAAGAGATATATAGGCTTACATTCCTTGGTTATTTTTGTTTCCTTCACAATTAAAACTATTATTTCATAATAATTGTATATTGATTATTTTTTCATGTTTATTGATTGGGTTCCTGGATGACCCCAGCTATAGAACACTTATTTAATTTCTAGTTACTTGGGTTAGATAAAAAGTAATAGCAACAGTTCGATATTTCTGACATGGCTTTATTCACAGGGGTACAACATTTACGTACCTTCTATATAGTCGCCCCCCTTATTTATTACCTTTTGCCAAATGCTTGGAAGATGTCGTACACCATCAACGCGTCCATCTTTGTTGATGTTCCTTATTGACCGCCCTAAAGCACAGATAAGTTCATCTCTGGTATTGTACCGGGTCCCTCGCAGTGGTTCTTTCACTTTGGTGAAAAGATCGTAATCGCATGGATCATATCGGGTGAGTACGGAGGATGTTCCAGAATCTCCCATTGCCAGCGACGCAAGAAGTCCTTGACAGTAGCAGCGGTATGACTCTTTGCATTATCATGAAGAATTATGGGGTTCTGTACCCCCAAGTGTCGTCGTTTTCTCCTGAGGGCTGGACTAAGGTGGTGCTGCAGGAACCTACAGTGGTAATCCGCGTTTACCGTCTGCCTTGGAGGTACAGCGTGGTGCAGTATTACCCCATCAATGTCATACGCGACAATGAACATCACCTTCACAGCACTTCCAACAAGGCCTTCCCGAGACGCTTTAACCCATCGTGCCACTGTGCGATATGGCAACGCTGCATCGCCACATGCTTCACGCAGTCCCTGAAAACATTCTTGTGCACTACGACCTCGTGCCACTTCAATTTTGATCCAGGAACGTTGCTCTAGTTTTGTAAACATGATCTTAGGGCGCTCGTATTATCCCTATGAAAGTCAACTTTCTACACACTGCAGTAGATTGACAGAGTACTGTCGCCGCTGGCTACGCTAACTCATCTAACAGTCCTTGTTCATGTCCACACAGCTGGCAACTCTCGAACGCACCATCGTCACGTGACAGCAGTGTTGCCATTACTTTTTATCCAACCTATGTAGAATTATTTTTGCAGTTATAGTGTTTTGTTGTAAGAAAAGTGAACATGTACTTTCAAAAGTGAATAAATGAAACAACAACAGCATATAAACTGCCATAGTCTATAGGTTATGTATTGTAAAGTGTTATAGTTTCAAGAGTAGTTGTTGAAACAATTTATTTAATTTGTGCACGTTTCTTGTTCAAAAAGAGTAATTGTGTCAAGTAAATC
Source organism: Periplaneta americana (assembly GCF_040183065.1). Classification (NCBI taxonomy): domain Eukaryota; kingdom Metazoa; phylum Arthropoda; class Insecta; order Blattodea; family Blattidae; genus Periplaneta; species Periplaneta americana. Next base: position 69,043,781 of record NC_091133.1, on the reverse strand, counting down.
TACTATAGTTTGAACCGCTCTATTGATCGGTTGCAATTACTGCCATGTGACGTCTAGTGGGAAACAATTGACAATCGGCTTGAACAGTTGAAGGTCAATGTTTCTTTTTTTAATTTATTAAGTAAGCTCCAACGAGTGAAACGTATATTCAGAGGCTATACAAGAACATATACAGATTATGTTGTACATGAATCTATTTTCGCACTATTGTTAAAAGTACTTTTGGCACAATACCGTATAAATGATTAACTTTGTTAAGTAAACCATACAATTGGTTATAGATAAAATAATATACAAACCGATGAATAGTGAAGCATAACGCAATCGGCGGGATGTATTCTTCGTCCATCAAATGATAGTGATTGGATCACCAGACCTTTTTACACTACTTATCTGAGAATAAATCTCTTTAAATTGGACTGCATTGGTACCAGGGAATTAATGTAGTGTTGTTATTTTATAAAATTGAAATATAATATCTTACACTTCTTAATGATTAAAAGGTGGTTTGATACATAATCCAAATTTATCAATTTTTTCATTACGCATTTCATACAAAAAGTTGGAATGCAAGTATTTGAAGTTAGAGCATCGTTAAACTGTAGTTATTATATTCAATTTATTTTCTTATATTTCTTAATGTTGTTCTTTCATCCTGAAATTTGAGACACAAAAGCTATAGAAATAGGCCTATTTGTGCCTGCAGTTATGGAATTATTTCAAGGCATATATATTTTTGAAGACTAGGTCTTTATTTCTGAATGAACCTTGATTTTTCATCCCGTCATAGTTTTCCCCTTCAATGTCCACTCGGCAACTTCGCATAAAGTAATTATAAAATATTTGTGGCTAGTAAAAGTCTGAAGTAAACACATTCTTATAATGGTCTACTTCACTGCTGGCTCTATACATTGATTTTATATAATATATACGCATCGTTTTGTTTTTATTAAGAGTGGAAGTATTGTTTTATTATTCCCGCTGGAATTTCCAATACTGTTTATATCGATGTCAAAATTGAAGATCCAATAGTCAATATTCGATACCTGTTACTTTTCCCTCGGGTAATTATTAACATATAAAGCAATAAATACTTGCATTATACCTTGTCGAGAAGTTAAAATGAAACGCACTTCTCCCAGATAATTTTATTTTAGTATATATATATCATTTTGTAGACAATTTATATACAGAGTATAAATTACGTGTTTCCACAATACATATGTGTGAGTACATTTCACCACACAATAAAATTAAAACAAAATCTTCTTATCTCTCTCGAACTTTCATTTTAATGCAGCCTATATCATAGGCCTATAATGATTATAGGACTGATAGTAGCCACTGTTCGACTGATCGATTCCATGTACCTACTTTAACTTTTAGGAAACAGCAACAAACGTTGGAAGTTCACTCTATCCCTCTCCACTTCACTCTCCATTCAATTCCACTTCATGTTCTACTTCACTTCATTCCACGCTCCACTTCTCTTCATTCCACGTCCCACACTCTGCATTCCACTACACTTCATTCTATCCTCTCTATTCTGTTCTATTACATTCTCTTATAGGGGACACTCTGGTCATACATTCAGCATGATATAAAATCCCTGCTTAAGGGGAGAGGATGGTATTTTTAAAACTTTTTCCCCATTTGGTGTAAAATATTACTTTTTTGTATGTAGAGAACTCATAGCTATAGGAACTCAACCAAATATAAATATTTTGAAAAAAAATTATTTGGGGGCCCAAATTTAAAAAAAAATATATACCCAATGCAGGATTGTACTAAAACCGATGTATCTAAACCGTTTTTAAAGATAGATTCAAACTTCTTTTTGCAATGTATTTGCAAAATCATGTTCTACAAACTGCCTGTAACAGAATTTTGATATTAGTCCCTACGTTTGTAAAATAAACAATTAAAATTTAATAACAATTTTCTGATTTCCTTTCTTACAAACAAACGGACGTATTTTTTTAAATGAAATCAATTAACAAAATTCTGTTACAGAGACAAGTTTCCCTAATAGTCTAAAGAAATAATGTGTTCTAAATTTCATGTATGTATCTTTAATAGTTCAGAAATTATATCCATTTTTGTCTGGCAATGCAGCAAAAAAAAATTAAGTTACTGGAAACCGATAAAAGCGGGTGTGTGATTTAAAAATCCATAGCGCAGGAAGTTTAAAAATGACGTCTCAACATCCGATAAGGGCACAAATACCCACAAAATGTTATGCAATGCATTCCACACATATCAAAGAGTATTTTAAAGAAATTTTTTTTTTTGAAAATTTAATTTACTGGAAACAACAATAAAAGTGGGCGAGTGATTTAAAAATCCATAACGCAGGAAGTTTAAAAATGGCGACTCAACAACCGATAAGGGCACAAATGCCCACAAAATGTTATGCTATGCATTCAACACATATGACAGAGTATTTTAAAGAATTTTTTTTTTTAATTTCCTCATTTTTCACTAAAAATACCATCCTCTCCTCGTAAGATAACACAAACCAATCACAAGCCAAAAAGATAGACATTAAATCTTATTTTAAGTAAAATATTTACTGCCCAGATAGAAATAGAGACTCAATCGATCAGATTACTAAACGGAAGCACTGTTACTTGGGCCACAGTGAAAGGTAAATATTTTCTGATATGTGATATTGTTTCGGGACTCGAAGAGTACGTCGTTACTGACTCAATTCTTGTTTTTCGCTATCTATGTTCAAGTCCCTGTTTCAATAATATTGCATGTTACTTTGTTTTGTTCTTAAAATATTACTTGAAACAGCAGAAATGTTTCATACTGTATACGAGACGATGTGAAATCTTGAAAAATTATGTCTCTACATATAAATTATCATTAATAAATTTACAAGCGTAGGAGAGAGATGCAAGATGTATGAATTGGTGATGTTAATGTTACACAAGCCACCAAGGTGTAGTTTTCAGGAGGTATTTAAAGCTAACCTCCTCGAGCGTGAATTATCACTGCCGGGAGGTTGTTAAGCATTTTATGATTTGGAAGAGATGCTCCATGTAGTTCCCCAGGACGTTGAAAAATACATTTATAATTTAACGAGGTCGTGTGAGTAATATATAATGCTGGTGCAGAAAATATGTCTTCCTCTCTCAAACTATGATTCTGCTCTGAGAGGCATCTATATTTTACAATACGTTACGTGAATAATGTGAAATTACCAACATTACAAACTTGAATAGTTCGCCGCTAACTGCAGCTTAAAAATTGAGCAACAGTTAAAACACTATCTCACTCTACTAAGCCTGGTGTGTTTTCTGAGGAAGTTATGCTGCGTCGTTCTCGACATCGTAATATTTTATACAGTCTCGCACGTCTCAGTACTCATCGTTATTTTAATACACAGAGAAAAAGAAGCAACATTTTCACAGGTAATGCATTTATACAACGACTGCATTTCCAGATTATCACGTCTAGATAATCAGCATTCCAGACTTTATGAACAGTTTAGTTTTGATAGGTTTGTATGTCTCCTTTTGTTGTTTGTTTCTTTGTGTCTGTATGTATGTATATTTGTGTATTTACTCATCTTTTGTCTGTTATATGTTTGTCATTTTGTCTCCTATCTGGCATTGTGTCTGTTTCCTTATCAGTTCCGCGTCATTCATTTGTTGTTATTCTCTCCTTTGATTTCATTCTTTATTGTCTGTTTTTCTTTTTGCCTATTTCCTTTTGTGTGTCCTTTTCCTGTTATCTTCCCTTTCTCTGTTGCCGGCTATTTTTCCTGCTGTCTGTCTTTCTTACCTTTGTCTTCTTCCTCTTTGTTTTTTCTTATTTGTCGTTTCCCTCTTTGCATTTTCCTACTTGTCTTTCCTCTCTTGTGTGTCTTCTTCTTGTGTGCCTTCTCCTTGTCAGTCTTTTTCTTCTTATCTGCCTTTCTATTCTTGTCTGCCTTTCTCCTCTTGTCTGCCTTTCTTCTTTTGTTTCCATTTCTCCTCTTGTCTACCTTTCTTCCCTTGCCTGTCTTTTTTATTGTCTGCCTTTCTCTGCTTGTCTATCTTTCTCCTCTTGTTTGCCTTTCTTTTCTTGTTTACATTTCTCCTCTTGTCTGCCTTTCTCCTCTTGTCCTATTCTCTGTATTTTTTCTTGTCTGCCTTTCTCCTCTTGTCTATCTTTCTCCTCTTGTTTGCCTTTCTTCTTTTGTCTGCCTGCTTCATCTTGTTTGTCTTTCTTCTCTTGTTTACATTTCTCCTCTTGTCTGCCTTTCTCCTCTTGTCCTCTTCTCTGTATTTTTTCTTGTCTGCCTTTCTCCTCTTGTTTGCCTTCTTTTGTCTGCCTGCTTCATCTTGTTTGTCTTTCTTCTCTTGTTTACATTTCTCCTCTTGTCTGCCTTTCTTCTCTTGTGTGTCTGTCTTCTCTTGTCTGCATTTTTCTTTTTGTCTGCCTTTCTTCTCTTGTGTGTCTTTCTTCTCTTGACTGCCTTTTTCTTTTTGTCTGTCTTTCTTCTCTTGTCTGTCTTTCTCCTCTTGTTTGCCTTTCTTCTTTTGTTTACATTTATCCTCTTGTCTGCCTTTCTTCTCTTGTCTGTCTTTCTCCTATTGTTTGTCTTTCTTCTCTTGTTTACATTTCTCCTCTTGTCTGCCTTTCTCCTCTTGTCCGTCTTTCTCCTCTTGTTTGCCTTTCTTCTCTTGTTTACATTTATCCTCTTGTCTCCACTTTTCTTCTTGTGTGCCTTTCTTCTCTTGTCTGTCTTTCTCCTCTTGTTTGCCTTTCTTCTCTTGATTACATTTCTCCTCTTGTCCTCTTCTCAGTCTTTTTTTCTTGTCTGCCTTTCTTCTCTTGTCTGTCTTTCTCCTATTGTTTGCTTTTCTTCTCTTATTTACATTTCTCCTCTTCTCTGTCTGCCTTTCTTCTCTTGTCCGTCTTTCTCCTCTTGTTTCCCTTTCTTCTCTTGTTTACATTTATCCTCTTGTCTGCCTTTTTCTTCTTGTCTGCCTTTCTTCTCTTGTCTATCTTTCTCCTCTTTTTTGCCTTTCTTCTCTTGTTTACATTCCTCCTCTTGTCTGCCTTTCTCCTCTTGTCCTCTTCTCTGTCTTTTTTTTCTTGTCTGCCTTTCTCCTCTTGTCTATCTTTCTCCTCTTGTTTGCCTTTCTTCCCTTGTTTAAATTTCTCCTCTTGTCTGCCTTTCTCCTCTTGTCCTCTTCTCTGTCTCTGTTTTTTTGTCTGCCTTTCTCCTCTTGCCTATCTTTCTCCTCTTGTTTGCCTTCCTTTCTTCTCTTATTTACATTTCTCCTCTTGTCTGCCTTTCTTCTCTTGTCTGTCTTTTTTATTGTCTGCCTTTCACCTCTTGTCTATCTTTCTCCTGTTTGCCTTTCTTCTCTTGTTTACATTTCTCCTCTTGTCTGCCTTTCTCCTCTTGTCCTCTTCTGTCTTTTTTTCTTGTCTGCCTTTCTCCTCTTGTCTGTCTTTCTCCTCTTGTCTATCTTTCTCCTCTTGTTTGCCTTTCTTCTTTTGTCTGCCTGTTTCCTCTTCTTGCCAGTCTTTCTCCTCTTGTTTGCCTTTCTTCTCTTGTCCGTCTTTCTCTTCTTGCCTATTTTTCTCCTCTTGTTTGTCTTCTATTGTCTGCCTTTCTCCTCTTGCCTGTTTTTCTCCTCTTGTTTCCCTTTCTACTCTTGTTTACATTTCTCCTCTTGTCTGCCTTTCTCCTCTTGTCCTCTTCTCTGTTTTTTTTTCTTGTCTGCATTTCTCCTCTTGTTTGCCTTTCTTCTTTTATCTGTCTGTTTCCTCTTGTCTGTCTTTATCTTCTTGCCAGTATTTCTCCTCTTGTTTGCTTTTCTTCTCTTGCCTGTCTTCCTTTTCTTGCCAGTCTTTCTCCTCTTGTTTGCCTTTCTTCTATTGTCTGCCTATCTCCTCTTGTCTGTATTTTTTGTTGTCTTTTTACTTTGTCGCCTGTGTTTTCCCAGTTGTCTGTGTTATCCCCATCGCTTGTGTTTTCCTAGTTGCCTGTGTTTCACCAATCGCCAGTATTTTACCAGTTGCTTGTGTTTACCCAGTTTCCTGTGTTTTTCCAGCCAACTGTCTTTTTCAGTCACCTATCTGTTTTCAATTGCCTATCTATTTGCAATCGTCTGTCTTTTTTATTTGTTTGTCTTTCTGTCTGTTGTCCATCTTCCGTTCTTTGTTAACTGTCAATTTTTCTGTCTCATTGCATTTGTTGGCTGTCTCTTTATCTTTGCTGATAATTTGTTGCCTGTTATCAGCATTTTTCTATGTCCGTTGTTTCTCTTTGTTTATTGTCTTTCCCAAATGTTTTTGAAATTTAAGAAAGAAGAAATGTGGCAAGACCTAGAAAAAGATGGCAATGAGACAGTAACAGGCCAAGGGGTCCTAATACATGGCAGGGGGAAGACGATGATGATGATGAGGATGATTATGTGATATATGAACTCTTTGCATAACAGCACAACTTAAATCACTGGGATCTTTTGTCGAAGTTTTCTTTACCTTTATAGTTATTGCCTTCATCGTAAACAGGATTGCCACACACTGTATTAGAATTGTCTCTGAGTTTCCTCCAATTATTCGTTCTCATGTTGTACTTTTTTGTTATTTATAGTGTAATTTTTCATATGCTCTTGATTTCTGTTCATTATTTAAAGTTACTGCAATTAATAATACAAATTTACAATTTATCTTGTTTAAGGTAAGTACAGTAAATAATTAGTTGGTTCACATCTGCGCAATAATTTCAGTAGGCCTACACGTAGTATTTACATTAATTCAGGTTGAAAAACTTGGTCCAGAGTTTTGGGAACTGCATGTAAATTCTGAAAAAAGCGCTGGAAGTATAAGCTTAGAATTTACTGGGTGTACGATGTAAATATTGATAGCATCTTCACTAGCAAAGGCGTGATGATACCAAGTCATGATCGTAAAGGCGGGGGGGGGGGGTTATGTCGTCGCGACGCTCTTGTGTGAACCTGACGGGCGTCTCCTGATGTCGATTACCTCAGAATGTTACTCTGTGATCTTCTCGTCAGAGATTATTGGCGAAAGATTCTTCGGATAGAAGCTACTAAACCAATTCCCATATTTCGCTCACTAAGTGATGCTCACAATAGAAATATTTGAGTAGTCTATAGTACTAATAATAATAGTGATGATAATTATATTAATATTGATGATGATGATAATAATAATGATAATATAATAATGATAATAATAATAATAATACTAACAGTAACAAATATAAATGACACTCGAGAGTTAATTAAACGCAGAATAAATATGGGAAATGCCTGTTATTATTCGGTTTAGAAGCATATGTTATTTTCTCTGCTTTCAGAATATCTGATAGTTAGAATTTATAAAATAGTTATATTAGCCTACCAGTTGTTTTGTACGGTTGGAAACTTGGAACATATTTAGTCTGAAGACGGTGTTGTAATAAGCATATTAAAATTGTAAAATACCGAAGGCTGGAGTATATAGTGTTGATTTGAAGGTGAGACATTATTATAATAATGTAGAGACAGATGGACTGTAACAAAATTACCGTAGTGCATAGAGGAGATATCAAGGTCAAATTCACGAAGGTTATAGATTAGTGTATGTTATTAAGTGTTATAAAGAAACTTGCGAAGATACAAAGGAAAGAACTGTGATAAATTATCTGAAGTTATAGATATAAAGTTCTAGTGGATGAGGTCAAAAGTGTATTAAAGCTCATTGAAATGTGTTGAATACGTTACGGCGATGCGCTACTGAAAATAATAGAACTTTGACAAATTTCGTCAATTTATTTTTATTTTCGCGCTAAAAAAGTGCGGCTTCATGAGGAGTGTTTTCGTGAAATTTTTATGGTATAATATCAGTATATTAAGTCTAAAAATGAATTTGTTAGAAGTTGTGTTAACTCACAAGTTATGTATAACCGAAACTTTAAATTTAATTATCTCAACAAATAAATTTTGTACCTTTTCAATGACAAATATTAAAGCTAAAATGATGAAACTTGGCATACTTATTCATTAATATTTCTGTTGTGAAATGGAGTATTTGATTGGCTGTATTCAGCAAATCGCTAGAGAATTATACGTAAAGCAGATATTATTATTTTTATTAATGTTTGAACATTGAAGGAATTATATTCTTTTTTAAAAATGAACAAATGAGATTAGGGAATTACTAATATTCCGTTGCACAATATGCAGTGTCACCTTACAAAAATTCGATTAGAAAAAATGATACGTATTTGATAGAAAGAGGATTTTCACTAAGACAATTACAAAAAGGAAACAACAAAATAGAAGTTTAAGTTTTTGAAAAGTGTTTTTGAGAAAAAAATTGAAATTTACAATGTGTGATTATGATATTGATATGCATGTTCAGTGAAAAAATCGCAGGAAAGGACTGAAAAAAAGTGACAGGATAGTAAATTTATATTGATCAGACTACTATAGAAATGAACATTAGTGAAGATCTATTGTGAGATATTTTACAGTTACTAGGGAATGAAAGAAATAATTGGACCCGCTGTAAAGAAATCTATTTAAATATCAAGATTGAATAACAAATAGAAGAAGTTAATATAAATGATATTGGTGCTACCGAATACAGAAATGTAAAGAACCACCATTATTTTGCGCACGGGTAGATGACAAAATATCGTAGAGTAGGGGAAAGTGTTGTACCTTTAGCATAGTGCACCTTTGGAAATTTTTTGTTTTGTTTTTGTTTTTTTTAATTTTTGCTGCTACCTAGAGGATTCAAACTGAAGTAGATTGTAGAGAAAGCCGCTAGTTTTGGTTTGATTTACTGCAAAGTGTGAGTTCTGTGGACAAATGCATTTTTTTAGTACCAAAAGTAAACATTTCATCAATTGTTATATGTTTTCTAACACAAAACCAGATTGTATTTGTTACTATCTATCAAGTACAGTGTATTCCTTATCATGTGGTGAGTAATAACATATTTTAATTTTCGTGATTTATTCGAATCTCTAGTTTTGGGAACTATATTTGTTTAAACGTGCACCCTCTTGTACCATTGAACACAAAACATCTTGTACCATGGTACATGTTCCAAGGTACATGATACTATCGATTTTTGTCTTTATTTTATTTTAAGATCATATCACGAAGTAAGTGTGGAGTTAAGAGGCCCCCAATTGATCCGGATGCCTTGAAGAAAGCTGTTGAAGCAGCTATTGCTCCTCCAGAAAATAAAATCTCATTCAGAGAATCCTGCTCTGGTTTATGATTGCAAATACATTTTAAATATGATTGTCAGTTTTTACAGCTATATTCCCACCTATATTCCATGAGTTCCAGCTTACAAGAGGATATGTTTTAAGGTACATGGATGTGTTGTATCTTGGAACACAGTAAATATACCTTCATTTTATTTTTTCCATCCTTAATAGATCTGTAAAGGGGAAAATACATACAGGAAGTTGTAAAGGAATCTTCAGTAGTTATTTCACGCATCTTTTCAACAGTAATCTCACTAGACGTTTTGATTTATCTAGAGAAAATCAAAACTCGAGTGGGATTTAATTGACTATTACACGATTAGAAGAAATTATATAAAGATTAGAAGTAACGAAGTACTCCAATACAATAAAATATTAATTGACTTACGAAAATACAACTGTCTTCAAATGTATTATTGTACCATCTCAACATTACAAATATTACGCTAGATGCATGCTAGATGGCAGTAGTGTCTTTATACAGACACTGTAATGATTACTATTCAATAAATCTTAATATTAAACAATCTCTGATACGTGACTATCCATAATATCATATAGCAGAAGTTCTTTTTATTCTCAGAGCAGAAGCTATAACATAACCTAATATACACAAGTGTTAGAAAAATTTTAATTAACGACGATGACATAAAAAATAAACATGAATAATTTTAAAAGGAATAATTATTGAATGTACAATTTTCAAATTTGAATGTGGTTGGTGGTTCAATTGATGTTATATTGGACGTGTGCGTAATAGAAGTGGAACTCGTTGATTTAGGCCTACATGGTGTATTCAACTTATTCAGAATTTCCGAATGAATAATTTTAAAAGGAATAATTATTGAATGTACAATTTTCAAATTTGAATGTGGTTGGTGGTTCAATTCATGTTATATTAGACGTGTGCATAATAGAAGTGGAACTCGTTGATTTAGGCCTACATGGTGTATTCAACTTATTCAGGATTTCCGAATGGTGCTCTTCATTTATTTGTAAATCGGATTTCAGAAGATGCATAGGTATGATCAGTGATTTTTATTAATTCTTGTTCTTGAATGCCAATGCGAGTCATATTTGAAACTGCTGTGCATCGACTGGAGTGATTTGTAATTTTATATATATTTTTGACGTCCAGACCAGCGCAGTTTCAAATGTTGGCAAACAAAGAAATAAATGCTAGGGACGCGATAAAATTAAACAAATGCTAGGGACGCGATAAAATTAAACAAATGCTAGGGACGCGATAAAATTGTGCGATAAGCAGCCATGATTGGTTGAAATACGTCCTTTCGTACCGTTTTATTGGTCAAATGTAGTATGACGTAGTAAGAGTGTAATAGTCACTTTAAAAATTTCATTTCCCAAAATTAAAAAAAAAAAGTAAAATGTGAAAAGTATTCAAGGATACAACAGTCTCCCCTAACCCTTTTTCCAAATTGTATTATGAAGTCCTGTTCAGTTCTTGGCCCTTTATTTCGATAGCAGCGCAAGGAAAATTAAACAAAGCTGATTGCGTTTCAATAATTCAGTATATGAGATTAGAATAATACGACCAAGAATTGTTAAATCTACACCTCGACCGTATCCCACACCACAGTCGAAACAAAAGAAGCTTGGTATGTGATACACATTCCCTCCCGTTCTTTCTTGGCATGCCGTTAGACCAGCAGTAGCCAACCGAGGGTTTGGTGTGCAAGTACAGCCTTTGTTACACACATGAAGTCCTGCGTGCAGCCTAGGCCTAGTTCCGTGACGTCCGATTTCAAAATGGCGTACTGACTGCTGTATTAGCATTTGAAGAGTGCCTACAGGGGAAAAATATGAATTGCTCTTAAGGGTGGGATAATGATCTAATTCAGTAAATTACTGCAAAATTTACTGCTTTTCTTATTGAAAATCAAGGAAAGGATGATTTTTTTTCTTCCCCTCGCTGTTATTTATACTCGCTTTAACATCTTTGGTTGAAATCCGAAGGCCTGTGTACTATTTCTGAGACTGGTTCTATTGTTGGGAACTAGATGGCGACTGTATATATGTTACTGATTTGTTATGAATATGATTTCGGTGATGAATGAGGCCGGTGATTTTCAGGGATGTTATGGTCCGAATTTCCTGGCATTTGCCTTACGGTTGAGGAAAAACCCAGAAAAACCTCAACCAGGAAATTCAACCCGACCGGGAATCGAACCCGTGCCCTCTACGTAAAAGACCAGCATGCTGACCCCTACACCACAGAGGTGGTCGGAAAGGATGATTATCCGTGATGATAATTCTCGTTTCTACCAAATTTTATAAGAACAACACTAAAGTTTATAGTAATATATTAAATTAGATACTGACATCACCCTTAACAGCACTGTGACAGTCATCTTTTTTTCCGTATACTCTGCATTTTGTTGAGAACTGCCTGAACCTAATATATAGATATAAACGATGTTAGAATTCACTAATTCCTTCAAAAGAAGAGATTATCTCACCTCTCTTCATCTTAGAAAACAGTGGGAGGAATTATACTGTAAGTGTAAGTTATCTCTTTATACTATGGTTCCCGTAAAGGCTTTTTAAAAACCCGGGACATTTGCAAATTTTTACTTTAAAACTTAGGTAGGGTCACATTAAAAACGAAGAAAACCTAAATAAATTTATTTAATTTATTTAACTAACTAGCTAGCTAGCTAGCGAGTACAAATTAAATTTATAAAACAAAAATGTTTCTAGCCACTACCGTAAGAGCCAGGCTCGTGTACGGTGTGGTCTTAGCCAATAATATAACATAACATTTACAAGGACAGTTTACTAAATTTAATATAGTAAGTAACTTAATTCAAACCAATAAATAACACACAAGAGCAAAAAATAAATAAATAGATAAGGAAGAGAACAAGAGAAAAAAAACACATTTAATATAAACTGACAATCGGATAGAAGCCAGTGATATTCAATAAAAACGTGTATATTGTCGACAGAAATAAAAGGTAAAGAAATACATTTGTTAATATTATATATATATCATGAATAATTTTATAAATGTCTTTTTTAAAAGCTTCAATTTTAAAATATTTCAAATTTGGAAAATGGCTTGTAATTTTATTATAAAGTCTTGGGCCGAAACTAGCACCATGTTTAAGAGCTGCACTTGTATGACATTTAGACTATATTCATGGGGAAGTAGACTTTTGGCTTCGAGTACGATATTCATGTCGATTAGATTACCAAACATTTCATTTTAAATAAGACAGTATTGGTATCACTGTCTCTGAATCAAAAACCCTGATAGAACTGATACTTAACCCTTGCGGTGAATTTCAGTGAAGTCCGGAGGGCTTAATTAGTCAAATGCACTCTCCTCACCTCTCTGGGATTTTTTATAATGCCAAAGACAGAGTGGTGTGCGAAAAGCAACGAGAAGCTACCACATTTATCTTTCCCAAGAAAAACTGCAAACATGATGGAGAAAAAATGGAACGTGTGAAGTAAACAGACTGAATAAGAAATGAAGCTATGTTGGAAAGAGTGGGTGAAGAAGGAATGATGCTGAAACTGATAAGGAAGAGGAAAATGATTTGGTTGGAACACTGGTGAGAAGAAAGTGCCTACTGAAGGATGCACTGGATGGAATGGTGAACGGGAGAAGAGTTCGGGGTAGAAGAAGATATCAGATGATAGAAGACATTAAGACATGAGCCGTTCAGAGCAGAAGTCAAAATTGGGTAATGAAGTTTAAAGTAAAAATTCTGTAAAATACAGCGCAAAGTAGCAATTAATATGTCCTTCGTGCTATTCACTGACTACTAATAGTTTAAACAAATTCAATATTAATTGCTACTTTGCGTTGTACTTTACAGAATGTTCATTTTAACCCTCATTACCCATTTTTTACTTACACTACTTCTGCTCTGAGCGGCTCATATATGGATCATATGAGGAGACAAAGAGGAAGACAGAGAATAGAAAAGATTGGAGAAAGCTGGGTTTGCAGTGAAAGACCTGCCCTTGGGCAGAACACTGAATGAATGAATGAATGAATGAATGAATGAATGAATGAAGGCATGAATGGTATAAAAATACACGTATTTACTTAAATTATACTTACAAATAATTATAAATCAAAAACATATCCTACTTAAAAATTCATCTTTAAAATATTGCCAAAAGAATCATGGAGAACAAAGAGCATCGCCATAAGCATTGCTAACATCGTAATATAAATAGATCAACCATGTTTCAGGGATTGGCCACCACGAGTGGTGATTATATTTAAAAACAGAATGAAATCTATAATCCATAGTTATTCTTCAGGAAGAACACTTAGAAAGTGGTACAGTTGGAATAAATTCGGGGTACCGGGACATTTCACACACAAAAAACAAGACTACAACTACATCTTCTATTAGTACTATCACTATTTTACTACTTCTATTACTATTTCCACTTCTGTACTACTGCTGATGCTGTTGCTTCTGCTGCTGCTACTACTACTGCTACTACCAACAGTACTCGTACTACTACTTCTACTTTGTTTCCTCAACACGACATAGTAGGTAAAATGTTTTTCAGTACCGGTAATCGATCAAATATAAATGAACAGTAGAGTTTAGATAGAAAGATGCAGGCTAAAAAGCGAGCAATGAAAAGTAATTAATTGTAATTTATTCAGGAGCTTAAATAAATTCACCCCTCATCGAAACTCATATCGTTTTCTGGAAGCTGGTGATTTTAAATGTAACAGTGCGACACTGAAAAATTCTCTTTTACTCTCCGTACACGAACGTACATTTTCTGTTCGCCATGCAAACAAAGCACAAAACTTTTCTCGTGTCCAGTTCAGTAGGTCGTCGAAGACGTTTTGCTTTGACTTTTATCAGCTGACTTCTCATTTCATGTTGTGCTTCACCTCTACTATCTCCTCCTCTTTAGACATCCTGTGCTCAGGACGTATAATTCTATAGTATTATAAACATATCCCTTTCTTATTCTATAGTATTATTCCAAGACACCACCAAGTTACGCACTGAGACTTTGGCGTCACGTGCCGTAAAAGTAACTGATATGGGCTACCATGTTCTGCCCTTAAAATGGTCGTCTATAGCAAACACATCATCCCCGCAAAATTTGGCACTTATTTCATATTTATACTTAATCAGTGTTATCCTATAGGCCTGTAGTATAACACTGATTAAGTATTTTACTTCGCTTCGTCTATAAGTTCGGTGCAGTACTACAGTGGCATCCCATATAATCGACCGACATATTTTTAGGCCACTTTTTTCGTGCTTGTAATTCCTAAACTACACGATAAATAACAATAAAGTAAACGGTGCCGGTCGATGGATGAAAGATAAATGTATCCAACGTGATATTGATTTGAAGCGGGGGACGTCATCTAGCGATACGCTGTAGTGGGGAAGTTGAAGCACGAATTAGCGGATCGCGCGACAACCAAGACAGTATAACTCGAGGATACGAAAAGATAGAACGTTCGCAGTGGTATCAGACGATTCGTAATGAACCAGACTACAGTCTCGATTGAGTAACAATGAGTAGTCGACAGGCTAACTTGTAAAAATGAGTGAAGAGGGAAAATTCGCAATGTTGAGGTATATGGAGCGCAAATGGGAGCGGTCATATAAGCAACGACTAGCAAACGATAGTGAACGATGTTTACTATAGCAACCGAAATGTTTTTTCTCTTGTACGGAGGAGGGACCCGAAGGATTGTACTGCAGCCTGAGGCTTATTGTGCTTACCAGTTCTATTCTGTGAATGATTGGATAGCCGAACGGCCGAGCTCTTGTACAAGTACAGCACGCCGCACCTTGAACTCAACCCGGGCTATGGTATAGATGATGATGATATGTGAATTAATGATGGCGAAATAAGTCCGAGGTCCAACGCCGAAAGTTACTCAGCAATTCTGCTTCAATTGGTTGAGGGAAAACCCCGAAAAACCTCAACTAGGTAACTGGTCTCAAACAAGATTGAAACTGGGTCCGCTCGTTTCACAGTCAGACGCACTAACTGTTACTCCACAGCGGTGGACAACCAACATGTTTACTCTCAATGCATATGAGATGGCGATTTGTTACAAAATTACATTTGACTATTAAATAAAAAAGGTAAACGTGAAAATTCGAAATGAGACAGTAGAACACGTGGACAGCTTCAGATTCTGGGGTGTCCTGTAAGTAATAACAAGCATCTGCCAGGAATTCAAAAGGAGGATAGAAATGGTAAAGGAAGTTTTTAATAGAAAAAGTAGCATCTTCTACCGACCTTTGGAAAAAGGACTAAGGATGACATTAATGTAGTACTTTGTGTGGAGTGTGGTAATGTATGGGGCAGGAACATGGATATTACGAGGAAATGAAGAGAAATGACTAGAAGCATTATAAATGTAAATATAGAGAAGAACGGAGCGTGTAAAATGGACAGAATAAGAAATGAAGCTGTACTGGAAAGAGTGGATGAAGAAAGAATAATGCTGTAACTGATCAGGAACAGAAAAAGGAATTGACTGGGTCATTGGTTAAGAAGAAACTGCCTACTGAACAGTGCAGTGGAAGAAATGGTGAACGGGAGAAAAGTTCGGGAAAGAAGAAGATATCAGGTGATAGACGATATTAAGATATATGGATCGTATGCGGTGACTAAGAGGAAGGCGGAAAATATAAATGTTTAAGAATGTTGAGTTTGCAGTGAAAAATCTACTCTTAGGCAGAAAACTGTGAATGAATGAATAGTAAAGGTGAGTGAATTTCTCCATTCTTATATCTTACACTCAACATCACATATCGAGATATGTATTCACTCATAATTTTTGCAACTTTAACTCCGATACAGTCTACCCCGATTTTTTAAGCTCTTCCTAGAATCGATGTTTGTCAAAAACTGACCTTAGCGACATAAATTCAAGAGCTTCTAGAGGTTAGGCAGTATTCAGAACAGTGCACAGAATGAAAGCACTAAATGCAGGCGGAGTAAATATACCGGGTGTTCTGCTTATAAGTGTAATAAAAAAGAGCTATAACTTCTGAAATAATACGAATTTATTCATGAAACCAATTGTTAGAAAGAGTGAAAACTGAGATTTTTTTACCTTATGTCCCATAAACCTAACGTGGCTTTCATTAGTGGCACGGGAAATGTCCAACCGGTATTCTACCTCGAGCCATGTATTATGAAGCATCTGTAGTGTGACGTTGTTGACATCAGCATAAATTCTTTCTTGTAAGTCTGCCAAATCACGTACTGGTGTCCTGTAGACCTAGTCCTTAACAAATAGGGACCGATGATTCTGTCACACATGATCCCACACCAAATATTCCATTTAGGGAAATCCCGTTCGCATTTAATTACGACACGCGGATTTTCCGACCCCTAGATGCGACAATTGTGTCTGTTTACTTTTCCACTAACGTGGAAGGTTGCCTCGTCTGAGAAGTACACTCGAGTTAGGAATGTATCGTCATCTTTCACTTGTACCAATATTGTTTCCGCAAAGCGTTTTCGTTCCCGTCTATTATTTGGCGTAACCTTCTGGTGAAGTTGCAGCTTGTACGCTCGCAAACGCAACCTTTTGTGGAACACTGTATGCACTGTTGTTGGTGAGATGTTCAGCAGCAAACGAATCACAGAATTTTGTTCTGCCAATGATAGCACACAAAATACTTTCTGCTGTGGTGTCCACATGGCGACTACTCTTCCCCAATACCAGTGTTACCAACACGTAAATTGTATCCCCGTCAGTCTAACACCTGAAAATCCGTCAGAATCCGTCGAAATAAAAAAAATACCCACTCATATCTATATACGAATAAAAAGCAAATTTTAACACAACTTACTTACCAATCTTGATTGAAAAACTAATTCATCCACATCATCTGCCTCTATTTCTGCAGTTGATGTGCTGGGTTGGTCTACGTTCCCCCAAAAATTAAGCAGTTAATAATGACAGCAGCTAAAAAGGTCAAAAGATGATGTAAATAGTAATTTCCGTCATAAAATCCGTCACCCGTCAAAGCCATTCTTTTCCCATCCGTTACATTGAAATTTCGTCAGTTTTGACGGAATGACGGAATTTCCGTCCAGTTGGCAACATTGCCCAAGACGCAAGATACGATAATATTTATCAAATGAAATCATTTGCGCCTGCGCGTGGTGCGTGACTCATCAAACAACAACAACAACAATAACCTAGATCATAATATCATGTAACAGAAAACTCATCGCTATGTTAAAATAGGCAGCACTTTGAAGTGAACAACCGCCAGGATCGCCACCCGTCCGCCGTAAACGAACACGAGATGGCAGTACAGTCGCTAATGCAATTCAAATGGGAATTATGACGTGACTCCTTACGTAACAGCTAGATGGCAGCGTAGTAAACCTGACAAAAGTTGTTAACGCCAAATCCTGTAAGGCTGACCTATCTGTAACATATATGATCTAGGGCAGTCATGTCAACTGATGCCCATAGGTGCAAGCGCTTGCTTTGGAGCTCAGGAGAGCCTGAGCACTTAACAGCGGAAAGGAAAGACACAGACGAAGGAGGTAGTATATGCCGCTTGGTCGAGCTATATTCAGGGATGACCAGCACTGATTCAATGGATAAAGGGAAGAGAACTTACTAAAACTGTATCCATGTTAATTTTTAGATTTTTCTGAGAAGTATGAGTGTTTTAAAAGAATGTAAGTTTTAATTTTAGTGTTCATTTTTCACAAGTTTGATTTTTTTTATTCGAAAGAAATTTTCAGATATAGGCCTATTTATTTAGTAGTCTTACAGAATGTTTTCGTAAATCTAATATACCGTAAATACGTATTACTGAAGATGGTGTATTGAAAATTTTGAAAATATTCACATGGAAATTATTTGTAAGGAACTGAATTAACAAAGCAACTACTGTTACATCATAAGCAAAAGATACGTGCACATGTGTAGTAAAAATGTCAGCTCTATAGCTTCAGCACATTTCGAGAAAATAATTTAATATTCTGATGATAGGAAGTCGCTCACCAATATCACCTTAAAAGCATAATGCGATAGGAGTTTTGTTATGAAATATTAGTTACACTTAAAACATATACAGCACCTAGGTAACTTTGCTTTGTACTGTAATATTGTTCTTATTAGTTTATTGATTACTCTTATAAGGTACCTTCAATATCAATTCCAACTTATCATGTCATACTCAATCTCTTTTTTTGAGATATAACTTTCTTTATGAATGATGTGTTTCATCCATTTAGTACAGTATAGTTGTACTACTATGGAATTTATGTGAATATTCCTTCTTAACTCTTTATTATGTTATTAACATTTAAAACACAACTGCAATATTAAGAAATTGGTATTAGTACTTTTGTTTTACAGACAATATAGATAATATTAAACAGAAAGAAGCCATATAAAAATAACGAAATAAAATTTCACGTTCCGTCTGAAGTTTGTGCACCACTGTTTCCTTAACAAGCTGCTTATTCATATACACAACCCTTCCTCTTTCCATACTTAGCTCTTGATGCTCGCGTACGACGTCAAGGTCAGAAAAATGCGTTTGCTTTGACATCACTGATCTAGGGCAATAAGAATGGATTAAAGCTTTCCGATCTCCTTTTTAAAATGGTACCAACCTTTCCCATTTGAATATATACTTTTGACGTTATAGCTATTTCTTTCATTAACTTATAAGCGGAACACGGTGTACATTAACGTCTTGACAATACTTGGTATCACATTGATAATGGAGAGACATCCGTGGTTTTCAAAGAGCTTTTGAGCTGTGTCTTAACCGTTGCGGACACCAGGGCTGGCTATATAAGGCACCCGTAACGTTTAATTAATTATGGAGCAGCTGGATTTAAAGTAGCAGCAGCGGCAGCGGCGTTGCAGTAGTTCCCTGTAATCTCTGATCAGACTGATTTAAGAACTCGGCCCGGCCCGTGGCGTGTTAAATGAGGCCCATCTCGTGCTCCACCTGCACGACCCGCGCTATCTCTCCCCGTCACTCTGCTGAACGCTGTAAAATACTTCCTTCTTTCTTCTTTTAAAAGCAAAAAGTTTGTTCTTAGTTTGCTGCTTATATTATTATGCAAGATGTCTCAGAAAGGTATAAAAACAAACAGTCTGGATTTAGACTGACATGCAGTTTTAGAACTCTCTAACTTGTGCTTGTCTTTTGCTGCACCGTACCGAGCTCATGCAAAGTTTTTCGTGCTATTCGCTTTAATGTGATCTGATATGGATTATATTTTATTATTTCTCCTCCAATCACTGTCCTTGGTGAAGCTTCTGCATAATATATTTTTGTAACATCTATTCGAAGGAGAACAGAGTGGTTTTAGTAATGGGCGGTCTAAAAAAGCCCCAGAAAGCATGGGTAGACATAACGGCTCGGTTAGAAAAGCTAACGTACTATGGTAGGAACGATCATGATTTTAAAATCAAATGTAGGAAACAGAAAACGGATGTAGGTAAATTCTCATTTTAAATAGAACTATAAATGATTGGAATGACCTACCTGCAGCGGTCTTTGAGGGCTGTCCTTCCTTAAGGAGATTCCAGAATAACTTAAAAAGTTGTGTATAAAGTGCAAATTAAAATTAAGGTGACATTTAACATTTAATTTTTTAAAGTGACATGTATTTTATTTAGCCTGACGAGTTACTCCCTTGGTTTGAATTGTAAATTATTTAAAAATAGCATGTACGAGGGCCTTAGACTAAAAATGTTTAGCTTAAATGTAGTTCTGTTTATAAGTATGCATAAGGGTGCAATTATTTGTGTTATTTGAACTGTTGTATCAGTGAAGCGAGGTGAGTCAGTGAAGTTATGGTTTTACAGTGCAGTGAATAGTTCCGATCAGTGATAATTTATAGCGTCAATGAAATGTGTTCTATAGTGTCAGTGAAATGTGTCCTAAAGTGTCAGTGAAATGCGTCATAGTGCCAATACAGTGAGTGAGATGAGAGTAAAGTGAAAGACTATTGAAACTTATGTAGGGCCTATACATATGTAGGTTGTATTGTAAAATTAGGTTATTTTATGTTTTATTATTAATTGTAATTATTGTGTTAAATTGTATTGTGTATTGTAATTTTATTGTCTATTGTTTATATTGTGTATGTCACCGCCACCGGGTGCTTGCCCACTTGCAGTGTAAATAAATACATACAGAACAAGGAAAATAAATAGAGTGTGTAACCTTTAATCTTTAAATTGAAAACCGTATTGATGAGGCTGTCCTAAACAAATGTGAATATTCTGAGGTACGTATTTGTGTAAAGTTGTCTTGTCAATCATCCTTTCGCAAGAATTTCCTCTTCCTACATTCGGAATTAATAAGTGGTCTATACTTAATTTGTTATTAAAATAAGTATTCGTGCTTGAGTTATAAAAGTAGAAAGGGTATTACTTCCGGAGGCGGAGGGGGAACGTTGAACTGAAAGATAAGGTGTTTCGCAGTTTTTATTCCTATCAAATGTCGGGAAGACTGAGAATACTGCAATATAACAAGGAAATCTCATAACGAAATTTCATTAGAAAAATAACTGTATCACAGAACGCGTCAGATTTTAATTAACTTGATTGAAAATCATTAAGAAAAAAAGTCATAAATATTGTCGTATTTTGTAGCAATTATTACATTACATGAATCTTCCTTAGTACATTAGAATCAATATGAAGTCCACGCCTGTGGTGTAACGGTTAGCACGTCTAGCCGCGAAACCAGGTGGCCCGGGTTCGATTCCCGGTCGGGGCAAGTTACCTGGTAGAGGTTTTTTTCCGGGGTTTTCCCTCAACCCAATATGAGCAAATGCTGGGTAACTTACGGTGTTGGACTTTCATCTCATTCAGACACTAAATAACCAAAGCTGTTGATAAAGCGTCGTAAAATAACCTAATAAAATAAAAAAAATCAATCTGAATGCTTAACAATTTTATATGTGATTTCTCCATATCCCCAATATCATTAAAGTCCCTTACAGCACCAGCGTGCATTCTTGGCTGTTGGCGGATATGCTTCCTCTTGCAGCAAAGAATGCACGCTGGTGCTGTAAGAGACTTGCGGGTAAGAGACGCTAGCTCGAGAGTGCAGTGTTCTGATGACTGCGAAGATAGAGTGTTATTAACAAAAAAAAAAGTAGTCTGAAAGTCTAATTTTTATGCTTTCACTATGTATGTTGTTGCTCTTGAAGATACCCAACTGTAATACCTGAGTGAATGAATAAATCAGTTAATCAACTAATGAATCAATCAAGTACGCCAACAATGTGTGCGAGTTTCTGATCGTTTTTCTTCCTGGCTCACTGTGGGTGCAGGTGTACCACAGGGCTCAGTTCTTGACCTCTACTTTTTACGATCTACATAAATGACATATCACAATCTATTAAACATTGTAGACATATCCTATTTGCTGACGGCTTACAAATATATACCTCTGCACCTATATCGGCACTAAATTACGCAATAAATGAAGTAAACAATGACCTAAAATCAATTATTTCATGGACGAAAAAGTTTGGACTGAAATTGAACTCAGAGAAATCACAGGCAATTATAATGGGACATCAACGACTTTTAAGTAAATTAAATACAGGTGATATCTCCTGTTAAAATTAATGAAACTATTATCCCTTGCAGTGATAGAGTAAAAAATCTAGGAATTTATATGGACAAAAGCTTAAGTTGGAATACTCAAATCACACACATATGTAAAATAATTTTTATGAAAATTCACACACTAAAAAGAATCCGAAATTTCCTTCCGTTGCCTCTCAAGAAGAATTTAGTGCAGTCGCTCTTGATGTCTCATTTTGATTACTGTGACACACTCTACACTGATCTTAACATGAGACTGACTGATTGACAGACAGACTACAGCGTGTTCATAATGCATGTTTTCGATTTATTTGCAACGTCCGTAGATCTGACCGTATCACCCTTCACTAAATATGCTGTCCTGGGTCCGTCTCAAGGAGCGAAGAACTATTCACTCTCTCACTTTACTCTTCAATATTCTACAAACCTCTAACCCTAGCTACCTAGCTTCTCGTTTTCAACATTTGTCCTCATATCACGAAATAGATACTCGCTCACAACACCATATCACACTCTCCATTCCTAAACACAGAACATCCTTATACTCTTCATCTTTCACCGTCTCTGCAGCTCATCTCTGGAACTCTCTACCACAACATGTCAGAGACTGTCGGACATTGTCTAGTTACAAAAATAAATTAAAATTGCACTTTTTGAATTAGATTCCTTTCAGTTATAAGCCCTTTTCTCTGCGATAGTTTTGTAAAAATATAGGCTATATATTTCTTTCCTTCCTTTCCCCTTTTTGTTCTCTTTATCAGCCGATGAATTTATTATCATAGCCTTTTTATCGAAAATTTTATTTAATTTTCGTATTTCTTTTCTTTTTTTATTATTTTATTACATTCCATTTTGATATATTCTTCCTTACGCTTTTCCATATTAACCATTTGTACTAAATGAGTTGCTTTCACTATATTCCAATGTATTTTACTTTCTTTTTTTATTATGGTGTTATTTTCATGTTGTTTAGTGTCGATTTATTATGCTATTATTATTTCTCTTTGTAATATGTTAGTATTCTGATCTTTAACGTTTTGTTAAATTTTAACTGCTTGTATACTTTGTGACCTGGTAGAGTGTAAGAGAAGGCCCTATGACCTTAACTCTGCCAGTATAAATAATAATAATTATTATTATTATTATTATTATTATTAATGAATCAATAAATCAATAATAAATCAATCACTGAATCAATAAATCAATCAATGAGCGAATAAGTTAATGTATGAATGAACCAATTAGTGAATCAATGAATCGATCAATGAATCTATAGATTAATGGATCAATGAATCGATGGATGAATGAATTAAAGAATATATGGATGAATGAATCAATGAGTCGATGGATGGATGGATGGATGGATGGAGGATTGATTGAATATACTGAGAGAGAAAGAACTATCAATTAAATGGTAGACATACATGATGATAATCGCGTCTTTGCGAGGGTTCTTGGAACTCCGCATGGCTCAATGTGATCTCTCTTTGCCGTCCACCCACAAAGAGTGAGAAACAACTAAAATATTCATTAAAACGAACACTGAGACACTTCGCGAGACGGAAGAGCTTTGCATACTGACTACAGCGCCAGGCGTTCAATAGCAATATATAATTTATATTTTTCGTAACCGGTTGTGCACTACTCTAATGGATGTAGAAAAATAGCAATAAATGTAATCATTCAGTGATTTGTCTTTCCATCTTGCCACTTGTAACGCTTGTTATGCGTAATATGTAAACAGCTGTATCTCCATATCCAATGAAAATTGGACACTTTGTTTATTCAGAATAGTGCATACTAAAACCTCCAAAGATCACTATTCCTTCTGAATCACACTGTATAAAAGACTACTTTTACGTGTCTACAATTGAATGAGAAAGGTTATTTAAGCGCAGAATAATGAAGAGATCTGAAAGCATTAGAAGAATCAATTTCATTATCGCAAAAATATATATACGGTTGAAAAATCACCTGCAGGTAAACATCAGAGTCAAAGACATGAAGCGATTCTGCCTCCAACGTCGAGGTTTTATGAACATTGAATATTGATGAGCGTCCATTTTTAGAATTAAAACCTCTACAACTTTGAGAAGTACAGAGAAAACTTTGTGTTTATTTTGAGCAGCTACTACTGTGACAACAGTTAAACAGAAAACCTCAAGTTGAATGACAGAATGGAGTCGAATCTCCTACACGTGGCGTTTAGTTGGTTTTTATCAGACTTGAACGCGAACATAGCTCGACGGATTTTAAATAATAAAAGTTGCTGCCCATGTCTCACATATCAGAACTAATTCTCTTACCTTGGACTGCACTCAACTGTGACACGTGATAAATAGTGCAGCTCCGTCCACTGCCTCGCTTGGTATATCGATTTCGTTAATATTGTTGAAGAAAGTATTGTATAAATAAAATACTTACATTTAATTAGGTAAATTGTTGTCATATATATTATCGTTCTACTAATGCAATAAGTAAGACGTACATGGCGAATACAGTGTGTTTCCGAGGTGGTGTTACAAACTTTCAGGGATGATGGCGAAGGGCACATGTATCAATTTGAGATAAGGAACCCTGGTCCGGAAATGACCGAGTCGAAAGTTACAAGCAAAAATAGTTCTGTGGAAATGAAATAATTTTATTCCTCTGTACACCTTATTTATGTGTATTTATCTGTACATCTTATACATACTGTATTCATCTGACGTTGTTTACGTTCCATTCAATGCGCTGTCTGAGGGATGGGGACAGGAAACTACACTAAAGCAATGCAGATAGCGTAATGTGTAACGGACATGGTCGGTCCTGATATGCACGACTGTAGACAGCAGTGTATGTGTACAAGTTGTAGTGTCCAGCGATCAGTCCTAGTGAAATGGAGGAGTACACGACCTGATTTACATAAGCAGACCTATTTTCGAATACGGATGAGCAAATAGGAACAGTAGACAAGCTCACAGATTGTAGCGGGTACAAGTACCCACGTAGGAGACATCCGGCCAATATCATTTTTCCACGACTGTTCCAAAAGTTAAGGGAAGGACACGTGGTGCCAAATTACAATTCCATTTCCACACAACTATTTTTGCTTATAACTTTCGACTCAGTCATTTCCGGACCTGGTTTCCTTATCTCAAATTGATGGATGTGCCCTTCGCCTTCATCCCTGAAAGTTTGTAACACCACCTCGGAAACACCCTGTAAGTCTATATTTATATCATTCAGAAAAAATGTTCATGTATCTCTTGGCTGAAAATAATTTATTTTATTTTATTTATTCTTTCTGTAACAATTACAGGTTGTCTTTAACAAAGAGTACCATGATACAATAAATAGAGTAAATGCCTTGAAGTTTAATGAAACATTGTTGTTACAGTGAAAAATAACAATTTGAAATAGATTGAAACACATAATAATATACGAAGTAACGTCAAGAAGACGCGAAATAAAGTCATGGTCCATATGTATGATGTCTAAAAATAGCTATTGATCCTTTAAGCGTTGCAATTGTTAGATCTCTTAAAATAGCTTTATGCAGGCCAAAAGATTTACAGGTCGACTAGGAACTGGGGTTTTATTTTAGTAAAGCTAATAAACCAGGCTGAGACAAATGTATAACTACAGTACTTAAACATGATATTATTTCTCATCTCATATTTTAATGATGCCTAGAATGAATGAATATGACATACTTAATTTGTTTAAGTGAATAAATTTATAAAATAAAGACAATTAAACAAATAACAGTAAACAAACTAATGATTACATGAATAAATTGAAATTCAGTATGTCTGAAGTAGCAAAGAATCTATGCAACTAGACTTACAACATTGCTTACAAATGGCTTTTAAGGAACCCGCAGCTAAAATAGGCTGTCGTCAGGTCTAAGTAACCTTAAAAAATTGACAAATTATCATTATTAGCCACTTTTCTAACATTGTAGGTTAAAATATCTAAATGTTTTGTTACACAAACAGAACTGCACGCATTGTATTTTTCACCTGACATAATTAGGAACATTAAATCCAGACGTTTGAGATGGACAGGGCATGTAGCACGTATGGGCGAATCCATAAATGCATATAGAGTGTTAGTTGTGAGAGGAAAAAAGACCTTTGAGGAGGCCGAGACGTAGATGGAAAGATAATATTAAAATGGATTTGAGGGAGGTGGGATATGATGATAGAAACTGGATTAATCTTCCTCAGGATAGGGACCTATGGCCGGCTTATATGAGGGCGGCAATGAACCTGCGGGTTCTTTAAAAGCCATAAGTAAGTATGAAAATACTTATGGCCATACAAAATGTTTTTATTATCTACAGTTAGTTAGTTAGTTAGTTAATGTCTTGCAGAATCTTGCATATAAATTTTGTTATTTTAGATATTTTTCGACCAAAGAATTGATGACCATGGGGATAATGTACTCGTATATTCAGAACATAATAAAATTGAAAGCTTCCATGTGACACATTTTCTGTATATTCAAGTTCCAATATTTGAGCCGTTGATTAAAACGACCTGACTTTGATGCACTGTGGAGCTTTGGTAAAAAGGAACGGAGGTGATTAGGAGGGGGCACGAATCGAAGAGGGATGTTTTCTTAGGTGCTCCAATTAGAGCGTGGGAAATCCCTGGCAGCCGGGCCTCGCTCGATTCCTCTCCTAATAGACTGATCCCAGGATTAGCAATCCTTTCTATCTCCCTCGGGGGCAGATCGCAGTGGAGTGTTATGACACGCGGAATGAGGCTTAAGAAGGGGTGAACTGCCAAGATCTCGCAGGGGAGAAGATGTTTGACTAAAGGTGTCGTGTATGACAGCCGGAATAACTTGTGTTCCTTGCTCTTATCACAAGGATTGCTCCTAAGAATTATCTGAGTAAATTTTAATGCATACATGGACACAATTTTCGGTTACGTGAGGCACTCGATTTGAAATAGTTTGTTTACTAGGAGAGGAGACTGCAGAGTAGGATGGGAAATATAAACTGCTGTGACCTGCGTCACCTTATCGTAATCGCTAAGGCGGTCAGTAGCGAATTATTAGGAAAGCGCTTGGTTAACGTGAGAGACTCGAAAACTTTTATTCAATTTGGCAAATTAATTCGGCAGCTTTAATCATAAACCTCTTTACTGTTTCTCCATCATTGAATTGATTTAAATCACAGGCGAAAAATTGCATAACTAGCCAATAATATTCCATCACGTTGTCTACGTTTATTTTCTTGAATATTCTGGCGTTTATCAAGATTACTTAATAGATTTGCACGTTCTCGACCTAAAATAATTTCAGAAAATCATATTTCGTTTTCTACGCACATTTAATATATTTTTTATAAATTTCTTTTGGAAATAATACGTACAAACAACATTTAATTCCCCGTACCTTTTAATGCAGGGTGTTTAAGGTATAATGTCGTATTTAGTATACTATGCAAATGTTAAGATCATAAATTTTCTTCAGAATAGTACGAAAAATAGCATTTAATTTGTCTTACCTTCTAATTCAGCATGTTCTTTATGACATAAGGAGTAATGTCGTTGTATATTAAATTTATTAATGCCTAATAGGATTTTCGAGCATAACATACATCGTATGTTCTCTCCTTCTAAACAGCAAAAAACTCTTCCTCCCAATTCTCATGAAATAATCGTTTTCTAACGCGTACACACTGCTTTGATAATGCCATTATGCCACCACTGATATTGCTTATGAAACTGATATAGATCCTGGCCACACCTAGGAACTGCGTGAGGGAGGGACGGGGACTGTGAAGGTGATGTCACTCAGAGCGATAAGCTCTGTGAAGGTCAGTGAGGCATTATTTCTCAAGTGAGGCACGATGCCCATCCATGTTTTAATGTATTAATAAAATCTCCATCTTGACAATACAGGATAAGCCTATAACTGAGTTTTTGTGTACACAGTCTGAATGGATTTCATTGGTGATAATTTCACTATGTGTATGTGATTTGAAACGCCATTTTTCAATCTACAACAGTACTTTGCAGAGTTTCACTGACATCGATCTAATGAAACTATTCTATACAGTATTTATGAAAATCAAGTGATCGTAGTTTTATAATTATGTGCATTATCTTTTATTAGCCATAAGATTCTGTTCATATTTACTGAATAACGTCTTAAATGGGTGGACGTTAATATTAACGCCAAATAGATGGTTCTTATGGTACAGGGTGGACCGCTCGAATGAACCTAATTTCAATTGTATGTGACTGGTAAACGGTTGAAGATAGAAAACTACAGCAGCATTTATAGGGTATGAAAGAAAAACTCAAGTTTCGATATGCACATCACCATATCTCTACGCGAGCTCCAGCTGTCACTGTGACGATATCGAGGCGATGGACGATTTCTTACCAAGCACGTTAGAGCATGTCTTCTGGAATGCTCTCAGTAGCCTCTATAATACGCTCCCGAAGATCACGAAGGTCTTTGACTGGGATGACGTACACTTTATCTTCGACGTAGCTTCAGAGAAAGATATCTTGGACTTAAAATCAGGATCAGCGCCGAGACGGTCTAGCATCGTATTGACGAATTCCACTCGTTTGAGTTTGTTATCCGGCTCCAGACGTTGCATTAACTGCACTTTGTATGCGTACAGTTTGAGACGTTTGTGGACAATTCATTGCAATGTTGATTTTGGTACTTGAAGTTTCCGCGGGCTTCGCTCATACGCGGCTTGAACATTTGCAACCATTTCGTCGGATGTTCTATGACCATCACCATGCTTCTTCAACACCGATCCTGTAGCAACACAGTTTGCGCTTTCATCTGCGGTGTCGCCATTTTGACAATCGATACAATCTACGAAAAGAAACCGTGTCTTCGCACCATCTACCGACAGGATTCGAAACTTGTTGAGTTTTCCTTTCATATAAACGTTACCGTAAGGCTCGATCTTCAACCGTTCACCAGTCACACACAATTGAAATTAGGTGCGTTCGAGCAGTCCACCTGTATATAAACAGGCTAATGAAATGCATGAAGTAGTGCGCTGTTGAAAAAACGAAGATGTGATGTCTGCTAATGTACGATAATACAGTATACACAGTGTTTCCGAACTCTGATAACGAATTTAAATGACATCATGTGCGTCAGGAATCACACCGACAGCTGAATTGCGGCGAGAGATGACAGACCAGTAGTGAGTGATTTTTTAATCAGAATGCACGGTGTATCACGGTAGCAATGCCCAAGAAAATCGAGTCTTTTTGGGAGGGGTACATATCATCTCTTTCCGATGCCAAGTACAGTTACGTGAAAATCATAGGAGCCTGCTAAAACTGTGGTTTCGTTATTTCCAAGAAAGGCATCTTGTGTGTACCTAATAAGACTGGCAAAGCTCGGATGAGATTAATCCAAAGTGGAAAAAGCAAGCAAATCCACCCCCCGTCACAAGTCGCCGCACCCCACGAGATGATACAAATTAATTCCATTCGATCTTTACCATTCTTATGAAGTACACAGAAGATGCATTTCTTGGAAAAAACGAAACCTCGTTTATTGCAGGCTTCTTTTATTTATACTTAACTGTACTTCGCATTGGAAAGGGTTGTTAAGTATCCCTCCCAAAACGCTCGATTTTCTTGGGAATTTCTGCTGTGAGTCGCCGTGCACTCTATGAGATCACTCACTACTGGTCTGTCACCTCGCGCCACAGTTCAACTGTCGTATGATTCCTGACGCACATGATGTCATTCAAATTCTTTATCAGAGATTGGGAACAACTCTGTATATTGGCGTGCACCAATTAACAAAGACAGGCTTTCGGTCAGACGGTAATGTTTCATATCATAAGTACATAATGTAAATGTGTCCTTTTTAATCTCATTTGCAATTCTTGAGGACTAGAAAAAAACAACTTTAGTTTACTCTGGATTTTTCTGAATTAATACCAACAGTACATATAACTTTTGATCATAAAAGGAATAACGAAGTTTTACAGGTTGAAATCGTATCCGTTGTGGACGAAATTAATAAATGAAACATAATTTGATGAATCTTAAAATAATGAAATGAGATCGAAAGACAAAAGCCCGTAAAGTAATTTAGAAGTTGAGTAGTACATGCAATATAATTTTTTTAAGTGCTACGTCTATATTCGACGTACTGCAGGGATGAGACTCCCAATCATGGTAGAAGAGCTCGACCTTGATCACGAGCGCATAGCGCATCCACTACATACCGTCGTAACGTAGACAATAGGGATGTACATGCACATGCAGCGAAAAAAGGCAGCAATTATTACAATAACTTGCGTTACTAATTTTCTGGCTATATAATAGGGCTAATTATTAAATCATTTAATATAAAAGTACATATATAAACAAATCGCAAAGGAAAAGGGTTTTAAGAACAAAAAGAAAAATAGGAAATGTCAATTATTTGTAAACCATTTTCTTGTTAAAAAAATATTTATTACGTAAATACTTCTCTTCATTGGTTAGGAGAAACTAACAGGGTCTACCTGCTCGAAGTGTGTGATCTCTAAGTACTTTTGAGCATTTGTTGAAAAACTAATAATGACAATATTGATTGAAATAGAGTATATTGATTGTGTGGTTGTGAAAATATAGTCCTTACTCTCCAGTCGTGATTATGTAATATGAGTTTTCGTAGAGTGATTTGTGAGATGCACGTAACACGAAAAAACAAATTGATTAAATTAAGATATTGAGAGCCATCGTAATTTTGGGGTCAATCATTTAAGGTAGGCCTGGACAAGGTTTCCGCTCTCCGTGCCGGCTCACAGCTCGAGAGCGGAATGCAAATATTTGCTGCGCTCAGTATAGGGTGGACTGGAAGAAGGGGTGATCTCGTACAAAATATACACAAAAGGGAAATGCTAGTACGAGTGTTTATGAAATGAATTCCCGTTCAGTGTTTGCAAAACTATCTTGGACTTATTAATTAATACAGAAATATTTATTTTACAGAAATAATAGAAATTTTATACCTATTTAAATGTACAATATCATTTTGTTATATTTTTATTTATCAGTACATGAAAACGAGGTTTTATGCTATTGGCAGCTGAAAGGAACTGTAGCCTACGGATAGTAATGAAACATCATGTTCGATGTCTGCCTTTATTAAAGTTGATTATAGAAAACAGTTGCTCACAAATATAAATGTTGAGCCAAACATAGCAATCATTTTCACAGCCAGCCTGTGTAGTCGTGGATATTATTGCTAATGTTTAGTCTTGTAAAACTCAACCAGGCTAGTAGTATTATTCAAACGATCTTTAGTCCTTAGGCCACATTGAAGATCAACAAGTCCGAGCTGTAAATCGTTAAATGTTATGTTTTATTTAACGACGTTCGCAACTGCCGAGGTTATATGAGCACACTTAAATGCAATCGACCTGGCCCGGAATCGAACCCGCAACCTCGGGCATAAAAGGCCAGCGCTATACCAACTGCGCCAACCAGGCTCACCTGTAACTTATATGGCATTGTTTCAACTGGTGTTGAAGAATTTATTATGATAACTTTAAACTTCTTTCCAATTAAGACAAGATTTTTAGTAGGTTATTTTACGACGCTTTATCAGCAGCTTATGTTATTTAGCGTCTGAATGAGAAGAAGGTGATAATGCCGGTGAAATGAGTCCGGGGTCCAACACCGAAAGTTACTCAGCGTTTGATCATACTGAGTTGAGGGAAAACCCCGGAAAAACCTCAACCAGGTAACTTGACCCGGGAATCGAACCCGGGCCACCTGGTTTCGCGGCTAGACGCGCTAACCGTTACTCCACAGGTGTGGACCTTAAGACAAGATCTTGGAACCTAGAATTAAATTCATTTTGAATTTCAATTAATATTTGCATATAATCGTTTAACATGGCTTCATCACGAGCAGTTTCTATCGTTCGAAAGTAAGCCATATTACTTTCCCGAAACTGACTTACGAAAAGTGTAAGTTTACGACTGAAATCCCGTAATTTATTCAACATATCAACACTGAGCTGGCCTTTTCCCTGAAGAGAGATATTAAAATTGTTGAAGATTAATATCTGTAGCATCTCTATGTCTGGACTCGTAATGACGCATTATGTTATGTTTCTTTCAACCTTTCAAAATGTTGTGGCAGATAAAGCACTGAGTATTTACTCTAGCAGCTATGAAAAAATAAGCATTTTCCCGTGCAACATTGAAAGAATTTGCCTGACCACTACTTTTCCGTCTTTTTGATTTCTCCATACCGTACTGTAGCAGTAGGTAAGCAGCGTGTAACAGTTACTAGGAATACGCACTGTACTCCACAAGATAGCTGAGTGGTCGTTTCCCTCTCCTCTATCGATAGCAGGTCATGTCATTCTGACGTATATTCCTCTCCGATTCGGCGAGCGGTAAACACAGCTCTCCCGCTCGGAAAGAGCGCGCGCGCTCTTTGAGCGCTGTTTGTGCAGGTATGATTTAAGGGGATATGTATGATTTTTAAAAGTTCCACAATTTCGGCCAAAATTTGTGAAATTTAAACTATATAAACAGATCTATAATAATATCATCTGTACAAAATTTGGTGCAATTAGATCTAATAGTTTTGAAATTATATTTTAAGTATATTTTATATTGCCATTACTAAAAAAGCTCCTTGCATCAAAGTTTTAAAAATTTTTAGTTCATATTTGCTCAAAATCTTGAAAATAATTATTCGAATAAAAGTGAATTAACCTTTTGAGCTTAGTAATATGGTAAGTTAAAGGTGATAAAATATTATTTCTAAATTAAAGAAACACTTAGTGTAATAAAAGTAAATATCCAGAAACAAGCAACAAATAAAACATCAACAATACATTTAAAATAAAGAAATAAAAGGAATCTAGATACAATCTACTGACCCAAATGTAAATTAATTTACCTTCGATGTCAATTCCGAAATCAGTTTATTTCTCTCTTCTCCTGAATAATGCCTATATATTTTTTTCATGTTGCGTCTCATAATGCCATTTTATGTTACTTTGTTTGCAAATAT
Source organism: Periplaneta americana (assembly GCF_040183065.1). NCBI lineage: Eukaryota > Metazoa > Arthropoda > Insecta > Blattodea > Blattidae > Periplaneta > Periplaneta americana. The sequence goes on along the minus strand of NC_091133.1, from coordinate 69,010,927 downwards.
TTTTTTACACAACAAACACTGGACTTCATCACCATGTTCGAAGCATAAATATTGTATCTTCGACTCTTCCTTGAAAGCTTTAAGTGCTTCCGTTCCGTCATGATGCGCTGTGTTCTAAGATCTGTACATCCTTTAGCAATTTTTACAGGTAAAAGAGCTCCGCGCGCGCGCAGCGGGCATAAAAGAGCTCTCACTCGAAATTATTAGTCACCATCGCAAGACTGACGTACAGTAATAGAAAAAGTGGAAGGAGTTTGTGAAACGGAAATAACAAAGTCTTCGCCATGGAAATACATCATATCCAGTACACCCAACAACGTGAGAAATGTATTAAGGTCTACAGTTCACTGCTTAATGATCTTGAAACTTTGAAGGCTCAAGGGAAAAGGACCAGAACAAAATTAACAAACCTCTACACATTCATAACTACTACTCAAGTAATGAATTGTTTTTACTTGTAAAATGAATTAATCTGCTTAATATAACTTATGTTGTACATGTTGATATAATAAACATCTGAAAGTTGCATTGCTGATGTAGGCCTAATACCTATGAAATATAATCATTCATTGTTTTCTGCTCTAGGGCAGGTCTTTCCCTGCAAACCCAACGTTCTCCAATCTTTTCTCTTTTATGCCTTCCTCTTAGACTCCGCATATGGTCCCTATATATTAATGACATCTATCATCTGATATCTTCTTCTGCCTCGAACTCTTCTCCCGTTCACCATTCCTTCCATTGTATCCTTAGTAAGCAGATTCTTCTCAGCCAGTGACCCAATCAATTCCTTTTTCTCTTCCTGATCAGTTTCAGTATCTATGGAATACAATAAATGAAATAATGTAGGCCTGCAGTATGTGGAATAGAGCCGTGATTCCGATTCTTATGGCCCTGTTTGTGACAGGTCTCTTCGGTGCTTGTAGATTAAATTGTTTTTGAGAATCCAGGCTAGATTAAAATTTGTACCAGACTGTACAAGTATGAGTATCTCACTCCATGCTCAGCTGTATCATCTCCCCGCTCAAGTTTGCAGCTACAATATTTCGTACTTCGCGAAACTGTCTGAGCTTGTAGCCGTTAACTCGTAACATCACTGAAGGTGAGGACGCAACCTTAAAATTTCATGTCATGCTTAAGTCAGTGCTCATTTTCCATGCTCTGAAGAGTATAGGTACATTGACAGTACACAAAATGCATAGCAAACTTCCTTATAATCTTATTTTGCTTGCGTAAAAGAATTATGATGCTCCCATACCGTTGTACCGGTTTATGAGCATGTATCTGTGTGAGTTTTATAACTTTTGAATGAATGTTCCATTTTCATAAATAGTTCTTAGGAATTAGCCTACTTCCCTATGACTGTAACATAATTTAATACTGTATTTTCTACATCCTAACCTGACTGAAATGACAAAATATTCAGTGAAGAATAATGGAAGGACATTAAGTTTAACAAACACGATATTGACGAGGTCCTGGGTTTAATCTCGAGGGGTAGTAGGATTTTTCTCGTTGCCAAACTTCCAGAACGATACCGAGGTTGATTCAGCCTCATATCAATTTGAGTACCAGATCTTTCTCGGAGATAAAAGGAAAGAGCGATCCCGAATGCTCTTTCTGGCTTTGAAATTCTTTGTAACAAGAAAAGATTCCTTAGAATAAAATTGAAACTAAAGGAAAGTAAATTCTTCTCGATGTTTCGCAACGTGCTGTCAGAAAATAGACGATCCTTTACACCTAAGAACCTGGAGATGACTATTGTGATATACTGCGATGCTGAGGTAAAGTTTCCGAAGATGTTCTAGTTACACTAATTTCGATTTCTTTCTCCAGGATGTCCATTGCGGGTTCGCTGAATTCTTTCTAGGTGGCAAAAATCGTTCATTCTAAATTCTCCAAGTACATTTTCTTAACAAACACGGAATTCCTTTTTTAAATTATGTTAATCTGAAAAATATATTTAACTCACACAAGTAAAGTGTTCATACAACTGTGTTTTATATATATATATATATATATATATATATATATATATATATATATTGTATGTTTATTATCTAACCCATGAACACTGTTTAATTGGATTGTAAAGTGTTCATACAACTGTGTTTTATATATATATATATATATATATATATATATATATATATATATATATAGTATGTTTATTAAAAAATATATGTCTGAAAGAAGAAGCATTTCACTCATACAGTGTTTTTCGCACTGTATGTTGCATACCATAAGAATTTTGTATTTTTGAAACATTATATTCATTAAATATGTAATTGAAACTGAAATTATTAATTAATTTGGATCAACTTTTTTACGTCCCTTTTTCCAGTCTTTAGGTCCTTTTTAGTATATCTTTTGGTATTTTTAAAGGTATTTTTAGGCATTTTATAGGTCTACAACTTACGAGCCCTACTTACGAGGTTAAAACTGTCTTCGGACAGTTGACTAAACAACAACAATATCAGGGAATGGAAATAAAAGTTGCTACATAGGTCTACAGACAGACAGACAGACAGACAGACAATATCCATGGTTATCAGAGATTATGAAAACTTATATTTCCTTAAAAATATCAAAACAAATTTCTTGCAGCATTACAATTTTGGATTTAATTTTTATAATCAGCAATGTAAATTAATTTTTGGAAGCATTGTCAGGAAATTAAAAAAAATACCTCATTCGAAATTAACACGGATACAAAATAATGATAAAAATCTGCAATTAGTGACAATCCACATAATCATTTGAATGTTTTGTTTTGTCATTCTTTCATTTTTCAAACACGGACGCTCAAAGACTGTCATAGAATATACAGTATTGGAAACTATAACAAATAAAAAAATAAAAACAAAGGCTCGATTCAAGGCATGTATGAGGTCATTGGAGGTAGATGTACTGAGAATGCATATAATGTTTGAATAGAAAACACTTCGACGGAGAATTCGACTACTTTGGCATACATTATAACTTATGACGTTTCTATGTATGATAGGAATAGTTTGAAATATTTTTGAGAGGATTTTAGAAGATTATATAGAGATAAATCTTGACTATAAAGTACGGTTGAGGAATATAACAGTTCCATTTTGTTGAAAGAAATCATGAAATGACGGACTCGGCCTGCAGTTCGGTTATCTGTTGTAAGAAAACCATCCGTTTCCTTGAGATAGACATTCAGTTTCGTACAGTGGGCTACGAACCACAATTTGACACACTCCCTTGAAATTTCTGCTTCTCATATATGCGTCATTCTGTACACAGCGATTGAAACAAAATCCTCACACAAAAAGAGGAGGGTGTGTCGTAGAATCAGCTGGGGAGAACACCTCCCGATAATCTAGAAGGGCGTGTACATAAAACCTGATTGACTGTGTGTTCAGGACTTTGTGAGACCTGCAATGTACGTAAAATATGTTACATCGTCGTATTCTCGGCTTATGAATTAGGAAGGATGGCAGGAACGTGACTGAACATAAGAACATAGCATTTACAAACAACTCCCTGAATTCAAAGATGTGACCTCGTCTACAGTACCTGACCGTCAGAGACTGTTAGCAAAGAAAGAAGGCGCTCAAGAATACAGTGTTGCATTTCACGGTTTTATTATTGATAAGGTTCACCGAGAAAGCTCTGTGATAGTGTGTCTGCCTACAGACTAGCCGGACCGGATTCGATTCCTGGGAGGGGGTGTCAGAAATTTTCATGTAGAATTTCTTCTACGGGACTAGGAGAGATGGCGGTGCACAACTTCTGATCACTAGATTGTGCATCAATATGCCTGGGTTAAATCCCAAATCTCTTCGCAGTGAATATGAAGAGAAGGCATAATATGTCACTGTTGATAGTGATTCGTCCGTCGAACAGGACGTCAAGCCTAGTGGCCCTCATGGTGCTATTCGACAGGAGTAGACTAGTAGACTACGTGCCGGCACCGGGTTTCCCCTTCTCCCTTCCTCATCTTCATCACTTATTCCATACACTATACTTACATGAACACTTATGCATACACTCACCTTAGTAGGGCCTACACGACTTAACTCTCCAGATATACATCATGTAAAACGTGGCCCGACGAAGTGATGTGCAACTATAGAATGAATCACATTCCTGCCATCTGTCCGCAATATGAGGAACCCGAATCACGTAAAGTGAAGTTGGTAGACATTACATATATACATACATTAGGCCTATTATTAATAATAATCTATTGTTAATAATAATAATTATAATAATAAAAATATTATCATCATAATAATCAGTATTAGAATTAATAAGTTTCAGCTTCTGCTTTTACGGTGTTTGTCGTTATATTATACATCTGCTCCTATTTTTTTTATCTAAATATAAAGATAAGCTTAAGAACTTCCTTGCATAGGCAGAACTAGCTTACTTTGTTACTTATCCTACTCATATCAAGACTTACGTAGCCTATTGACCTTTCATTCAACTATAAGTCCTCTCAGTACCGGTACTGTTCGTAGACTGCAGCATATTTTAAACTATCCACCTCCATTTCAGTTCTCTCCGGGCTTACTTATTAAATTATTCCTTTACACTTCGCATGCATCTCCCTCTAATAGTCATTCTACAACACATTTTTCTATTTATCTGTTTATTTATTTTTATGCATTTAAAATAAGTGTGGCTTGCATATTTTCCGTTGCTGATGATGAATTTGTAAATCTATGACGTGTCTAAGTTTGACTCTATCTTCGTGTTCAAGTCAACAAAAAGGGGGTCGAGAATGGTACTAAACCCGTTGATTTACACTTCGTTGACCAAGAATGTATGATCAGAAGTCGTCGAAGCATAGAGTGAAATCCAAAAATTATAATTCTGTAGATTATCAATTTACATTGTGTCTCAGGGATTTTTTTATCGTTACGACGGAATGTGTATCTTCATCCATCACTTCATTCTATTAATTATAATAATTACAATGCAAATTCTTATTGAATTTCGATTAAATGGCAATTGTAGCAATTGTTTTTTATTTAAACTTCGAATTGTATTACTTTTTACTAGGAATTATTAGCAAAAATCAGAATGCTGGAAATTATGTTTCTGAGATATTCCAAGAATTGTGTAATTTCTCAATATTTTCAAGGAAGTCATCTCTGTTGTCCTCTTCAATCAAGTATGACCCGATAAGAGATTCCGAAGTCAACGCACATTATACGTTCTGTTTCGGATTGTTATGCCCAGGTCTAATAACCGAGTGTGGGTTTTCACTTTTACAAATTTTACAGGTTTGTTGGTTCACAGTGCCAGAAGCATGGTAGATTGCTTTATCAGAGAAGACAACATAAATGAGAAATTCATTGTTATCATCTATCCCGTGCAACATTTCCTGGACAAATGCATTCCGTTTAGAACTGATTTTCTCTTACAATAATATCAATAATGAAAACATTATACAATATGAAAGGAATAGAGAATATCAAAATTGGACAGTTTAGGGAGCTTTATAATTTAAAAAGTTGTTTCACAGTAATTAGTTAGCAAAACATACGACTACTACTACTACTACTACTACTACTACTACTACTACTACTACTACTACTACTACTACTACTACTACTACTACTTACTGGCTTTTAAGGAACCCGGAGGTTCATTGCCGCCCTCACATAAGCCCGCCATTGGTCCCTATCCTGTGCAAGATTAATCCATCCCACTTCCCTCAAATCCATTTTATTATTATCTTCCCACCTACATCTACATCTCTCCCCAAAGGTCTTTTTCCCTCCGGCCTACCAACTAACACTCTATATGCATTTCTGGATTCGCCAATACATGCTACATGCCCTGCCCATCTCAAACGTCTGGATTTAATGTTCCTAATTATGTCAGGTGAAGAATACAATGCGTGCAGGTCTGCGTTGTGTAACTTTCTCCATTCTCCTGTAACTTCATCCCGCTTAGCCCCAAATATTTTCCTAAGAACCTTATTCTCAAACGCCCTTAATCTCCGTTCCTCTCTTAACGTGAGAGCCCAAGTTTCACAACCATACAGCACAATCGGTAATATAACTGTTTTATAAATTCTAATTTTCAGATTTTTTTGACAGCAGACTAGATGATAAAAGCTTCTCAACCGAATAATAACAGGCATTTCCCATATTTATTCTGCGTTTAATTTCCTCCCGAGTGTCATTTATATTTATTACTGTTGCTCCAAGATATTTGAATTTTTCCACCCCTTCGAAGGATAAATCTCCAATTTTTATAGTTCCATTTCGTATAACATTCCGGTCACGAGAGACAATCATATACTTAGTCTTTTCGGGATTTACTTCCAACGCTATCGCTCTACTTGCATTATGCGAAATTTATTGGTAGTAATTTTGCCGCACTCACATCATTCCGGAATAAATCGATTCGCAGATACTGAACATCAACAAAAAACGTCCAGTAATTCAGGAGAAATCCATATACACAGGCAAGAGAAGTACCGAGAATCTACTTAATATAAGTAATATGTATGAATCTCTTTTTTGCAGCATGGATACGATTTTATTTAACATCGTTGAATGAAATAAAAATCCTTAAGTGCTCTACTTTCAGTAGTAGTGGTATGAGATGAAAGAGTTATTATGTTTCGTACTTGACTCTAATTCTTACAAGAGAAAGTGGACTGCATTTATAACGTGATCTTGGACAATGCAAACATTATTATGAACATTGCGAAATCCTCCCCGTAATCGTCTTTGTCCTAATTAACCAACGCTTCTGGCAGCTGTGGTTGATATGGTTGCTATGGCAACGTGAGTCGTTGCTGTAACCAACTGTTGCCCATCAGCCACCATTACAATAAATTATAATAAGTATAAAGCATTCATCACGTGCTGTAGTTGCTGACAACCAGCGATCCTGATAAGCGTAATATATCTTTTCTAGCCAATAGTGCGTTGACAGGAATACTTTTTAGTTAATCAGCTTACCACAACACTGATTGAATGTATGTGGGCTGTAAATTTGTATTGTAATACTAGCGATAATCCTACTGGTTAGAGTTACAACTGCACGAGTCCCGCATTTCTTGCTGTAACATAGACAGGTTCGTATGTTTTAGATTCTACTTGATACTTAGTCAAGCAAATCCTTAATTGGACGGAGCTACGCAATAAGAGACCAAGCGCCAAAAACCTGTTTCGAGATATTGGCCATTGAAGTAAATCTGTTTTCTTATAAAACATTTTATGCAAGAAGTATTATAACATTCGTACTATTACAAAAAATAGCAAAAATAATACCAAAAAAGTTTAACCGATTTTTAATAAGAGACCAGCAGTTGAATTAATATTTTAAAACGAAACAAATAAATGAATTTTATGCAATAAAGGAATTTTTGCTTATACATAGCAGCAAAATTCAGATATCACATTCTTGATTTTTTCCGAGTTAAATTAGCCTGCCATCAACAGATTTGTGCAAATATCTCTTTTTTTTCCTCCAAATTGTCGGTTGGTCTATTATTGCGTAACTCTGTCCAATTATTCTTCTTCATTCCCTCTTTTTTCTCCTCCATTACGTATCCAGGAAGCTGGTGCACGTCATCTTTTCATCTGTCACTAAGTCTTCGTCTGCCATTAGGAGGATAAAATAAACTTATCTTTGGCATTATATTGCTAGTCTCTTTTTTTTTGTAAATGACATATCAATTTTAATTAAGGTAAAAAGTAAAGGTATCCTCTTCCACCGATGTGGAGTAACGGTTAGAATATCTGACCGTGAGACGAGGGGGCCCGGGTTCAAATCCTAATCGGGACAAGTTATCTGGTTAAGGTTTCTTCCGAGGTTTTCCTTCAACCAATTGAAGTAGAAATGCTGTCTAACTTTCAGTGTTGGACCTCGAAATCATTTCACCATCATAATTAGGCCTACACTTACGTCTCTGATCATCACCATCATCATTATCATCATCTCCGTTTCTTTTCCATATTTCGGGCTTGGTTCTGCTATAGAGACGGCTGCTGGCCACCAATCCATGGAATGTGGTCATTAGTTGCTGGTAGTAGTGCTATGTACCGTAGACTCTCGAGGGACGGGATTGGGAGACTTTTATGTTGCCTACGTGGAAAGGTAAAGGTATTCTGTGGGCTGTAGGGAAGTTCGGGGGCGGCCGCGATGGAGCCTTAGGGCATACACAATATACTGTATACCTTATTTTATTTCAAGGAGTGCAGTTCGGTGGCTTATTTGAACACCGAACTGCACTCCTTGAAATAAAATAAGGTACACATAATTCCATTCCGGGTAGTACAATGGGACCACTCAAACGGACTATATGCAAGGCCAGTCCCTAGCCCGTGCCCTCCCCTCAAAGGAGACTAATAGAGATATAAAGGTATTCTCTCGTCTATATTTCGTTGGCTTAATTCTAAATCCCCGTAAGTCCAATTTTTACTGACTGTCGAAATCTGTGTATATTCTCAAAATGCATCTGTTCATTATACTTCGTAAGTCTGCAAATGTTTCTTTATTTTGAAAGTAACAAATTCATGCAATTGTTGGCTGTGATATAAAAGAATAAGTTGTTGTTTCGCTCTCTTGTACAATTTAACCAAATGGAGTTACGAGGTTTTGAAATTAACCAGCGATATATTGGGACTAAAAGAGATATAAATGCTTTACAGTGGACCCAACTTGCAAGAAATGTGGGGGCAAATACAAAATAACACAAACAACACAAAAAATATAAATACAAAACAAAACTCAAACTATCACAGCAATGCAAAACAAATCAAACAACACAATTGAAGACTAGACATAAAAATGGCTGTAGGCGCCAAAACCTTTGATAATTTGTATTTCTAAAAAGGAGTCTATGTCCCTGGCTCATTCCAGTAAGAAAAGGGGATAAGTCTCATTGTAATTTCATTTAGAACCTAGCTTTTCTCATGTACAAAATATATGATGTTATATTATTAGTTGCACAAAAGAGCTCTTTTTTCTAGTGTTTTTCTCTTTGGTACTTACAGCCTTTTTATTTCAATTATACAATTACAAAATAATAATACAATTTATTGCAAAAGAAATAATACAAATACAAAATAATAACACAAACACAAAATCACAATAGGTATGAACACGACTCACAACATAAATAAAGATAGAACACAAGCATTAAGGTGAAAAAAGAAGGCCTACTAATCGCCTACGCGACACTTGTGATACACAAATCTTAAGCACTTCGACCATTTACCTACGCTTATTTATTTCTGAAACCTTTCGCAGCACTAAGCACTTCCAATACATACAAACGAGGCAGCAATACAGATAACACAAAGAGAACACAGGGAAATGTTAAAATAACATATGAAACTCTAACGCAATAATTGAATTGTCATTACATACATTTATGTAAAATTTAGTTAATAATAATAATAGTAATAATAATAATAATAATAATGATAATAATAATAATAATAAATAATTTACACCTACTAGTGTTCTTAGTATGACAGACGAAGTTATTGTTTAAGCTTTTGATTGTTAGGAGAGAGCCTTCAAAACCCAGTGCAGGTAGTTGGTTCCAATGTATCATGGCCCTATTTGGAAAGGAGATGATAATGTTGATGATGTTGATGATGATGATCATGATTGACGATGACGACAAAGCACAATGGAATTAGCGAACGATGATACGAGCACTTTGGTTCACAAACCGCTTGTGTCAGCGTTTGAGAAATGGCTGTGATATGTATAGGAGACGTGAGTGCATCTGGCCGAGAGGTGCAGAGTTGCATAGTAATATGGCGGCGGGGCGGCTTCAAACGTGAACCACTTTACATGCGTGTTATAATGCCGGTAGTGGGACGTGACCTTTAGCGTGTACGTCTGCTAGTAAGCTGTGTAATGCAATGAACTGCCACACTAACATCATTACGACTCATAATGAAGCATCACGCACGCCTGCATAATCCGGAGAATTATTTTTAAAAGCTACAGCCACAATGTAATTAATTCCACATTTATGAACGCACCCGTTGCCTTGAGTTTCTAAAGTTCCGCTTGAATTTTTACGATTTAGCAAGTTTGTCTACCGCAGTGGTGTCCAAAAGAAGAGACCCGCTGTGTTCAGGCTATGTGTGAAGTGGGATGACTTGGATTGAGGGTGACTTAAGCTATGGAAAACGTTTAAAAACCGTATTAGTTTGTTGTTATTCTTATTTCTTTATTCACATTATTTTACAGCATTATTATTTATTCTTTTATTCTTGAAAGAAAAATAACTTGATGCCACAAACAATGAATTTCGAGTTCTGTAAATGTATACTTTACCATTACTGATATAAAACAATTGGATCTGTGTGTGCCACCTGTCTTTATGTGGCAATCGACATTGGTAGTAGATATTTGATAGCCGTCCCCACCAGGGTTTAATAATCGGCCTCCTAATTAATTCTAACAGAATATTTATATTTAATTCAATTTTTTCTTTGATAGAAACCCTAGTTAGGTAGGCTATCACTGAAGAATTTATTGGAAATGCAACAAACAGTAATTTAGACTACAACACAAATTACATTTTATAAAGAATATAAATGATTAATTATGCAAATCGATGACTTCAGTCCAGTTGAGGATGTCATCTCCAGGGTGCTGTCAGGAACTTTTAATTTTCGGAAGACTTCTAAGGACTCCCGTGGAATTGTGCCTTTAGTCCCAATAATAATTCCTATAACGTCCCATGTCTTGATGTTATATTTGGTCCTCAAATCGCTGCAACATGGCAGATAAATTGCATTTTTTTCTTTGCAGACTTCTCTAGGTTGTTCCTCGCTGTTCTCAAAACGGACTGTGGGATCTAGAATGAGTCCACAATTTTTTTCGGTCTATAACAATGATATCTGCTACTGGAGTTGATCCGTCAGCGGAAAGGCACCCAATTTCCTCGTACCTCTCATACTTATCAGCCCGGCGAAGTTCATTGGCAAACATTGAGAGAATATTTGAATCCTACGTGTCTACTGCCTTTATATCAGAAAATACCCCTAGTACTAATTCATGTAATAGTTTGAGTGAACTCCTTCGGATATATTGAATTATTGAAGAAAATCCATGACCACATCGGGAATCGAATTCGCTCCTTCGTGCAGTGCAAAGCCTAAATCGCAACGTTGTCGCGTACCCATTATTATTAATCTTCAATGACAATGCATTTATTTTAAGCATGAATGAATTATAACTGGTATAAAAAATAACACAAAACTCAGTTTAATTATTACCACAACCCCACGAGAGAAAGTTTCTCAGCTGATGAAAGATCTCACTGACGATAGATTGACCAATGAGAATCGAAATACACTGATAGTTTAAACCATGCTGGTCAAAATTAAGAAGTGGCAATTTTTTTCACTCCTACTCTTATTTGTTGTATTTTTATCGTCTCTGCTTCGCTGTATGTGAGCAATGAAACGATTACGTCAAACTCGCAGTCTCAACATGCAATAATTTTATTCCTGTCATCTCTATTTTTCTGAATCTTATTATTATAACATATCCTCGAATGTTTAGTTGTTCAGAATTACAATTGTTCGCATTGGGATTACCTTGTCGAATACAATTAGTGATTATAATTATCCTTAGATAATTAAATTTCGCTTTTTAAGCTCATATTTGTTGTCATTAGATAATTATTTCGAGACCGGAGGTCTTTTACAATAAACAATCGTTGAGCTGAATTTAATTACCGGAAAACTTCAGCAATCGTATTATAGAAGAGTATTTTTAAAAGTTATATGTAGACACTTGAAACTTCGATTAAAAATTGAAGCTACAATGAGATTTAACTGTTTAAATATTGTTTCTCTAATACTCTATCAGAGATCGGTGATTGAACATTTCGTATCCATCAGGATGTAGGCTGCATCTCCAAGGGGTATCAACTGTTTGGTTTTGGAATATTCACACGTAAATAATTGTAAATACAATAATTAATATCTGTGAAGCATTGGAGTGTGAGGGCATACGAGACGGATCGCTTTAGGAAAGTGAACGCTTACGTTAAATTTGCCCATTCATAATACAGAGTGGATGGACACAAATTCTCGATCCATTTTTGAGTAAACGTTGGAATTCTTTTGTTTCATACTAATCTGCTAGTATGCAAAGTATTGAAGAACGGATGTCTATTGTGGTAAACGTTCTGTGCCCGAGCAGGCTGTGGAACGTATTCGAGAAGCCATCGAGAGGAGCTCTCAAGTCAACGTTTAAGTAATCAGCTAGATGTGCCAAGATCAACTGTTTTGGAGGTTTTGAAGCTTAAACCGAGAAAGCGAGCTTATAAAATTCAGGTGTTACACAAACTAGACAATTATACACCTCTTAGGGCAGTGTGTCATAATATGAGGCTGTAAGACCATGATTATGTAGGCCTACCTCTTAGGGCAGAATGTCTTCATTTGAGACTGTAAACAATGAAAACCTCTGTTTATTGACGAGGTCATATTCCACCTTTGTGATAGCGTTAACAAACATAACTGTCGCATATAGAGTAGCGAGCCACCACATTCTACCTTTGAATGGCAAAGGAACTCGCCAAAGTAAATCTGTGGCTTGACTTACCAAAAACCACTGTTTGTGGTCCTTAAATGTTCGCAGAAGCTGCCATTATAGTCAACACTTACCTGGACATGCTGCATTAATTTATTTCTCGAACCAAGTCTACAGCAGGATGACAATGTTAATACAGTTTTCTTTCAGCAAAATGGACGAAACTCTCATTTTGCGTTATTTTTGAGAATATACCCCAATCAGCTCTTCCGCAACAGATTCCGCAGAGTTTGAACGCTAGAATGACCATCACGTTCTCCTGATTTGAAGCCCTTAAACTCTTTTGTTTGGGGGTTTACTTTTTTACTTGGTTATTTAACGACGCTGCATCAACTACGAAGTTATTTAGCGTCGATGAGATTGGTGATAGTGAGATAGTATTTGGCGTGATCAGTCCGAGGATTCGCTATAGATTATCTGACATTCGCCTTAATGTTGGGGAATACATCGGAAAAAACCCAACCATGTAATCAGCCCAAGCGGGGATCGAACCTGCGCCCGAGCGCAACTCCGGGTCGGCAGGCAAGCGCCTTAGCTGTCTGAGCTACACTGGTGGCTTTGGGGGTTTATCAAGTCACGAGTGTACAAAACCAAAGTAAGAGTTCTACATGACCTGAAGAATCATAATTCGAAATGCATCTGCAGCAATTTCTCAAACGTTGGACACAATTCTATGAGATGGACGGTGGCTATATTGAATTACGATTATGTTCATAACATATCAAATGGATCGAGACTTCATGTCCAGTCTGTACTGTTAATTATTATGTTTTTTATTAGACCAGAAGATTGAGCATTGGAACCCGGCCGAGAGGAAAGTAATGCTGAAGGGTGTCATAGATTTGCGATACATAAAACAACCATGTTGCTAGAGATCGCGTAAAAATGCGGGAAAAGCGCGTGGGCTTGTCCTCGCCCTTCATTTAAATATTTCACAACATTTGTTCAAAATGTGAATGATCTACGTTATTATTTTATCCGTTTCCCTTGGTTTGAATTGTAAATTATTTAAAAATAAGACAGTCTTAGACTAGAAATGTTTAGTTTGAATGTAGTTCTGTTTATAAGTAGTCTATGAATAAGGGTGTAATTGTTTGTCTTATTTGAATTGTTGTATCAGTGAAGCGTGGTGAATTAGTAAAGTTATGGTTTTACAGTGCAGTGAATAGTTTCGATCAGTGATAATTCATAGTGTCAATCAAATGTGTTCTATAGTGTCAGTGTAATGTGTTCTAAAGTGTCAGTGAAATGTGTCATAGTGCCAGTACAGTGAGTGAGATGAGAGTTAAGCGAAAGATTATTATCAGTACCAATGTGAAACTTATGTAGGGCCTATACATATGTAGGTTGTAATGTAAAATTAGGTTCACTTATTAATGTTTTTTTTTATGTATTATTATTATTAATTGTAATTATTGTGTATAATTGTTTTGTTTATTCTAATTGTATTGTGTATTGTAATTTTATTGCTCATTGTTTATATTGTGCCCACTGCCACCGGGTGCTTGCCCACTTGCAGTGTAAATAGATGCATACATACATAGATACATAGTGTACATACATACATACATACATTTATTAATCCGTGGCGCTACAGCCCGTGAAGGGCCTAGACCCACCAGCCGGCTGCTGGCCTCACGCCCACATGCCGAAGCAGAGGTGGACGATCATCCAACTAGAATGGAGGTTTCGTGTGGTTAGCACGATGATCCTCCCAGCCGTTATAGCTGGTATTCGCAACCGGATTTCGCTACCTATCGTAGCTCCCCAAGTGCATCACGATGCTGGGTGGCCACCGGTCCCATACACTGGCCGAAATTTCATGAGACAATTTCTTCCCCCATGAGGACTCGAACCAGCGTGCATTCCGTAACGCGAGTCCTAGGCGGGATGCCTTAGACCGCGACGCCACGGCGCGGGACGGATACATACATACGTAAGTTATAAATATCCAGATCGCAGAAATGATACCCAGTATGGTTCGGCGTCATTTTTCATTTCGTGGAAGAGCATTTTTTTTTTGAATATGAAAAACTGTTTTGGATACAGTAAAGTAATTCTGCACAACCTGTACGTCAGTTTCCTCAATCTGCTGCCTAAGTCTCATGTTTCATGAGTTACAGACTTTCCGTTAACAATGTGATTATTATCATCGATTATGGACATAACATGCCTAATTTGTACATCCCTTACCTCTGGAAGCCAAAATTAAAAATACAGTAGCAGGCTTACATAACAGGCGACTGAAGTTAACATGTTATTTTAACGACGATAGTGTTAAAATATCAATAGAAAGTGTGAGGGAAAAGAAGTCTGTTATCGGTCAGAAATGAGTACGATAGCGTGTTTTTGTGGAGGTTACCATAAAACCAATATGAATTCTTCAGTTTCTGTGTGTTTTATTAAATGTAGGCATTATGTCTTACTAATTTAAAAAAAAGAACGTTATTTGAACCTGTAGCGAGAGTACGAGTCAATCGAGATATTGAAAAGTAGTATGATAGCAAGAAAAATATGGAATATAATGTTGATTAATTTATGAAGTCGCTGCCTTCGAAACATGGAAGTACAACAGAATTTTCAAAGCAACAAATTGATAGCTACAGATTCAGGTACAAGCGCGTGATATCAAATATACAGTATGTCCACAGAAACCCTCAGTGATTACAAACGTAAATAATTTCATAAAAGTGTATATTACGAACTTCAGTAGTGTCACAAGAAAAAAACTGCTCAAGAAATTTCTGTTTTCAATATTGTTGTAGGCCTATGCCTAATAGCCGGCGGAGACAATAGATGGCAGCATAAGTGAATAGAAGCTGTTAATATAGGCTTCGATCTTTCTGGTTTGCCAGCCTCTTATGCATTGCTGCATTGTATATTTGAATTCATATGTGAATTCTGCAGCTATTTAGTGATTTAATGGGAAATCTGTAAGAATATATCTGCAGTGCTTGGGAAAAGTGACACAAGTCAGTTTCCACAAACCTTTTTTGATAATTTATTGACAAATTACGGAACATCTGCTCGCTTGGAAAAAAATACATAAGTATTCCTCCCATTACAATAATTCATACAGAAAAAAATCAAATCGACATAAACCAGTGTAAGTTGTCAATAAATTATCAAAAAAGGTTTGTGAAAACTGACTTATGTCACTTTTCTCGGTCACTGCAGATATTTGGTGTGTTACTGAGTACACTAATACAGCATTGTTGTAGCAGTGCTGCGTGCGATAGTGTATGTGTTTTCCAGCTAGACGGAGCACCACCGCACTGGTATCACAATGTTCACGACCATCTTAATGCACAACCAGCAGGACGGAGGAATGGGCGCTCCGAAAACGAAGACATCTTCTTAAGTGGCCACCGAGGTCCCCCGACTTGATGTCTGACTTCTTCTTATGGAGTTACATGAAAGATATCATCTATGTACTTATACTGTCTCACAATCTGCAAGAGCTTCGAATTGTATTTCCGGTGCCATTGAGTTCGTTCTAGTACATATGTTCGAGCGAGTCTCGCGTGGGTGGAAATATCGTCTTGGTGTCTGCTGTGTGACAACGGGACGCACGTTGTCTGTGGAATATCCAGTATAATATTTTTGAGTTGCTTGGTGTCATTATTTCCATACATGCAGTTACCAACAGAGACGATATATCCGCTGTTATTCTCGAGGGGTTTCTATGGACACTATGTATAATGCTGAGAATAAAAGGAGAACCCAGAGAAAATTCCTTATTCTCGTATCCTTTTCACCACTAATTTCTCTCTAGTCAACATCGAAGATCGAATTCCAGTACGCGCCAGCTTGATATGAGCCGTTCAGAGCAGAAGTAGTACAAGTCAAAATTGAGTAATGAGGTTTAAAGTAAAAATTCTGTAAAATACAGCACTAAGTAACAATTATATGTCCTTCGTGCTATCCACCGACTACTAATAGTTTAAATAAATTGAATATTAATTGCTACTTTGCGCTATATTTTACAGAACTTCTACTTTAAACCTCATTACCCAATTTTGACTTACACCACTTCTGCTCTGAACGGCTCATATATCAGCGGGACATAGAATTGAACTATTCCATAGATCGCATTTACACTAAAAATATTTTTCCATAATTATAATTACATCTACTATATTGATAGACATTTAATAAACCTATATTTCATAGACAGGTACAATGCAGCAGTTCGCTGTTTGAAGTCCAGTATAATACAAGTAGTAGGCCTAAAAGGAGATTAAAAATTAATTTTGTTTCGTATATAAATATTTCATTACCTTTATTTTCATTGCACTGAAATGTGTACTTGACAATACATATAGGCCTACGCAGCGATTGGACAAAGCAGTTGTATTTTTCGAAATAAAGTGGCCTTTACAATTTACATAGCGGTATTAAATACGAGTGAAATTAATTTATGAACTGTATGGTAAATAATTCTTCCTCCATCGTATTTCACCTCTTTTGCTACCGACGTACAATCTAAAAAAATATGTTATTATCTTTTGACCAGTGCTAGAGAGGGGCTACCGGCGTGGCTCAGTCGGTTAAGGCGCTTGCCTCCCGGTCTGAAGTTGCGTTCGGGCGCGGGTTCGAACCTGTCTTGGGCTGATTACCTAGTTGGGCTTTTTCCGAGGTTTTTCCCAACCGTAAGGTGAATGTCAGGTAATCTATGGCGAATCCTGTGTCATCTCGCAAATACCATCTCGCTATCACCAATTTCATCGACGCTAAATAACCTAGTACTTGATACAGAGTCGTTAAGTAACAAACCAAAAAAAAAAAAAAAAACACTAGAGAGACATCGCATGTTTTTTCGCGTCAATCATGAGGCAGAACAGTGGTCGTCAGCACTCTCTGAAATGTGCAAAGGGTAAGTGGAGCTGTCCCGTGTGCCCCGTCGTGCAGCAGGAAGAGGTAGAGAGCATACCCGCTAGCAGCTACGAGTGGACCATGGTCCACTGTGTTCTTCGCGGGTAAGAGACGCTAGCTCCAGGGTGCTCTGTGCTGACGACTGCTGAGGTAGAACTTTCCATTTGTAATACGAATTCAAGAACGATTCAAAGCGATCCATTTCCATGATCCGTTCTCACATTTATAACAATTGTAACAGCTTTTTGATGTAATAAAAATGATTTGGCATGTCATACATCAATATTCTGAAATTTCTTTATTGAAGAGATCTCTTGAAGACTGTCTTCTGGTTTAATAACCGGTCACGGTGGGATTAATTTTATCCCTTTGTTTCGGTTTCCTTTGAAATTCTGACTAGGTACACTCCAACTCTGCCAGGGTAAATAAACCATTATTATTATTATTATTATTATTATTATTATTATTACTCTTATAACATTATCGAAATATAATTAATAAAGAGCGATAAAATCCTTCGCACGCTTTCTCCGGGAAGAAAATAGCTATGATTTACGGGATGTAAAAGAACTCCTGAATATTTCACGTCCACATTGAATTTCGATACTGTATAATCTCTATAATTGAAAGCGCCATTACATTGTAATTTATTAAACAAACATTATTTTTAAGACACGGAACTCGAGTAAAGCACTGTATCTGATTTTATGACATTTTTAGTGGGCGTAGCTTATGCAATTGACGTTGCTGCTTTCTGACCCAAGCGATAATCTTTCAACTTATAAAAAATTAAGTGAATTTAGATTCGAATTTGCACAGTAAATTAATATTTATTTCTTCTTTATAGGTAGGATATGTGTTTATTATGTGTTGTCTTAAGTATTGTGGTTGCGGAACAAGCCCAAGGGATCAGTCCTTGATGTAGGTTTTGATATGTTGAGGTAAAATCAATTACTCCGTCTCTAGGAATGAAATGAGCAGAAATTGGGTAGATGCGGCTTGTAGAAGAAAATTGGACACCACTGTTGAAAGAGGAGCCCTCGCATTGCTTTGTAATTGTTGTAGCAGGAAATGGAAGTTCCTTTTATGCTTACGACTGTATCTATGCAAGAGAGACTAAAACGAAATCTAATGGGACATTCCGTATTCAGTTTGTTCGCTAGAGAAAGCTCTCCAAATCGTTCACTGATGTGGCGAGAGTGTAGTTTGATTTTAAGGCTGGCTAAATCTTTATTGAAGATTCTTACTGTTTTCTTTTCAGAAAATTAAATGCATTTTAAAGGATTTTCGTAGCTTTCGTATAAAAGAGGTTAAACAGAAATGTATTTAATTCGTGATTTAAATTATAGGAACTACCGTATGTTGAAACATAAAAGTTATCCACCAAAAATTAAAAAAGAAAAAAAAAAAAAAAAACAAACTAAGACAAGATTAGTAAAATGTATGGAACACTGCTTGTAACTTTATTTTTAACTAGCCGTACCCGTGCGCTCCGCTGCACCTGTTAGGAATAAATATAAAGTAATTACATAATTAAAATAGGACATTTGATCCAGGGTACATTCGTGTTTGATAGAAGGATAAATCGTTTAATATGTTACTTAATTTAAATTGCATCCAAATAATTAAAATGCGATCATTTTGGTCCAGAGACATTCATTTGGTGCAATGACAATTCCTTTAACATGTTTCCTAATTTTTATTACATGCAACCATAGTTTAATGAAGATTGACATCATTTAGATTTAATGTGTATATTTTATTTTACTTGTTATAGGTTTCAATTGAATTATGGTAATAACTTAATTTTAACCCTTGTTTTCTACGTATTCAGTAAATGGCGCTTGGCCCACTATGGTTCTAAACCCTTCAAATAACTTAAATTATATTATATAATAATACATATTATATTATATTATATTATATTATATTATATTATATTATATTATATTATATTATATTATATCAGAAGTTACTGTAATAACATTATAGCATTATGTCCATCTAGAAAAACTACACTTTCCAATGGTGAAATAATAATTAATTATACAAATCGGTTAATTTAGCTTCCGATATTACTTCATACAAACACAGAAACATTCTCTGTAGGCTATCTTTCATAGCTTTCGATTGTTGCTGTCCAAGGCCCCTTATAGACGAAGTCATTTGTTTTTTAATTCATTACACGGCCTTAGATGACAGTTATTTTAATTTTAAAACTCATTTATCTCATTACCAGACATCGGATTCTAGGGCAAATGCCTATTTTGTTTCTTTAGGAGAAAAGTAAAAATAATTATTAATATTTGTGTTTCATGGAAATTGAAAGGTATTTAAAGAGTTTTATAGTGCCCTAAAATGCCCTAAAATGGTTATTAGAGCCTAATTTGTTAATATTCGCCTAAAAATGCCTAACTCACTGTAAAGTTTCGCATTTTACTCTTACTTTTTATAATTTATACATGCATTCACTGCGAAATTTAAGGCATTTAAAAAGTGGAAAGTTTGCTTCACACCGGCCATGAAACCATTGATAAAGGAAACAAAATGTTTTGACTCTCACGACACTCGCAATAGATTTCACCGAATTTAACATGTTTGGAGGCATAAATGCCGACAAAGAACCAACCTTAGTTTTGAAGCAGGCAACAATCACAACATGTGCTGCTACCGATTCAGAGATATACTATACTATAAAAATGACTGTTTTCGGTCTGAAACCGATTAGCTGTACTGCCCTTCAGAGTGTCATAAAATCACAATTTTTGGAGAAAGAGTGTTTTTTAAATATTTATGAAAATTCGTAAAACTGCGAATTAGTAGGGTAAACCGTTACAAAATATTTAAAAGAATGGCCCTCCTAGTGTTAACACTACCAGGAAATGCAACAATAAGTGGAACTTTGTATTTTTGTCCAATTGAATCTCAATAACAACGGTTCATTTGAATGCTCGTTAACAGTTACTCTTTCCCTCACCTTATTTGTGTTGAGAAGTTTTGAGCGGTAGGACGTTTTCCTGTGAAGTTTAACGCGATAATGCCGAAAAATATAAGTGCAAAATCTACATTGATCCGGCAATGGCTACAGAATATTCAGAATTCACTTATGATGGAAAAATAATATTCTGCAAGATTTGTAGCAAACAGGTATGTAACAATAGTTGAAATATATAAATTCTATTAATTTTAATGAGTAGGCCTATAATATTTATACATTGACTGAGCTATCCTGAGGTATAATTCTTTTTAAGACCACTACACTTTAACCTTTTAAATTCCGATAAAGTATTTGCAGGTCATTAAAATTTTGATTGTTCGAACCCACTAACTTTGTGATAGAAATACGGCAATACAACAATTAGGATTTTATTTTAATTCAGTTTACTTTACATTTTTAGATTTCGCAAGAAAAGAAGTGCCACCTAAAGCAGCATGTGCAAGGAGCGGCTCATAAGGCTAAAGCTCAGCAGAAAAATCAACTGCAACAAACTTTACTAACACAGCCTACTTCATCCAATCTCAGCAGCAATTTCTATGCTGATTTAACCAGAGCGTTTGATGCTGCTAACATTCCCTGGAATGCAATTGAAAATCCGGTTTTAAGACAGTTTTTACAAAAATACTGCAAACAAAATATCCCATCTGAGTCGACCCTAAGAAAAAATTACTTAGACAGAATATACAATGAAACTTTAGCTTCCATTCGGGAGGATATAGGTGATTCTTACATATGGGTCTCTGTGGATGAAACCTCAGATCCTATGAATAGATATATAGCAAATATGGTAGTAGGAAAACTTAGTCCTGATGGACCTTCGATTCCACACCTCGTATGTGTTAAGGAACTTTCGAAAGTGAATAGCCAAGCCATTGCTTATTTTGTAAATAAAGGCCTACAGTCTTTATACTCAGGTAATATAGACGATTCTAAAGTTCTGTTGTTTTGTACTGATGCTGCCTCATACATGGTTGCTGCAGCTCCACTTCTTAAAACATTTTATCCTAACCTCACGCATGTAACCTGTCTAGCACATGGCCTTCACAGGGTTTCTGAAACAATCCGGAATGAATTTCCTCTTGTCAATTCGTTTATTTCTAACACAAAAAAACGCTTTTGTAAAGCCCCATCCAGGATTTCAATATTCAGAGAGAACTTTCCAGATATCCCACTCCCACCTCAGCCGGTTGTTACACGATGGGGAACCTGGATTCAGTCAGTGGTGTATTATTCTAAGTATTTTAAAGAAGTGGTCACAGTTATTGATAAATTACCTGAAACTGATAGTGCAGCGTGTGTGTAAGCAGTGAAAGATTGTCTGAATGACTCACGAGTGAAAAACGATATTGCCTACATAACATCAAACTTTTCTTTCATACCTGCAAGCATTGAACAATTAGAACGTGAAAAACAATCTCTTTGTATCCAAATAGCAATAGTAAAGGAAGCTCAAGTGAACATACATTCTGCTTTGGACGAAACTGGGAAAAAAAGTTAAAAATAAGTGGGACAACGTATTAAATAAGAATGTAGGATTTTCACTGTTGGAAAAAGTATCAAGAGTGATATCGGGGGAAGTGTAAATGTTCCAGTAAGTATTGATGTTTCTATTGTACCTAATTTAAAATTTGCGCCTCTCACATCAGTTTCGGTTGAAAGAAGTTTTTCTGCTTTCAAAATGATTCTCAGTGACAAAAGGCAAAGGTTAACTGTGGAGAATTTAGAAAAAATTCTGGTGGTGTACTGTGCAGATAATTATAATAAAGTCTGAGCATGGAACTGAATTTCAATAACTTAAAATGAGTAATCTTGATATCAATAATCATTATTTCATTAGTTTCAATATATTAAATTTGTGCAGCTCTGTTTATAAATATAATATAGTATTCTTTTTTAATGTTTAAACATACTTTTTTGTGCGTATTTTAGTGTATAACTAAAAATTTCAGTGAAAGAAATAAGTATGATACCTTGATGTGCCTAAAATGCCTATTTTCATTAAAATAGAGCCTAATTTTACAAATTTTGAGGTTATTTTAGGCGCCTAAAACTGCAATTTTTAGTGCCTAAAAATCCGATGTCTACTCATTACATATCAGTCCTATCAAAATTTTTCAACGCATAAAACTTATCGGAAAATATTTTTAAAGAAACTTTTTATATTTTTCACAAAAATCAATAATAAGCGAGATATTTCGATTTATTTAATTCAGGCCCCCTTATAACCCCCTTTTTAAATAATTTATTTTGAATACCATATAGCCTAAAATCTAAGTTACAACGAACTTAATTTATATTCCAATTTTCATCGAAATCCGTTCAGCCATTATCGCGTAAAAAGGTAACAAACATACAGACAGACAGACAGACAGACAGACAGACAGACAGACATACAAACAAAAATTTCAAAAAAGCGATTTTCGGTTTCAGTGTGGTTAATTATATATGTTAGGACCAATTATTTTTGGAAAATCGAAAATTACCAGAAACATTTCGGCTACAGATTTATTATTAGTAGACTATAGTTTTTATGATACAAGACTATACAGAGTGAACAGTAAATAATATATTTAATTTCAGAAGATTATCCTTTGAGATATTTCAAACAAAAAATTTTAATACAATTTTGTTCGTTTTTGCGTCCTTTTCCAGATGAAAATTATTTTATATGAAACATTTTAATTAAAATTTGTTTGAAGAAACATTTCGATTATCCAACTAAATTAATTTATTCTGAATTTAATGTATTTAAAATTGAGCAAATTTATAAGTATACGCTGTTAAAATTTTATCATAAAAATCGTAATAAGTTTGTATTACAGGCACATAATTATGACACAAGACGAAATATTAATTTAACATTAGTAGAACCTAAATGTCTCACAATTGCTGGTCTAATGCATAGCATTAATTTTGGCCCTCGGTTGTACAATGCTTTAACTAAATTACACCCAGAACTTCTAACATGTAACCCACTAACATATAACAAGAAAATTAGAAACGTGTTAATATCTTCAATTTGATTAAATAAATTTATAGCCTATGTGTATGAATTAATCAACCTATATTATATTTGTATTCTATAATTTTGAAATATATATATATATATATATATATATATATATAGTCCTACTTTTCACGTGCGATATTATTCTTCTCTAGTGTTAATATTATATTATATAATTTCATTGGCGCTGTAATTTAAATTTTAGTTCCTATTTTATTTTACTTATTTATTTTTATTATTATTATTATTATTATTATTATTATTATTATTATTATTATTATTATTATTATTTTATTTTCTGTATTTCTCTTATATTAATATTGTATTATATAATTTCTGTAACTGTAATTTTAATTCTATTTTCCATTTTATTTTATTTTATATTCTCTTATAGGCCTATTAATATTATACAGTATCTGAACTGCGACCGAACACGAGCGCTGCTCATTCGGTCTCAAATTTTATTAATAGGCTACTACTGTATCTCCTGTTTTATATTGTTTGTATTATTTTATTTCTATTTCTCTTGTTTGTTTGTAATTATATTCTTTATTCTGTATTTAAATTTAAATTTCATAGCGTGTTTTGGAAAAGCAATTCATTTAATTCCCAATATGCTCAGTCAAATTAAGAGAGTGGTATATTATGATTATACATGATTGAAATCATTTTAGTTTTGTCCTTTAAATGAATAGAAATTTTGTTTTGCAGAAGAATTTTACAATATTACATTTGTTCGGATCAAAAGTTTGCACATTTAAAGGACAAAACTAAAATATTTTTTCAATTATTTATTATCATAATACAATGTTCTCTTAAATTGACTGAGTACATTGTGACTTAAACCAATGGCTTTCCCAAAACACGCTATTAAATGAAGAGTTCGCGGGGAAAAACGATGAATGTCACAGTTTTCTTAAGGTAGATGTCATTATCTGATTCAATGGATCACTGCGAAATTTAATATTGTTCTTATGAAAAATGGTAAAAAGGAGAATTATCACCACGAATACAGTAATCCTTGCCGTTATTTTCTATAGAAATAGCACTACATCTTGCAGTTATAGACTCAGTTAGATCATTATCTAATCCTTAACAGAAATGTGAAATTCATCGTTTTTCCCGCGAACTCTTCATTAATGTTTAAGATAAAACAATTTTTATCTCGAAAAGAAAACAAAACCTAGTGAAACTGTACTAAACATTTTGTACGAAATATCTCAAAGAATAACCTCCTGAAATTAATGAAATTACTAGCGGTTCACTCTGTATATGCAGAAGTACATTTCCAAATAGTTTTCTTCTGATATAGCTTTTTTTTTCAATTTCCCACACGTTTACTTTTCCTGACTTAACGCTCTTGTAAAAAAAACAATTGGAATATACTCTTTTATTTTCGAGTCGATCCTGAAATAACGTAATTTACGTTGTATTTTTGTTACTCCACATAATATACTCGTGATTCATTATCCGGGAACATTTAGCCAATAATTCCTTCCCACAAAGAACACAAAGTTCGCTGTCAAATGTGTAACTGGTTGTTGTAGTGCTAGAGAAAGAAAGAGAATTGTTGTTTACAGGGTTGCCAGATGATTCCAAACCAATGTCGCCACCTATACGTCAACAAGGTGCCAGAAGGTAGCCAATTATCTCTGAAGTTGATACTGAAAGGAGTAATAAACTTAAAAAAAACCTACAGTGTAATTAGGTATGAACATAACCATTTATATTCATACACAAATTTGTAATAATTTTATTGTTAATATTATTTAATACAATGATACAGGATCATTAAATAGCATTATTCAGCTATGATGTATATCTTTGATACTTGCAATTTGCTGTTCGTTCAACCTGTATTCTGTTGTTTATCTGTTTACAAAATTTACGTATTTTACAAATTGCTTCATTTGAATTTTTTCTTAAAAGCTGTAGCCTCTCGAAGCCAGTCTGAAAATATTAATTTTCTGCATTCGGAGTGTCTGTAGTCTAATGGTGCATTTTAAAAAATGGTAGTGATTTTGAATTATGACTAAATACCGGCGCCGAATTTTGAGGCTTGAATACATTAAACTGCAGTTACCTTTAGCCCAGGGCAACTTCTCCCACATGTTGTTATACTTTGTGCACCTCTCATATTTCGGAATCTTCCACATAAACATTGTTATCACAGTTAAAGAAAGCAACCAAGTGAAAGAATCTGCTAATGGGCCCGCTAAATCACTGAATTCCCGCTATTATTAATTAAATGCTTACTGCTCAACATCGTTTCTGTTAATTATTATCGAAGTTTACAAAATAATGTATAGAAATGAATTTCAGGTATTTTAAACTAAAAGTTTAATAATTGGTAATAATATCCACTTATTTTATCCATTAATGTAATATATTTATTTTTATGCATTATAGTCCTAGGTTTATTGTATCTATTTAATTATAGTTAGAATTAAATTTACGTTTATTGTATTTTTATTGCTGTAATTATTGTAAATCTTATTAATATAATTATTATAATGTTATTATTGTATATTATATCGGAATATGTATTATATGACTTTCTTGTGTTAAATTCTATCGTACCTGGTTTACATGTTTCGTCCTATTATGTGTCATCCTCAGAACTGGTCGTTGTTGGTCTTGGCGCCTCTTGTTTTGTTTCCTGTGAGGGTGTGTTTGTGTGGTGTAATGTAGAATCAAAGAGTGTGAATGTTCTGAAAATGAGCTGTGTGTTGAGAATTTCATTGGGGTGTGTTTTTGTGTGTCTGTATACTTCATATTGTTCTAGTGTGTTTAGTTTCTGGCTTTTTGGTTGGATGTGTAGTATTTCCATGTCTGTGTTGATGTCTCTGTAGGTGTAGTTAGCATTTGTGATGTGTCCTACATATGTGTAGGTGTTTTGTAATTTTTTTACATTATATAGGCTCAATATTATATAATTTTGTATATTATATACCACTGCCACCGGGTGTATACCTAATTGTAGTGTTAATAAATACATACATACATACATTAATTCCACCAATTATGTTATTAAAAACATCATGGATCATACATCAACGTTGTAGATCCCTGTGTCAGAGCCTAGGGAAGTTTTCTACGCAACCTTGAATGTTACTCTGCAATCTTCTGAAAATTAACGTGACTATAATAAGTGACGAATATTTACGTACTGAAGAATATTACGTAAAATGGATCATATTCTTATGAAAAAAATTTTTTAATTAAATTATTTTTTATAATTTCAACATTAAAGACACCAGAAAAGTAGCTAGGTCGCCAAGTGAAAATTTTCATCGCCACAAGGAATATAAAAGACGTCAGAATGGCGACAAGTAGCCACTTCTGGCAACTCTGGTTGTTTAATCTTCTGACCATAAATGGACGTGAGAACTAAAGATTGAAACTGCCACTCGTGCACTGGGGAGGAGGTGTGGTAGGTAGCATTTGTTAGACCATCAATGCACTCGAGTGTACCAAAAGAACAAGCCGGAAACAAGATGGCCAACATCAGGCTGAAATTATCATTAACAAAGATAAATTGCCGTCATAGTTTTAACTAACAAAGTAAAGTTGTTTATTAAAAAATCTACAAAATCTTTAGTTAATATAAATTAGTATATGTATAGTGACATAGGAGAAAATTAATAATATTTAGGCCTATATAAAAATAAGTCCCGCGCCATGGAGTCGCGGTCTAAGCCATCCTGCCTAGGATTCGCGTTACGGAATGCGCGCTGGTTCGAGTCCTCATGGGGGAAGAAATTTTCTCATGAAATTTCGGCCAGTGTATGGGACCGGTGGCCACCCAGCATCGTGATGCACTTGGGGAGCTACGATAGGTAGCGAATTCCGGTTGCGAATACCAGCTATAACGGCTGGGGGGGATCATCGTGCTAACCACACGATACCTCCAGTCTGGTTGGATGATCGTCCACCTCTGCTTCTGCATGTGGACGTGAGGCCAACAGCCGGCTGGTCGGTCCAGGCCCTTCACGGGCTGTAGCGTCACAGATTATTTATTATTATTATTATTATTATTATTATTATTATTATTATTATTATTATTATTATTATTATTATTATATAAAAATAAAAGAGGCATATAATATATCAATATAAATACGAACATAAATATAGATTAACTTTAATAAGGATAAAAAGAAACGTATAACAAAATGGAAGGTTGAGTGCAGTAACTTTTAAAGATAAAGTAATCGAGATAAGCATATAACAAAACGTAGCCTATTTGTCCATAATTTTGCTTGAACAGATTTTTTTACGCTTTAGAAAACATCATATTACCTAGAGCCATTAAGGACAAAGTCGATTGTATTTAAAAACGAAGCTAATTAATTAACTTTTAGCATTTTCATAAGGATTCTCCGAGAGCACTGCTGTAATTTAAACTCCATTAGAAAAAAAAAGTGAAAATCTGTTTCAATCCATTCTTGTTTTATTATCGGGAACGTCGAGATCTGTCAGTTGGATCAACAGATCACAGCCATGTACTGATTAATATTGTTGAGGCCAGTAACTCACACCACAAGGGATGCTTTTTAAACGGACAAGCGAACCGTTAGGTTTAGGAAAAAACGAATGCAGGTTAGTGGGAAGGGGAATTAATCAAATACCGCGCCATAGAACATTCCAAAGTTGTATGGAATCGGATGGGACGGCGCTATACCTGATACGTCGCCTGGAATTCATAATGCTGCAGCTACAGTAGCTCTACTTGATGTTGGGTTACCGATTAAATTGGCTGCCACCCGTATAATGATGTACTGCAGGGAGCAATCACAATACCAATCATACTCCGCACCCCCACCCTCCTGTCATGCAGTACGATATAATTTAAACCCGATATCGACACTTGGACTCAATTTCAGTTGCGGTAGCAATCCTACACGAGCGTTGAATGTGGCCAATATGATTGCTGATACTTCAAAGTGGATTGTTTGTGTGATTTTTTCGTTCTTATTTTTTTTCAAACCACACTTGCATGTCGGTTTGAATTAACTCGGTCTTCAAATGGAGTTAATGATTTTCAGGTTTTGTCTACTATTCAAGGTATATAGCAGATCATAACTCAGTTATATAGGCCTACTATTTTGATAGGTTTTTTTCGCAAAGCTTAAATAAAGACCCTTAGACTGAGTTGGAATTAATATGCATTCATTGAGCATCTATTAATCTATACAAATAGGCCTATAGAATGTATGTAAAGTAGACTGATAAAATTTGGGATTGAATAGATAAACTCTTTTATAACACTTTTTATTAAGAAACAAATGGGCTGCAGTGTATTGGGTTCAGACTGATAATTTAACACTGCAGTGAATGTTTTCCTTTGTTTTTGTTTGATTTGTTTATGTTTTCTGTAATTTCGTTTTGGTCAGATGAACGCCTGTAACATTTATGTGTTTAGTAAATTGATTAATTAATTGAAGGTATGAGAATGAGATAGTCCAAAGCCACAATAACTTACTTATGGTTTTTAAGGAACCCGGAGGTTCATTGTCGCCAACACATAAGTCCGCCATCGGTCCCTATCCTGAGCAAGATTAATCCAGTCCCTACCATTATATCCCATCTCCCTCAAATCCATTTAAATATTATCCTTCCATCTACGTCTCCCTCCCAACTAACACTCTACACGCATTTCTGGATTCGCCCATACGTGCTACATGTCCTGCCCATCTCAAACGTCTAGATTTAATGTTCATAATTATGTCAGGTAAGAATACAATGCATTCAGTTCTGCCTTGTGTATCTTTGTCCATTCTCCTGTAACTTCATCCCTCTTAGTCCCAAATATTTCCCTAAGAAGCTTATTCTCAAATACCCTCAATCTCCGTTCCTCTCTCAAAGTGAGAGTCCAAGCTTCACAACCATGCAGAACAAGCCGTAATATAACTGTTTTATAAATTCTAAATTTCATATTTTTTGATAGCAGACTAGATGGAAAAAAGCTTCTGAACCGAATAATAACAGGGAAAAATACAATTTTGGGATTAGATAGATAAACATTTTTATAACACTTTTTATTAAGAAACAAATGGGATGCAGTATGTTGGGTTCAGACTGATAATTTAACACTGCAGTGGATGCTTTTCCTTTATTTTGTTTGATTTGTTTATGTTTTCTGTATTTTTTTTGGTCAGATGAACGCCTGCAACATTTATGTGTTTAGTAAATTGATTAATTAATTGAAAGTGTGAGAATGAGATAGTCCAAAGCCACACTTAAAAAAAAAGTTTTGTTTGTGTGAGTTCATTTCTTACACATATGGGGAAGTTACTAGTAAAATATTATAAAAATTACTCAACAAATAACTTAGATATGCGTCAAAGAAATTATGATACCGTACCTCGAATCATTGGACTCCAAACCTTTAACACGCTCTCCTGTAAAATTGTACCTGTGTGGCTTAAGACTTTATCATTCTCACCCCTTCAATTTTCAAACAATTAATTATCTCAATCTCGGCTCGTAAGATTGCCCAACTAATAACATGAAAGCTTGTTGCATTGAAGCAAACACCCCAATTATTTTTATTTTACGACGCTTTATCAACTGCAATTGTTACTTCGCTTCAGAGTGAAATGTAGGCTAGGTAATAATGTCAGCGAAATGAGTCCAAGGTCCAGCGCCAAAAGTTACCCAGCATTCGCTTTTAATGGCAAAGAGGAAAATCCCGGAAAAGAATCTCAACCAGATAAATTGTTCAAATCCGCTCGTTTCACAATCAGATATGATAATCGTCACTACAAAATGGTAAACGCCCATTTGTTCCTTATATAGAAGTGTGTTTTAAAAAGTAATCTACCCGATCCCAAAGTCTGTCGGTCTGATTTAGAGACCCTCTGTATTTTTTCAGTCCCCTAGAGCTTATTTTGAGATTGTTGACATACACTGCGGACACATAATATGTAGAAATCTCGAAAGACATGGAATTCGCACCAGTACAGTAATTTTTGGGTATAGCGCTGCCGAAAATAGGAGTAATTTACAAATATTTTTTAGGAATCATTTCGTAAAAGTACAATTGTTTGTTGTGAATTCTGTCTTTGATTTTTTAATAAGAATATAATTTCAGAAACTTGGAATAATACTTGACTTTTTTTATTAGAGCGCTATATAACAAAAAAGATGCAACGAAATTAATGGGAAATATTAAGTAATATTAATTCGGCAGGAAAATGATCTATTTTACAAAATTGTAGTAGGTAGTAGCAATAGCAGCAATAATAATAATAATAATAATAATAATAATAATAATAATAATAATAATAATAATAGATTGTGGCCCAGAGTAAAATGTACCGAAAGTAGAGAGTATGGAAATTAATTGAGATACATATCAATCATTAATGTGGATAGGCTTATACTTGATGTAAAAACTGTCCATTATTCCTTACATATGTTTCGTAACGGTCCTGAAGATGGCTGAACATTAACATAATATTACAAAGAAAACAGAGCACAATACAAACTATCCACACCTGTGGAGTAACGGTTAGCGTGTCTGGCCGCGAAATCAGGTGGCCCGGGTTCGATTCTCGGTTGGGTAAAGTTACCTGGTTGAAGTTTTTTCCATGGTTTTCCCTCAATCCAATATGAGTATGAGCTGGGTAAATTTCAGTGTTGGATCTCGGACTCATTTCACTGGCATTAACATCTTCATCTAATTCAGATGCTAAATAACCTAAGATGTTGATAAAGCGTCGTAAAATAACACACTAAAAATACAAACTAGTTTGATTTAAATCACGTGTTTGCAGACGGTGGTTAACCTCAATGTCTATGCGGTAAGAAAAGCACCCAATTCATGGATCATTGGCTTGAGTGGTGTTCACTTCAGATTTCTTCTTGGGTATCCGTTGCTGACTTTTCTTAAGAAAATGTCAAATTTGTTTCATATACCATAATATTGTACCTTTCGATCATGGATCTTTATCCAAATTCTTCTTGACAAAGTTCACATAATGCTTTCACACTACACATAGATCAGCCAACTCTACCAACTGTGTATGAACGAAAATAATTCTCTAAGAAAAATTATTTTTCCAGAGTACTGAGCATCACTTTTACTATGTGCCTTTTATAGCATTTTTCAGTAACAATTGAAGGGTTCAGAGCCATAGTGGGCCAAGCGTCATTTATTAAAAACGGAGAAAGCAAGGTTAAAGTTAAGTGAATAAATCATAGTTTAATACAGATTGACATATCATTTTGTTTTAATGTGTATACTTTATATCACTTGCTATATGTTTCCATTGAATTACGTAATAACTTCATTTTAACCCTTGTTTTCTACGGTTTTAGTAAATGGCGCTTGGCCCACTATGGTTCTAAACCCTTCAATTGAAGTAAGAATTAGTAATGCGCCCATTTATTCTTCCTCTTTAATCTCAAAATGCAACGATACTTCTGTTTACATTGTTTTGAATTGTAATTTATTGTAATTGTATTGTTGTTATTATTATTATTATTATTATTATTATTATTATTATTATTATTATTATTATTATTATAACAATAATCGTTATCGTGATTGAAGAAGAAGACATTTTTTTCAATAACTTTTGAGTTCAGATTCGTACGAGAACTAAATATAAACGTCACAAAATCTGTAACTGAAATCTAAGGGGAGGTTTGGAAAATATAGTCTTGTAAATTTTTCGGATTTTTAATGAATGCGCATCACAATGATGCATATCAATTGCTATGATACCTTAGGGCTTTTATTTTATGTTCTGGCTGAATAAATGAGAACACAGAATAGTAGATAACCGAAGGGTAGTCCATTATCTGCTATGAACAATAACAGATATAGCGAAAAGTAATTAAATTCCTATGGAAAATTAATTTTAATCGACACAAAAGTGTGATTGAAGAAAATAATAATAGGTGTCACGAAGATTACATTTTGCCCTCACATTTTTAACTTATTTAACAACAATTCAGTTCTTTGGTCTTGGTGCCAATAGTAGCATATTCCCGTTTACTCTTGAATTTCTTGAATAATTAGGCCTATTATTTCCCGACAACTTCGGTTTCTTCCATTATGAACGTTATGTAGGCCTACTTAGGAGCCGGGTATTGAACCCGGACTCGCTTATATACGTTTCACGCGCTGACCGTGACACACCAAGAAGGTTCTTTATTTTAAAATTTCTCTCTGATTCATTATACTTTAATATCATAAGAAATTATGGGTACAAGCTTATGTGTTGGAGTTTTAATGATGATGGATGAAAATGGCCGGGCATTATAATTATAATTTCTCTGGGAAATGCTTACATTCGTTTACTGGTGCCAGTTCGAAACCCCAAATAATTTAGTGATGGGTAAGCATAAGGGAGAGTTCCAAATTGTAGACGAAAGACGCTCTGTTGTGAAACTTGTTCACGTATGAGAAACCATGTGTCACTAAAGAAACACCTAACTGAAGATATCCTCTGGTATTCAGGGAAAGTTTCTTGATATTTGATGACCGTTAGGGCCTGGATGAGTCATCTCTGCGACGGACACAGGAAAATTTTCTTTTTTCAATCGTACTATCAGGGACTGGAATGCTTTACCTGCAGACTTACTAAAGGCTTTACTAACAACCAAAAATGTACTTAAAAATAGGCTTAAGGACTTTACTAATAGACGGTAATTATACACAGTATTTAAAGGGTATAATTGATATTTTGTTATTGAAGTGTTGTATCAGTGAAGAAGTATGTTGTGTCAGTGAAGTGTGTTGTGTCAGTGAAGTGTGTTGTGTCAGGGAAGTGTGTTATGTAAGTGAAATGTGTTCCTGTCAGTGAAACTTTATAGTTTATAGTGACAGTGCAAAATATTTGAACAGTGAAATGTTTTTGAAGTATTAGTGAAATCAGGATAGAATCAGTGAAATGTGTCGTAGTTCCAGTGCAGTGAGTGAGTTGACAGCGAAATGAGTGTAGTGCTGAAAGGTACTTGTGCAGATATGAACATATCATACTCGTGGGTTTTAGTTCGAACTTAGGGTTAAGGTACAAATTAAATGTACTTTAAATGTTATTTTAAGTGATCGTGCTTCATTTAATTTAGGATGTTCCCTGTTATTATTATTATTATTATTATTATTATTATTATTATTATTATTATTATTATTAATTTTATTATTAACTATTGTTAGTATTAATTATTAGTATTATTATTAATTGTATTTTTTATTAGTTGAGTTTATTATTGTCATTATTGAGTGTAATTAGTTACAACTGTCACCGGGTATATACCCATTGCAGTGTGAATACATACATACATACATGCATGCATGCATACATACATACATACATACATACATAGAGAATGTCGTACAGCAATAAAAATGGTACCATATTATTAATTCGACAATAAATGAAACTACATTGGTGAATTATTCATTATCCATGTTATTAGTGTGATTATGGTGACTATTCAACTTACAGTATGAATTTGCGATATTGGCCAGGACCGCCTTAAAATCAACCAAACATAGTTGTGTTTCTTGATAATACACCTAGTACAATACTGGACATGTAATCCCACTGCTACCCCCTCTACCTCCAGCTCAATACAGTCCACTTCAGTTTCAATCACAGAAAATCAAGAAATGCCAACAAAATTTAACTTTGAAAATTGCGTTTTGAGTAATTGTAACTTCAAATAATTATTATATAAATGTCTGTAAAAGTCTTTCATGTTTTTATTCTGTTAAGGTAATATTTCAGCTAAATCTTACTTCTAAGGTTAATTTATTGTTGTTTCGTATTTCCGATGTGAGTAGTTGGCAATAGTATTTAGTATGCCGTGATAGATAGCAGTTTCTTTTTGAACTTCATTACTAGGAAATATAATAGCATCTTAGTGTTGTGTTTTATAATAATTATTATCATTTACGTAAGTAAATCGGTTTCAGAAGTTATTACATTTTATTCGTTGCATAATCTTATTATATTGCACTCGTGTAATTACTACAGATAATCTTTATTTTATAGAACAGTGAATTTTCTAATACTTCGAAATGGGCTTTGCTATTATAATCATTTTCATATCTTATAAGATATATCGAATGGAAGTTATGATTTTTTACTTTGTTTTCTGTCTAGCCTATTCCAGGGACACAGAGGATCACACTTCAGTTATCTATAGGATTGTCCATATAATTATGGCGCTTTACCTGCACTGCAAGCTCAGCGGTATTTTCTCTTCATAATCGTCTCACAGTTACAGTTATTACTCGACCAAGGCCAGTGGAGTCCTGTAACTCGGAGCCGTGACGCGTTCGTAATACCGCATCGCGATAGTTCACATTACGCCCGCGGCTCCACTCGCCTAGAGGTCGAGTAATACCGCGAAATTGGCCGCCTTTTGTACAGTACTAACACTAGTTTTTAAGGCCTTCTAACCGAGGGAAATGTTTATAAGCAACTTTATAATATACACAGATAAATCTTTCCTTTGTCGAAAGAAATGTTCAAAGAATCCTCGTCCTGCTACAATACGTTTTTGACATCTCTAGAGAAACTATTCGAAATGGCCAGCCCGGATATTTGCTTCTACGCTGAGAATATCATCACTTGCGACCTGGAGCACGTAACATTTCGCTTTAACAAAACTGCACGATCTTTCGTAAAATGGTGAGTTACGGGACGGATGTCGAAAAACCTCAAAAGATGTTAATGGTAATGATACATGTTATTGCTAGTATATTCCGGTGTGCAAGATATTTATCTGCGTAGTTTCACTATGACGCAGTAATGATTGCGACTGTCGGCTGGATGACGTGTATGTCGCAGTACTCTGTAACGATGCTAATGTATTTTAATGTAGTCTCATTCATAAATGCAAATGCCTAAATACTACCAGATGGGCAATAATTTTACCTGCCTTTACATGAGTATTCATTGGTTGTACTCTGTTGAGAAAATCGCACTGTTCCCTTCCGCTATGCTGGTTCATACAATAAAGTACGGCGCTTCAGATGTTTGCTCTGTTTGCTCTGTTTACTACTTACTTATGCCTTTTAAGGAACCCGGAGGTTCATTGCCGTCCTCACATAAGGCCGCCATCGGTCCCTATACTGAGGAAGTTTAATCCAGTCTCTACAAAAATATCCCACCTTTCTACCTTTCTAAAATCCATTTTATATTATCCTCCCATTTACGTCTCGGCCTTCCCAAAGGTCTTTTTCCTTCCAGCCTTCCAACTAACACTCTATATGCATTTCTGGATTTTCCCATACGTGCTACGTGCCCTGCCCATCTCAAACGTCTGGATTTAATGTTCCTAATGTTATGTCACGTGAAGCATACAATGCGTGCAGCTCTGCGTTTTGTAACTTTCTCCATTCTCCTGTAACTTCATTCCTCTTAGCCCCAAATATTTTCCTAAGAACTTATTCTCAAACACCCTTAATCTCTGTTCCTCTCTCAAAATGAGAGTCCAAGTTTCACAACCACACAGAACAACCGGTAATATAACTGTTTTATAAAGTCTAACTTTTAGATTTTTGACAGCAGACTAGATGGCAAAAGCTTCTCAACCGAATAATAACACACATTTCCCATATTTATTTTGCGTTTAATTTCCTCCCGAGTGTAATTTATATTTGTTACTGTTGCTCCAGGATATTTGAATTTTTTCACCTCTTCGAAAGATAAATCTCCAATTTTTATGTTTCCATTTCGTACAATATTCTGGTCACGAGACATAATCATATACTTTGTCTTTTCGGGATTTACTTTCAAACCTGTATCTTTACTTGCTTCGAGTAAAATTTCCGGGTTTTCCCTATTTGTTTGTGGATTTTCTCTTAACATATTCACGTCATCCGCATAGACAAGAAGCTGAAGTAACCCGTCCAATTCCAAACCCTGTCTGTTATCTTGAACTTTCCTAATGGCATATTCTAGAGCGAAGTTAAAAAATAAAGGTGATAGTGCATCTTCTTGCTTCAGCCCGCAGTGAATTGGAAAAGCATCAGGTAGAAATTGGCCTGTACGGACTCTGCTGTAAGTTTCACTGAGACACATTTTAATTAATCGAACTAGTTTCTTGGGAATACCGAATTCAATAAGAATATTATATAAAACTTCTCTCTTAACCGAGGCATATGCCTTTTTGAAACCTATGAATAACTTATGTACTGTACCTTTATCATTGTTACTGTTATCTTATTATTATTATTATTATTATTATTATTATTATTATTATTATTATTATTATTATTATTATTACTACTACTTATGGTTTTAAGGAACTCGGAGGTTGATTGCCGCCCTCACATAAGCCCGCCATTGGTCCCTATTCTGAGCAAGATTAATCCAGTCTCTACAATCATATCCCACCTCTCTCAAATTCATTTTTATATTATCCTCCCATCTACGTCTCGGCCCCCCCAAAGGTCTTTATCCTTCCAGTCTCCCAACTAACACTTTATATTCATTTCTGGATTCGCCCACAAGTACTACATGTCCTGCCCATCTCAAACGTCTGGATTTAATGTTCCTAATTATGTCAGGTGAAGAATACAATGCGTGCAGTTCTGCGTTGTGTAACTTTTTCCATTCTCCTGTAACTTCATCCCCCTTAGCTCAAATATTTTCCTAAGCACCTTATTCTCAAACACCCTTAACATCTGTTCCTCTCTCAAAGTGAGACTGCAAGTTTCACAACTATACAGACCAACTGGTAATTAAACTGTTTTATAAATTCTAACTTTCAGCATTTTTGAGAGCAGAAGCTTCTGGATGACAAAAGCTTCTCAACCGAATAATAACATGCATTTCCCACATTTATTCTGTGTTTAATTTCGTCCCGAATGTCATTTATATTATTATTATTATTATTATTATTATTATTATTATTATTATTATTATTATTATAGTAAATAAAGCGCAGAACTCAATAATTAATTACTGTTGTTCAAATCAGTTCATGCGGACATCATTCTAACTGCAGTTCGCGTGTTCAATTCTAGCCGTGGGCCATGAAACTTGTTGCTCATTTCTCTCTAAATTGAATTTCGACGTTGGATAACATTATTTTGCAGTTGAGTGCGTCGTTAAATAAAATATTGATATTATTACAATAATTAATCCTGCTTCTGCTACTGCTACTAATGCCATTGCTTATGTCAAACATGTAATAAAATGTTGGGAAACCAGGTATTGACGTTTATAACTAAAGCTAAAGTAATATAGGTACTTAAATTTTAATTGTTGAACGAATAAATTTCCTCTCGTAGTATTATCAGTTTTCACGGAATCCTCAAATTTTTAAATTGTTTGTGAGAAGTTCCTATGAAATATAGGCCTACTCGTAGTTCTCTTCCACGATGGTGGAAAAAATGTTAGACACTGTCGATTTAATTGACTTCCAATGTGTATGTTATTGTACATACAGAATAAGGAGAGACTAGTGAGAAAATGCCAGAGGAGTTGTGGAGATCAAACGAAAGATCGAGGCAAACAGAAAAGTTCTGAAAGTGATCCATGTTGCAAGATGTAAGTTTGGTGTAGAATTGGCAGACTGTCAAGTTAAAATGTACACGTAAGATATTTAAAACTTAAAGATGTTTTCTGCTAAGCATTTCACGTGTCAAGCCTTCATTCACAGCGGTTCCCAATTAAATGCTGCCAATCAAAGTAAACTTTCGACACTTACAAACATGGTACGTATTCCAGTAGATGCCTGAGGCGTAGAAGGATTACGTATACCTGATGCATTAAATTTAAGTTTTCGGCTTAAAAATGCAGATTTATTATCACTAACAACAATTATATGCATTTCAATAGTTATAAATTATTATCCTTCAAATATTTTTATGTTTGAGAAATGAATTTTTGCAAAAAATTGTGAAGTCTTCACAGAATTCTTTCATTCTGAACCTATATAAACACTGTGAGATTCGGTTGTTAGAATTACCGGTACAGCGTAGTACTATATAAGAAACCACAAATAAAACAATGGAGAAGTACAATAACAATAGATACAGACCTAATTCGTGAATGTGAAATAGATACAAAATGAGAGCCGAAAGACAAGGGGTAGATCACAAAAGTTATTGTATCTACGGAGGACAAACAGAATTCCTTATTCACTTTTTTTTTTAATTTCTAGCATAGATATGATAACCAAATACTCTGATGTTAATGTTAGTAACAGGCGGCCTATTAGTATTAGTGATGTTGGTGATGGTGGTATTCAAATTTTCGGCTCATATTCATAAGATAAAAACCAGTTTTACAATATTTATTTATAACATGTACGTATGTTGCCATTAGTCTGCAATCGCAATTTTATTATTCTCCTATAAGAATACCCAAGAACGCGACCAAAATACACTCTTTTCATTTTGTATTGAAAAGAACTAAATTTGAATCTCTCAAAATTTACTTATAACTGTGGGATCAAATGCAAAACTATTACGAAAGCTTTAACACCTAACATCACTTTCTTAGCAACGGATAAGATTCTTATACTTTTTTTTATTTCAAACGCAAAAAATAAACTACAGAATATTAGACAGTGATGTGTTGTTTGGACACTGGAAAGCTGAATCAGTGCACTACGGTAATAAGCAAAAATGAGAGAAACAAATGCTAGAAACAAAATTGTGCTTAAGTTGAATAAATGACCAGAATATATGAAACAAAAAACATTGAAAAGTAATATCACATTTTACAAATGAAAGAAACAAAATGATATCCACGAAATTAGGAAGCTACACAGAAGACAGATACAAAATTAAATGAGAGTTTTTCTATGTTTAAAATGAACAACAATATTACTATGTAAAAGTGTGTGTGTGAGTGTGCGTGCTTGCGTGCGGGCGCTTATGTATGTATGTATGTATGTATGTATGTATGTATGTATGTATGTATGTATGTATGTATGTATGTATGTAAAAAAATATGATTTACTTAACATCGTTCAAAACTTCCGAGGTTACATCAGCATCGCCGGTGTGCCGGAATTTTGTCCCGCAGGGGTTCTTTTACATGCCAGTAAATCTACTGACATGAGCCTATCGCATTTAAGCACACTTAAATGCTATCGACCTGGGCCGGATTAGTGCTGGTTATGATTAGGTTTTTCTCCGGAGCGATTGTTTGTGCGCTTTCAATCGGAGACCTCCGGTTACCTCCGATTGATGCCGCGCAGGTTGTATATATGCTGTGGCGCAGACATACATTTTCCGCTGAGCATTCCTTTAGTCGGATCAGGTAGTGATTGGAGTCCGCTGGCGTCCGCGCATCTTTTAAAATATGTGTGCAATTTTATGTTGTTTATTTTCTATTCTTTACTTACCTCTCTCTCTCTCTCTTTCTTTTTTTCTTATTTTGCATGAAGTACTATGTCAGCTGACATATTTTTTTTTCTAGTTTTGAAATTCATAGTATATGTGAAAAGGCGTATTAGTTTTATGTCATTGATCAAATTAATAACATTAAAATCAACTGAAAACTAACGCAGAAGTAAAGCTTTTCAGTAGCTAATGTAAACATTTATAATTTTCCTGGAAACACTCTTTTATTCACAAACAGTTTTTGTCAATTATCGGTTTAGTTTAACGTAAAATATATTCAGGGAGTTTCAGAATGGAACAAAAGAAACGTGTTGTATCAATGGGTTAAAGTTTATTGTCCAAAATAATTTATTAAGATTCTTCACCAGATAGGATTGTGATCATTGTGTTAAAGGGTGTCAGTATTTGAACTGTCTCTTCTAAAACTCGTCATTCTTCCTCTGTAATAAAAAATATAAGCGGATATCAACTTAAGGATAATTGTAATTATATTATTACCACACGTTTCTTTAGTTTCAGAATGAAACTCAATATTTTAATCTAATAACTCAAGTTGCCTTTTAAATATTCCATATAAGTTATGTATGATTTTTATTGCCTCGAAAGTTAAGTTTTATAAAAATTTCAAGACTTGTTTTTCTAGACATGGACCTTTGGAACAGTAGCACTAAAGCAGTTAAAAAAATCGTATCAAATGTTTTGCATAATTTTAAAACTACGAAAACGATGATATCACTAATTAACCGTCAATGTGTATCTGAATGGCAATAATTTATTTTTGACAGCAAGTACGAGTACCACAACCGCGGCTCTTAATGTTAGCCTAACACTTACATACTTACATTTTAAAATTTTGGTCTACTCAGCGAATTTATCTAACCTGGTCCACGCCATAGAGATTTCCAAATACGGACCCGTTAGCGTCCTAGGAGCGTTTGGCTTTTCTGGCAACACAATCACCAACTCATATTTCATTTCAAGTAAGCGGCTCATCACTGAAGTTCAGAGTTTCAACTCGTAACAATATGCTGGATCAATCTTAGAGAGTCCTTTTCTGCTGAAATTCTTGTGCTTTCCAGTTTTTCATTCGCAATGTTACTCTGT
Organism: Periplaneta americana; assembly: GCF_040183065.1. Lineage (NCBI taxonomy): Eukaryota > Metazoa > Arthropoda > Insecta > Blattodea > Blattidae > Periplaneta > Periplaneta americana. Next base: position 68,970,043 of record NC_091133.1, on the reverse strand, counting down.
CTGCACACAAAACCACGAAATTATTTGTATTAGAACTTATATATATATAAATCAAAGTAAACACGATTTTTAAAAGCGTTCAAAAGTGTTTTGCAGAGTTAAATTTACTTACTTACTTTCTTCAAATTCGCGATTGTGCGTTCGCTTCAAATGGTCTAACAAATTCGAAGTACCACCACCCTTAGAGTAAATTCGCCCACAAAGTTCACAGCGTGCGACTTTATTATTATCTTCAACTAAATTAAATAATTTACATGCGACGGATATACGATTTGGTGCCATTTTATTCCACTCACAAATACCCTCAGTCCGTACGCGCCGGTCGTCCTTGAGCTCTACGTCCTCCAAATTCGCTTCGCTTCGCTCCTCTCCGAACCACCGCATCCCTCCCTGTGTTCCCTTTTCCACCTACGATAGTACCGGAGATCACCGGTGGAGAGCTTTATTCGTAATCTCCGATTCCTCTGCGGGAGTAGTCACTCCGATGAGCAGCACTAGCCAGGATCGAGCACAGAAGGCCAGCTCTATACCGACTATACTACCCAGGCCGACTGTATGTGTGTATGTATGTATGTATGTATGCTTAGTTGTGAACTGTAACAGCATAAATGGAGCATTCAGCAATGAGGCAAGCACTTCAAAATGCATAGAAAAACGTAAATTACCTATACCTTATTATTCTGTTAAAATAATATCAGACTAATAATGCATATTTTGTAGCATATTTATATATTTTTATGGTATAAATATATTTTTAGGGCATGAACTTCCTTTCCTGGTTATTACTATAGGCTATTTTTTTTTCATTATCAGTAGAATTGTTTTCTTACATTCGTGATTTAATATAAAACTTTCCCCGTTAGTTAGTCATCTGCTATTAAAATTAATACTGGTCGTTAGTCTGTACTATTTAATATGCAGAGAGGAAATTCTATATTATTACACAGGCATCACTGTCATCAACAGAGCCGTCTGCGGTTATTTGCTCTGTGCAAAGTTTGGCGAAGTAGCACTATGGATAAAGCCTTCTGCGTTGCATGGATGGATAGATACACCCACTATAAGACGTAATTTGCAGAACGTTTGAAACACTACTAAGTAAAACTCCAACGCTGTAACATGTCACTTATTGACAATTTTAAACAAATCATTAAGTAAAATTCTAAATCTGTAACTTGTAATTTGTAAAGAATTTGAAACAAAGCGTTACCTGAAATTACAATGCACAAGTCATTATGTGACATTTCAATGCCATAAGACGAAATTTGTAGAGAATTTCAAACAAACCGCTACATAGAAACTCAGGGCTTTGGAACATAACTTACCGAAAATTTGATACAAACCATGCAGTTAAAATACAACTCTGTGTCATGTAATTTGTAGACAGTTTAGAAGAAAAAATTTAGTTAGAATTCAAGGCTGCACTACGTAATTTACAGTGTTGCAAACTATTGTGTTCTATTTATTCTTCTTAAAATGTGTCTATTAATAACGCAATTTATTTTGCTATGTAAAAAGACCCTAAAGTAACAAAAGTTTATGGGTAAGCCACTCTTTTAATAAATAGAATAACCATACTGCTCACACGCTAGAAATTCTTCAGAGTTTCACAGTACAAGTTCCTTCTATCAGAGTTCTCAATTCCTTTCTTCTATAGTGTTATAAGCTTATGGGAATAAGAATTTTTCATGCGTGAAATAACAAAGAAACCATCCCTTGGCTCGCCGTACGTAATTTACGTCATTCTCTTGTCCCGTATTCTGTACTGGGCATACATTTATTCTTAGTCAATTTCCATGCCTCATACTGAAGATTGGATCAAGACATGAAGTCATAAATTCTTTTTCTCAGAGACTGGAATACTTTTTCCACAGATTTCTGTAACAATTTTGATGGACAGGGTGAGTATTCTGTGATTGACGATGGGGTGATAATGGAGCGATAAGAATATTGAATCCAATTTATGACAACTATATGGAACATGACAATTGAATACAGCACGCGAGTGTACTACATGTTTGCTAATTTCGGTGTAGGCCTAATTAGTGTAGTACTCGAGTAGACAAAGTAGATTTACTCGTAAAAGCAAGAGTTTAAATTTCCTTGGTAATGAAACGAATTCTATTCAAGAAAAAGATATAGGCCTCATCAATAAACCAAAATTCCTTTAATTTGTTTTAGTACACTTTATCAACTACGATAGGTATCTACAATCTAAGTGATATTAATGTAATAATGTCAGTGAAATGAGTCCAAGATCCAGCTCAGAAAGTTACCCAGCATTGGTCTTAATGGGATGAGGGAAAACCTCTGAAATACCTTAGCCAGGTTACTTTTCACACGAGAATTTGAACCTGGACCCGCTCGTTTCACGGTTAAATATGCTAAACGTTACTTCACAACGATGGACTAAGAAACAAAAGTTAAGTACAGTTTTATTTCTTTGGGATACTAGACAAAATAAGCGAAGAATATAATGAAATCATTGCCACGAAAGTAACAGACTTTCTTTATCATAAATTTCTAGTTTCGTAATTAGTCCCTTCTTTCATAATCTAATGACATTCGTCGATGTTCGCTCTGCAGAAGAAGGCCTGTCGTGTTTATTCTACTTTGTTATAAAAATATTCGCTCTCCATTCCCACTCCTTCATGTTTTAACATTGACCTTGCGATTAGTTTTTCATATAAAATAAGACGAAGTTTGTAATGTCTTGGTTACCTCTCTCATGTTGGAATATTGCAGGACACTATTTTAAACCGCTCAAGGATTTGAGCACATATCTTGCGATTAGTTTTTTCATATGGAATATGACAAAGTTTGCAATGTTTTGGTTTCTTCTCTCATGTTTGAACTTTGCACATATTAGTCGGTATTTTGAACTATGCGTTTTCTAAATATATTTTGTTATATTTATTTATACGTATATTTATGTGAATGTTTAGTCATATTAATAGTAAAAAAATAACCTATACTCATTACTATGCGTAGCTTCGCAAATACACTGTGTCGCGTAGAATCACTACCACAAAGAAATATAAATATCTCGTCACTCAGTGAATTTAGAAATATATTTCTAATCTTGTATGTAGAAACTCTCCAAGTTTGGTAACAATGAAAATTATGACTCTAGTGCGCATGCGTATATGGGAAATGCGTGTTATTATTCGGTTGAGAACCTTTTGTCATCTAGTCTGCTGTCAAAAAATCTGAAAATTGGAATTTATAAAACAGTTATATTACCGGTTGTTCTGTGTGGTTGTGAAACTTGAACTCTCACTTTGGGAGAGGAACAGAGATTAAGGGTGTTTGAGAATAAGGTTCTTAAGAAAATATTTAGGGCTAAGAGAGGTGAAGAATGGAGAAAGTTACACAAACAGAACTGCATGCATTGTATTCTTCACCTGACATAATTAGGAACATTAAATCCAGACGTTTGAGATGGGCAGGGCATGTAGCACATATGGGCGAATGCAGAAATGCATATAGAATGTTAGTTGGGAGGCCGGAGGGAAAAAGGCATTTGGGGAGGCCGAGACGTAGATGAGGATAATATTAAAATGGATTTGAGGGAAGTGGGATATGATGATAGGAACTAGGTTAATCTTTCTCAGTATAGGGACCTATGGCGTGTTTATGTGAGGGCGGCAATGAACCTCTGGGTTCCTTAAAAGCCATAAGTAAGTAAGTGAGTGCACATGCGCGGGGTATGACAACACATAGAGTTAAAATGGCGGAATTTACGGTACAGCAGAAAGTGAAATGTTGTTATTGGTTAGCCGAATTGAAGTTCCCAATTGCAGTGCAAAGACGACTTAGGCAGAAAAATGATGCTAATGCTCCAGAGCGTCATACCATTGTGAAATGGTATAATGAGCTGTTGGAAACAGACTCTGTGTTAAGGAAGAAGGGAAGCGGCAAAAAAGCAGTGTCCGCAGCTAAAGTTGAAGATGTTAGGCAAGCCTTTCACTGCAGCCCAAGAAAATCAATTCGACGGGCCAGTTCAGAGCTGGGTATTCCGAAGTCGACTGTTCACAATATTGTCCATAAAAGATTGCGACTTAGAGCATACAAAATCCACCTTGTGCAAAAGCTGCAGCTTGTGCTTCCTTCACACCTGTAATGCTGCGGAACACATGGAGGGAGAAAGAATACCGTCTTGATATTGCCACCAGAGGCGCACATGTGGTGATCTATTGAAACTTGGTAAGTTTCCCTATCATAAAATCTAAGTCCGATTATTCTGTCACTATTAGTTTAGGAGATATTCAGATTTCTTTGTGGTAGTGATTCTACGGGACACACTGTATGTGTCTGATATCCTTATGCAGCTAAAGCGTAAAGGCACAGGGAGTGGAGGAACTAAGAAGAGAGGCACCGAACATAAAGTAAAGGGAAATATTGAACAAACGCAAAGGTAGCTTCAGTTCTACAAAGACTCGAAAAACATGAACCGAACATAAGGCCTCTTACCGGTTTTCAACGAACTCGGTTATTTTAGTTCACATGCTTCACTTCCATATACTGTTGGGATGCCTATGGAATACGGCGAAGTTTGTAGTGTCTTGATAGCACCTCTCATGTTCGAACATTGCACGACACTAGTTCGAATACCTTTTTTCTGATAAATAATTGACTATCATGCCGGCAAAACACGTTTTATAGTACGGTATGCCACTAGATTTTTATAAGGCAGAAGAAATTGAATATATTTCAAATACAAAGCAATCAATATCTCTTGATACTGTATACTATAAATATACTCTGTTAAAATTTTATCATAAAAATCGTAATGTGTTTACATTAGAGGCACATAATCATGACACAAGACGAAGTAATAATTCAACATTGGTAGAACCTAAATGTTTCACATTTGCTGGTCTAAAGCATAGCATAAAATTTGACCCTCGATTGTATAATTCTTTAGCTACATTACACTCAGAACTTCTAACATTTAACCCACTAATATATAACAAGAAAATTAGAAACCTGTTAATGTCTTCAATTTGATTAAATAAATTTATAGCCTATGTGTATGAATTAATCAGCGTAGGCTATATCATATTTGTATTCTATAATTTTGGAATATATATTTTGTCATAAATTGTCCTACTTTATTCACGTACCTACAATATTATTCTTCTCTATGTTAATATTATATTATATAATTTCATTGCCGCTGTAATTTTAATTTTATTTTCTATGTCATTTTATTTTATTTTCTATATTCCTCTTATATTAATATATTATATTATAATTTCACTGTAGCTGTAATTTTAATTCAGTTCCTATTTTATTTTATTTTGTATATTCTCTTATAGGCCTATTAATATATTTGAACTGCGACCGAACACGAGCGCTGCTCATTCGGTACTCAAATTTTGTTAATATTACTGTATCTCCTTTTTTATATTGATTGCATTATTTTATTTCTATTTCTCTTGTTGTAATTATATTCTGTATCTTAAATATACTGATACGACAATGTTAAGTAGTTCTGTCCGAAAACTTTAGTTCACCGCTATAGTTGATTTTGTAGAATATTGGTTGAGTAGTCAAAGAACGCCTGAATAAATGAATGCTGTACTTGACATAGATATTTCATGACCATTACCTGGAGCATACATCACTAATTTTACAGTAAAACAGGTCTTGTATAGAGATTTAGAAATGCACTTGAGATTGAAATACTGACAAATTTGTCACAATGAACTATTCGAGGGATTCTGGCCCTGGCTCCACAGGGCACTAAATCTGCTGCGCGGGGACTGAATCACCTAATAGGCTTTTAACCTGTGACACGATGGTGACATTATCCAGTCATTCAATCAAGCCCGTATTGGAGCTTTCGAACAGGGTGGCGGGGGGAGGGACACGAGAGGGTCGTCAGGAGATGGTATTTGCTTTGTGCCATGAACTTAGCTAATCAATCCGACGAAAGAGACGAGAATGGATCCAACATGCTTCTGGTATTACTGCCGGCTTGATTGACATCTGCTGCGAACGGAAAGGGAACGACTGTCTGATTTGACTCGTTGCGATGACATTCTCAACCAATTTAATGCTCTCTGCCTCCTGGATGCAGTCAAGTTTCTCAAGTGCACTCCACTACAAACCTTTTACCAACATTTTGATTTCTAGAAAATCCTCGTGACTTTAAAAATGCCATATGAAACCTCGGATTTGCAATGGAAATGCCTTTCTGATAACCCATTGCTAGAGGACAGGTCTATCATTTCACGAAGTCGTTGACTGAGTGGTACTAATGATGGACAAGACAGAAAGTTTTAATGTTTCCCCTAACATTAAATTTAATATGAGGAAAACTCCCCATTTTATTCTTCTGTTTCAATTTTGCAACATAAACAGAAGTTACAGGGCGGTGTACGTGCTTTAATGATGTCTAAAGTTCAGTGTTTGGTCACGGCCCAATGGGAACAGATGATCTGTTTTCAAAATGTGTTTCGCCACTGAAACGATTTGCTACCGACTAGTATACAAATAAAACATGCAAGAACACTGAATGGGTAACTGTAACATAGTGAAAATTTAGAAACAAGAATACAAATTTGCACTTCATTTCAAAATGTCGAAACATTTACAAAGAAGATATTAAAAATTCCGTAAGTTTCGGGTATAGGAAGGAAGAAGACAAAACAGTGAACAAAATGAGGGATTATTCAGCGGTTCCTAGCGAACACGGTGCAAAGAAGTCGATTGATTACTAAATTAATTCGCAAACAGTTGAGAGAAATGATCTAGTCATATCGGTAGAATCCATATTTAGCTACATTAACGTCAAGGAGAACTGAATTCCTGTTTCCATAGACGAACTCAGTAAGACAAATTATTTAAATTTAAACAAGTTATTTATATTTACTAGAAAAAAACGCGCGTAAAATTAGTAACTTCGATTGTGAAGCAAAATTCTCCAGCGGGTTGAATTAAGTTGAAAAATCATGTTCAGAATATGATACCAAGTTAAGTATATGTTAACCAAGAATATAGGCCTACTGAATTATTAAGTAAAACGCTTGTAGCATTGTGCATCAGCTTGGGTTAAAAACGTAGCAACCATGGATTACGAAACCATGATTAAAAGTAATCGTGGTTAAAATTTAATTTCTGTGCACTGTTCATAATCAGCAGTTATTTACATATGGTTAGCTAACACCTTATTTGAGCAAGGTAGAAGTCTGTGATGGTACACTGTTTGTGCAAAATAAGAAAAGTATCCATACCTCTGCAAAAATAATAGTTAACTTCAAAAAACGAATGCACTAACTCCGTTCTACATCGAAATGAACATATATTTTTCGCTTTGCATTTTTTGCCTTTGGGCGCTGATTTATTTGCGTTGCCTTTTTTTGTTGTTGTTGTTTTTTAGTGATGTTAGATTAAAATGTTACAAAGTTGAAAATAAAAACGAAAATGATTAAGTATTTATAGACTTAAATACTAGATTTGAATGTGTTATATTATAAAAAAGAATGAATATCCATAGAGGAAAAATATGCATGTTAATAGGAATGTATGTACAATGCATTGCCCCAATTATACCAGGGAACTGTGTGATACCCTAAGATTAATTCACACCCTCGTTCGGCCTGCGACATAGAAAAAAAGATACTAGAGTGTTTCCTCATACAATACTCAAAATATCAGTTTCTTAAAACTTTAATGTAAGCTATCGCTTCATAGGAGAAGTAGGACGGTTTCTAGGTTATTGCAGCAGAGATGACAAGGTAAACTTTGATAAACTAAATCTCTCCTGAAATTTTCTATTACCTAATTTCCCGTAAGAATTATCTGTTTCCATCACGTTCACCATCATCTCCACTCAAGTAATCCAAGTACAATAATAGGCCTAATCGTCTTCCAAATAATCAGCTCTGGATCTGGCCGCCATCTTGTTTTACTAGGTCTACTAGTCAGTGATTATCTCCTTCAACCGCTACAGTATGACCCCTTAGAGATTTAAATCAATTTAGTGATGAAGAACGTCTACATATGGTATTTGAAGTTAATGTTCACACGAACTCTGAACTTAACGCATATGCTTATAATCAGCATTGCCAATTTAGCGATTTTTAAATGTTCTTCGGAGACTATAATTCTTTGAACTTTTATATTGCTTAACTAGAGTTTTGGCGGTTTTTTCAGGATCCTCTAGAGAGAAAAATAAAACACCAAAGGAATAAGCAGATGCAAACAAAGTGTTGCTAGGTCACGTATAAAGCATAGGATAGGATAAAGCATAGGATAGGATAAAGCATAGGATAAAATTGTACGCATTTGGAATTAACTTATTCGGCTCACCTAAGAATTCAAGCGATAATTTCTTCATTGTCACGCCATCAGTTTGTTTAATTAATTTTTTTCCTTTAGGCCTATAGCATATCTGAACAAGTAAAAATGAATTTCCGTAGGCTATGCGCCGAAATGTCGTGTTCTCCGCTTTACCTTCCCCCCCCCCCCACCTTTTTCCCTTGCATAAATACTTATTTCAAGAAATTATAAATAGAAAATTGGTTTATATGTACACGAATAAATACAAATTACGACTATTTATACAATATTTTATAATACCATTTCGAAAAATTAACAAGTCTCCTGAATACTATGATGAATTGTTCAGGAGAGGAACAATGGCGAAAGAAGAAAACACGCGGCAACTAACTGCAGTTTCGTAATCATACGAAGTCGATGGTGCATCGGATTTTATTAGACTATTAGTTAACGCATTCTAACCGAGATTGGTACACTACGCCACAAATCCTAATTGAGATCGACAATAATAATAATAATAATAATAATAATAATAATAATAATAATAATAATAATAATAATAATAATAATAATAATAATATGTGGTGCTACAGCCCGTTGAAGGGCCAGCCGGTGGAGGTATCGTTGGTTAGGACGATGATCCCCTCAGGCGTTACAGCTGGTTTTCGCAACCGGATTTTGCTACCTATCGTAGCTCCCCAAGTGCATCATGATGCTGGGTGGGCACCGGTCTCATACACTGGCCGAAATTTCATGAGAAAATGTCTTCCCCATAAAGACTCGAACCAGAGCGCATTCCGTAACGCGAGTCCTAGGCTGGTTGCCTTAGGCCAAGGCGCGGGACAATTAAGATTGATGCACAGTAAAAACGCTTAACCAGAGGTTAGGTGACAATTTACCGGTAGTTAGACTAACCTACGTTGATGCACGTGGCCATTAAGCTATTTCCTCACCAGCTTGAAGTACGGTTGCTGTGATTGGTGATTCATAAGAGTGGAATGGGGCCGAACGCGAGGTCACTATTATCAGTGATAATAGTGACCATTATCACGTTCTCTCATTTGCAAGCATTCGAGTAAGAAGACGTATTCTACGAATGTAACCTTTATACCGCCTCTCGATTCTTTTTCGATTCTGCTTATGTTTTTTTTATGTTGCAGATAATTATAGCGATGTACCGAAATACATAAAATATTTCCATGCAGAAATTCTGTGTTCATCGTTGCAGATAATGTTTAAGTTGTTACTGGTAATATTGCTCTTGCTTCTATGTATGTTGCTGCTACTGCTATTATCTCTGAATTTTCTGTTATTAATATTATTTATTTTGTTGCTTCTGAAATCACGTTGCTTTTACTTTTTCGTTGTAATAGAATTTGATAGTTCTAGTGCTGCTGCTGACGATGATGATTATGATGATACTGAACTATTAATCTCTGTGGTGTTGCTGTGATACTTTTTGTTCATTACAATATCGCTGCTACAAATGGTAATAATATGATTATAATTTTCAACAACTAATGACATGGTCGACTATTCTTGCAGTATCGAGTAACCTCACTGAACGCAATGGCGTTGTATAGAAAGATGCGAGTTGCCACAATACGATAATCTCGCGATACATGTGTTATGGATGTGCATTAATATTGAAAACATGTGTTACTGTAGCTATGATAATCGATTAAAATATATGCAGCATGTTTTGTGTTATGTAACGTCACGAAACACGTGTTTGAGCAGTTTAATTCCACGAAACATGTTGTGGTCTTGCGTGTTAATCTAGCAAACCATGTTTGGGATTATCAGACGACTGTAATAAGAGCAGTATCAAAATTCAGTGATAGACGCATATTGCGGAACAATTGTTCCGAGTTTGTAATTTTCGTTTTTTGATTGTTTAGATATGCAGTTGATTGCTAGAAATTGTATTTAATTGGAAATATTCATGTTTAAGTTATTGTTTATTATAATTATTTATTAATGCCTTTTGCGAAACAAATGGCCAAGTCGTTGGTCAGTAAAGTAGTGGAAGAATAACTGTCCTCAGAAGTGTTCTTAACACAAATCTATTGGACTCTGCCCAGTCACTTGACCCTTGTTAAATTATTTTGTTTGTTGTTAATTTCAGGTTAATAGAATTTTTAATATCTTTATTAATTAAAATAATTCGTATATCATAACACATATACGTTTTAAATTTAAATGCTTCTTCCTACGGAAAATTTTATAAAATTGAACTTTCTTCCTCCAGTTCTATCTTCTCAGTGATCATCCTGTAATCTACTTTCTTCCATCATGCCAACAACATTCCTCAGCCACGATTTCTTAGGACTTCCTTTTCTTTTCTTCCTAGTTGGAAGACATTCTAAAATCCTCTTTGATAAACTATTTTTATTTTAATTTTCTATTAATATCTAAAGCTTCTGCAACAAAAATTATTATTAAACTTCTCAATATAGATTTATAAATATGGATTTTAGTTTCCTTAAAATAATGTTTTTTTTTTTTTCACACCACAAAATTTCGTTCATCATTGATACTACAGATCGACCCTTAATTATTAATTATTCTCTTTGTTGTTATTTTTTTTCCTTTTATAATTTCGTCTCCACAAATATTAAATGTTATAAGTAGGTGGCGGATTCATAAACACTAAAAACGACAAAATATGCATGTAAGTATGAATTTAACCAGGTTATATGCACTAAAAATAACAAAATATGCACTTTTAAGATTGAATGTTTATATGACTTTTTTCTCAGAATGTCTTCGGAAATAAGCTCCGTAAGGAAGGTAAATCCTCGTGAATCACCCTGTATTTTTTAACTTGAATGATATATACTTGAAAGTAGAAAACAGTATGCTATTTGGAGTCTGAAGAATGGAAAGAGAAAGCCCACCTACATTTATTTTATTTTTGTTGTTTAATACACTTCGTTTCAAACACGTTGCATGATCTGCTTTCCAGGTTTGGAACAACTGGATAATACGCACGGCAGACCAATATCGATAGTCGACTCTACTCGCTGGCCACTAGTCACCGGGCCGTACCGAGCCGTATCAAACAAAATATAATCGAAATGGTGGTAGTCAAATTCTCGACTATATTCTTAAATAATTCCATCCATTAGTCAAGTTCAAGGATTTATGTAGTACAACGGCGGTTTTTTGAATGCATTAAAAGAAAATGAAGATGTAATAAGATAATAAACTAGGTTATCACAAGGAAATTAACAGGAAAAAAGGTGTGTTTCACGGAATACAATTAAAATGACGGAAAGTAAATTTCCGGTTAATGTTCGCCAAAGCGTAAAGTACGTAATTATGACGGCGTTGCTGTTTTATTTCTGGCCTATAGAAAAATACCTAGCCTTTTACGAAAAAAAAATTTAAGGACCATGAAATTATTCACCGCTTTCAATATAGGCCTATTATTTTTTAACAATATTACGAATCAAAAACTGTCATATAATTTTAACTACTACATGGACGAATCAAATCAAGCTAACCTAACCTAACCTAACCAAAGCTAACCTAACCTAACCTAACCAAAGCTAACCTAACTTAACCTAACCTAACCAAAGCTAAGCTAACCTAACCAAAACTAATCTAACCTAACCAAAGCTAATCTAACCTAAGCTAAGCTAAGCTAATCTAAGCTAACCTAACATAACATAACCTTCGTAAATGCAAGGCCTGTAACCGGAACAAGAAGGGATCTCAATCATTTAATCTGCAAGTACACGCAAAAATAAATTCAAGTAAAGATCACGCTCCCACTGCATGAGAGGTCCGCGCATGCGCTACAGCAAAACTGTTTCTGTCCCGAGCCTCTCATCTAAGGCACTCGTCATAATTTACTCGCAATATTTACGCAAATACACATTGTCGCTAACAGTGGTGCTATCTCTCAATAATGTTCAGAACGAAGGAGGTAGACAGAGAGAGAAAAAATTTCTCCCGCCAACTACGCCACACACCAACGTCATGTTCTTATGTTGGTGACATTGTGTATTTACTTAAATTTGGTGGTAAACGTAACGGCACGGTTCAAAGTGACCGTGCTAATTCTCCAGTATAGCGCCAGGTTTTTTATATTGCAGCCTGAGTCAGCCGTGATATTACTTCTTTGGATTATAACAGTACCTTAGTTCAGATAATTTGTCATTTCGTACTCTTAGTAATCAGTCTGTTCATTTGTCCTGATACTAAATGATTTTTATATTTACTAAAATGATTTAAAAGTAAATTTTGATTCATGTTTTTTTATATTTTTTATTTCTTTTTTCACGTTTTATTTGTTATAGTTGGAAGTTTCATGCATCACTTTACGTAAGAATATATGTACCTGAAGTGTTGTTACGTTATAAGCCGCAAGGAAGAAAATCCATTAGTGTTTACATTCACAGTAATGGAAAAGTTCATTATCTATTTTTTATTCGAAACAGGCCTTACGATAATGCAGAAGGCATAGTAAGGTGTATTACCATGAGCTACATAGCAAGAAAAAAAACAGTAGCTAATAAAAGCACGCTGAAATCGAATGTTGAGGTGTGAACTTCAAACATTTAAATATGCTCCTTTCTTTCTTTCTTTCTTTCTTTCTTTCTTTCTTTCTTTCTTTCTTTCTTTCTTTCTTTCTTTCTTTCTTTCTTTCTTTCTTTTCTTCCTTTTCTTCCTTCTTTATTTCTTTCTTCCTTTTTCTTTTCTTTCTTTCTTTCTTTCTTTCTTTCTTTCTTTCTTTCTTTCTTTCCTTCTTTCTCTCTTTCTTTTTCGTTTCTTTCTGAAGGCTGTATGTGGATTCATTCGTTCTATGGTATGGGATCTCTCATTCAGTATCGTATTGCTAAAAATTTTATCTATAGTCTAGCCTATTGGTCGTCAGCACTCGCTGAAATGTGCAAAGGGTAAGCGGAGCCGTCCCGTGTGCCCCGTCGTGCAGTAGGAAGAGGTAGAGCGCATACCCGCTAGCAGCTACAAGTGCACCATGGTGGACTGTGTTCTCCGCGGGTAAGGGACGCTAGCCCCAGGGTGCTCTGTGCTGACGGCCGTTGGTCTAGCCTCATTGATTTGTATAAACTTCATATGCTGTTCTTCAAATGTGCATGCAAGTTAACTGAATGTTGGAGCATAAGCTTGTATATAGCTGCAAGAGCGGCACATGTACATAAACAGACTATGCACAGTATAAGAAGAATCAGTAGGGACAACTAGCATATTTCGTGGGAACAAATTCTGAGTGCGCATGTCACGATACCAGGTGTATTATCTGGAACCTTCACAGATGGTTCTCCACAGTATAAGAAGAATCAGTAGGGACAACTAGCCTATTTCGTGGGAACAAATTCTGAGTGCGCATGTCACGATACCAGGTGTATTATCTGGAACCTTCACAGATGGTTCTCCAGCTACGACAGGGCTGGCATAATTTAATATTAACTGAAAACATTCATTTTTCATGTTTTGACAATTTTAAAGACATGAGACACAGGAATGGCAATATAACCATAATAATAATAATTATTAACACAGTTAAATTCGGAGTTGCGCTTGGGCGCGGGTTCGATCCCCGCTAGAACTGATTACCTTGTTGGGTTTTTCCGAGGTTTCTCTACTGTAAGGCGAATTCAGGTAATAAATGGCGAATCGTCGGCCTCATCTTGTCAAATACCACCTCGCTATCACCAATCCTAAAGATGCTAAAAAACCTAGTAGTTGAAACAGCGTCGTTAAATAACTACAAAAGTACTCCCTTCATAAAAACTACAGAGCATTATGACAAGATAAAGTTCCATGATTGACTGTTTACAAAAAACGTACTTCACCACTTCAAAACAATTGTTTTTCATTGACATACAACCTTTGTATTCTTACCCACTGCTGTCTAATGAGTGAAATAAAATTAACCTAAGCTACATAATTGGCCGATTATCTCTAACCGCAGGTATTAAGTGGTAGCAATCTCAAAGAAAATGTATACTGAAAAAACAACTCGAAGTGGTAACAGGTTACCCGAATTCTTGTTTATTTATTAAATGTTTCCTTGGCGTATGTATTTTACAACATATTGTGATCCAAGACGAAATGCAATGGATATGATGATACAGAATAAAACGGTAAGCACTTCGCTAATAGTATATTATTTTATTTCAATCATAAACACTCGAATTTTATATGTAATTTGAAAAGAAAAAGTGAATTTTCATTAGACCTACCTAATAATTCATTAGACGTACATTATAAGACACAAATATCGCTATCGAACAAAGGAGTACAACAGTTAATACAAAGTTTCATCTGAAAGTTTAACCACAGTGGTTTAACATATCTGAATGTGGTCTGAACAGCTGATCGCTAAAATCAGCTGTTAGCTGACATAGTTGGATTCATTGATAACTAGACCTTACTGAGCTTGATTTTAGTACCAACATCAAAGGTGCCGACAAGAGTGTCCATACTGATTCTTCTTATACTGTGGACTATATAGGGAGGAACACTATGAATAACTGTTTGTTCACCAACGACACATGTATAGTTTGTAACTACCCTCAGTACGCTTCTTATCTGCATAGATAGTGCATCTGTAGCACATCATGACGAAGAAAGGGGAATCTAAGAAGCATCAATTTGTGACAGAATTTGGAGGCGAGTGTTTTGAAGTGAATGGGGAACATATTACTTGCAAACTGTGTAGCGTAAACATGCGGTTTGACAAACATCAATATATACAGAGACATTTTAACACTAGAAAACACACAGAAAATAGAAAAAAAAATGTATCGAAAAACGAAAGTGAAGATTTGCCAACAGGTAATTTCATTTCAAATGAACAATCACAATTTTAACTGGGTTTGTATGAGATTATGTTAAAGGCCGGCATACCGTTCTTTAAACTACAAAATCTCCACTTTATAGTCTTTATTGAAATATACACAAATAAAATGTTGCCAAATAAAAAGTTGCCATTAGGGCAAAATTATTTTAAAATATGTTACGATAGCACATTGCATTAAATAAGATGTATTTAGGTTATTTCCATTCTTAATATATTATTTAATTTTCTATAAATGTTCTTATGTAACCCATCGTTTCTTGCAAACAGTGTTTATGTTCATAGTTGTACAATATTAAAATTCAAAGATCCGTGCCTGATTTTGAACTACAAGGTCAACACACATTCAGCAGTAAACAACGCTCCTTGAGTTTTGATGTTTCTGTATACCGTACCTCTATCTTCTGCCACTAGCAACGAAGCCTCAGTATATACTCCGTGTTGCAGTCAACTTAACTAATCGGTCCTCAAGATGTTATGTCTGTCTATTCATTATACTATAGCTTATACTTTGAGATGTATCTCTGATTGAGGTTCTGTCTGATATTTATTTATTTACTTATTTATTTATTTGTTATTTTGCTAATAATTGTAACATAAAATATAATATATACAGAAAAACTTTAGCTCGCCCCTGAAAGAGTAGAACTCGTGCTCAGGGGCAGATTCCTGAATTGAAATTAATAATTATACAATACAATTTGTCTTATGTCTACTGTGCAATTATAGTATATAAATTTAAATTTACAATTTTTCAATTTTTATAAAATCCATACATAACTGTTTAAATTTAATACTAGAACTATTAGAATTGACAATATTAGGATATTTAAATATAAATTTGTTATATATTCTTGGGCCTAAATTACTACTAAGACTAAATACTGTAACAGTGTTGCATTTTGGTTCAAACAATCTTAAAGAATGCATACCTTTTGTTTCATAACTATGAGAAGACAATTCAAAATTATTTCGATTTTTATTATGAATTTTATTGAGACAATATAATAAATTTGTCGTACGTTAAGTACATTAAAGCCTAAAAACAAATTTTGAGATGGAAAATCAATAGGTTTATGAAGACATATTTTAATTATTTTCTTCTGTAAAAAATAAAGTGGATTAAAATTGGATTTAAATTAGCTACCCCATCCTATAATTCCATACATAATTATCGATTGAAATAAAGTTAAACATATTGTGCGTAATAAACTTATTGACAAGTAATTCCTCAATAAAACAAAATAATATACTATTTTACGTAATTTATTAGAAAGGTAATTAATGTGTTGGTTCCATTTTAAATGATTATCGAAAATTATGCCTAAATACTTAACTTCAGAGGACTCTTTAATAATCGGACATTTACACTGTATAAGACAACAATCAGAATTGTGTAATTTAATACTTAATATAGATGTAGGAGGTTTGTTACATTTTTCAGATAATGAGATATATAGGTATACTCGTACATCTATTATCAGGTAGTACATCTCACTTGACGATACGTCAGAGGAAGAACAAACATCTGAATTTGATTACCGGTAGTGTAAAATGTTACTAGTCAGCGATGTGTGCAATGGAGGGGGAAAGAAACTGGCCCTCCTACCCTATTATCTCATGTCTTAGTTGCCTCATGTGTGATGCCTTATAGGTGTCACTTGTGAGGTTCAAACCGGTTTTCGGACAGTTGACTAAACAACAACAACAACAACAACAACAACTAACAGCTATTTTTTAGACTTCTCATCAATTTCTATTGCATAAATTGCTGGAGAAATCATGAAAGTTTAAGTTTCTGTTACAGCAGAATGTAGTGTAGGCTATTCTATTTATTGTGTGTGGACACCACACACGCATCCTTTGACACGGGGGTCAGTATTTCCAATCCTGATAGATCTCATAACTGGCTCACATCATAAGAGTGGCGGGGGGGGGTCGGGAACTAAGGTGAATCAATTATTTGCCCAACTGCATTAATACGATCTTCTTATGCCGACGTCACCTGCGGATTCTCACGCTCCGCATTAGGGTATGCGTTTACATTCATCATGGCGGCTTTAATCGTATTGCGAGGGTCCGCTGTAACCAGCACACCGACTGGCAGACCGGCGAGTCAATTTCCAGTACAAATTACAGAGGCTTTGTTTGTGAAAGTATCACAAAACACGCCGGAGCTCACAAAACACAGGAACGAAAGTAAGCGCGCATGTTTGGCTATATACTATAGCAAATTGAGCTAATTGTGTTATTTCATATATTCATGTTCGGTAAGCTAACTAATCGGTAGGGGATACATTGAAAATCACAGTTACTCTGTGTGGCTCAAATTAACGGGGACAGAAAAATTTAGAGTTCAACAGCATGCCAAATATAAATGTGATATACTTTAATTTGCGGTCCAATACCTTTGTTCACAGCTGATTGTATTCCGCTTTTAATAAAGTGAATTAAACCAAAGCAATCGAAATCATATATAAACGTCTTATTATTTTTAGTATCCTGATCACAGTATGCTTTGTACTTTACATTTTTGTTATTATTATTATTATTATTATTATTATTATTATTATTATTATTATTATTATTATTATTATTATTATGAATACGAAGGCTGATCATAAACAATACCATCCTTCGTATTGCTACAAAGGGTCTAAGATTTAAAAAAAAAAAAAAAAAAAAATTTACAACAGAAATTAAAAATCACTTTCTCCAGTCTGTAGATGCATAAAATATGCCAATTTGCATGCGCACAGTTTAGATCCTTTTAAAGTATAGTTTCGTTTTGATTATTACTATTTACAGTCCTTGGTCTCAATTTTATTTAGGCCTATGTATGCTTTTCTTGATTTAAGATATTATTTATGTATTTATTTTTGCACCTTTGTATCTTCTGTTTGTGTATTGTGCTGAACTATAATTGGCCTCTGGCTGTTGTTCAACACACAAATATTAATAATAAATAAATAAATTATTATTATTATTATTATTATTATTATTATTATTATTATTATTATTATTATTATGAATACGAAGGCTGATCATAAACAATTAAACAATACCAGCCTTCGTATTGCTACAAAGGGTCTAAGATTTTAAAAAAACATTTTACAACAGAAATTCAAAATCACTTTCTCCAGTCTGTAGATCAGGGATGAGACGATATTGGCTCCCAATCATGGTAGAAGAGCTCGACCTTGATCACGAGCGCATGGCGCATTCACTGTAACGTAGACAACAGGGATGTACATGCAACATGCAGCGAATAAAGGCAGCAATTATTACAATAACTTGCGTTACTAAATTTCTGGCTATTTAATAGGGCTAATTACTCAGTCATTTAAATACATGTACATATATAAACAAATCGCAAAGGGAAGGGTTTTTAGGAACAAAAAGAGAAATAGGAAAAGTTAATTGTATGTAAACCATTTTATTGTTAAAAGCAATTATTTATTATGTAAATACTTCACTTCATTGGTTAGGAGAAACTAATAGGATCTACCTACTCGACGTGTGTGATCTTTAAGTACTTTTGAGTATTTGTTGAAAAAATAATAATGGCAATATTGATTGAAATAGAGTATATTGATTGTGTGATTGTGAAAATGAAGTCCTTACTCTCCAGCCGTGATTATGTGATGAGTTTTCTTAGAGTGATTTGTGAAATGCACGTAACACACACACACACACAAAAAATAAATTGATTAAATTAAGATATTGAGAGCCATCGTAATTTTTGGGGTCAATATGTATGACTTTTAAAACTTCCACAATTTCGGCCAAAATTTGTGAAATTTAAACTATATAAACAGATCTATAATAATATCATCTGTACAAAATTTGGTGCAATTAGGTCTAATAGTTTTGAAATTATATGTTTAAGTATATTTTATATTGATGTTACTAAAAAAGCTCCTTGCATCAAAGTTTTCAAAATATTTAGTTCATATTTGCTCAAAATCCTGAAAATAGTTATTGGAATAAAACTGAATTAGCATTTTGAGTTTAGTAATAGAATAAGTTAAAGTGCAATCAAAGTTAAAATATTATTTCTAAATTTAAGAAACACGTAGTCTAATTAAAGTAAATGTCCAGAAACAAGCAACAAATGAAACATCAACAATACATTTAAAATAAAGAAATAAAAGGAATCTAGATATTATCTGCTGACCCAAATGTAAAATGTAAATTAATTTACCTTCGATGTCAATTCCGAAATGAATTTATTTCTCTCTTCTCCTGAATAATGCCTATATTTTTTTTCATGTTGCGTCTCATAATGCTGTTTTATGTTGCTTTTTTTGCAAATGATATTTTTTTTACACAACAAACACTGGACTTCATCACCATGTTCGAAGCATAAATATTGTATCTTCCACTATTCCTTGAAAGCTTTAAGCGCTTCCGTTCCGTCATGATGCGCTGTGTTCTAAGATCTGTACATCCTTTAGCAATGTGTACAGGTAAAAGAGCTCCGCGCGCGCGCAGCGGGCATAAAATAGCTCTCTCCCGCAACTATTAGTCACCATCGCAAGACTGCTGTAGATGCATAAAATATGCCAATTTGCATGCGCACATTTAGATCCTTTTAAAGTATAGTTTCGTTTTGATTATTAGTATT
This sequence comes from Periplaneta americana, assembly GCF_040183065.1. Lineage (NCBI taxonomy): Eukaryota > Metazoa > Arthropoda > Insecta > Blattodea > Blattidae > Periplaneta > Periplaneta americana. The sequence goes on along the minus strand of NC_091133.1, from coordinate 68,950,295 downwards.
TACAGTCCTTGGTCTCAATTTTATTTAGGCCTATGTATGCTTTTCTTGATTTAAGATATTATTTATGTATTTATTTTTGCACCTTTGTATCTTCTGTTTGTGTATTGTGCTGAACTATAATTGGCCTCTGACTGTTGTTTAACACACAAATATTAATAATAAATAAATAATAATAATAATAATAATAATAATAATAATAATTATTATTATTATTATTATTATTATTATTATTATTATTATTATTATTATTATAAGAAATTCAGCAACAAATTCGAACTCTGAAAAGTTGGTATACGGTTCACATTATGCAGTCTAGTTTCTCGGAGTCCATATTATACTGCACGTCAGTCTCGTGTCTGTCGCTAGTTTTGATTCAAGGCACGTGACGTATTCTCTCATATCTGTTTAGTACCCAAACTGAAGCCCTCAATAACTGTTTATAGTGCTCGGGGCAATGTTTTGCAGCGCATACATACGCGAGTAGTACTGCATAACAAATTTGACATCCTTGGAGCCCCACTCACAGTGTCGCAGAACTTCCCGTATTCTGCTTACAAATCAAGTTGTTAGCATGAATCCACTCTGTGAAACAAATTTATGGTCCTGTGTTTCTGTAACTTTAGTTTAGCGTGTATCTATAAAGCTATACATATCTTAAATAATTTATGTTGCTTACTTAATACCGATATTTTCGTTTCGATATATCGATATCGAAATTTTGATTCAATATATCGTATAATATATCGGTTTTCCCATAAATTTATAGTTTTTTGTGGGATGATGACTATCTTAATTGAGAAATTATACTTATTAGGAATCAAAGGTAATGCTTTAAATTTAATAAAATCGTATCTTAACGACAGAATTCAAATAACGAAAATTGACAATTATTCAAGTGAACCTTCAATTATTAATATAGGTGTTCCACAAGGCACAGTTCTAGGCCCTATTCTATATTTAATATATATTAATGACTTATTAAAAATTGACTTACAACAATACAATGGTGTTCACTATTCTTATGCAGATGACACAGTTTTACTTTTTGGTGGAAAAACTTGGTATGATGCATATAATAATTCAAATAATGGACTTAAATTAATAAAAAAATGGTTTGACATAAATTACCTTTCTATCAACGAAAATAAAACCATAATTATTCCATTCTCATTATCTGAAAAATGTAACAAACCTCCTACATCTATATTAAGTATTAAATTACATAATTCTGATTGTTGTTCTATACAGTGTAAATGTCCGATTATTAAAGAGTCCTCTGAAGTTAAGTATTTAGGCATAATTTTCGATAATCATTTAAAATGGAACCAACACATTAATTACCTTTTGTAATAAATTACGTAAAATAGTATATTATTTTGTTTTATTGAGGAATTACTTGTCAATAAGTTTATTACGCACAATATATTTATCTTTATTTCAGTCGGTAATTATATATGGAATTATAGGATGGGGTAGCTCATTTAAATCCAATTTTAATCCACTTTATTTATTACAGAAGAAAATAATTCAAATGTGTCTTCATAAACCAATTGATTTTCCATCTCAAAATTTGTTTTTAGACTTTAATGTACTTAACGTACGACAAATTTATTATATTGTATTAATAAAATTCAAACATAAAAATCGAAATAATTTTGAATTGTATTCTCATAGTTATGAAAAAAAAAAAGGTATGAATTCTTTAAGATTGTTTGAACCAAAATGCAACACTGTTACAGTATTTAATCATAGTAGTAATTTAGGCCCATGAATATATAACAAATTTATATTTAAATATCCTAATCTTGTCAATTCGAATAGTTCTAGTATTAAATTTAAAAAGTTATGTATGGATTTTATAAAAATTGAAAAATTGTAAATTTAAATTTATACACTATAATTGCATAGTAGACATAAGACAAATTGCATTGTACACTTATTAATTTCAATTCAGGAATCCGCCCCTGAGTACGAGTTCTCCTCTTTCAGGAGCGAGCTAAAGTTTTTTCTATATATAATATATGTCATGTTATAATTATTAGCAAAATAAGAAATAAATAAATCAACAACAAAATGCACACTAGACAACTCCGATAATTCCCGAAATGGGCGCTAATAAAAGTGGATAGTTACATTATTGTGCAACCTTGAAATATCAGTACAATCAATACCTTACTCTAATTGGCTGAACTGAAATCCGAATTCGAACTGTTTAATATGCAGCACCGAATTCAAAATGCAGCATGTGTTAACCTGAGACAGACGGGAGGTTTATCTACTACTGTTTTAATATTATTAATGTTCTCCAAGGCAGGAGCAACTCCAATCTTGAAAGGGAACCGTCTGATCTCAAAACGGGTATCAAAACTTTTATTTCTCTACTCTGAAATGGAAAGAGAAACAAGAATTTAATACCGATGTGGCATTTGTTTACGGCTATGATTTCTATGCACAACCTAGTTCTGACATTCTGTTTTCTTATTATCTTTTAGTGCATAAAATTTCTATCCTTACCATCATCACCATTTCTGGTTGGAATGTTGGAGTGTAACAATAACTTGCAATGGGAACTTACTGTAGAAGGATTGTATCAAATCAACTGTGAAGTTTGTTAAAACTTGTAACATTCTAAGTACGATTTACTTTCATTTAAAAATAATTACAAGTTCTGTTTACTTACATTTAAAAATGATTACGTTGTTAGGTAGAAAAGAGCATTATAATATCTGTGTCCTGGATTGAATCCTATAATTATAAAAATTAGAATAATTGAATCGTGTTCCAGTATCAAAATATATTCAACCATGTAGAGTTCACTTAACTCTTCCCCACTATATCATTTTAGCTCTCCTTACCTCCACCATAATATTTTGATTTAGGTTAGGACCTACATCATATTGTATTACAATGCATTGTTTATTTTTACAATTTTACATTTATGCTGTTGACTGTTATGATGTTAATTTCAATGATAAAAAGGAATATTAAAACTTAAGTAATTTTATTGTAATACAGTAAATGTACACCTGAAAATGCAATTTGCTTGTGGAATAGCGACATATCAATAATCGTTCGATATATCAATATATTTTCTGAAATACATATCGATTATCGAAATATTATTAGGTATGCAATATATTTCAATATCAATATATCGGTATTTAATTTGTTTCCTCCATCACAAGGTTCTCTGTCGCCCTTACATAAGCCCACCATCGGTCCCTATCCCGAGCAACATCCAATCCCTACCATCTTATCCCACCTCTCTCAAATACATTTTAATATTATTGTCTCATCTACAGCTCGGCCTCCCAAAAGGTAGCTTAATAATAATAATAATAATAATAATAATAATAATAATAATAATAATAATAATAATAATAACTTTACATGCTCTTTACTACTTCCGCAATCTAACACATTTTTGTGGATATTTTTATTGTAAAGCAATTAGCATTATAATGGAGGGTCAATTTGTGGTAAAAAATTTGAATCAGTCTGTAGATTTAATTTTAAATGAAAATCATGCAGGCTTACTGTCAAATGGCTAAAAATATTTCAGCAATGGAAATGTCATTAGAAGCCATAACCTTTTTTGTAAAATGATTATTTCATGTACGAAATAATAGAATTTAAAAAAATCAGTTTCAATATTGAAATTAATTGCATTCAGAAAAAAATTGGACAGGACGTGCCACAAAATAACAGATTTCAATTCCTCCTGGCTGCTAAAATAACACGAACTCAGTGTTGACATCTCTACTGTACCGTATACCTCCTCTCTAGTTTAAAACACACAATCGAAAAGTTTCCAAACTATTTAAACCAATTAATATTCGAAATAGATTTATGGTATTGATGCATTCTAATTATGAACCTGCCAATCAAAGAGCGGAGGAATCTGTAGCCAATAAATATTATTATTCATATATGTGGTACTTCGACATTCATCTAATCAACAGGCCGAGACCGCAGGAACGCGTGGAATTGTCAACACTGTATTAGCCCGTATGGATTGCAAATGTAGGTGTAGATGCCAGGACATGCAAGTAATACAGTTCTAAGAAGCGGATGTGCGGCTCGATATGCGACAATGAATATCTTAGTAATACACTGTCATAGTCGTGTCTGTTCTCCGCTGGAAGTCTGTGATGGCATTCTCGACACAAATACAGATGACCCAGATTCGATTCCCTAGAGTGTGGTAGGGGGTTATTTCCGTTCTACAGGGGATGATTATTGTGTTTGTCCTATGTTATCATACCAGTTAGGTTACAATTTACTGACCGCATGGAAGTGAGTCATTTCGACCCTCCAAAATACTAACATTGTAACTCAGTTTTTTTATGGTTTTGAGTTATGCTGGTTAATATGGTCTTAAATTGTTTCTTTTTCTTCCAATTCTGTCATTGTAGCTCTAAACCTTCCCAATCATATGTAAAATCTTATTGTTACTATCTGTATACACTGATTTACACGATAATTTTAAAACTTCATTTGCTTCTCCTGAAAAATGGAAGAAAGTGAGTTACAATGTTAATAATTGTGAGGGTCGATTTGTGAATGCCCAGCTTTGAATCAAAATCTAAAGAAAGTTAATCGGCAACGTTCAATTTCAAATGGATTAAAATAATAATAATAATAATAATAATAATAATAATAATAATAATAATAATAATAATAATGAAGATAAAGATAAAGATGAAGATTGTTAGTCCTCTCATATTACACTGACTCAACTTCATGAGTTTCAGTAGACCAATATTAAGTTAAATCCATTATTCGAGTATTTATGTCCGCTTCTTGACTATTAGGTAGACTTTTACTGAAGAATAATCGGCCGATGTTTCTACAGTTGAGCTTTCTGCATTATTGTGAATTTGTTATTAAGATATTTACGGGTTTCTTGAAAGGTATGTGGAATTACACCTGTTGCTGATGCTACTATTGATATTGCAATGTTTTGTAATTATAATTGCTAAATCGCTATCAGTATACCAAGTGAGACACTTTTCAGGTGACCTGAGTAACACCACAGTCTAGTATACTGTATACAGTCACGAAGCTTGAGTTGTGAGAGTGCTAGGAACAAAAGGCTGTGCCGGTACTAATTCGCATTGTCTGTAATGAGGCGATATTAGCGATCCTAGTGGTTAGCAACTATCTATGGATGCATATTTACTACGTATTGAGCTTCGTGACTGTATATACTAGACTGTGATAACACTGTCATTTTTAGTGACAGAAGAAAATTCTTCAAACAAAGGTTGCTCGGTTTGAAGGGAGAATAATGTGAATATTATAGCATTTTCATAGGTGGAGTTGTAGAGGAGATACGAAAGTCAACTTCGTTATTTTAAATGAATTAATATGTTTTGCTATTATCCTTTTAGTAATGCGTTTGAAGACCGAACAATGTATTGAGAATCATACGAAGCCGTTCAAGGTTAATAATGATTACTTTTATCAAAGAACAGATCAAACATTTCGGCAATTGACTTACATCATATTCCGTGTTCAAAATGCTTAACTTGATCATTGAAACATGCTGCAAAGCTATTCTGTGCGGACAATACTGCACATCCAATTTCATCTCGGCTTATGACAAAGCAAGCTCGTGTTGTACGGACTTTCGGGACTGCCAGTACTTCTTGGTACACTTGTTCTAATTTTCTCCAAAAATAAATGTCTTTGGTGCTACGTATGGTAAACGTGCAGGCCATTTTGTGTCCAAGATTAACTTGTCCATGGTTTGTAAATGAAGCTTCATCCCCAACCTAAACTAGTCAGGAATATGTCATCGATTTACAGTCGCCATATACACCATTCGGAGAATTATTATAACCGAGTTCGAAAGTCATCTCCATGTAGCTGCTGATGAAGTAGAATGTGGAAAGGGTGGAATTTGTTGGAATGTAATACCCATATTCACAGAATACTTTGGTTACTCCTGGAGAAAACTTATCTGTTGGAGCTGTTATCAAGTCGGTCTGAGTAGCGCAGTCGGTACAGTGCTGGCCTTCTGTGCCCGAGGTTGCGGATTCGTTCCCGCCCAGGTCGATGCCATTTAAGTGTGATTTACTGGCATGTAAAAGAATTCCCACGGGACAAAATTCCGGCACACTGGCGACTCTGATATATCCTCGGCAGTTGCGAGCGTTGTTAAATAAAACAATTTTTCTATTATTAAGGATTATTTTCTAGTCTTGGAGAAAACCTATCCATTTTTTCTGTTACCAAGGGATATTTTCTAGTCCTGGAGAAAACCTATATCTTGTAGCCGTTGACTATTTCTAGTCCTGAAGAAAATCTATTTTGTTGGATCCGTTAAAAACTATTCCGTACTCCTGAAGAAAAACGTATCTGTTGGATCTGTTACCAAGGGCTATTCTCTAGTCCTGGAGAAAACTTATCTGCTGTATTCGTTACCAATAGCTATTCTATACTCTTAGAGAAAACGTATTTGTTGGATCTGTTACCATGGGCTATTCTCTAGGCCTGGAGAAAACTTATCTGCTGCATTCGTTACCAATAGGTATTCTGTGGTCTTAGAAAAAACGTATCTGTTGGATCTGTTACCATGGGCTATTCTCTAGTCCTGGAGGAAACTGATCTGCTGTATCCGTTACCAATGGTTATTCTCTACTCCTGGAGAAAACGTATCTGTTGGATCTGTTACCATGGGCTATTCTCTAATCCTGGAGAAAACTTATCTGCTGTATTCGTTACCAATGGCTATTCTATACTCTTAGAGAAAACGTATCTGTTGGATCTGTTACCATGGGCTATTCTCTAGTCCTGGAGAAAACTTATCTGCTGTATTCGTTACCAATGGCTATTCTATACTCTTAGAGAAAACGTATCTGTTGGATCTGTTACCAAGGGCTATTCTCTAGTCCTGGAGAAAACTTATCTGCTGTATTCGTTACCAATGGCTATTCTATACTCTTAGAGAAAACGTATCTGTTGGATCTGTTACCATGGGCTATTCTCTAGGCCTGGAGAAAATTTATCTGCTGTATTCGTTACCAATAGGTATTCTATACTCTTAGAGAAAACGTATCTGTTGGATCTGTTACCAAGGGCTATTCTCTAGGCCTGGAGAAAACTTATCTGCTGTATTCGTTACCAATAGCTATTCTATACTCTTAGAGAAAACGTATCTGTTGGATCTGTTACCATGGGCTATTCTCTAGTCCTGGAGAAAACTTATCTGTTGTATTCGTTACCAATGGCTATTCTATACTCCTAGAGAAAATCCTGCTTCTGGATCCGTTACGAAAGGCTTTCTCTAGTCCTGGAGAAAACCTAGTTGTTGAATTCGTTACGAGGTGGCTATTCTCTACCCCTTAAGAAAACGCAACTGTTGGATTTGTTACGAAGGATTATTCTTTAGTCCTAGAGGAAACGCATATTTTGGACCCGTTATAAAGAGCCATTCCCTAATCCTGGAAAAACACTTACCTGTTGGTGACAAGAGTTAGTTTCCAGATCGAATAAATACATTTCTCCTTTCCTTTTTTCTATATTGTCATCTTTCCCGATGATGGAGGGGATATTTAGCTCCGAATTGTTAAATTTCTTTAATTTAGCACGATTTGCAAATATGTAAAATTCTCGTACCACGTTCATATACTTATTCAGGGATTTAGTGTTTTCTGCTGAGTTGTTTTTAATTTTCTGTTGAGTTATTCTAGTGTTAGGATTGAATAAAAATATTGACACTGTCTTCACCTTTCAGAAATTTAGTTTCTCCTATGTGTTATCGCCGTCTTTAGTGACTGGTGATTACAGCTTGCCATTGGGTAAATCATTCCAAGATATCAGCCCTGTCGATTGCCTACGGCTTTCAAAATATTCAGCATGACTTTCTTCAGAAGGGAATTAAAGCTTGAGTTCTAGTATTGTTAATTTACGGCTCTTAGAAGTAACCTGCAAATAATCCTGTCTCTGTTAGAGGGCTCAAGGCAAATTTTTCCGCCCATTTCTCGCCCACGTCAAAATTCAGAGGTTAATTGATCCATATTAATGGCCTGAGTACGCATGGGTCTGTGCCAACCTCCACCACTTATAAATTTATCCATCTGAATGTTATTTTTATTCTAAAAAAGAGACAAAAATAAAAGAAATATAAACCAGAAAAAATTACATTCAGCACCTAGAGCTATATGAATAATAACAATCCTACTATATGAATAATAACAATCCTACTACTGTTCTGAAATATTAAACGAAAATGTCATTTGCAAGGTCCGTTAAAGTAGACAGGATTGAACATTAGCAGTTAATTGCTTCTGAGAATCGTACCGGAACGTGTGTGTAACTGTTGCTTGTGTATTAATTAATCGATTGGAAAATGAAATATACGGTTTAACAGTGAATTTATTTGGTAGAATGTTACGTGAAAAAGATAGAGAAAGTGGGTAATAATAATTTAAACTTGTGGACTTATTTTGTTCTGTAGTTTCTAAATATCTTGATTTGCCGGTAGTAATGGAACACACTCCCCGACGGTGCAAGCACGGCACGCAGGAAAGCGTACGCCGGAGTCCCTTGTAATGTAGTTTCCACGTAAAATGAGGGTACTGTATAATGTTATACAGGGTGATTCAGTAAAAGCGTACAACAATTTAACAGGCTAGAGAGAACTTCTGGTCTGCGAAGTCATATTGAGAAGATATGAACTTAAACATGTCTAACGTAAATGAGGGTACTGTATAATGTTATACAGTGTGATTCAGTAAAAGCGTACAACAATTTAACAGGCTAGAGAGAACTTCTGGTCTGCGAAGTCATATTGAGAAGATATGAACTTAAACATGTCTAACGTAATTGCTTACTGTTTTACATACCTACATTTACTATTTACATTTATTTGAATTTTTTATTTAAATATGTTTACAATGTTTACATTTTAAAATAATTTTCATATTTATTATAAAACTGAGTTAACATACCATTTTGTACTTCACAGCAGATGCTCGAAATGACGACCACCAAACATTTGGTATTTATATTTATTATTTACGTATACAATTTACTTAATTTTTCTATATGTGCTTTTAACACTTATTTAAGACTAATTAAATTACCAATTTATTTACTGTGTTAAAGATTCTGTAGAGCATCCACTTTTTCTTATTTAATTTTCTACACGCTTTTACTTAATCACTCTGTATTTATTACTTGCTACCCATTAAGTAATTATTATATTGTAAGTCATTCTTGATAAACTCGAATACAAAAGCGGTAACTATCGGTTTTGCATCATGTAGATGCTTTATCTGAATCGTTTCACATTACCAGTTAATTGCTATTGTTTGCATATGTATGGATTGTATTTTTACTGTTTTAATTTGAACCATCTGCAGTATCTTCAACAAATGCGTCGTGGAAATTGTTTCCGAATACAGTAAATTAATATGTATTAACACATTAATGTGAGGTATAGTTTATTAAATACTTGTTGTGTATGCATTTGCAATTTTGGTATTACACCAGCTTTAATTAATTTGACAACATGAATTAAACCGCTGTTAAATACTCTGCTTATTATTATGTAAATCAATGTTTTTATTAGAGAGAGACGGAAATTCGGTTACTGTATAATGTTTTAAGTAGTTTTAAATGCACTAAGATTTGTGTTATCATTTTAACAGTGCACCAGATTTGAGGCTTTTGGTAATGCATTTTTGTATATCACGAAATTTTATATATTTAAATTTAATTTAATATAAATAATTCGTATTACTGAAGAGAACTTGTAAATTATTGTAATAAGACTGGAAATGAAAACGTTCTCTAAATATTGAGTATTTTACCAGCGTCTAATTGTTGTTGTTGTTGTTTAGTAAACTGTCCGAAGACAGGTCTGAACCTCACAAGTGATACTAAGAACTCACCACTTATGAGGCAACTAGACTAGGAGATAATGGGGTAGGGTGGCCAAGTGTCTAATTATACAATATAATATACGAAGAAGATTGAAATTATAACAACAATATATTTTCTCCTTTCATGATTTTAAAAAGTTAATTTATTCACTTATTTACTTACATATTCATTCATTCATTCATTCATTCATTCATTCATTCATTCATTCATTCATTCATTCATTCATTCACCTATCTATTCTGATATTTATGCAATTATCCATGCTACTAAGATTTATTTTAAATCACCCGTCCTCAAGTGAGGTTGACCACTGGAATCCGGAATTAACAAACATAAAAGATAAAGGGAAATGAAACGATCAAAATAATCATTAGATTTGTACATTAAAACAAAAATTTACGTGTTAACATATATATGATAGTATAGAATTTGAAGAGAGGTCTTCAGAATTTCCATTACAATCTTCTGAACCTCATAAAATACCAGATCACTTATCTGTGGCACGCTAAGTATACCTCTTCATAGAACATCTTGTTATTCATCATCTTTTACAATATCCACCTCGCGTCAATGGAATTCCTTGTCACAAAGTATTAGGGGCTGCAAGACAATAAACACCTTTAAGAACAGCTTAAAAGATAACCTTATTAGCATTTCACTCCAATCATACTGATTTAAACTATCACTGACTACATTGTTACTTTTTTCTTTAGACATCATCCTGATTGTGCTGTATTTTAATTGTCTCGTAATAATCTCTTTCTATTACCTAATATTATTTGAAATATATTAACATTCTATGTATTTTAGTTTAATTCTGCTACACAGTTTATTTCAGTGTTTAATTAATAGTTCATAATATTTTGTTGTTTAATTTGTAAATAACTTTTGTATACATGTAACTCTCATCTAAATCAAATTGTTGGATTCTTTGTAAGTTCATGCATATGTATATACACTTTTTGCTGGTTGAGTGGAAGAGAAGGCCTTACGGCCTTAACTCTGCCAGCTAAAATAAATTATTATTATTATTATTATTATTATTATTATTATTATTATTATTATTATTATAAAAGGTAATTTTAAAGGATTTAGGGATACTACATGTAAATTTTGGTAAACAACCCCTTGCTCCAAATAGTAAGCCTGTAACATCCCAGATGTAAAGCGAAATGCCATATTTTTCACTGAGGTATGGAAGACACGGTAGATATTTAGCTCGCTTGTCATCATTTATCTGCAGTGCTTGATTCGTGTCTCGTCCAAAGCAAATCGTAGGGTCTAAGATCATTGCTTTCTGAGTTCTTCTATTGATGGCAATTATATCGACTCTTCTATGAGAATCGTCTTCAGACACACAATGAATCTCCTCTACTTCCCATCCTCTGTTACTTAACAGGTTGGCAATTGCTGTACGGGCACGATGGTGTCTGTTGTTACGCAGTAGCTCTCCCTTCTTACAGAACCCCAGTACGTGCCCAAGTGTTTCAGTCTCGCTGCAGCCGGGATGGCGACAACGGGTAGTACTGAAGGTTCTGCCAGGGACAAATCTCACTGCGGTGACGTTGCAAGACATCTTGATGGCATTGATGTATTCCGAGGACGAAAGACACTTTTTAGAAGAGATCCAGAAGTTGCTTTGGGACATTCTTCAAATGTACAAATACCTTTGCCTTTATGTGGGAGCTGGCAGCATGACTGGAATGATTGTTTTCTGAGAACTTCTCTGAAATGTTTTCCTTTAGTTTGAGTAGTGACGTTATTTGGAGCCATCTTCAGGCGCGTGAGAGATGTTTTCTTCTCATCTTCTAGATTCCTCATGTGATGTAGATGTGCACCATTCACGTGTTCCAGTCGCCGACAGATGTTATAATGTTGAATACTGGCTTCCCATTCAGCTCTCAGAATTCCAAGACCTCTTACGTTCTTCGATGCATACAGCATGGCATCCGGAGTGTCATTTTGGAGCGACAATATTTCCTTGATTACACTTCTGATAATTTTATCAATATTTTTCAAAAAATTTACCAATTCAATTGTTATTTTAATTTATTCACTAATTCGTTAATTCAAAATTAATTCAGAAATTTGATCTCACGACACATTCATTTCCGTAACTTATTAATGAAAATATTCGTTTGCTTATCCATTCATACATTAATCCGGCTATCGATGCATTCATTCGTTCATTCAATTTTTTCTTTAACTTATTCCTAGTCGCCCTTCACGATTTGAATGTTACCATGTTCGAAATTTGATCTGAGATTCGCGAATTCAAAACATGACTGTGGATAGTGATCGTAAATGGCGTTGAAATCCTTGGTATTGCTTCCTTCGGGAGAGAAGTAAAACTGTGAGTTTCGTGTCTTAGATATTTACGACATGTGATCGTAATATAGGGCTCGTGGCATAATTTTATCCAACATTTGTTGCTCGCTTTGAATTTTGGCGCTGAGTAAGTACTTGCAATTGTTAAAGAAATACATTATTGCTAAATTTATTTCTACGTTTGTTCATTCATTCATTATTATATTCATTCAGTCACTCATTCATTTGCTCATTCATTCATCCGTTCACTTATTCATGCATTCACATTTTATTCCACTTATTTATGCATTCTCTCATTGGCTACTCCATTTATTTTTCAATAATTCATTCTTCATTTTGTTCGTTCATTTATCCATACAATGATTAATTCCTTTAAGGATTTACTTATACGTACATTTATTCATTCATTCATCCGTTCACTTATTCATGCATTCACATTTTATTTCACTTATTCATGCATTCTCTCATTGGCTACTCCAGTTATTTTTCAATAATTCGTTCTTCCGTTTGTTCGTTCATTTATCCATACAATGATTAATTCCTTTAAGGATTTACTTATACGTACATTTATTCATTCATTCATTCATTCATGCATTCACTTATTCATGCATTCACATTTTATTCCACTTATTTATGCATTCTCTCATTGGCTACTCCATTTATTTTTCAATAATTCATTCTTCATTTTGTTCGTTCATTTATCCATACAATGATTAATTCCTTTAAGGATTTACTTATACGTACATTTATTCATTCATTCATCCGTTCACTTATTCATGCATTCACATTTTATTTCACTTATTCATGCATTCTCTCATTGGCTACTCCAGTTATTTTTCAATAATTCGTTCTTCCGTTTGTTCGTTCATTTATCCATACAATGATTAATTCCTTTAAGGATTTACTTACACGTACATTTATTCATTCATTCATTCATTCATTCATGCATTCACTTATTCATGCATTCACATTTTATTTCACTTATTTATGCATTCTCTCATTGGCTACTCCATTTATTTTTCAATAATTCATTCTTCATTTTGTTCGTTCATTTATCCATACAATGATTAATTCCTTTAAGGATTTACTTATACGTACATTTATTCATTCATTCATCCGTTCACTTATTCATGCATTCACATTTTATTTCACTTATTCATGCATTCTCTCATTGGCTACTCCAGTTATTTTTCAATAATTCGTTCTTCCGTTTGTTCGTTCATTTATCCATACAATGATTAATTCCTTTAAGGATTTACTTACACGTACATTTATTCATTCATTCATTCATTCATGCATTCACTTATTCATGCATTCACATTTTATTTCACTTATTCATGCATTCACATTTTATTTCACTTATTCATGCATTCTCTCATTGGCTACTCCAGTTATTTTTCAATAATTCGTTCTTCCGTTTGTTCGTTCATTTATCCATACAATGATTAATTCCTTTAAGGATTTACTTACACGTACATTTATTCATTCATTCATTCATTCATGCATTCACTTATTCATGCATTCACATTTTATTTCACTTATTCATGCATTCACATTTTATTTCACTTATTCATGCATTCTCTCATTGGCTACTCCAGTTATTTTTCAATAATTCGTTCTTCCGTTTGTTCGTTCATTTATCCATACAATGATTAATTCCTTTAAGGATTTACTTACACGTACATTTATTTATTCATTCATTCATTCATGCATTCACTTATTCATGCATTCACATTTTATTTAACTTATTCATGCATTCTCTCATTGGCTACTCCAATTATTTTTCAATAATTCGTTCTTCCGTTTATTCGTTCATTTATCCATACTATTCCTTTAATGATTTACTTGTACATGCGTGTATTCATTTATATATTCCTTCATAATTTTATATAGGTACTAATATGTATTCATTTGCTCGTTCTCTAATAAATTCGTTCATTCATTCATTCATTCATTAATCCATTCGTTCATTCAAGCGTTTATTTTAGTTCACTTATTTATGCATTCTGTCATTAGCTACTCCAGTTATTTTTCAATAATTCGTTCTTCCGTTTGTTAGTTCATTTATCCATACAATGATTAACTCTATTAATGATTTACTTATATATGCGTGTATTCATTCATATATTCGTTCATAATTTTTTATAGGTACTAATTTGTATTCATTTTCTAATTCTCTAATAAATAAATAAATAAATAAATAAATAAATAAATAAATAAATAAATAAATAAATAAATAAATAAATAAATAAATTCATTCATTCATTCATTCATTCATTCATTCATTCATTCATTCATTCATTCATTCATTCATTCATTCATTCATTCATTCATTCATTCATTCATTCATTCATTCATTCATTCATTCGCTAATTATTGTCACTTATTCAGTCTCCACTGCCGTGAATATATTTTGTATCTATTCTATTCGCCCACTCAGTAATTTACTCAGTCACTTTAATTATCTATTGTACACTCATGCATCCATTAATTCATTTGCTGAAGCTTAAACTTGTGTGTCTTTCGTTGAAATGTTTTAGATAACTAGTTCACTAATTGCCTTCGAAAAATTATTGTAATGAAATTAGTAGGATAAACAATCCTCAGAACAAACTTTTTTCACACATCTCACAACATGTATCCTCGGCCCGTTCCTCCTAAGGCCGTCACTCCAATAAGCCACCACTCGGCCAAATATTTGCTCAATATATAATATGTAGCGAAGGAGACGGTGAAGGTAGCCAGCATCTTGCTGGAACGTGCTCCGTCCATTGTTTTACATCCCCCTCTTGTTCAAATACCTTGTTAAGTAGCTGAACCTCGGGCTCCGTCTTAAATTGTTAATCTGTGTCTTGATTGGACGTTAAGCTGAACATTAAACCCAGAGTTTGCTGATTGGATTGTGACAACGCTGCCACTTCCTTAATGCGTCATGAAGCGGCTGACGTGGAACTAACTAGGTGGATTCATTCATCTATATTTCACACATATTTTTGTTTCTGTTCGACCACAATTATTGTCAGTGTCTAGTGTATCTAGCATTGACTAAATGTTGGTGAATTGTAGGTTATAATCAGAAATAAGCGCATAATTGAAGGATGGAGAATATAAAGAAGATATGTGAACAGGAGAAAATAAAACTAGAAACAGGAAGAGAGGAAAATAGAACGAAGAATAAGAGTAGAAAGAAGTGTAAGAAGTTAAACAAAGTCAAGAATAAAGCAAGAAAGATGGAAGAAAGGAAAATGTGCTAAAAGCAGATGGAGACATACTTTTCATTCATTCATTCATTCATTCATTCATTCATTCATTCATTAATTCATTCATTCATTCATTCATTCATTCATTCATTCATTCATTCATTCATTCATTCATTTTATTCCATAGATCTTACATGAGCAATGAAGCTTTAAGATGTGGAACAAGTCAACATTTTACAATATTACAATTACAATTCTTACAAATTTTTATAGTTTTACAATTTAGTAATTTTCTACAATTTTTAAAATTTTGTGCAATTTTTTATATTTTTTTTTTTACATTTTGGCGAGATGTAGTGAGATGAGATGAGGTCCAAGGATTCGCCAAAATATTACCCGGCATTTGCCTTTTGGTGGGGGAAACCTCGGAAAAACCAAACCAGGTAATCAAATCAAAGGGGGTTAATCAAATCAAAGGGGTTGATGCCAAGGACTCGCCATAGACTCGCCATAGACCATATATCAGTTTTACTAAATAATAGATCCTCTCTGATAAAAATACAGGCACCCCCTTTTTGGAAGACATGTCTACAGAAATGAGAACCTAATACATATCCATGTAAAGACAGTTCTAGTATTTCCTGTTGCTTCATATGATGTTCAGTTATACATAATATCTGAGGTTTATGATTTTGAGTTGCTAAAGAAGTGATCAATTCATCAGTTTTTTGTTTTAATCCCCTAATATTTTGATGAAAAATAGTGACGTTGCTGTGTTCATTACTAGAAACAGCAGAGAATTTAAGGTATTAAAAAGGAGAATAGATTTGATAATTATGTAGTTAACTAATGTTCTTTTCCTTTCATTCATAATTAAACCGAAGTAATTAAGCATAATATTCAAATTTTCATCTTTAGTTTGCAATTTTATTTTGTTACGTCATTGGTTTTTATTGCTACAAATGTGAATAGTTGTTTTGGAAAATGTTGTACATTGTACCAGAATCCCAGTGATTTCGAGTCATTTTTGTAACAATGTTTGATCGGAAAGGTGAAGGCCGGACTCCATATTTCAATTAAATTTAATTGCACCGATAATATAAAAAATGGTCGATACGTACGTAAATGTGATTAATACATACTGTTTCCAATTAACAAACAATTTAATATATGAGCCAACCTACAAGAACTGCATCAAAAATTAAATTAATTTAGCCTACGGATAGTGCACAGATATACAGTGATATCAAAAACTTTTTCCTTACATTTTTATTGTATCCTTTTTTTTTACTATACCATGCAGGCACGTGCTTATAAACCGAGGTAACCACCGGATCGCTCTCGCTATGCTGCGTGCAGTCTGAAGGGACACAACATTCAGTTGCTGTGTGTCTGTTGCCGACGTAACATAGAGTGGTATAGTGTGTTTCTGTGTAACAGAGAGTTTTTCTTATTGAAGTGTAATTCAAGGATGGAGATGGAAACTGGAAGTATAATATTGAATATAATCAGAAAATATTATTTACAATGTCAAGATATAAAAAAATAATTCGAAAAGAAGAGGACAATGTGTAAAGTTACATTCATAATATAAATGTGATGTTAATTTGTCCTCCGTTACATTTGCAGATATAATAATTTTAATAATTAATATGAAATGTTTGAAAATAGGAACCAGCTTTGCTATGGCCTGATAGGAATTGAGTGACAATGTAGTTCGGTGCCATTAATTTACAAGAAACAGAAATAAATAAATGATACGTACATAATAAAACTGAAGAGAGATTGGGCGGAGGAGAAATAAAATAGTGGCAGAGATAGAATATGGAGTGACGGAGATAATAAAATAGGGAAAAAATAGAGCAGAAGAGATAAAATAAAGATGGAAAGGACGTAAACATAAAATAAAGAAAATTATATTAGGTATACTGTAGTCCCAAATATGTTAGGTATACTGTAGTATCGGTTAGTATGTCTGACCGTGAAACGAGCGGGTCCAAGTTAAAATCCTGCTTGGGACAAGTGACCTGGTTGTGGTTTTCCGACGTTTTTCCTCAAACTATTAAGCGGAAATGCTGGGTAACTTTCGTCGTTGGACCCTGGACTCATTACGCTGGCATTATCATCTTCATTTCACTCAGATGCTTGGTGACCATCGCAATGGGTAAAGCTTCGTGCAATAATCCAATTAACAAGAGGTATACTGTATAAGATAGATCAGTTTTGTAAGCTATATATTGTGCTGATAATAATGGGATTCTTACAATTACACATAATTGTAACATGAGAAAAATTTGTTCGTGTGTTTCTTTAAACAAGCTTTATCGTAAAGATAAGTATACTTTTGTAGTGACACATCAGAGAAGTGAAGGCTCTTTGCTTTTTTTTTTTTTTTTTAGAGTGAGACTAAGCGAGATTTTTCTGTTAGATTTGATGTCGTGTTGAAAAATATTTTATATACTGTCAGAGGATGTGTCATTAATGAGTAAAATATTAAACGAGATACCGAAAGGTTGAATAAAAGTATAGCATAGAGTATATCACGCATGCTTACTTTGCCTCCAGGTATTATCGATGATTAAAACCACTTCACATATTGAAGCTCAAAGAAATAAAAGCGCTTTCATATTCCGTCCATGGAAAATAATAGAGTCTACATCTGAAAGTAATTGCTGAATGTTCTCAGATTTTAAATTATATATTTTTATATTTACATCTACAATTTATGGAAAGTATACCACTGGACAACAATATTGATTTTTTTTAATTGGCCTGTACCATTTATTATTCTTCTTATTTTGATGTCATTTGGTATTGTGTTGCAGACATTTTTCTGCAGAGTAGCTGATTTAATGTAATACCTATTTGAATGTAGGTAGCAAAATTAAATTTATAAACTTATAACAAAATTTTAATAAAGGATTTTACTTTATCTATTTGTTAAAATATTATGTTCTCTTTCCCTTCCAGTTTCCTGGAATTCTGCAGTAGTTATTTTGCAACGATATAGTCTCTCTATATAGTCGCATCATTTCTCTGTACAGTCTTTATTCTTATGCTTATTTATGTTATTTTCAATTCACTTCATTATATTATTAGGCTATATTTATGGGCTGTTTCTCTGAAATCTGCAATCTCTCTCCCTTGGTACATTTCTGTTGCTTCCAACCTTCATGTTTGTTTGAAATACAAAGTCCACCGCCATATAATACTGTGAGAGAGTCGGTACAATATGAAATCCTAACAGAGTTTCTCTGGCATTACTTCTTCTAATAACGTTTCAATCCACCAATATATAATAAAGATATTAATTCAAAAAGTGCATTCCTCCATACTATTCCCAAAAGTCTTTTCCCACACTTAATTTTTCCCAACGCGTATTTTTCCCAATAGCTTACATTTTCACCAGTATTCATCTTTCCCAAACCAGATATTCTTCTTTATTGATGGTAACTATTAGTTACAAGTTTCTTCTTTATTACTCGGTTCCTTTCTTCTATTGTATTCTTCTTTATTGATGGTAACTATTAGTTACAAGTTTCTTCTTTATTACTCGGTTCCTTTCTTCTATTGTATTCTTCTTTATTGTTGGTAACTATTAGTTACAAGTTTCTTCTTTATTACTCGGTTCCTTTCTTCTATTGTATTCTTCTTTATTGATGGTAACTATTAGTTACAAGTTTCTTCTTTATTGCTCGGTTCCTTTCTTCTATTGTATTCTTCTTTATTGATGGTAACTATTAGTTACAAGTTTCTTCTTTATTGCTCGGTTCCTTTCTTCTATTGTATTCTTCTTTATTGATGGTAACTATTAGTTACAAGTTTCTTCTTTATTGCTCGGTTCCTTCTATTTTATTCTTCTTTATTGATGGTAACTATTAGTTACAAGTTCCTTTCTTCTATTGTATTCTTCTTTATTGATGTAACTATTAGTTACAAGTTCCTTTCTTCTATTGTATTCGTCTTTATTGATGTAACTATTAGTTACAAGTTCCTTTCTTCTATTGTATTCTTCTTTATTGATGTAACTATTAGTTACAAGTTCCTTTCTTCTATTGTATTCGTCTTTATTGATGGTAACTATTAGTTACAAGTTTCTTCTTTATTGCTCGGTTCCTTCTATTTTATTCTTCTTTATTGATGTAACTATTAGTTACAAGTTCCTTTCTTCTATTGTATTCTTCTTTATTGATGGTAACTATTAGTTACAAGTTCCTTTCTTCTATTGTATTCTTCTTTATTGCTGGTAACTGTTAGTTACAAGTTTCTTCTTTATTACTCGGTTCCTTTCTTCTATTGTATTCTTTCTTTATTGATGGTAACTATTAGTTACAAGTTTCTTCTTTATTGCTCGGTTCCTTCTATTTTATTCTTCTTTATTGATGGTAACTATTAGTTACAAGTTCCTTTCTTCTATTGTATTCTTCTTTATTGATGTAACTATTAGTTACAAGTTCCTTTCTTCTATTGTATTCTTCTTTATTGATGGTAACTATTAGTTACAAGTTTTTTTTATTACTCGGTTCCTTTCTTCTATTGTATTCTTCTTTATTGATGGTAACTATTAGTTACAAGTTTCTTTTTTTATTACTCGGTTCCTTTCTTCTATTGTATTCTTCTTTATTGATGGTAACTATTAGTTACAAGTTCCTTTCTTCTATTGTATTCTTCTTTATTGATGGTAACTATTAGTTACAAGTTTTTTTTATTACTCGGTTCCTTTCTTCTATTGTATTATTCTTTATTGATGGTAACTATTAGTTACAAGTTTCTTTTTTTATTACTCGGTTCCTTTCTTCTATTGTATTCTTCTTTATTGATGGTAACTATTAGTTACAAGTTTCTCTTTTTATTACTCGGTTTCTTTCTTCTATTGAATTCTTCTTTATTGATGGTAACCATTAGTTACAAGTTTCTTTTTTATTACTCGGTTCCTTTCTTCTATTGTATTCTTCTTTATTGATGGTAACTATTAGTTACAGGTTTCTTTTTTTATTACTCGGTTCCTTTCTTCTATTGAATTTTCTTTATTGATGGTAACTATTAGTTACAAGTTTTTTTTATTGCTCGGTTCCTTTCTTCTATTCTTCTTTATTCTTCTTTATTGATGGTAACTATTAGTTATAAAAGTTATCCCCGTAACATGCCATGAAGGCACTTGGGGGGCATGGAGGTAGAGCCCCATGCTTTCCATGACCTCGGCACTAGAATGAGGTGGTGTGGTCGGCACCACGCTCTGACCGCCTTTTATCCCCAGGAAAGACCCGGTACTCAATTTTATAGGAGGCTGAGTGAACCTCGGGGCCGTTCTGAAAGTTTGGCAACGAGAAAAAATCCTGTCACCACCTGGGATCGAACCCCGGACCTTTCAGTCCGTAGTCAGCTGCTCTACCAACTGAGCTACCCGGCCGCCCAACTATTAGTTATAAGTTTCTTTTTTATTACTCGGTTCCTGTCTTCTATTGTATTTTTCTTTATTGATGGTAACTATTAGTTACAAGTTTCTTTCTTCTATTGTATTCTTCTTTATTGATGATAACCATTAGTTACAAGTTTCTTTTTTTTATTACTCGGTTCCTTTCTTCTATTGTATTCTTATTTTTTGATGGTAACTATTAGTTACAACGTTCTTTTTTTATTACTCGGTTCCTTTCTTCTATTGTATTCTTCTTTATTCATGGTAACTATAGTTACAAATTTTATTTCGGATTTAAAAATGGAGGATCTAAAATGTTTGTTTCTCGAGAGGTGGTAAGAAATTGTTACTACATGGTTTCATGTAAGTATCACAGAAGGGATACAAAGGACGGAAAAGATTACTGGTCATGTGTTCGCAAAAATGAACGCTGGGGCACTGCGATCATTCAAGGTACAGACCGCCCAGATGTCACTAAATTTACTCCGAAGAAAGGGTTTGGTGTATGTGTTTCTGAGGGTCGGGTGCCAAGCTTTGTTGACCTTGAATCCTTCTTCCTTAGGATGAAAGTTGTTTTTGTGTTTATGTATTCCCGATGTAACCTGGCATAGAAGTGTGGCGTAATACTTAGAATGTCGGTGTCCTCGAACCTGATGATGTGACCCCATCTTTAAAAGTATGCTCGGCTACGGCTGATTTGTCGACGTGACCTAGACGGCAGTTCCTTCTAGGCTCGGTGATTCGGATCTTGAAGCTACGCTACATATAGGCCTACTGACTAGAGAAGAACAACGATCGAGAAAGCGAGCCTAACAGCGCTCGCAAAGCCGAAAACCATCACGACAATGTTGTATTACATCGCGTCCTTGACGTAAAGACTTGTTGTGAGTCTTCCGAGACTCGAGACTTGTCACTCCTGAAGTCCCGAATTCAAGCAGCCATGAATCGCCAATGTTGTTTATACCTGACTGAACTTTTATCTAATTTGGCAACTGTTATATATGTATAAACAATCAAGTAGCCTATTTGAAACATCTCTATCTTTCAGTGTATAATAATCCGTTCCCCAAATCTTTATTTAATTATAGGAACACGAGATTCTGTATACTCCAGCAGATGAAAGTCGGTCACGCTTGTTCTTGGTCGACCGTAAGCAGTTACGAGTCTGCCTAGTAGGTGTGAAGATTGTCTCCACGTTGTGTAGGTAGTTCCTTAATTTCGTGGCCATTGATATAAAATGCAAGGTTGCGTAAAACTTCACAATGAGGGGCAATTAAATTATACTCTGTATGGTAATATTCTTATAGAAGTTAGTATTCCCAAGAAACTAGTTCGATAAATTTAAATGTTTTTTTAGTGAAACGTATAGCAGAGTCCGTATAAGCCGGTTTCTGTCGGATGCTTTTCCAATTCACTATGGACTAAAGCAAGGAGATGCACTATCACCTTTACTTTTTAACTTTGCTCTACAATATGCCATTAGGAAAGTCCAGGATAACACAGAGGGTTTGGAATTGAACGAGTAACATCAGCTTCTTGTCTATGCGGATTACGTGAATATGTTAGGAGAAAATCCAAAACTAATAAGATAAAACACAGAAATTTACTTGAAGCAAGTGAAGCGATAGGTTTGGAAGTAAATCCAGAAAAGACAAAGTATATGATTATGACTCGTGACCAGAATATTGTAGGCTACGAAATGGAAATATAAAGATTGGAAATTTATCCTTCGAAGAAGTGGAAAAAATCGAATATCTTTGAGCAACAGTAACAAATATAAATGATACTCGGGAGGAAATTAAAAGCAGAATAAATATGGGAAATGGCTGTTATTATTCGGTTGAGAAGCTTTTGTCATCTAGTCTGCTGTCAAAAAATCTGAAAGTTATAATTTATAAAACAGTTATATTACCGGTTGTTCTGTATAGTTTTGAAACTTGGACTCTCACTTTGAGAGAGGAACAGAGATTAAGGATGTTTGAGAATAAAGTTCTTAGGAAAATATTTGAGGCTAAGAGGAATGAAGTTACAGGAGAATGGAGAAAATTGCACAACGCAGAACTGCATGCATTGTATTCTTCACCTGATAAAATTAGGAACATTAAATCCAGATGTTTGAGATGAGCAGGGCATACAGCACATATGGACGAATCCAGAAATGCATATAGAGTGTTAGTTGGGAGGCCGGAGGGAAAAGGTCTTTGGGGAGGCCGAGACGTAGATGAAAGGTTAATACTATTAAAATGGATTTGAGGGAGGTGGGATATGATGATAGAGACTGAATTAATCTTGCACAGAATAGGGACCGATGGCGGGCTTATGTGAGGGCGACAATGAACTTCCAGGTTCCTTAAAAGCCATATGTAAGTATAGTATGTCATATTAATTGAAATCTAGATTTCGCCATAATTTATCCGCCTAAGCAGTTCAGTTGGCAATGTGCTGACTTTACAACGATTGCTGACCTAAGTTGAAATCTTGGCGATGGCGATCCTCCGTATTTGTGATTTTTCTTTACATTCTTTCGTTTGTCCATCGTCATTTCACTAACTCATTTCACATCTTCCATTTCATTATCACCTTGTTTACGAAAATTAGGACACCAATTGTGTTTGTACGATGCTGACTCTATTGTCCTCCATGCTGAGTGTTCCGGAATCCTTAGGTTCTCTCCGCCTCGCATAACATCGATGTCGGCAAAGGGATGGTCCACAATATTCATTACTAGACTGTACTACATTCCAAAGGCTTAGGTTTTATCCCCACATCTGTGTGCTCCATCCAATCACCCGGCATCACTCATGCATTCATATTTACCATCACTTGTTTAAGTGTTTCTATCATAAATTTAACGTGTGTTGGAAGCCAACGCAATTCGATAGCCTGGAATTAAAAATCTGCCCTGTGGCAACAATAACCGCACACATTATTTTAAGGCCGGATCGATTTAGGGAAGATAAGACTTGATTTCATTTCCTGTGTGTTATATCGCGATACGTTTATATGAAGCGAGCCTGCTGGAGCAATTTATGAATATATGGGCAGTAACGAGTTGTTATACATGTTACAAATACGTCTGGGTTTGTGTGTAATTGTATATGTTTATTCAACGTCTGTTTTAAAACTCAGAAAGTTGAAATAGAAAAGAGATATTCTTACATTATATAACTATATGAGTTATTTATTGTGTTTATAACGACGTTCTACCAAATGAAGAGCACTGGAGAAAAATTGTAGGGTTCAGAGCCATAGCGGGCCAAGCGCCATTTATTAAAAACGGAGAAAGCAAGGGTTAAAGTTAAGTGAATAGCATAATTTAATGAATATTGACATATCATTTAGTTTGAATGTGTATACTTTATATTACTTGCTATATGTTTCCATTGAATTATGGTAATAACTTCATTTTAACCCTCGTCTTCTACGGTTTTAGTAAATGGCGCTTGGCCCACTATGGTTCTGAACCCTTCAATTGATAGTCCAAAATTATCTATTTTCTGTTTTAGATGTCGTGTAATAGCTCAGACAGTGCAGATTTGTGTAGCTTAACTGTACAGAAAAACAACAGCATTAGTCCAAAGAAATTTTAGGAAGGATAACCCATATACAATAGAATACAGTGTGTTAGGACTTTAAGTGCACAAATTTTAACAGGAGGCTCTTTGTATGAAATAGGACCAATACGCACTTCTAAAAATATTTTTCTACAACGCATAGTTCAACCGATAAAAAATAGTGTGGAAAGTTTCGTTGCCGATGTTTTTATATCTCTTTAAAATTTTAAGGTTTACTATGAATGTCGTGATGGATATTAAAAAGACGAACAATTTATGTCTTTGTCTTTTTGCATAAAGTGAACCGTTTATTCACAAATTAATACTCAAATTTTATTATCTGTATGTTCCGTGTAACTGAACCATTAGTATTGCACGTGGCATTAATTTGCGAATAAACGGTTCACTTTATGCAAAAAAGATAAAGACATAAATTGTTCACCTTTTTAATATCCATCACGACATTCTTAGTAAATCTTAAAATTTTTAAGAGATATGAAAACATCGGTAACGAAACTTTTCACACAATTTATTTTTATTTGTTGAACTATACGTTGTAGGGAAATATTTAATTATATGTAGTCGTTCTATTTCATACAAAGAACCTCCTGTTAAAATTTGTGCACTCAAACACCTAACACCCTGTATATTGGGTCTCGAAACTTTTTAAATTGGTTATTTTACGACGTTTTATCATCTTATCTAGCGTCTGAGTGAAATTGAGGTGATTATGCTAGAGAAATGAGTCTAAAGTCCACAGCCAAAGTTACCCAGCATTTGCTCTTAATGTGTTCAGGAAAAAACCTCAACCAAGTAACTTGTCCCAACCAGGATTTGAAACCGTGCCCACTATTTTCACGGCAAGACGTGCTAACCGTTACTCCACAGCGGTGGACTTGAAACTTTTAACTTGCTTTCCTATAAGAACAATAAAACGTCAATCACCAGGTTTTTCCCCCGTGCTCTTCAAATACCCGTTATTTAGCGTCGGTATAATCGGTAACAGTGAGATGGAATTTGACAAGTTAAGTGGACCCGTACTATTGTTTGAAATTCTATTTCTTCTTTATTTTTATAGCATATTTGACATTTTACTCTTTTTATTTTTGTTTTGTTGTACCATCGTACAAATGACTGCTAGTAGAAGGGATTTAATTTGCTGAACTATAGACATATTGACATCCCTAGCTGTGGGAGTGGCATGAGCAAAACTGTCGCGTATGTAGTCTGGATCAGCTTACTTCATACCTTAAGGGTGAAACCTAACCATTTTTCCCCCATTACTACATATGCTACTGGATTGTGGTGATTTTCTAGTTTGCAGGTTGAATTTTCTTTTGCCAACTTCGTTTCGAATTTTGATACTGACGCATACTACAAATGGTAGTGATTTTGTAACTGGTATGTTGGCAGGTGAGACAAATATCGATAATGTTTGTTTGTACTAGAGTTCCATGAAATTAAAATTGTACTAGACTTCTGAGCCGGTTACTGGAAGCTAGAGAAATCTGAACATACTAACAATTAATTAATACCAGTATCAGTATTAATATTAATGCATAATAGTTATTTTATGTGTTGCGTTGTGGTTATAATTCAAGACTATAATCAGATAAGTTTTCGGAGTTAGTACTAATAATTTCATGTGGCCAAACAAAATACATTTTTAGGTTAGGTCTCGTGAGTCAATTGTTTAGTCAAACCAATGAATTTCGTATTGCCAGACAGAATACTTGATATGTTGATCCTTTCTCGTACAGTTTGCCTACGAAAAAATGTTACAAATTATTGAATTATTTGGAATCTAGTAGACAATTACATCTTCATCGTCTTTGCTGTTGAAACAATGGGCTCCTGGTGTAAAGAAGCAAAAGACCTAGTTTCCGAAATTGGTAGAAGTTTGGTGACTGTTACTGGAGATCCTCACTGCACCAATTATCTATGGCAACGAATAGGAATAGCCATCCAACGTGGAAACGCAGCCAGTATTTTGGAAACCTTTCCAGACGCCACTTCTCTGGATGAAATTTTTTTTATTCGAATATCTGATGTGATTGCAGTTTTCTTTTCTTAACATATTCGTATTATTAAACAAATCAGGATCTCAAAATATAAAGATCTTTTATGAAATATGATCATTTCACCAAAACATTATAAAATATACAGATATTAATAATGTTGCATCTTGTTGTAAAAAGAATTGTCTGTTGCTTAAAACAAATAAACGTTTAGTTTTAGTATAACCTTCCAACATAAAGTACGGTAAGTAAATAAGTCATTTAGTACGTAGGATCGTGTGATATCTGGTAACAGTTGGCAACACTGAAAAGACGGCAATATTTGCTGTTTAGGAACTGTTCTTATGTGACCCTCACTATACATCACAGAACAATCACAAGCCAAAGGACAAACATCCAGTTGCACGGAATCGCTGAGTTCTGAGGCGCTAATGTTACTCTGAGAGCCATAATGACGGACTCGCATTACACTTGGGGGAAAATTCGGGAAAAATATCAGAATAATCAGAATGCGGCCTTGAAGAACAGATCTATGAAGATGATGGTGAAGATGATGGTGATGGTGATGGTGATAATTATACGAGGGTGGAAAACAACTAAATAGCAGAATCCGTACAAATAAGGAAGACGTCCCGAGAGGGGAAACGTGCGAGTGACAGAGCTGAGATATCGGAGTGAGAACGCTAATCTCCTCCTCGAGAATGCTTCGGAACACGTATGTACAGGTTACCTAAAGTATTTCATGGTGCTCGATGTATGAAACTCTATGCAACTCTGTGATCAATCAGAATAACGTACTGCTTTTTAACACCTTGCGATGAAAACTAGATTTACTACCTTTAGTACTTCCATAAAAGCGAAAGTTAAAAAAGCATGTATGTGAGCCAGACATAAACTAGTAATAGGCAGGTGACTGATAACATTTTGAACTGTTGTGTAGTTTTGGATAGAGATGCAATAGGAGTTTGAGTTGGGTGAATACACGCATGCGTGGCCAGACGTCTCTCTGACTAGGCTACATCTATACGTGAGCGCGGATGCGGGGCTACTGGGAAGGAAGTAGGCCTATGTGGCCTCCAAACCGGTGGACTACTTGTCACACTCCGAAGATCCTCGTTCCATTAAAGCAATCAATCTATTATCTATTATGCAATAGTACCATTTTAAGGAGCCAGTCCTTCCCGTTGCTTCTAGACTACGTCCGTAGTCGTGTGATAATTGAAATACTGTAAAAACTGTTTTGAGTATTTTTTTTTCAAATTGTTCATGTTCATATTTTTACAGCACATTTTCGTAAAGCAACAACAAACGCAACTGCTGGACTTCTTTACCTACTCTCTTCCCTGCCCTACTAATCTACAACACAAAATTAAAAAGGTCGAATGCCTTTTTCAGCCACATCGAACTGTCTCTCCTTCTTGCTCACTAAGAAAATAAGAGTGTGTCTAATCTTAACCACCGTCCACTATGCAGGTGAACATAAATTCGTAGGTAAGTAAGTATCCATTCCTAAACAAAGAACATCCTCTTACTCTTCATCTTTCACCGTCTCTGAAAGTTCATTTCTGGAACACTGTACCTGAGCACGTCAGAGACTGTAGGATATTATCAAGTTTCAAAATAAACTAAAATTGCACTTCTTAAATTCTGATACCCTTCAATTATAAGCCCTTTTCTCCGCGACATTTCTGTATATATATATATGCTATATTTTTTTTCACCAATACAACACTCCCTTTATCACCAGATGAATTTATTTTCATATATTTTTTATTCTGTCTTTTATTTAATATTCTTTTATTATTACTCTATTATTTTATTATATGCCGTTTGTTGTATTCTTCCTTAAGTTTTTCCTTTTAACAATTTGTAGTAATTTAGTTGCTTATGTTATATTTCAGTCTTTACATCTGTACTTTACTTTGTCTATTATGGTATTATTTTCATTTTCTATACTGTCAATTTTGTTATTATTTTATTATATATTTTTATTTATTATTTTTCACTTTTTGTTAAAGTTCACTGCTTGTGTATTTTTATGACCTGGTGGAGGTACGAGAAGGTCCCATGGTTTTAACTCCACCAGTAGTAGTAGTAATAATAATAATAATAATAATAATAATAATAATAATAATAATAATAATAATAATAATGATAATAATAATAATATATAATAATATAATAATAATAAATATTTGAACCGGTATTAAAATATTATTTAAGGCTTTATTATACACATCAAACGTTTCAGAGGAACTGCAATAAACGCAGGCTGAATTGACGCGGATAAATCATTTTTGTGCATTCGACACGTGAATGGAGACGAACAAAAAGCTCAGCTCCATGGACATCCGCCACAGCGCCACTGAGGTGCCGTGAGGTTACAGTTGAATCACTCCTTTGTTCTGAAAATTTGGGTTTTTTTTCGCTAGTCCATTCTGTTTATGTGCGTGAACTCCATTTCCATGTCCAGAGGCTCAGAATCGTTAGGATAGAAGAAGCCTTTTATTTATGTGCTCTTCACTCTACATACTTATTGTGAATACTCTCTTTATTCGTGAAGGGAGATGATTTAGATTTCGAAGGAGAATTTGTGAAATCTTTATAGAAACAAAAACTTTCCCAACATGGTTTTTGTGCATCACAAATATATTTTATACTCGCTGGGACATGAATTCGTATCTTAGCGTGGAAATCCAATACTACTACCGTTAGAAAAAGGATACGTGCGAAACGTAGTTTGTCTTATTTTCTCGTTCACGCTTCTTCCTTGCTTTACTGTCACACTGCCAATATTTTCGAGTATGTGCGGGATTTGAACACTCGAATCTCGAATTCTGCGACAAACATTGTAACAACTAGATCTCGACACATTTTGCCAGACAACTTAAGGTCGGCGAGCTGTTATTATCCCGCTAGACGACTTCAAAATCTTCCGAAATACTGTAACATAGTGATGTCAAACTCAATGCCATCATAAACCTACACAGAGCACGGTACCACACTCGGGGCAGATGGCGTAAAGTAGACGACAATTCAATCGTACCTGCATTCAGTGTTCTGTGACCGATCACATTGCCGTGTGTGAATATAAGACCAGAGAAATTTCTTGTGCACGATTAGGTACAGTACTTAGCGACAAGCTTATGGTCTCGAACTTCGAAGATTCATTGGGACATACATTATTTGCTGTTGTTAGAATGCAGTCCTTAATAAATTGTCCGCCTGAATAAGTTCCATGCCCTGCAACAATTATGCGCGCTAGTTCATAACTTGCTCTCACAGCATCAACACTATACACTTCCATGTTCTACGAAAAATATATATAAGAAAACTTCAAGAACAGTGCGCTAACCGACAGGTTATTATCTGTGTTGTATTATACTGTATAATAAACATTAATATAATATATAAGTAATTATAATAAAAATGTACCTTACGGAATAGGCCTAATTAATCTTTTTTTAATGTCACTCTCTTTTTAAATTTTTGATCACTTCCTCCCAAACTCTAGTATAAATTTAATGATCAGTTTTATATTCCCTTGGGTCATCGAAATGCAGATCCCGGTCATTAATATTATTTATTACTGGTACGACTTCTTTTTAGCATGTTAACTAAGATTGTATGAAACAGATTTTACTTTCCTCTTAGGATTGTACAACAGTAAATGGGCGTACATGTACAGTCAGCAAATTCCATGAGCTTTAAAACTGTGAAAATGTGGTAAATGGAATTTAACTTGTTAGACAAATAATTTATATATGTTATTTTAATGTACCGAAGTACATATGATATTTCCATGCAGATATTCTGCGTCATCATACGATGAAAGAGTAATGGAACGGAGAAAAATTCTCTCCGGCGCCGGGATTTGAACCCGGGTTTTCAGCTCCACGTGCCGATGCTTTATCCACTAAGCCACACCGGATACAACTCCGACGCCGGTCAGAATCGTCTCATATAGAGTGCACCTCAGCACATGTGTGGACTTCGGTCCTGCGTTCATAGACATCTATGACGTAGTGCAGAGGGCGGCCACTAGAGGGAACCCAAGAGTTGGAGCTTAATCTGAGACGATTCTGACCGGCGTCGGAGTTGTATCCGGTGTGGCTTAGTGGATAAAGCATCGGCACGTGGAGCTGAAAACCCGGGTTCAAATCCCGGCGCCAGAGAGAATTTTTCTCCGTTCCATTACTCTTTCATCGTAAGACAAATAATTGTAATATCTCACAGCATCAGCGAACTACTTACATCATATTTATCCTCTTTTAGACATTTTACTAGAACAACTCGTCCTTCTACATCAAATTCTTCAAAGTCCGCCTGGTGTTTTAACTCGTAATATCGTTTTATATTGTACTCTCTTGTAAAGAAGTACTGTTTGCATACTAAGCATTGTAGGCTATATGATTTGCTACAAGCCTACATAAGAATAGATTCTCCTATTCTACATATATTAAAAAATGTATGCAAAGTAGGGGATTCAGCGCGGATTATGTATATGGATTTACACAGTCTTTTCTTGGACTTTTAAGTTCTTACGTATCCGCCTACCAAAGCTCGGGGCCACGCGAGGCCCTGGGCCCGAACTCGTGGCAAACCTGTGGCAGCTGCACCAGTGGCTGAGGTTGACATGACTGCTGTAACAAACTGTTAAGGTAAACCTAATTTTAATGCATGTTTCTTAAATTACAAAAAGTATTCAAATTGTCTTCATTCACCTGCAAACAAAAATCACTATTCCGCAACATAAATTGCCTCATTCTTCCAAAATTCCATTTACGCCACCGATTTTTTCTGCTACTGTCATTATTCTGTGACGGAGATCCTCCTCATCGTTAATTGGCATGTCGTCAAATAAAATGACCATTACAAAAAGTGAAATAAAATAAGACCTAGTGATATTGGTGCCAGGCAACTTATTCAACATTACCAATTGATATCTTAGGAGATATTCCTTTCAGTAAAATAATGCAAATAAGTGCTGGACAATCATAGTGCTGGTACCACATAGTCACCTTACCTCCAAAGGCACATCCTCAAGCAAGAGAGTGGGTATTTTCTCAAGAAAGTAGAGAAGATTTCAACCGTTAATTAGCGGTGATAGGAAAATAGGAAGGATGGTCGCGAACAATATCCAGAGCAATTTGTTCATTGTTTAATTGCAACGCTGACAAATTTGTCGTATGGTAGACCAGAAATGATAGAATGACGCATCGCTGATACCATGTTGTCGTGCAAAACATGTTTACCTTGGCTTTATAAACAACTGTCTCAGAGTTTGTGTATTGTATTTTCATACATCCTGTATAATTTGATGGTCGTTGACTATAAACTATATATTTTTTTTTAAATTTTTTTTTAGGATTAATCAGTTATTTGATCTAAATGCAATCTAGCATGTTAGATATTTAGGTGACCTCCCTTACATTTTCTACATATGTTTTTAAGTCAGGAAACTTAGAAATGTTCGACAAAATTTAGTTTATATGACTCTTATTTAGGAATATGGATTTTTTGCGTAACTTCCGGCTAAATTTTCCAGGGTAAGAAGGAAGTATCTGACATAGTGTGGATTTCAACGTCCGAAGCATGTTGCAAGATTAAACGCTCTGGGTTTCATTGAACACGTAAGCAAATGTGTGTAATGTTTTAAGCAAGAATGGCATTAAGGAGAATGTTGAAGAGGAAAGCTTCTTGTCAGAAGTTTGCATGGTCAGATTCATTCATTCATAATGTTATTACCAAGAGCTAATTTTCCAATGAATGAAATGTTGGCAAACAAAGAAACAAATGGCAGGAAGATGATACGAACAATAGAAGTATATAAAGATTAGAAGAAATAAAGTACTCTAATACAATAAAATAGGTATTAATTGACTTACTAAATTCTGCTTCACTAATGTTAGCTTCACCAAAATGTTTAACGGAACCGTCATTTTCAGTTGACTATATACACGCATTTGCTGTTAATAAACAAACATCCCCAATTCGATTTGGTTCTTGAATTTTCAGATGAGAAATGATCCATTTCTCTTTTTGATATGAGTCATAAAACGTACACAAGCGTTATCATCAAAACTTATATAAGATCCATTCTTTCTCCTTATTTTTTTTTTCTTGTTCTAAGGAAAACAAATGAAGATCTCAAAGCATGTTTTATAGTAACGTAAAGAATTTACATTTTGAAATGTTGAAAAACAAAGAGACAAATAGTAGGGAAGTGATAAAACCAAATGATAGGGAAGTGATAAAATAAACAAATGCTAGGAAAGTGATAAAATTTTAGTGATGAACAGCCATGATTGGTTCAAACACGTCTTTTCGTACCGTTTTATTTGTCAAAATTAGTATGACGTAGTAAAAGTGTAATAACAATTTGCAACTTTTTGCGACATTTTCATGACATGGTGAATACGCAAGTTAAGAAGTGTAGGAGATGGCATGAATTCGTAGCTTAGAAATTTAGATCGTCATTAATTTGTATTGTAAATTTTGGTATTGTCATTTGCTGAAATTAATAAAGTGTAATAACAGTGAGGAAAATCGTAAAGACAACTTTAGACTACGATCTGTATCAGAATTAGTTTGCATTGAAAAGTCTTTCACGATCTCTTCAAAGATTTTCCTTGATATTGGACGAACAGATGTGCATGATCTATTTCTATAGTACTCTGAAGGAGTTGACAGCGTTCACCACGTCACTTATTCCACTCGTTGTTATCATGCCCACGTGTGCTCTCTGTTTTGGATTGACAGGTCTGACACCTGTTCTGCATGCAGTCCACAACAAAAAAAAGAAAAAAAAATTAGTTGAGGTTATTTTAGGTGATAAAGCAGAGTAAAAAAAAATCTTTTGAACAGCACGTGAAGCGCTGTGTAGTTCAGCTCTCATAATAGTCTTTTCTTAACTCTTAACTTCGGTTTTAGTATTTTATTAAACGACATTTTTGTAAGAGTGAATTCCTTATTGTACTTGTACAGAACGATTATTTAGTCCTGACAGCTCGGCGACGCGAAAGAGGGGAAGTAATAGGAGTAGTAGGGAGAGCTCCGGAGTAGATATAAGGACGAGCGGTCGGTAAAGGAATGCAGTACAGCTTAACTGTACTAGAAACATACCGCTCTAACGCACGCATGACAACCGATCGCTCCGAAGGCAAGCGAGTGACTAACCCAAACACCCCTTGGCGCACATTGTCGGCGACTGTCAGGACTAAATAATCTTTCTGTACAATACTTAACCCAATCAGTTAAAGTTATCGTAGCGTATCTTATGATGTAGATTTCATACATAATTTCATCTCATTTTCGATTGTGCTGTGTCCTTCTTCACAATAAATCCGTTGATATAAAATTCATCTAATACCTATGTTTCATTTCCATAGAGTGTAACGTTAGTAAGATAAGAATAGAAAACGCTCATTCTGAAATGGTAATCTTTGGTGAAAAATGAGACATTTTATTCTTACATAAATCTCCAGTCTTGGATAATTATTCTTATAAACAATTTATTGATTCATAGTTTCTCCACAATAATAATAATAATAATAATAATAATAATAATAATAATAATAATAATAATTATAATAATTTATTTTAGCCGGCAGTAAGGCCTTCTTTTCCACTCAACCAGCAAAAAGTATACATAAATTTGTATGAACTTACAAAGAATTCAATAATTAGGTTTATATTTTTTATTGGGTTATTTTACGACGCTGTATCAACATCTCAGGTTATTTAGCGTCTGAATGAAATGAAAGTGATAATGGCGATGAAATGAGTCCGGGGTCCAGCACCTAAAGTTACCCAGCATTTGCTCGTATTGGGTTAAGGGAAAACCCAGGAAAAAACCTCAACCAGGTAACTTGCCCCGACCGGGATTCGAACCCGGGCCACCTGGTTTCGCGGTCAGACGCGCTGACCGTTACTCCACAGGTGTGGACATTTGGGTTTAGATAAGAGTTACATGTATACAAGAGTTATATATGAATTAAACAGGTCTTTCACTGTAAACGAAGAATTATTCAATCTTCCCTATTTTCCACCTTTCTCTTAATCTCCGCATACAGTCTATATATCATGATACCTTCTTCTGCTCCGAACTTTTCTCCCGTTCATCATTCCTTCACTTCGGATCCGTATCACAAACTCCATTCTTCTCCTTATAGATCTACACATTTCAAATGATTTTAGTAGTTTCTTTTCACTTCATCGTAAAGTACATGTTTCTGCCCCTATACAGTGCCACACTCCACACAAATCACTTCACTAGTTTCTTTCTTAGTTCTTTTTCCAGAGGTCCGCAGAAGATTCTCATTATTATATTAAAAGCTTCCTTTGCCGTTACTATCCTTGTTTTCACTTTCTGTTACTACTTATGGCAAAACCCAAATATTTGAAGCTGTCCCCTTGTTCTACTGCGTCATTTCGAATTCGCAAGTTTACCTTCTTTAGTTTTCTTCCGATAACCATGTTCTTCTCCTTGTTTGTATTCAGAACCATCTGTTGATTTTGTCTGCTAAACATTAAGGAATTAGTAGGTTAATTAAAAAAAAAGAATGAAATCGATATTCAGGGAAATAACGTTGTGTAATTGCTTATTGACACTATGAAGCTAGCACTTATTTGTTTTGGATGTGTGGCGTATTGATATAATATTAACACTGTTATGACCCTGCAAACTGGTAATAAACATTTGCTTTGCGAGGCATGTACCCAATAATCATGTACTCATGAGTTATTTCGAATTGTGCCTCGAGGTGGGTTCGGTTTGACTCATGCGGGCTCCAGGTAGCTCTGTATTCCTGACATGGCCCCCGGCTCTCAAACGGCAGTTTCGGAACGCAGTACAAACATACATGGTTTTCTGCATTGCGATTTACACCTCTGGTCATGTTGCAGCGTGAAAACGCACTTCATTACCTTGCAAATGTAATTCGAATGTTACACTATAGTGAATAATTGTTTTATAATATGTTTATATTACTTCCTCCTCGTTTATGGTAAAGGAAGTTTTATATTTTGTGAAGCTTTGTCTGTTTATCTGGAAACTTGAATCGTGCAGCATGTTCATTCGTGTCATTTTCATTCGTGTAGGTCAGTGGTTACCAAAGTATTTAGAAATATGAACATAAATAACGTTGAACATACAGTAAGTATAAAAAGAGTTTCAGTAGTCATAGTCCACTGTTATGGCTGAGGGGTTAGCGAGTCTAAGTCCGAACCGTTCGATTCCCGATCAGGATGAGTTGCCTACGTGAGGTTTTTTTGAGATTTTTTTTTCCCTCACTCCTATGGATGAATATCAGGTAACTTTATCAGGCGATTGGAACCCACTCATCTTCGCCACTTCCTTTCCTCCCCCATCATCCTTTCCTCATCATCCCGTTTCTGGTTTTTCAGATCACTCTACAGGCGGCCTCCCGAGACTACTGGCTCTCTCGACCGGCCTCCGTGGAATGTAGCTAAGCGACGTTGGATGGCTTCTGCAACGAGCACCCGAGGTGGAGGAGTTTCTCCTCGGACCGACAGGGGGGCCTTGGGGGAAGTTGCCGAAGCAGGAATGGTATATGGATTTCTATTGGCTGTAAGAACCGGTCGTTAAGGGAGTCATGTGGTTAGGTTGGTGCGCGTAGGGAATCTACGGCACGCAACTCATTCCATATCGAGGGTTAGCGCAATAGATCTCAACAGGTCGCAGTGCTGGGCCATCCTTGTCCCTCTCACTTAAATTCCATACCAATTCCATTTCATTCCATTCAGTAGTCGTAAAGTAAAAAATATGCGACAAATGTGCCTTTCTTCATAAAGTAGGTTCTCAAAACTGATAGTTCTTCAGAAAATAGATTCTCAAATCTGGTCTCTGCATTTGATACACACAGTGATATAATTTTAAAGTTCAAGTGGATTTCTCGCTTTGTTTTGATGACAATCACAGACGAGAAACTTATTTTGTATACATACGAAGTTGCAGGATGTTATCGAAAATTGAAGAGCTTCTTTGGAAGATAAAGATATTCCTTAATTCTTTTTATTAAGAAATGTCTCTACGCTCTATTAGTAGGTACAAATTTCAGTGAGTTTTTCATTCATACATGTTTTATTTTTTTAAGTTTAGTCAGTTGAACTCAACCGTCTAGAAAACACATTCAGTGTCAATCTGTGACTGCTGTAATTTTTTCAGTTTTTTTTTTCCGGTAAATGCTCGAGAAGTTGTTAAAAACTCTGCAAATTTTATGGTATGTTTGCAAAAGCAAACTATTTGTTCCATAGCTAACACATAACTAAATTTTCCGTGGGTCTTTTAATGCACTAGAATGAATCAAATTTTTTTCAAGTGATGTCGACCAGAAATTATATTTCTATTTTAATTTTTTTAATTTGTTTTTACGACGCTTTATCAACTACTATGATTATCTGACATCTGAGTGAAATGAAGGTGATAATGCCAGCGAAATGAATTCAGAGTCTAGCGCCAAAAGTTACCCCCGCATTTGTTCTTAGGGGACTGAGGGAAAATTCCGGAAAGAACCTCAATCAGGTAACTTGTCCCAATCAAGATATAACCCGGGCCCGTTCGTATGACGTTCAGGCACGCTAACCATTACTCCACAACGGTGGACATCATGTTTCTTTATAAAAATAAATTAGGTAACATCGCAAGTATCATTTTCGATTTGTTTTAACTATTACAGCAGGACCAAAGTACAAGAAATGAGGTTTACGTAATATTTCGTATCATTGTTGCATAATGTACTACTATTTTGGTCGTTCATTGAGTGATATCTACTGCTTTTGAGTAAAATTATCGTTGTTTTCGATTTTACAGGGATTTGCATTTTTTGAAAGGGGTAAAGTACACGGCAATGGAGGGAGGGATGATCGCAAATAAAACTATTGCCCAGAAATGGGTCGCGCCTTCAAAACGTTTGGGATCCACTGGTGTAGGTTATACGAGTATTCAGAGGTCGGGCTTTTGTCGTTTGCTGGGATGAATTTCGGACGTCCAGATGTAGAAGAAACGTATTATTACTCTTATAGGAAAATATTCACGTTTCTAATTTTTGTTGCGTTTTTCTTGTCCTTTACTAAACAAGTTTTGAGAAAACTGCAAAAGAAAACATTCTACAGCTTATAAAATTGTAATTGAATGTAATGTATAAGTTACAAACTATTGAAATTATTGGGTTATTAGTGGATCCTAGAAGCACGATTACAAAAAAATTATTAATTTCTGCTAAGAGTTGAATCTTGAATCCTCTTTGGCCAAGACTGTTTCTTTGATAGCTTCTGAGAAATCACATATAAAGTAAATTAACAACACAATAATAATAATTATATTTCTCACGAAAACATTTTCATAAAATTGTACGCATTTAGTAATATTTGTATATTTGTTATACTTTGTCCTTCAGAGCAACCCCTATTTTAGGGGAAGTTTGTTTACATACATACATTCCTTTATATTTAGAGTTCACTTTTCATATGTGTTACAATATTTCCAGATACTTTAAAGAAACGTTTAATTATATCTGAGAGCTCCAGGGTGCCCTAACGTTCGTGGACATGTTTCTGAAAGAAGCGAAATGTTTACAGTAAATAATAATTATAACGGTTTGAATTTATTTTGTAAGTTAATGAAAACAAAAACTATTTAAATACTTTTACATAATCTATTAATTATTGTCTTTCATGTTATAAAATGAAAGTAAGAATTCATGAACATTTTAGAGTGAAAACAATGATATGTTATTAAAGTCGCACATTACAGTTCCTCTGGTGCATCATCTCTGTTACGACCAGGAAAATTTCTCTTGATAAAATCTTTTGATTCCATTCTCTTCATGGAAATATTGTCATGACATCATCACTTAAAATAAGGCGGACATATATTCTTTCTCCTACAGATGTGCAAATACATGTATTAATATCAGACACACAAGAAACTCGTTTTGACTAAAAATTGACTTGTGTGGTTTCTCAAATAACCGATTCATACACTCATACAATCTCAATTCTCTACATTGTTGGCTCTAATTTGCTCATATTAAATACTTCCTCCGTTCCAAAATATGGTATACTAACAAACAAAACAAGTTTGATTATTGCGCATGCGTGCACGAAATGTTTCGCGATGTGATTCTATTCGGTAGTGAAAGGACTATCAGACAGTGCAGTTGTGAATGATTCTAATCTTCTGCAGAGCATCAAACTATAATATTTAAGTAGTTCTTTATGAACAAAAATCAAATGGGCATCTACTATGGTGTTCCTGTTGCAGAAAATGTAACAACAACCCAGTCAATATTGAATAAAACGTCTACGGCACCACAGTTGTATAAAAACGGGTTGTAATTTATTGCAGTTTTTATGTTAATTCGTCTCTCTCAAAATAATGTTTGTTTTTCCTTTTATTAATTTGACATCACATAGAATGAAATGTATGTTATTTTTGTGTTTTTCTTATGTTAATTTATCAAACAAATAAATGTCTAGAAGATGTATTAAAGTTACATTATATTACTGAGAACTTTAACAAAATTAGGGGCAACTGATTTTACTAAGTTCCAGATACAACACACTGCGCATGTACAGTAAACAAGAACACCTAAATGTATGCTACTTGTGGACAGTCTAGCGAAGCTTGTTGTCTATA
Organism: Periplaneta americana; assembly: GCF_040183065.1. Lineage (NCBI taxonomy): Eukaryota > Metazoa > Arthropoda > Insecta > Blattodea > Blattidae > Periplaneta > Periplaneta americana. The sequence goes on along the minus strand of NC_091133.1, from coordinate 68,911,224 downwards.
TAGAGGAGAACTGCTACCATTACTCGGGGGGGGGGGCTATTCATGTGAGAGTCAATTAGTAACTGTATGTCAGGATTTAGAAGACGGAATAGATTCCAGTAGCCAAGTAGATGCAGTGATTATTGACTTTTCACGCGCATTCGATGTAGTCCCACACGATATATTGTTGGTTAAACTACAATCAACGGGGATTGACTCAAGAGTACTCCAGTGGATCAAGGAATTTTTAACTTGTCGCACTCAGAGAGTACGGATGGGGAAGGAATTATCGAACCCAATTGAAATTACTTCCGGAGTCCCAAGGGGAGTGTCTTGGGGCCTCTTCTATTCCTGGCTTTTTAAGTGATCTGCCAGTTAATATCTTGCCTAGGGTTCGCTTATTCGCGGATGATTTTATGGTATACAGGGAAATAAAAAGTTATGAAGCTACTACTCTTCTTCAGAATGTTCTCAATAGAATAAACGATTGGGCTATAGCCAACAAAATGAAAATAAATTCTCTAAAGAGCAAAGCCATCAGCTTTACAAGGAAAAGAAATAAAATAATCGCATCGTATACGTTAGAGGGTGAAACCATTCCGGAAGTTAACAAATGTAAATACCTCGGAATAACATTTAGCAGCGATCTTGGCTGGGAGGAACACGTTACAGACACAGCGGGAAAAGCATGGAGAGCGTTACACTTTGTGATGAGGGTACTAAGAAAAGGCTCTCATAAATCCAAAGAGATTGCATATAAATCATTAGTACGTCCAGTAATGGAATATGGTGCTGCATGTTGGGATCCTTACAGACTAGAACATATTAAGACACTGGAAAAGATTAAAAAACGGGCTCTCAAGTATTGTCGGAAAAATTCACCATTAAAATGAGACACACTCACGGACAGGAGAACACGAATTCGATTATGCGCACTGTTCAAAACATACAGAGGTGAGCCTGCCTGGAGAGAAATAAAAAATAGGTTGCAGCCACCAAATTACTCTTCAAGGAACGACCACTCTTATAAATTGAGGGAAAGAAGACAGAGGACGGACATTGGAAAGTTTTCTTTTCTCAATCGTACTATCAGGGACTGGAATGCTTTACCTGCAGACTTACTAAAGGCTTTACCAACAACCAAAAATGTATTTAAAAATAGGCTTAAGGACTTTACTAATAGACGATAATTATACACAGTATTTAAAGGGTGTAATTGATATTTTGTTATTGAAGTGTTCTATCAGTGAAGAATTATGTTGTGTCAGTGAAGTGTGTTGTGTCAGTGAAGTGTGTTGAGTAAGTGAAACGTGTTCCTGTCAGTGAAGCCTTATAGTTTATAGTGGCAGTGCAAAGTATTTGAACAATGAAATGTTTTTGAAGTGTTAGTGAAATCAGGATAGAATCAGTGAAATGTGTCGTAGTTCCAGTGCAGTGGGTGAGTTGGCAGCGAAATGAGTGTAGTGTTGAAAGGTACTTGTGCAGATATGAACATATCATACTCGTGGGTTTTAGTTCGAACATAGGTTTAAGGTACAAATTAGATTTACTTTAAATGTTATTTTAACCGATCTTGCTTCATTTAATTTAGGATGTTCCCTGTTATTATTATTATTATTATTATTATTATTATTATTATTATTATTATTATTATTATTATTAATTATTGTTAGTATTAATTATTAGTATTATTATTAATTGTATTTGTTATTAATTGTGTTTATTATTGTCTTTATTGAGTGTAATTAGTTACCACTGCCACCGGGTATATACCCATTGCAGTGTGAATAAATACATACATACATTTTTTAGTTCCTTATGTGTACATATTTCTGGAAGAGAAGACCTGATGGCCTTAACTCTATCAGAAAATAATATAAGAAAGTGAGGATGAAAGAGGTTAAAAACATTTCAGAGAAAATCATTTTACGCTATTTTTGAAATAGCGGCTCTTTTTTTTTACATTGCATTGGATTATACTTCATCACATTATTATCGGATGAATTTACTTCAGGATGCTGAATATGAGCAAAATTCTAGAGAGATCCTGTATATACACATTCCAAAAGCAAAAGCATTCTTCTCAATACGAATGGTGAAGAAGAGCATGTAGCCTATTTAATTCAGAATCGTGAAAAGATTTTTTTTTTAGCAATATCACATTACTTCCTCTTCATTGTTTGTTAATGAAATAGTAAGAGGTTTGAACGTTACAAGACGAGGTTGCTGTATACTGCATATTTGAACACAACTCTCCTATACTTCTTGATGTTGCTGGATGGGCAGACAGCGGATGTATCGCCGTAGCGGCACACACACAAGTTGGTTTAGGAAATTGGAAAACGTTTCCACTCTGCGCTCTGAATGATTGATGCTGTTATTCAATTGTTCCCCGTGCTACCCCAGCAATTACCTCGCAACAATTGCAGCCAAAGTTAGGTCAATAACGTACAGTATACCCAGTTGTAATTGACCCCGGGCGCCTGCCCAGTTGCACAAAGGATCCACTCTCTCCGCCCCCCAATCCCGACTGCATCTACTGTCCATTCATATACACGTGGGAATCACAATACAAATTACACTTCATCGTTAACTTGATGCGGACTGTCCTTTGTTGCGGAGAACATATACGTGAAATAATGCGATTTATTGAGCCACAATCTGATTTTATCTCCCTTCTTTTTTTAAATTTCATTGTTTCTGTTTTCTAGGAAATTAATCCATAATGCCTGACCGTACGAGTTAAATGTTGTATAACCATGGCATGAAGCATATATCTTCATTACAGTGTGAATAGTACTTCAGTCACGGAATTATGTTGCCTACAGTTTTGGGGTTCACATATTCAGCTCCATATTGTTTCCATGTTCATTCGTCCCAATAGTCCTTTATTGTTATACTTCCGGCTCAATGTTAGCAGTGCTACCAACATTGTTCCGAGATTTATTTTTTTTCCAAATGGGACATACTTTTAGCTGGATAGTTAGGTACTTTAATGATATTTTACAACTACAGGTGTAATTCAGAATTATGAATTATAGTTACAATGAAGCAGTCTTGCTATAAAAATGGAAAATACGTTCTATAAATTTGCTTTATTCACTACAAACTTTTCAAAAACTCAGTCCAATTTGATACACGAACTTTTATAGAACAAATAAACTTTTCACATAGATTGGTACTTCATTTAATATGCTTCTGGTAGTAGTAAAATATTAAATGACGCTTTCAGCTGGGGATGTTATTCAGAAGATAAGAAATGAACAAGAGCTAAGAGTACTAACCAATAGGACTTGGAAAGACTGGAAAATTCCGCTACCAAATCGCTTCTGTGCGTCTTACACTAAGCGAGTGTTTCGTATGATTCCATCCGAAGGGCTACACATTTATTGAAATTAAAGCCTTGTACAATTAGGCCTACTATGATGTTCAGTAGAACTACGGACTGGTGATCCTGAAGAGAGGATAAAATTCTCTGAGTGATTCATTACAATTCGTAAAATGTTGCAGGGCAGAGCTAAGAAATTGGAACTCGTAATAATGTGCGTCCACCGTATGCGAATTCTGTCTTTGGGGAACTACAAAAGATGGAGTGTATAAAAACAAATATTTACACCCTAGATTAGAGGTCCTCAGCGCACAGCACCCTGTGGCTAACGTCTCTTACCCGCGGAAATCACAGTGCACCATGGTGCACTCGTAGCTGCTAGCGGGTATGCTCTATACCTCTTCCTGCTGCACGACGGTGCACACGGGACGGCACCGGTTACTCTTTGCACATTTCAGCGAGTGCTGACGACCACTGCCCTAGCTGTATCGAGAAAATATCAAGTCGCTATATAGCATCCATTTTTAATATAATTACCAAGTACAAAAATATCTCTAAGAAGAGGGAGTATTTAGAGAAAATAGTTACCGGTACACAATTCAAGAGGATTAGTTAAATGTTACAGACAGTTCAAAGAGTTCTGCCTAAGGGCAGGTCTTTCCTTGCAAACTCATCATTCTCCAGTCATTCCTATTTTCTGCCTTGCTCTTAGTCTCCGATGATCCATATAACTTAATATCGTCTATCACCTGATATCTTCTTCTGTCCCGAACACTTCTCCCGTTCACTATTCCTTCCAATGCATCCTTCAATAGGCAGTCTCTTCTCAGCCAGGGACCCAGCCAATTCATTTTTCCCTTCCCGATCAGTTTCAGCATTATTCTTTGTTCACCCTTCTTTCCAACATAGCTTTGTGTCTTATTCTGTCTGTCCATTTCACACGTTCCATTCTTCTCCATATCCATGTTTCAAATGTTTCTATTCGCTTCTCTTCACTTCGTCGTAATGTCCATGTTTCTGCCCCACACAATGCCATACTCAATACAAAGCACTTCACTTGCCTTTCCATTAATTCTTTTTTCAGAGGTCCGCAGAAGATACTCTTTTTTATACTAAAAGCTTCCTTGGCCATTGATATCCTCCTTTGGACTTCTGACAGCAGCTCATGTTACTGCTTATAGTACATCCCAAGTATTTGAAACTGTCCACTTGCTCTACTGCCTCATTTAGAATTCGCAAGTTTGTCTTCTTTACTTTTCTTTCTATGACCATGGTCTTCATCTTGTTTGCTTTTATCTTCATCCCATACTGTTCACAGCTGTCATTTAGCTCCAGTAGCATATCCCTCAGTATCATCTCCTCTTCTGCTAACAGCGCCATATCATCAGTAAATCTTATGCACTTGATTCTTCTTCGTCCTAGTATCACTCCTCCCATGCTTTGAAAACAGTTCTTCACTAAATCCTTCAAGTAGATGTTGAACAGTGTACGTGATAAAGGATATCCTTGACGTATCCTCTCTTTATTTCGCTTCCTTCAGACATTTCTTCTCCTATCCTGACTTTGACTCGTTTCATATAAATATTACTGAACAGCCTCCCCTCTTTCCAATCCATAGGCCTACCAATTTCCTTTAGGATCGCCATCAATTTATTCCAATCCACTCTGTCAAACACCTTTTCTAGGTCCACAGATATTGTATAAACTTCTTTAGTCTAGCAGTCCAATTGCATCTCTCGTATCTTTTCCCTTCCTGAAGCCAAACTGCTCTTCTTCTAACTCTTCTTCCATCTTAGAATATAGTTGGCCTCGGTAGCGTAAGCGGTATAGCGCTGGCCTTCTATGCTCGAGGTTGCGAGTTCGATTCCGGCCCAGGTCGATGGCATTTAAGTGTGTTTAAATGCAACAGGCTAATGTCAGTAGACTTATTGGCATGTAAAAGAACTCCTGCGAGACAAAATTCCGGCACACGGCGACGCTGATATAACCTCTGCAGTTGCGAGCGTCGTTAAATATATCATTTATTTATTTATTTATTTATTTATTTATTTCTTAGAATATAAACGTCGATGCAGTATTTGCAGGAGAATCTTCACCGAGTGTAAAACAAAACTGGAGAAACTTTTAATAGCAAAGATACAGAGATTGTTAGGTATGAAGAGTAGACTTCACTATGAAATTATTTAAATATTATGCACTTTTATAAGTTCAAAATTCGATGATTATATGAAAAACATAAAAGTGCCTTCGGCGCCTCTCTGCCACGAAGAATGACACCTTGGTGCAGCCAGGGCCCGCAAGACCTGAAAAACACCCCTGTTACAGAATTTCAAAATTTGTAATTTATTAGGGTAGGCCTATTGAAACAAATGTTTAAAATAGAAAGAAAATGTGCTGTAATTTATTTCTATTATTACTTCTGAAAACAAGTGTATTCTAATGTTGATAGTTTTAATTTAGAGTAAGACAAATATTTATAAAAATAGTTTCTTACCGGTACTTCATCATATTATATATGTGACTTTTAATTTAACAATAATGTTACTATTATTCACAATAATTCTATTTCTGAATTTAAACACTCCCGTCAACAATGTGTATTTCACTCTACACAGCAACACAGTATTCGTTATTGCACTCCACAGACGACAATGACGATTCACTTGGATTATTGAGAACAACAATGTACTCCTAATCTCAACTAATGTTCACAAAGCACTATTTACAAAACAAAACTGTCAATTCTCAGTTCACAGTTCGTTTGCCTTGGCTAGTTCTTGTAGCTCATTCACTCAAGTCCACAGTATATCGAACCCAAGACTTCCAGAGACAGTACACTGAACTTCGAACTCAAGACTTTCAGATACGCCGCACTCGCCTGGTCGCTGCCACAGTTGCGTTCCTCCTCACGTCGAACTCCGGTCTCGAAGGCTGGCTTCCTTGCTCGCTCACGGCTGCTTCACAAGCCGACTGGCTGTTCTAAACTTAACTGGCTGTGCCGCCCACTCGCCCTTCTATTTATTACTAAATCACACATTCCCGACGTTTCTACAGCAATCGGTCTTCGGGAATAATCTGTTTCTCGCTTGTTTCTTTCCCCCTTCACCTCGCGCCGCGCCCCAGTGCCCACCGACGCTGGCCTTCCTCTCTCCCCGCGCGCCTCCTTTCTCCTGCCGGACGCGCACGAAGCTACCCGACGCGGCCAGGCACGACGAGAATGTTCGGCTTGCCGCCACAATACTTTAAAAAGGTGAAACGAGAAATTTGTAAATTTAATTATATTGATACTGGAGATATATTGGGACAAGATTTTATTCGTCTATCAATATTTTTTGGAGGAAATCTAACACAAATTCTATGCACCTTGCAGAATTTGACAATTTCAGACTGGCCTATTTAGATAGCATATTATTTTATATATTAAGATATGAATTTCATACACCATTTATACTATAAAATCCAGTGGTACTCGAATACAGAGGTAGTCTTGTTGCATATTACAATCCGATAAAATATTATCCAAACCCAGTGATTACCTTACTGATTCTCACTAAAAGGACGGGGAATCGATTTCAGGCAGGTCATATCAGATTGTACTGCATTAAGCTATATGGTCTTCACAAATGCACTGATGTTCGATATCCGGTGTATACAATGGCATTTGTTGTGAAAATATGTGTGGTGTGGGTTTTGTTACGCTACAATAAAATCATGATGCCCCCTATTCTTGATGTACCTTTACTTCACTGTTCACTGTTATCATAATTCGTATTTTTTTATCTTTCCAGGTAAGAGACTTCTACTTTCAAGGCTTTCACTATTTGGTAATGAGAAGAATTTCAAGACTGTCTCACCGGTTCATGTAAGTTACACAATATATCATCTCTCCTGTAGAAATATAGTGTTAAAACATAATTCTAGTAGCCTACATTTAAATAATTTTACAGCAATTTCATATACGGAAAAATATTGTTTGAAATTCATTGGATAGCACAATCAGAATGAAGGGGTGACAGCCTTTTTTCAGACTCCGAAATTTATAAAATATAGTACCTATCTATCTTACATATATATATATATATATATATATATATATATATATATATATATATATATATATAATTTGAACTGGTAATGGAAATACGGGGAAACGGCTGAACGGATTTTAATAAATGACCCCTTATTTTGTAACCTTGGCATCCAAGGATTTTCACAAAAATAGTAACTTTCAGTAAAGCGTTAGTTTTCCTACATAACTTTCCTATTTTCCAAAATCCATCTTTAGTCAGTTGTGAGAACTACATTGCATTTCGGTATAAAACAAAACACACCACTACAATAAACACGGCCGTGCAATAAACAATAGTCTATTACACGAAGGCCATGACCTGCAGGATTGCTGACATACTTAGAACTCAAATTCAATTGGTTATTTTATAAACTTCAAGACTTACTAAAAATAATTTACAGGTCTGGTTCTGCGGTGTGTAATTTTCTGAGTACACCTGTGTATTGATATTAAGATCTTCAAAATTTGAGGTGGTTGATAACATTATTACCGTTAGAAATGAAATATTATTATAGTTAATGCCATGATGTGACTATTTTTCATTAATTATACATATTAATGCTATATTGATGATATGAAAGTGAAACGTTTTGGGGTTATATAAGTAGATGTAGAGAATATCTTAAATTAGATCTTCATTTCTATAATTTACTGAGTGGCGGCTATATATATATATATATATATATATATATATATATATATATATATATATATATGTGTGTGTGTGTGTGTGTGTGTGTGTGTGTGTGTGTGTGTGTGTGTGTGTGTGTGTGTAACTACGAAACTAACGTAAGATAATATTGTTATTAAAAATGAAATATTTTATAGTTATTAATCAAGTGGGGTTGGGTCTTTTTCATATACTTAATGGCGGTGTGGTGTAGATATTTATATGCGTTACTCTCTTCAGTGTTAGCGCGAGAGAGCGCAAAAATTACAGTTCCTAAGGAAAGACCAAAAGGTATTACTTACTGATAAAATAAGAGGCCTACAAAATTATGTAGTCTCCCGACCATTTCAGGAAGATCTCTTAGCAAGATAAAATGATTTTACCCTCTACATTTCAAGTTCTACATGCAGCAACTGTACCAAGATGCTATATCTATATTGTTCGAAAGGATAGCAAACCTGATATTTTTTTAACTTTCACCTACAATCCACAATGATCTAAAATAGCTATTGCTTTACTCCCATAAAAAACCCACTGATCGTCCTGACATTGTTACTTGCGTTTTCGCGTTGAAACTCAAAAACTGAAGGTGGATAGGTTCAAGAAAAAGTATGTGCCATAAAAAACATTCAGAGGGAGTATGTTTCTTTATTACGGAAGCAAATAACTTTCAAAATATCTGGTATTCTTCATTGAAAATAAATCTGAAAAATTTTTATTTGAACGCCTAATGAACTTAGTTTGCAGTATTTGCTGCACAAGCCACTAGTTAAATATAAATGCATGAGAAGTTATTTAGGTGATTTTACTCGTATACAGAAGGTGGTGACATTTTCTTGAGAGAGGAATAAAATTGATCTTCTTTAATTTGTCAAGAAACGTTTGAAAGCCGTAATTTTCTAACTGTATTTCTGTTCTTACGAAATTACGGGAGGTACCCTATACGCAAAACGACACAATGCCGACGTTGAAATTCAAGGTCTAGTCTCCAACTTGTTGGTTAAACAATTTACCATGTGTCAAAAAAAGTTTTGTTACAGAGATCAGCTTCACTGAGGTACTCCTAGAAAATATTATTGTTGGAACAAGAGATTAATTTCAATTCTTTTTATTTATTAACTGAATTTTAAATTAGTGGGATTTAGAAATATTTTTCATTTTGATAATGATTTAACTAGCTATACCTGTCTGTCGACAGGGCCTTAGTTTTCGAAAAAGGACTTACCGTAATTGTTAAATTATTTCTGAAACGTAATGTACTTCCGCGACGCTCTCCCTTCCACAGTGGGAAATTTAAACCCTTTTAGCCTTTTAAGTTTGTCTTACAATTAGGAGCTAAAGTTAGCTGTGCTCTCTGAAACAGCATCTCTCTTTAACGATTACTGTATGTTTCACATTTTCCTCACAACGTTTGAGTTTCACTACTGTCAGAAAATATACACCACTCTTCACTTTGTATAAATTTAAAACACGTGGTAGCGATCTGAACTTCTTCCATTAGGCTGCGCTTGGTATGGGTTCGAATCCTGCTTGAACTCATTGTATGTTTTGTTTTTTCCGAAGTTTTCCCAACTGCAGGGTTTTGATGCTAGTCTTATAGGGCCGTATTCATAGACATTTTTAGCGCGGGCTTCCGGTGGATGAGGAGCGTTTTTTCGTATTCATAAACCAGTATTAACGATAGGATATGATTTGAATTCTGTACTAGTAACCAGTGGATAGCCGGGGCTAGCTTAGTATGCTCGTAGCGCGTGCTGCGAAATGTCTATGAATACGGCCCTAAACTATCAGAGTCGTTTTAATATGACTATTTCGTTTATATGACATCATTCCATTTTCGACCAATGAAGTGTAATGAAATTTTGAATTCCAACCAATCACAGTCAGACTTTGCGATAATTTCTGCAGCTTGATTTATCGCTATCAATTTATCGCATGGTCGTTCTTTTGTTTATTCGTTGTCGCCAACTGTTTCCCCGTAAATTGATGATCATGGATACACTAAGATGCAACTACACGGTTAAACTTTTCTTTTAACTTTAAAGCAATGAATGCAAGATTGATATTTAATATTAATTAATATATTTACGCAGTGAAGACCACGTTCAAAACGGCGCACCATGTAGACACAAAGTATTTATGCATCTTAATTGAACGTACCTTTTAAACTTGATTCTATTCTTCCCAGATTACACGCATAAGCGATTGTAATATTGAACTGTGTAGATGCAGCTTTAGTTCCGTTACACACTATAGCGAGAATGCGTTTGTCGAGCTATAAAAAATGCTTTCGTGTAGCATTCATTGTAAATAACGGTCGAAGCAAGGCACAGCTGACACTGGTCCTGCTTCCATAGGTAGGCCTAACGTAACCTATAAAATTGTAGCCTATAACATTTGTATTGAAATTAAACAATTAATAGACGTTCAAATTTATGTAACATCACCGCATGTCAAACCCAAAGACCTTGCATAGTAATAATGTCTTTGATCAAACTGCCTTTCGTATGGCGTAATAAAATTCGTGTTTTAATTAGGCCTATCTATACAGAGATGACTTCACTGTGTAGCAACATGTCTCGCTGTGAATACATAAGCATTAGTATATAGCTGTCCCCACTGTTACTGTTAAATTAAATTATGATTTCAGCAGATAATGAAAATGTATTTGTTATAATAATAAGAGAAAAGTGCAGTACATGTAATTAACATTGTTAAACCTGTATTTCGCTTTTCGCAATTGGCATTACTTAATAATAACATCGAATTTCTTTATTGCAATAATCGATATTCATCTGCGAGTATTTCAACTTCACAATATCTGAATAGGTTAAGTATTCGTTAATATACAATTATTAACATTTTGTGATCGAATTTTAAGGATATATTATTTAAATTTTAATTTTATTCACGAAATAGTCCTAAAAAATGTCACTCGAGGTGTGAGATTTCCCAGATAAATCCATTCGCTTCGCTCGTAAATTTATCGGCAGATCTCAGACCTCTCGTGACATTACTACAGATAATTTTGACTGAAATAGTGTTTATTCTTTAAACCAATCCTATGCCAACGGTGCTCGTTGAAGGCGAGCACTCAGCTGAAGAAGGAGAGTCGAAGAAATAACTCGGGAGCACAGAGTAGGGGTGGTATCGTTGCGGTGGAGGAGAAGGAATGTGGTGGTGCATACATCACCGACTAGCTACATATTACAGACTTCAGATGCATAAAACAATTGTTCTTCTTCTGACACATACCGTCAAGTGAGATGTACTGCCTGATAATAGATGTACACTTAGCGGCAAAAAGAATGGGCCGGCCGACAATTTCTAAGTTCCAGAGACATAACATTGCGCATGCTCGTCTCGTCAAAGCCGTAGTTCACTAGATAACACATATTAAACCATTTAAATTTGATGTAGTTTGTTTAAGAGTCTAAGATATGTAATAAAATCGAATGGCGGGTTAATTCTAGATACACCAGGGCCCTTGAAGAGTGAAATAATAATAAAATTGACAAATACAAAATCAACCGGAGCGATTATGAACAGGAAAACCACGCATTATGCCGAACTGATATTAACAAGTCACAGTAGCGTAAGTCGCTACGGGATTGGTCTATTGAACAAGTTGATAGTAGTAGCTCAAGGTTCGAATCTCCTCCAATCTTCTTTTTTTTAATTACAAATTTGCCATCATATGTGTCTCGCAAAGCTATAATAATGTGGCGATATCTCTTAGAATATGCCCAAACTCAAATAATAAACCTCCCTTTCTCTTTCAAGCAATACTGCTATCTGTTAATACAACGGAAAACGATATCCAGAAGGAACACTTTTCTTCCAGCAGGATAATCCTCCCATACACACCGCCAACCGGATTCAAAGATGGTTTACGAGGAGGCGTGATGTCGACCCAGTCGACTGGCCTCCAAAATCACTAGATATGAATCCGATTCAAAACTTGTGGGCTGCAGTCAAAAGGATCCTACGCTCTAATTGGGCAGAACAACCACCCGTTCGGACACATGAGGAATTGTGGGACAGAGTTCTAGATGCGTGGGAGGAGATGGCCAAGAATTTAGACCTGTTCTATAATCTTGTGGACTCCATTCCGGGCAGAATGAGGGCAGTTGTTGACGCAGGTGGTTTGTGGACGAGATACTAGTCCCCATCACAGGCCTTGGTTTGTTAATATATTAAAAAATTGTTTGTTTTTTAATTTAATTATTTATTTGTGTTTGATATGCGTCCGGTATTTTAGGATGTGAAACAAGTATTTTTGTTTATACAGGCCAGGTCTCACCTATTAATAGCCCACAGGTGATAGGCAATAATATTTTTACAAGGCAGGCGTAACAAAGTTTGTTAACAAATGCCATTTCACATTTAAAATAATAAATTAAGTAAAAGTTAAAATAAAAAAAAAATATATATATAATTTTACCGTACCGGCAGGCGAACTCACAAACTCTGGTACGGATGTCAGACTTCTTACCATTGGGCCACACACTGCTCGTAAGATTTATTACATTATAGACGGACGACTTTAATGAAGAGACACCACAGCAATGCCTTGCAGTGGGTTACGTTTACACGAGTGAACCGCGCGATAGAACTTAGCATTTGTATCGACCAAGAGTCGGCCCATTCTTTTTGCCGCTAAGTGTACATATCAGGCAAAACCTCAATCAGAGATGATTCCCAATTGTAGCACATATTTTGAACACGCTCAACACTGCGAGTAACTTCCGCATGGTCCTCTTTATACACTATCGTTCAAAGATATGTGATCTAAGATTCAAATTTAAGGTAAAATTATTGTATATTATGTAAATATATTTATCTTAAAAGCGAGAATGTAATTATGATATTTAGCTTCATAAGTAAGTACAGTATTTATCACTAAGCTGACCGCGAAAGAGCTCTCACCTTTTTTTTATGAATTGGAGTGAAACGATTAACTAATGCTGAATTAATAAGTTGGATGATTCTGTTAATTGCATAAATACTGAAGTGCTAATGTGTATAAACTGGTGACAAACTTATGAAGTGTACATGAACACTCAATTAAAAAAAAATTAATGAGTGAATGCTGAATTAACAAAGTAAATAATCGCCAAATTATTTAATTAAGTGAAAAGAGACAAGTGCTGAAATTTTATAGTGATTGAGTGAGTGAGTGAGTGAGTGAGTGAGTGCATAAGGATGGTAAAAATGAAGTTTGGAGGTACATTCTGTTTATATTTGTATTGACAACAGGGATAATACTTTCCTTCTACTTGTTCTTGTTCTTTCTGTTATTTTTGTGAATATTTCTAAATTTATTTCCTTTAGATTTATAAATATTATATCAACATTCTTTATATGTGATATTTAACCAATCGTGGACAATTCAATTGTAGCGAGACACTCGGCCGCAAGGTTTATTACTAAAATCAATAGAGGGGCAGAAATAAGTTCACGAGAAAGTGGTAAAATATCCACTTAAGTGGCAAATAACGCAAACTAAGTTGCTGAATTTGTAATCAGAAACTCTAGCACTTGATTCACAGTAGAAAGTAGTAATCTAGATTTTATAATATTAATATATTATTAAAGATTAATTATATAATTAATGTGTGATAATCGACTACACAAATCGTTTTTAAAACAAATTTAAATAAGCATATAATTCAATTTTGAAGTACTAGTGTATTCTGCACACAGTATATTTCACATTACACTGAAGTCTTAAAATCCATTCCGTTATAACACCAAGCGTCAGATGAACCAATTAATTAGTCAAAATTAAATGACAATAATTATTCTCTGGTTCACTCGGTTAGAACGGTCCGATTTTCAGGTTACACGTTTCCTCATATCCATATACATATATGCCTGCAGTACTTGAAATGCACCAATTAAATTTGGGATGAAATCAATTAACTTCAAATCTCATTCTACAATTTGTGCCAAAACAGCAGTAGTACAAAATAAAGCATGAAATGTACAAAATCAGAATTGCAACACAATCTACTCGTTCTATTACATTTCGGTTTGCACAAGATTAATAATAACACCAGCAATATAGCTGTAGAAATACAGGGACATCATTTTATTTTTACTAACATTTTTTATATTAACCTGGCTATATCTTTAGAGAACCGGAAATACAGTTTGCTACCCCCTTCCATAACTGTAGTTCGATGATACTGGCGTAAAACACAAACAAATCACTCTGCTAGGTATAGGAGGGAAGAAAAGTAGTTTATCCATTTACGTGAACTAGGAAATATCGCGATTTTGAGTTCGATCATTTTCATTACGTTTTTGTTTAATCAAAATATAGTACAGTATTAACAATAAGTGTTTTTACTACGAACTGAGCTATCCATTCGGACATATTCATTATGCAGTGTATATTATACTGTCTGCAGCACATTAGCGTACAATATAGAGAATGAAGTTAAATTGAAAAATACTCTTAATATGAATATTTAAACACATTTTTGAAAATGGTGGCCGTTCATTTCGATACAGGCTTCAGTTCTTTTGTGCATATTATCGCACTATAGATTACTGCATCTAATTCTAATTGTCAGTTTCGTCCTTTGTACTAGTAACTCATGTTGAAATAATTCTGTACCTACTCTATAAAAGAGTACATTACGTACTGTAAATTCAATCTTCACTTCTGCCCAACCCGCACAGATAAAATTACTCAGACATGCTATCTATTGTCCATCCAAGTGGTTATACCGCAAGATCGTAGAAAGGGAGGAAATCACGTGACAGTTAATTACTTAACGAGGCCCTTTTATTTAAATTATTTTAAACAGTTGTATAATATTACGTAAACGTCCAATTCCTAACAGAAATTAATGTTTTCAGAAAAGAGCTAAGACAGCCCAGCTTTTACAGAGGGGCCAACAGAAGCAGGTGGGGGAAATCTGGATGTGACGTAGGCAAACGGGTAGTACCTGTGCGAAAATATGATTCAATACTGAAAGCTCTTTCGTCACTGGAAAACACGAACATATTTCTGGAACGTACTATACTCGCTAACTCAGTGCTGTTTACGCTATGGGTCTTGGATCTGTGTGGAGGAACTTCATTAGTAGAAGGGGTGGGAGTGAAGTACATTCAAAAACTCAGGTACAATAAAAATTGAAGTAAAAATAAAATTATGTCCCTGTACAAGTAATATAAAAGTGGTGATAGTGTTGTAGTAATATAATAGTAGTGGCAGTACTAACACTAGTACCAGAAATAGAAGTGACAGTGAAAATAGTAATAGTATTAGTAGTGATAGTAATAGTTGTGGCAGTAGTAGTAGTAATATTCGCACTAGTACTAGTAGTAGTAACAGTGGCAGTAGCTACTACTTTGCTCTACCTACAGAAGTTTGTTTTAGACCCTGCTCAGATCTACAGTAGCTCTATAAAAGAACATAATAAAAGTTGTTTATTAGAGATACTGTGCAGTCTTATACACTAAAACTAACTAATCTAAAAATATTATTAACTCATTTTGAGCACCTACTTCCTTCCCTGCACGTATTTCACTGAGACATTTTCTTTACAGTAACTGATAAACCCAAAATGATACTCCACCTGTTAACAACCTACAATTTACAGCGCCCTTAAATAAATAGACTATGTTACGGTACTTTTAAAAGAGAATACACTGTATATTCCCACAACATTTTGAAGAGTAGAGAGAATATGAGTAATCACTGTATATATCTTTAAATTGTTTATCTTTGATTTTATGGGGATGTAGTAAATCACAAAATCATTCCTCGATTACACATTATACAAATCTATATAACCCTAACAATCTTCGATTTTTATCTTAGTAAATAAAAGCAAATTAATGTATGTATGTATGTATTTATTTACACTGCAAGTGCGCAAGCACCCAGAGGCAGTGGTATACACATTACAAACAATACACAATAAAATTACAATACACAATACAATTATATACACAATACAATAAGAATACACAATACAATTTATCACAATAATTACAATTAATAATAAAACATAAAATACCTAATTTTACAATACAACTAAATATGTATAGGCCCTACATAAGTTTCAATAGCCTTTCACTTTACTCTCATCTCATTCACTGTAGTGGCACTATGACGCATTTCACTGACACTTTAGGACACATTTCACTGACACTCTATATCACATTTCGTCGACCTGGTTGGCACGTTGGTATTGCGCTGGCTTTCTATGCCCAAGGTTGAGGGTCGATGGCATTTAAGTGTGCTTAAATGCGACAGGCTCATGTCAGTAGATTTACTGGCATGTAAAAGAACTCCTGCGGGACAAAATTCCGGCACATTCGGCGACGCTGATATAACCTCTGCAGTTGCGAGCGTCGTTAAATAAAACATAACATTTTAACATTTATATCACATTTCATTGACACTATAGAACACATTTCATTGACGCTATAAATTATCACTGATCGGAACTATTCACTGCACTGTAAAACCATAACTTCACTGACTCACCTCGCTTCACTGATACAACAGTTCAAATAAGTCAAATAATTACACCCTTATGCACATTTATAAACAGAACTACATTTAAGCTAAACATTTTTAGTCTAAGGCCCTCTTACACTCTGTTTTTAAATAATTTACAATTCAAACTAAGGGAGTAACTCGTCAGGCTAAATAAATACATGTCACCTTAAAAAATTAAATTTTAAATGTCACCCTAATTTTAATTTGCACTTTATACACAACTTTTAAAGTTATTCTTGAATCTCCTTAAGGAAGGACAGCCCTCAAAGACCGCTATAGGTAGGTCATTCCAATCATTTATACTGTAGTTCTATTTAAAAATGAGAATTTACCTACATTCGTTTACTGGTTTCCTACATTTGATTTTAAAATCATGATCGTTCCTACCATAGTATGTTGGCTTTTCTAACCGAGCCGTTATGTCTACCCATGCTTTCTGACCTAGATGTGCTCTATACAATGATGTTATTCTAGTTTTCCTACGTCTGTTTTCCAAAGTTTCCCATTTAAGTTCTTTTATCGTATCGTTTCCATCTTCTCTTTTACTTTTAAGCACTTATTTTTACTGACAAGAACCAAACTTCAAATTTAATAAATTTATAATAAGAGATTCGCAGTCTTCACTCTTGCCTTAGTGAGTAAAAGTTCATCGTGACTTATTTTTCTGGATTAGAATAGAATCTTTCAATTTTATAAATCTACAACATATGACTCAGAGTTCTCACTCTTCCCTTAATAAGCAATCGCGAATTGACAACTCATTTCTCTTGATCAGCATCGAACTTCCTAGCTCTACAAATTTAGCATTACATTTACCGTTCTCATTTAAAGTAAACACAAATTAAGAGCTTGTTTTTCTTGACTGTGATCGAACTTTCCGATTTTATAAAACTGTGACGTCTGACCAATTCGCTGAGAGAGAATCAGACTATAGAGTTCATTTTTACAAGACTGTATTGATCACTTTTTTTAGTTAATTATTTAACGACCCTGTATCAACTACGAGGTTATTTAGCGTCGGTGAGATTGGTGATAGTGAGATGGTATTTGGCGAGATGAGGCCGAGAATTCGCCATAGATTACCTGGCATTCACCTTACGGTTGGGGAAAACCTCGGAAAAAACCAACCCAGGTAATCAGCCCAAGCGGGGATCGAACCCGCTCCCGAGCGCAACTTTAGACCGGCAGGCAAGCGCCTTAACCGACTGAACCAGGCCGGTGGCTCTGTATTGATCACTGACAAGCTTTACATTAGCTAAAATAGGTCTGTGATATTATCATATACATCGACATTTCAAGGAAATAGTTTAGCACAACTTTTTCAAATTATTTTTACTCACACTTTTTTAAACTTTAGAAATTAGTATTATTGTGGTATAATTTATAATTTTGAATCTAATGATACCAAACCAACGCTGTGTATTTCTTTTGTCCCGACTAATGGCCGTTTACTGGTGAGTGACGCAACGTTTTCTCCCTCTATAGCAGTGGTCTCAGCACTCGCTGAAATTGGTAAAGGGTATTCTGAGCAACATCAAATGTCCCGTCGTGCAGCAGGCAGAGAGGGACAGAGCATACTCGCCAGCAGCTACGGTGCACCATAGTGCAGTCTCTTATCCGCGGGTAAGTGACGCTAGCGCGAGCGTGCTCTGTGCTGACGACCGCTGTTCTATAGTGTCGCTACTCCCGTAACTCCTGTAGAAATGACTCATCGCTCGGAGAGCATGTCAGAAACTTTCGTCCCTATACTTTAAAGTGCAATTTGGTTCATTTAAATATTTCTCTTAATTCTCTCACAGTAGAATTTTTAATACCGTTTAATTTCGTGACACACTGAATGAATATGGCTCTACGCAGTGCGAACATATATGTCAAAACTTATCCATCCATACTAACTGTAGAGGTAAAAAACTTACTTGCACAATTGCAGTAAGGGAGGCCTACAGAGCAAATGTGACATTTTTGACTCCTAATACCTTACTCTACACGTTTCCAATATTTTAAGTGCTTAAGACGATTAGAAACTCTTCTAATGACATCATAATTTAAGGTCCGTAAAGGTCGCAGGTCTCGAAGTGTCAACTTTAAAGTCATTTTTCCGCTATAATATTTGGGGATTTCTCTTCACCCAAATCACTAATACTATTACAATTTTGTAGCTAAGAATCTGAATTTTTTATGCACATCCACAATATCAAAATTAGTAATTTTATGCCTGTATATTACTAACTCTACAATTTTTTTAAGGAAAAAAAAATAATGTGTCACAAAGAAAACAATAAAATAAATGATGTTATTAATTCTAATTATTTTCCCCTGTAATATGGGATTATTTATAAAAAATGAATGCATAATTCTTTTCTAAACACAGCGATGGTGATGTATAAAAATATTAAAAGTTATTGAAATTTACATGAGGAACAGAATTATATTCTGAAAATTAGCTCCCTTTTCCAATAAAAATTAAATACTGAAAAAGTGTATATGGTGAAGTCAAATTCTGATACCTCTTTAGGTTGCTAAGATATATAGGGTGCGGCAGTGGGACATGACAGTTTTTATAGCCCTGTTGTGGAGCACTAAGGACGAATTAAAGGGGGGAAAAAAACATATACTGGACGTAATCTAGTACAATGCAATTTGTTAATGTCTGATTACTTTTTAATAACTACATTTCGTAAGTAGCCTCCACGGCAACGAATACATTCCTGCAATCTGCTGTAAATGTTCTGCATAACTCGCCCCAACGTAACAGGTTCAATGGCACTAATTTCGTTCCTTATGTTTTGTTTCAGCTGGATGATGGTGCGAAGCTTGTTGCGATACACCCTACTTTTGAGATAACCCCATAGGAAGTAATCACGCACACTGCTCATGGTTCAATGAACTGTCTGCGAAACATGTTTCCAAGACGAATAATTTCACGATTTGGAGACAATGTTGCTTGACCGCCAAGATCTCCTGACCTGACTCCAGCTGATTACTTCCTATGAGATTATGTCAAAAGTAGGATGTATCGCAAAAAGCCTCGCACCATCATCCAGCTGAAACAAAACATAAGGAACGAAATTAGTGCCATCGAACCTGTTCTGAAGGGGTGAGTTATGCAGAACTTTCATAGCAGATTGCAGGAATGTATTCGTTGCCGTGGAGGCTACTTACGGAATGTAGTTTTTAAAAAAGTAACCGGACATTAATAAATTGCATTGTACTACATTACTTCCAGTATATGTGTTTTTTTTTCTTTTAATTCATCCTTAGTATTCCACAACAGAGCTATAAAAACAGTCATATCCCACTGCCGCACCCTATATATGGTGTACCGAAATGTAGGAAATTTTATTTTCTCTATAGTCTCCCTCAAGATAGTGTCAACTACTAGAGTAGAGCAGCAGAGATGCTATTCTCCGTGAATAGGGACCTGACCTGTGTACGTGGTATCCGAAATGCCCTTGTGCCTTCAATGAGCTTCCCTACCCGAGTGAGCACACGGAAAGAGATTATTAAATTGTTTTTATAATTTCGTATTCAAGCTTAAATTTCGTAACTTTACACATGCCTATAGTATAGGCATTTTTTTGTTTATCTCAGGTATTTCAGAAATGAGACACTGGAAGTGCAGTGTATGTGCGCGGAACGCCGGTCTGTGCAGATTGCGTCATTCACGTGTTGCTCTTACCAGTTCTTAGCGGGAGGGATGTACAAGAAGATATTCTGCACTTCTTGTGTTCAATTAAATTGGCATTTGGACATTATAAACACACTTAGCAGAAAGAAAAAACACAATTATTGTCAGTGTCTATATTTGCCAATTATAATACAAGAAACAATAGATTTACTCAGTTACAATTCACAAAGCAGTCGTTTGTAAAGAATAATTTATTTACATGATTTGTATACAGTATTTGAAGAAAATATAAATATTGCAGTAATTTCGAAACAACAAAAAACGAACACAGTATTTCATTTTACGTAGTAGATACTGATTATTTCAAAGTAACACTCTTTCATTTTTCCTCAAGCATTATTGGGACCATTGATGCACAAATGTTAAAGAAAATATTTTACTCCCAATTACAAGCAATATGACATTGTGAGGCTTTTACACTGGAATCATTTTCTTGCTGTATATTAATGTAAATTCACATTATTATTAATAAATTGGATAAATTAAGCTTGAATTTAAATTTATAAATAGTTCATTTGGAAAACGTTGAGGGGAAGTATCAGCAAGTTGGGAGCGTCACTGAATTGAGTTAAAAGAGTACTTCACAAGCTGTGAAGAGAGGACATTTTCTTTATGTCAGGTTTAAAGATTTATTAACGTAAGTATATTAAGATAATATAGTAACGTGAGATGGAAAATTCGCCATTATGTATTATTTTTTCAGAAAAATTTTCCGCCTTACAAATAGTTGCTTTGTTCCTTCCCTTACAATCTCAAGATCCTCACATGTATTCTTCACTCAATATTCTCATCAATTATCAGCTTATCAAACAAAAGTTGTAAATCGTCTAACCATTGATGGCTGTGTTAGTACAGACTCCAAAACAACATCATTGTCATGTTTGTCTTGCCGTGAGAATACTAATTAAGAAATAAGAGCTGGCGAATATCATATTTTGAGAACTTTACTAATCTGATTTAAATTCTCACATCACTATTAGGTCCACATGATATGATGAAAGCCTTTCATTTTGAAATAATTACTGTTGGCTGAGGAAAGCATCATAACAGTTACGTTATATGATTCGTGATTTCTCTTCTTCGTTATATCTGTGGACTCCTCACTTTATTTTTCAAACGCATTCACAATCACAGCTCAATGAGCACACCCGTACCGATCTGTGTTACTGAAACCAAAGCTGTTCTGCTATTGCAGGTAATGTACAGCCCTGTCGCGTTCCCCTCCAAGCCCATTCATTCTCTCCAGGTAGGGGAATAGGAACTGCACATCGCACAGAGACAAGTGCAGAATGTGCGCGACTGCACAATGTGCAGGTTTTGACATGCCTGGTCTATCTGCTGTGGAGACCAATGTGCGTAATTTTAAGGGATGTTTCGACATGACCTCATTAACATTTCATTTGTAAGTAAAGAAGAAATGCGGACTTTCTCGAGTATGACACAATTTTCGAATGCTATAAATCTATGTCATGAGACTCACAATCCTCGCTCATGTCCTTTCTAAGAGAAAGCGTATTGAGAACTTATTCCTTTGACTAGCATCGAACTTGCGAATCTCTTCGCCAGGCAGCGGCAAGTGTAAGTATATTAAAATAAAGAGATATAATTATGAACTGTATGAAATACAGCATTCTGGAGCGGCGAGTCATTTAGCGAGCGCTCTAATCCCGCCGCTTTGCCACGAGTACCCACTTCATATATCAGAGAGGCTGGAGTTGGAGCTAGCTATCCCAGCGTGCTGCCAACAGCAGAATGAGATATGGGGGAAAGCAGACTTGTAGTAAATCGGTTTTAAGTAAATTTAGTGAAAGCTACTGAAGCAGTTACGAGTCTGTATTTTATGCGATTCGTTTATTCGCATGTATACCATCGCCTGCCATCCGATTACAGAGGTAAATAGCAAATATTTATTATATTTTCGCCCATATCTTAAGCTGCGTTTGCACTGCTATATTTTTTATGCCATGAGATTGTTGATACTGAATTTTAACTGTTTTTTCTTGCTACTGTTTACAATGTAAAGCATTTCAAGTGACTGTAAGGCATGATTCATGTAATATTAATTATTGCCACTCTTTAAGCTAAATAGTTGATATTTAATCATTATACTATGCTTGTATCACACAATCAAATCTGAAATTATACTGGTTAAATCTCAGCTGTAATACATAACTACTAAGCACTCTCTACAATAATGATTTGGGCCTAATTTTGTATTTAATGGCGCAAAATGGTTATTGCAATATGATAAATTTATTCTTGTTATTCGTGACCATTATGATCCAGCACTGAGATCATTGCAGATATATTGAGCTATCATTCCAGCTGAAAGTATTTGCAATTTACATCAGTTGACTACGCTACGGTTCGCCGAGTGCCAACGCCTTTTGTCCCTAGACCAGTCGGCTATGTAGTGGAATTAACAGTTCAAGAAAATAAACTATTAATAAAAAAAAGTATCTTCGGAATCTGAGAAAGGAACTGAGTTATTATAACACGCGAGAGACGTAAAGTGAGAAAATGTGACGTGTCAACTAAACGATGAGATTATTTTTGTGATACGTTTTACGTACTTATTTTTAACGTAAAACCCAAACTCTTTTAAAGGCTTAAAAATGTTTCGTTCACCAGAAGTCTGAAAGAAATGTCTGAGAGCGATCAGAAATGTTTCATTCATTCATTCATTCATTCATTTTTTATTCTTTTATTTATTTATCTATCTATTTATTTACTTACCAATATTTATTTATCTGTTTATTAATTCGTATATTACATCATTCTGTATCCCTTTCATGGCGGATTAGATGATGTCAGATATAAGTTTGAGACATGCCTCAGCGACGGCCACATCGTCTGCAATCGAATTCGAACCTTGAAGGACCTAAACCAGTATGCCATTAAGTTGGTAGATTCTCACAAGATATATTAAAACGTGAATCATTTCCAAGTGGGTTAAACTATGCCATGGCTCTATTTTTGTTTAATATTCTTGGCAAGCAATGAGAAGATGTGAGTATGCTTCTGTTTTGTGGTTTCTAAAATTCTGCTATTGGGACATTAGAATGCAAGAAGCTTTATTTTTCCACTCCATAACTTATTGGTTCGCTGCCAGCGCTGGCATTCACGTCTTCTGCAATACACAAGAAATCATTTGTGTTAATTTCTTATAACGCCTGATCGCACCGAAGTCCGAAAATGTTCATGCGTATTATTCTGAAACAATTCTAAAATTATTTCAAAATTGGTCAATGGGTAAAATCAGAATTTTTGCTCTCATTGCTTCTGTACCTCGAAAGGCAATCACTTTGGTTTCTCTAGTTGATGTCTGCATATTAATACTTTGGACCATATGATTGAGTTTAAAAATTGCTCCTTGTAAATCATTTTTGGGTCTGGAAATAACTGTTTGTTCATATCCAAAAAGTAAAATAGCAAAGTCAATCCCTTTTTTTTTAATATCCATTGTTTAACAATTCAATTAATATTATGTATAAATTAAATGCTATTTTGGAGAAAGAGAACAGCCACGGTTCACTTTTTTATCTCTTCTTTTCCATTACTAATTGAACTTTTCATTTTTATGATATTGCTTTTAATAAATTCTGTACATTTATAATCATAAATCCAGATGTTTGAGATGGGCAGGACATATAGTACGTATGAGCGAATTCAGAAATGCATATAATGTGTTAGTTGGGAGCCTGGATGGAACAAAACCTTTGGGAAGGCCGAGACGTAGATGGGAGGATAATGTTAAAATGTATTTGAGAGAGCTGGGATATGATTATAGAGACTGGATTAATCTTGCACAGGATAGGGACCGATGGCGGGCTAATATGACAGCGGTAATGAGCCTGCGGGACTCTTAAAACCCATAAGTAATAAATGCAATGAAATGCATGAATAGTTGAGTACAAGGAATGAATGAGATAAATGGTTCACTCACTCACTAATTAATTAATTAATTAATTAATTACTCATTCATTCATTGTGTTCTGCCCAAGGGCAAACCTAGCATTCTCAACTGATCATGACATGTTTGCAGTTTTTCTTGGGAAAGATAAATGAGGTACTTTCCCATTGCTTGCCGCACACCATTCTCTCTTTTTCATCTTAAAAGATTCCGGGGGGGTCTAAC
Source organism: Periplaneta americana (assembly GCF_040183065.1). Taxonomy (NCBI): domain Eukaryota; kingdom Metazoa; phylum Arthropoda; class Insecta; order Blattodea; family Blattidae; genus Periplaneta; species Periplaneta americana. The sequence continues at coordinate 68,886,828 of NC_091133.1, read as the reverse complement.
GTGAAGGTGAGGAGAGTGAATTTGACTAATTAAGCCCTCCGGACTTCACCGAAATTCACCGCAATGGTTAAATATGAGTTGTATTAGGGTTTTCACCTCATCAGAGAAAATTATTGTGTGAAATGAAAGAATTTAATGGATTGATTGATAAAGTAAATGGAACGTTTTAAATTGAGAGAAATTTAATGGATGACATGATTTAATTCATTGAACAAAAAAAAAAAATAAATAGCGAAGCGAACGATCATGTAAAACAGGCCCGCACAAACAGCGCTCAACGAGCGCGCGCGCTCTCTCGGAGCGGGAGAGCGGTCTTTACCGCTCGCCGAAACGGAGAGGAAGATAGCCTACGTCAGAATGACATAGACTTGCTATAGGTAGAGGAGAGGGAAACGACCACTCAGTTATCTAGTGGAGTGCAGTGTGTAGGCCTATTCTCAGTAACTGTTTCACGTTGCTTACCTACCTACTGCTACAGTACAGTATGGTAGAATCTAAAAGACGGAACATAACATTTAACGATTTACAGCTCAAACTTATTGATCTTCAATGTGACCTACGGGCTAAAAATCGTTTGAATAATACTACTAGCCTGGTTGAGTTTTACAAGACTAAACATTAGCAATAATATCCACGACTACACAGGCTGGCAGTGAAAATGATTGCTAGGTTTGTCTCAACATTTATATTTGTGAGCAACTGTTTTCTATAATCAACTTTAATAAAGGCAGACATCGAACATCTGTAACTGATGTTTCATTATGATCAGTATGGTACTGTTCCTTTCAGCTGCCAACAGCATAAAATCTCGTTTTGATGTACTGATAAATAAAAATATAACAAAATGATATTGTACATTTAAGTAGCTATAGAATTTCTATTACTTCTGTAAAATAAATATTTCTTTATTAATTAATACTAGTCCAAGATAGTTTTGCAAACACTGAACGGGAATTCATTTAATAAACACTCGTAATAGTACTTCCTTTTGTGTATATTTTGTACGAGATCCACCCCTTCTTCCGATCCACCCTTATACAGAGCGCAGCTAATATCTGCATTCCGCTCATGAGCTGTGAGCCGGCTCGGAGAGCGCAAACCTTGTGCAGGCCTAATGTAAAAGGAGTAAACCTATAACGTATACAGAAACGTAGTAATGAATATTTAAACAAATGTGTGCACGAATGAATTAGTGAGTGAATACAGTGAATGTATGAATAAGTGAATGAATGAATGAATGAATGAGACAGTGAGTGAATGAATGAATGAATGAATGAATGAATGAATGAATGAATGAATGAATGAATGAATGAATGAATGAATGAGACAGAGTTATGGTATTAAAATTTGCCGACTACGACAAACTGGGCTGGCAGTGTCTTTGCCGCGCCGGGCCGGGGCGCTCTTCCCGGAGGTATTTAATCCCAGAGTTCTTGTGTCGTCGCGTGGTTGCACCCGTTTAATGACGGAGGAGGGCGGCAGCTCACAAATTAGAGCGAGTCTCCTCTCGTACTCTCGAAAACAATTTTATCGCGGCATCAAGTTAGGTGAAACATTATTTTATTTTGGAGGGGAGAGCGCTTTGTAAGTTAGAATAGTTGCCTCGTATTTAATTTAAGCATGTTAACTTCCTCCCCCTACTGCGGGGTGGGGGACAAACGAGTTATGACCCTCACTGGAGCTGCTTGTAACCCGGGCATCCGAGCGCGGAGAGTTGCGACGCAGTGCCACACAAACAGTACAGCACAACCCAGACCTTCAGATTGCGAATTCTGATTAAGTGTCGTGTAAAAACCAATAAGGCACCCTGCTATCCGAACGGCTGATGACCTGAGGCAGTCCAGGTGACAAATTTTTGTGGACAGAATCTGTGTTGTAAAAATTCATAACCTACTTCATTATCGCCAAATATTTTGTCAACTCTAGATTCACTATCATGATAGCACAGTCTAGTACATACAGTCACGAAGCTTGAGTTTTGAGGATGCTAGGAACAATAGACTGTGCCGGTACTATTTCGCATTGTCTGTAATGAGGCGATATTAGCCATCCTAGTGGTTAGCAACTATCTATGGATGCATATTTACTATGCATTGAGCTTCGTGACTGTATATACTAGACTGTGATGATAGTGTGGTGGTTTCTAAGTGTCGAAGTTCAAAATAAGGATACCGTGTAGCATAGTCTAGTGGTTAGCGAGCGGGACGTATGCTTCTAGATCACAGCTAGGCATAAAGAGCAAATTCTACTCTCTCACGGGGAGCCACATGACTTCTCTTCATCCCCTTTCTTCCACGCCGAACACCGCGCAGCGTTGATGCCGTGACGGATGAATATTAAGCGACCCGTTTAGAGTTTGGAATCGCTCCCGGTACCGAGCTCTGTTCTAGATTGTGCTGCGTTGTGGATTCGAATATCTCTTCGGGTGATTATATGGTTGGTTTTATTGCGAAGTTTTCTCCAACTGTAACACGAATGCCAGGTAATTTCATTGCGTATTTTCTAATTCACGCTATTACGAATTTCAGAGACGTTATACAGGCGCGTTGATAGAGCTTTGTTAAGCGACCGATCATAAAAAATTGTCGCGATCGGATAATCTGGTAAGACATAATATGTGAAATTATTGAATATTAAGAACAATATTTTTTTTTTTTTTTTTTACAAAATTTTATTGCATTGTTGCATGTAACTTTTCGTTCTGCAAAGAAATTTTAAAATGTTATATTTGTTCGCATCAAATTTCTGCACAATTAAAGTACAAAACTAAAATTATTTTAATCATGTATTATCGTAATACACTATTCTCTTAAATTGACTGAGCATATTGGAAATTAAAGAGACTGGCTAGTCTAAGCGTTTGAATGTTGTGTAATTGAGGACCGTTTTTGCAAAACTTCCTAACTGCAAAATTTTCAAATTTGAAATTTTGATGGATTCGTTAACATAAGGCAGGCCTCTACATGATGTTCAAAGCGTCTTAGTAAAATTGGGTTATTTCTCTTCATTGTAGTGCGTAAAAGTGTGATCGTTTTTTTCAAAACATGCTTTCTGCTATAAGTGAGAGTTACAGAAAAACTTCCTTACTATACTGTTTTGTCTCTCCTGTAAAATTTAGTTTTTTTTTTTTCAGTTAGCAAGTTTTGCAAAAACGGTCCTCAATTGTTGTAAAAATGTTGTTTTATTTAATGACGCTCGCAACTGCCGAGTTAAATCAGCGTCGCTGGTGTGCCGAAATTTTATCGCGCAGGAGTTCTTTTACATGCCAGTAAATCTACTGACAAGAGCTTGTCGGATTTAAGAACACTTAAATGCCATCGACCTGACCCGGGATCGAACTCGCAACCTCGGGCATAGAAGGCGAGCGCTGTACTAACTGCACAAACCAGGCCGACTATTTGTTGTATGTTGTAAGAGTGAAATTAGCGAAGAAATTTTGCTATTATTCTTCAACTCTTGAATCTAACAATATTTTACAATTTTTACAGCATACGCACAATATTTGCACGTACATTTTTTAAATTGTTTTTCTACCCCAAACTTGATTTCGTAAAAAAATTTAAACCTGAAAAATGTTAATTAAATTTAGGTTAAAAACATGGGTATTTTCCTCGGTAACTACTGAGATTAGGAGGCTGAAATTCTGAATACTTCTATTTCATATGGTAATGTTCTTCACTTTCTCTTACTTATTTAAATTATTATGGATTTTACAGTCAGAAAATTATGAAAAAATATGAAAATTTGAAAATAATTTTATTCAGAATGGGGAAAGTGGACTGAGAAGCTTCTCTCCCTCTCTACGTTTCTACTTGCATAGGAAACGAATTCAATTACCACACTATAAAATGCTATGGCACACGCAAGCATACAAGCATACCGTATAAGTAAAATGTAGCCAGGCACGTTAAGATGCGTACATACGTAACGAACGAACAACAAACGAATGTATTCACTGATTGAAATTCGAAAGTGTGGACGACCCAGCGAAGGCGAACTCATCGTTTGATTTGCCTTCGGTAGTGAACCGTCGCTTGTCGGTACATCAAAGGGAGTTGGTATTCGTTGCGGACGGGATTTGCCACTTGTTTGCAGTTCGTAGCAGAACGCAGCGGTTAGTTTAATTTCACCATCGGGATATCGAAACTCGAGTGAACTGTCATCAAACTTATTGACGTATATAGGAAGCAGGAAATTTTATGGCCATATTTTGCACAGTAATATTTCGAAGTCTGTTTCTGAAATGCAACAGAAGTTGTGTAACTGTCCCGATTCAGTTCGACGTAAATCATGAAGCAAGTCAGTGTCTGTATATCGATTGCGATTTTCTTTTTTGTTAAGCTGCCTATAAATAACGGCTACACTTGCTATAATTATATCTTCGTCTGGTATTTTTTGCGGATAATCAACGAACGCGAATGTTCTCTGACCATTTGCTGATGATTTGTATGTTTCTCCGAACAGCGAACGAACAAGCGAAGTTTTGCTTCATCATTCGTTCGTTGTTCCTTCGATACATGTGTACGCACTTTTAACCGAACGTTGAAATCGACCGATTTTACGCAGGAGACTAGTTTCAAATCGTAACAAATCCAAGTGAATTTGTAATGGACAGAATCTTTTTTTTTTTTTCAGGCATTCCTGTTTCCCTGCAATCATGCAATTTCTCTCTAAGTAATTGTGATAAATATAAAAGAGATGGAGTACTCATAGCAAAGAAAAGCTGCTGCCTCGGAACATGTTCTCTGGGAGACAAACTGCATAGAACATGTACTGTAGCCGGTGACATTTCTCTAGTTTGTGCCAGCGCGGCGCCTGAATATTCGCGTCTGGCACAATACAATCAAAATTCAATCAAGCGTACCATTAGCTACACGACTAGAGCCTCGGCTTTCCACACTAGAGATTGCAGGTCAAATCCCGTCACCAATAAGTGAACTACGTAGGGAGGACAGTGTTGGAGCAGGCTTATGATAATAGAATTCTAATTATATTTATTGGCCGGTAAATAATTTACTATTAGCGGGTTTAAGTCCCATAAAACTTAAAAGCGGTTACCGAAATATCTGTACGAAATATTTTTTCATAGAATTGAACCGTCTATTATTTAAGTGATGGAGTGAAGTATGAACGTTACACTCAAAAATGTTAAAGTTTGTTGCAAACAGATTCTAAACTTGAATATGTAAGCCGTAATGTACGTTAACGATATCATTCATTTTCTTCTTCAGTTCACAAATTAAGCTTGTTGCCTATTCTGACTTCATAGTTATGACTATACTGTTGGTCTTTACATATCTTCTTCTCTATTTCTCTCTCTCCACTTTTCTTGTTCTCGAAGATGAATGAATGAATGAATGAATGAATGAATGAATGAATGAATGAATGAATGAATGAATGAATGAATGAATGAATGAATGAATGAATGAATGAATGGAAGGAAGGAGAAACATTAAAAGGTACGCGGAGGTGTGGGGTTGAGAGAAACTGAAAATGAGAGATCCAAGCCTGTTGGTCATTTGTCTCACTTCGAGTTTCGCTGTTCTACTGAAGGAACTCTACAGAATTTTGAGGGGAAAAGGCGAAAATGGACGTAACCTAATAGCTACCACATAAAAGAGGGGAAGGGAGAGAAGCATGACAACAGCATCGGGAGAAGAAACGCCGGAAAATATAAGCCTACACATTGAAAGGTTCCGTGACCTCTCGCAGTGCGAGTGGAGTCGAGTAAATTGGCCCATATACAAATGATATGATATGATATAATATGATATGATATGATATGATATGATATGATATGATATGATATAATATGATACGGTATATGATATGATATGTGATGTGATATGATACGATATGATATGATATGATATGTGATATATGATATGATGAAATGATATATAATATATGATATGATATGATATATGATATGATATATGATATGATATGATATGATATATGATATGATATGATATATGATATGATATGATATGATGTGATATATGATATGATATGATATGATATGATATGATATGATATGATATGATATGATATGATATGATATGATATGATATGATATGATATATGATTTATTTTCACTCAATCGTTTGGTGCTGCTAGCCCTTCACATTCCTGTATTCGGACCAGCATTCCCGTTCTTACACTACTTAATCATTTATATTTAATGGACGACTTATGCACTTCTCTTTCTTTATTCAACATTGTGTCCTTTCGTGTCCATTCTTTTCTCTTATCACTTCATTAATCATCTGACACTATTAATCATTCTAAAACCTATCTGAATCTAATTCTCCTATCCCTAACACTTCGTTTATTATTACTGTAATTTCAGAGGCAATTTTCACTACATATACTATTCATTACCGTTTCTCTCTCTCCTTGTTTTATTCCTATGACCTAAAATATTTTTCATATTCTCTATCCCACCTGATACTACATCCCTTTCTGTCCTACTTCTTCACATATATCATTTACATTATTTATAACATTATAATCTTCTCATTCTTTCTCTCCCATTACACTCCACCCTTTTTCTTTTCAATATCCTTTGCCACTTGTTCACCACTTACACACCATTTTCTTAAATTGTAGGATGATTTTTCTTTACTATTGCACACTTGCATCTCACTCTCTGTTTGCTTCTCATTCTCTGTGCTTCCCTTACTAGTCGACACATCTCTTCTTTTCACTTTATCTTCTTTTCCTGCCTTCTCTTTACTCTTCATCTGATGACCTATATGTATTTTGTTTAGTTTGCTTGATCTGCAAAAATATCCACTCTCGTAATCTTCATTTCTCTTGGGGTGATGTCGTCAAAGATTTTCTCCAAGTCTCGAAACCGCTAATCCCCACTTTTTTTCATGCCGTCATTTCCTCCGTTTGCTACCTTCGTTGTCACGCACGTTGAAGTTCTTTGCCTCGCGAGGCTGTGGTATTTCCAGAATTTGTACAAATAGTAATATGCGAAAGCTGAGTCAAGACTTTTATTTCGAAAACTTCTGTTTGGGATAAATATCAAAATTTCGTGACTCTTATTATGAAGAGTTTTGCTTTATTGTATTTTAACTACTGTATAAGTTTCTCAATGTAAACAAAATATTTTGCATGAGTATTGAGATATTTATACAAAGTCATAAATTTAATTATTTCCTTTCTTTAAAATAATTTCTCCTTTATGTATGAAGGACAGTAAGTATTAAATTCGATGTATCCAATTTCATATAGGCCTAGATATTATAGTGAATGGCTAATTAATAACCATAAGAGTTGCCTGAATTCGACCAGCAATTGTGTGTTTATTTTTAGCAATATGATACAAAAAACAAAGTAGGCCCTAATGTTATGTAGCAATGTAACTTGTGTGTTATAAAGATCATTCCTGTTTGAAATCCGAAAAGGTATAGGAGGCGCGTTTCCACGCAAGTGGGATATAATCCATAATAATAAAAAAAGATATGAATTTGATTGCGAATATATGCACATGAATTTGTGTTTTGATTGGTCTATAGCGAATCAGATTGATCTATGTTTATGCATCTATCTGCTCAGTATGTCGTGTTTGTATGCCGCATGTTTTGAAATTAACCTACTGTCCCGTGGCTGTTTGGTTTAATCCGCAACTAAAACAAGATTTGGTTTGTTTAAAGGGCATTTCCCATCAAAGTGATGGTGAACAATAATACATTTGGGAACTCCCCGTCTATCTGTCTGGCTATTTGCCTGCCTTTTCGCAACCAACACAACTCGCTGTATCAGAGTCCAGGGTCAGAGGACCCGGGAGAGAAAAAATTTTGCATTCAATCTTGTTAAAATATTGTGTTTCGGTTGGCTGGTAAGGGACGTGCGTATTCAAAGTTAGTCAAACAAATTGGTTCTTTCTTTTTATTCAGGATTGTTGACGCTCCTACTTCCTCACCAGGGCTCGGGATTTGTAATAGTGAACTATAAAGTAGGACTGTTTTACTCATTCGTTTGTTTTTGCTAAAATGGGGGACTACTCGTGTACGAACTCAGAGAAATCGAATTCGACTACCGACAGAGAAGCGGAGACATATTCTCTTCAGCAGGATAGTCGGCTTGAGTGGCGCAGTTGGTATAGTGCTTCTCTTCTGCGGGTTCGATCCCGACCCAGGTCGATGTCATTTAAGCGTGGTTAAATGCGAGAGGCTCATGTCAGCAGATTTGCTGGCTTGTGAAAGAACTTCTGCGGGACTAAATTCCGGCACACCGGCGACGTTGATATAATATCGGCAGTTGAGAGCGTCGTTAAATAAAACGTAATTTAGTGTTTAATTTTCTTCAACGATATGTATATATTTTTATATCTTATTTTCCTAATATAAGCTTGTCCATGAGATAGTGTCCAAAATATTTACACATACATAGTGTTCTACCAAATGGCAGATCTTTCACTGCAAACCCAGCACTCTGCAGTCTTTCCTATTTTCTGCCTTTCTTTTAGTTTCCGCATATGATCCATATAATATCTAAATGTCGTCTATCATTTGATATCTTCTTCTGCCCCGAACGCTTCTCCCGTTCACCATTCCTTCCAGTACATCCTTCAATAGACAGTTTATTCTCAGCTAGTGACCCAACCAATTCCTTTCTCTCTTCATGATCAGTAGAGCCCGAATTTCTAAGCAAAATTCATATTCTTTTCCACACTTTTAAAGGTAAGCAGAAAGGTTATACTTCGTAAGACACACTTAGACAAGCAGTTTTAACTATGTTTGTTAGTGATTATAAATGCTTATTTGGCAGGATAACGTTCTTGCTTACTTATTTTATGATTTTTAATTAAAACGGCACATTTTACCCAAAACTGTAATTTTAAAAGTGCATATTTCAGTCTTAGCCGTCATTTATCACTGATTCACTTTTATTTTTATTGGCTAATAAAAAATTAACTTCAGTCGAATGCGTAAGAAAGCAATGCTAGGGTATGATCCAGGATGTTGTGAAATAATGCTGCGTAGTTCTAATGAGGGATTCCTCGCCAAAACACTGTGTCAAATGTATAAAAAGCTTCCTGGAGAAGAAACAGATGTTGAAGAAGAATTTACCGAAGATGAACTGTGGTGCTTTTCACATGCGCCTGTGACGTCATGCGACGTCGAAAAAACATTTTCACTTTACAAAGCATTCACTTCACTGAGAGACGCAGGAGCTTCACACAGGTAAATCTCAGGATGACCTTCCTTGTATACTGCAACAGCCTTCAATAGGGTAAGAGTTCTACGAAACAAATAATTTATCATCATATTTCCATGTATTCGTTTTTGCTTATGTGGTGCTTATTTTCACCATTTTTCGTGCTTATTTTACTGTTTGATTGTGCTTAGAAATCCGAGCTTCAATGATTCAGTTTCAGCATCAGCATACTTAAGCCATTAGGACGCTTTGCTCATTATCTAAAATGGTTGCTGATTCTAATGGATCCGTTATGCCTGGATGATCCAATGCTAATGTAAAGGACTCAAAATAGGAGACGCCACTGATTGTGCAATCTGTAAATAACTACAAGGTACCGGATATGTCTGGGCATACAGTTCAGGAAGCAAAATTATTCTTTCGATCACAGTTCCCGAGAGCGCTAGAATGTCATGTTGCAAACAACGTTCTTTATGGTGATGTTGGTGATGATTTTGATATTTGATGTTGAATGTTTTCCACGAGTGCACGAATGTATTCCGCCTCTCCTGTCGCAGAGAAAGTGTTTGCTATTAACAGGTTTTAATGCTGCCATTCTAATAAAACTGGATGCACCGCACACTGCGTCCAATAGAAGGCTGGCCCATTTTTCGCGGTGAAACTGCCATAAACGTTGCAGGATGCCGCGCTCCGCTTTGAAATTATGCTCCGGTACAGTAGCCATCCTTCAACAAGATGTAGCGGTTTGCGCGCACTGCGACTCAACTTTTTCATGAATTTTCCAAACCGTTGGATTTGAAGGGTTGATCCATCGCGGTGCTGTATCAGGCCTCCACCAAACTCGGATCTTTTTTGTTCTGCTCTCTCGACCTTGTCCTCTTTTGAAATTACTGGTCCACAGTTAAAATGCAGGGGTCCAAGCTTAGCTCGGTCAGCTAACTGCTTCTGTACAGAGGGGTCAGAATTCTACGAGATTTGATATGAACAAAACTTAACTGTTAAGCAGCGATTATTTTTTACGAGTGCTTCGGTTTCTGCTATCGCCCGCATTCTACCATTGTTTTACGTTCACCGGATCATCACTAAGCTGGATGAACGTTGTACATAACCTTTCCAAATATGTACAGGAATGAAATTACATTTTGGTTGACATATTCAACCTACGGTAAGCGAAGATATTGTAATATTTAAATAAGCAAATATATTACTTTATGATATTCTGTGGATCAGGATCGTATTTAGATTTATTCCCAAGAAACTCTGAAGTAATTAGGTTCAATCTGGGAGCGCCATTGTTTATTGGAGTTACAAAATTAAACAGAAATTAATCTGGGGATACACGAAAAGAAGCGGTTGAACAGCATTTTCTTTTTTCACGTAGAATACGTGTTTTCTCTCTCCTAGTATGTCACCTATTCCGGGATCCGTGGTAGAACAAAAAAAATACCAGACTTTAAAATGCCTACTCTATCAAAACTATACAGCTTCTAACCAAAAGTTTAAGAACATCCTTTCAAAACAAATGTTTCACTTCAGACTTTATACTTAACCTACTGTACGTGAAACCCCCGATCTTTATACAGAGAACAAATATCTATGAAAAATAAAGTTTTCACTTTAAATGCAATTTCTCTACCTTTCAAACTGTGGTTTAGTTATACCTGTAAGAATTTTTCTGTTCTGAAAATTTAATGAAAAATTACATTTTTTGTAGGAAAAAATTAATTACTCCAGAATGAGTGTACTTACATCATTGAATTTTGGGACAGAGTTAGATATTATCTCAGTCATTCTTCCACATTGCAATAATGTTACTTCATGTCCATACTCACTGAATTTCGACTCATTTTCAGTTTTTTAAAAAAAGAAATCTAACATTACCACCTCGTAGAAACTCCACAACTGTTTACTAAAAGTTGGATAAACAAACTGATTGACAAGTTTTTACCATATCCCAATTTTATGATTTAATTGATAATGACATTTCCTGATCAATTTTTCAAGTATTGAAATTCAAGAGAATTTTAGAAACTGATCCTTTTTCGTAAATAAAAGAAAGAAAAAGGATTACGATGCGTGAACGAGCTGTCACAAATTTTTAAAATGAAAGGTGACAGTTGCATAAGAAACATTTCAGATATGTCTAACTCTATCCCAAAAATAATTGATATAAGTATACTCATTCTGGAGAAATTAAGTTTTTTCTACAAAAAAATGTAATTTGTCAATAAGTTTTCATAACAGAAAAATTCTTATATAATCCACAGTTTGAAAGACAGAGAGATTAGATTTAAAGTAAAAACTTCATTTTTCACAGGAATTTTTTTCCCCATATTAAGATCAGAGGATTTCCATAAGTATAAACTCAGAAGTGACGGAGTGTCCTTAAATTTTTTATAAAACTTTAAGGCACAGCAGAATGATAATGTTATTAGTACTGTCCGTCCGAGTGGTTATGTCGCATCCCGGTTTCCCCCATCGGTTTCTGCTGGCCCCTCTGTAAAGGCTAGTGGCTGTACTGTTAGGGTCATATCTGAAAATATTATTATTATTATTATTATTATTATTATTATTATTATTATTATTATTATTATAGTAATAACAATACTAATATAATCATCATTGTTATTAAAAATATATATCTCTGCTAAGTCCACACCTGTGGAGTAACGGTTAGCGCGTCATCGCGAGACCAGGTGGCCCGGGTTCGATTCCCGGTCGGGGCAAGTTACCTGGTTGAGATTTTTTTCAGGGGTTTCTCTCAACACAATATGAGCAAATGCTGGGTAACTTTCGGTGCTGGACCCCGGATTCATTTCACCGACATCTCCTTCAGGCACTAAATAACCTAAGATATTGATAAAGCGTCGTAAAATAAAAATATCTCATCTCACGTATTTCATCTCTCGTAAGTTGGTAGGCCTACGTCTTATGTTGCATATTCCCTGCCATTGTCAAGAATGACGTAAAACTTTTAGTTCATTATTTCGCCGATACTGCTGAAGTGTTGGTCGCGCAGTACTCAAAAGTGAAAGGTGTTCTATAAGTATATTGTGTTCTGCAGAATATTCAGTAATATCTCATTTTTTTACTAAAGAAAATGAATTATTTATTTTTTCCACAATTGCTTTACTTAACGCTAAACTCTTTGTTACATTATAGTGACTACTCAAACAAAGCTATAAACACATGTCCCTTTGTGGTGAAATATTATTTCAGATTGAAAAAAAAAAAGTTCATACATACAGACACAAATGTTCAATTGAATGAAGATAATAAGGAAACAAATGAAAGAAGACTATGATGTGATATTTTAAGGATATCAATAGGAATATTATCTATCCAAAGTAATTTAAAACATAGAGGGTTACATCTGAACAAATGGAAAAAGAAATTATCTTTAAGTGCGTATCAGGTCACCTCGCTCTGAAAAGCATGGGAAGATTATAACGTTTATGGTGGTAATTATAACTACGTTAAAAAAGTTTATAGGATTTATAAAAGCATTTTGTACCCCATGCATAAAATATGGACGTTATGATAATAGCAACACAGTAAATGAATCCAGCTTCGAGAATTCTGAAAGTCATTTGTTGCGAAAAAGGACAACTTTCTCTATGTAGAGTTAAGATAGGGGCTTTTTTCGTATCAGAGGTAGGCTATTTAGGTATTGTACACATTTATTTCATCATGGAAAATAAGGCATGACTGATTTCATAAACATTGTTCGAAAAAATCACATGCAATACTTCGGATAGAGAGTTTCTAGGAAACGAAATTGCTAGCAATACCCAAAGCGATGCAATCAATCACTTAATTGGCTGTATCCATGGACACGCACAACAGTGCGATGTTGTAGTAACAAATGAAGGCAGAATATTAATACGTATCGCAAATATACGGCTCGCAAAAACATCGGAACGTACGCAATTATTTAATAAATGTGTTGAACGTTTATTTCTTGTTAAGTATCGCCCAACATGTACACATACGACGTAGATATGTAATCACAAACAGTATCTATAACCTTGCCAAGTTATTAACTCCAATTTTCTAGGTATTACGACACTTTATATAAGTTAAATCACATTAAATTCAATCATTCATACGCTGACTGCAAACACCAATCACCGTTGTACATTAACGTCAATATAACATTAGATAGAGCCGCGTACTAGCGCAGTTGTCTTGCCCCAGAAGGCCGGGTTCGATCCCTTACGGGGTCTGGATAAAATTTGTGGTAGACCAAGGAGACATTACAGAGTGTTGTTTCTCTTGATACTCCTGTTTTCCTCTGATTCTGCTAACACACTTCAATTTATCCTGATTTCATCTGTCATCTTCAGTACCTAATTAAAATAGACTGACCGAAGTCTTGGGGTAGTAAGTACGACATGGAAGAAACTCTAGTCCAAAGAGTAAATATCTCGAAGTCAATGATTTTGGCATAACTCCAAAAGAATTGAGTATTTGACCACATACATATACAACCAAATATGGTATTGAAACACCCTCTTCATGGTCTGAAAACAAAACTGTTGGTAATGATTGGTACTTAGACTTTGGAAGAGGAACAATTTGACTTTGAGAAAATCCAAAACTCTTTACCAAGGCTAGAGTCACTGGCGTTAATAAGGAAGTTGTAAATGCCTATTTTGAGGTGCTCCGCCAAATTGTAGATGAGTTTAATCTGTGCAACCAACCAAAATACATATAAAATGTGGATGGAAGTGAACTTTCCTTGAATAATAGAACGTCAAAAGTTACTGCATGAAAAGGAAAAAGGGAAGCGTCAGCCTACAAGCGTTGAACGAGCAGAAAATGTTGCAATGTTGCAATGCATCTATTAATTTCATTTGCCACTAGTAATACAGTACTTAAAGGAGTTCGGTTTGACATGACAAGAAGAATTTAACATTAACAAATCAAATAGATGAAATGTTTTTTGTTGTTGTTGTAGTAGGTCCATTAACGTTCACTTTTGGTGTTATTAAAATTACTCCTTAAGATATCCACTTTTCCCTCCAAATATTAACCTTGATGAAATTCATGGAGTAAATTAAATAATGGCATTACACTTTTATGTTTTAAAATGCTGTTTTAATAATTTGGGTAAACATTCCCTAAGGTTGTAAATTTCCTCCTACCTATTAAGTAGAAGGATTAAATTATTATTTTTCGAGTAATTGGTCAAAAAGCTCGAAATTATTCAAATTACCCCGATTTACCCTATATCGGACGCACAATGGACCAACCTATGCCTAAGAGCAAGGATTCGTCTCAGGCCCGGTCCTCGAAAATTCAAGCCAAAATTAGCTAGAACGCCAGTTTTCACGCCAGGGAATAGGGATTAATAAGAATGGACACTGAGTAAAATCCCCGGCTCTATTTCTTTTCTACGCATGCGCTAAGTTAGCGTTTGATTCCAGTTAAAAGCGCTAGAGATCAGTATAATCGAGCAACCGCGAACGCTGCAAGGTCTACTAAAAGCATATTTCTGCTGTCAAGTAGATCGTGGTAATTGAGTACACATTAAACTAGCGAATTCTCATTTTATGAATGTATATTATGGAGAAGTCGTACAGAAATGTCATGCTACATTTTCTTAACGAAATATATTTGGATTTCAATGACCGTCTAATTAAAATAACCAAAATTGAGTAAATAAGTAAGAGATACCTGCTCATTTATAAATAAAGAAAAAAGCGTATAAATCGCGTTTTAACTGAAAATTAACTCAATGACTTAGGCTATAGGATATAACAGTTGTCCACACCTCTTGGAATAACGGTTAGCGCGTCTGGCCGCGAAAACAGATGGCTCGGGTTGGATTCCCGGTCGAGGCAAATTACCTGGTTGAGGTTTTTCCGGGGTTTCCCCTCAACCCAATATGAACAAATGCTGGGTAACTATCTGTGCTGGACACCGGACTCATTTCATCGACATTATCACCTTCACTTCGTTCGGACGCTAAATAACCTGAGATGTTGATAAAGCGTCGTAAAATAACCTACCACTAGAACAGTCTCTCATGAAATCTTTAGGGAAGTTAGCGCAACAGGAAAGTATGTCAAAGATATAAGCTTGAAAAACGACGAAATTGTGAGAACTACAGCTTTATAACAAAATAAGTTTTCATAAATTGAATGAAACGGACCAAATGCCTACGGTTAAATCCTGTGCATAGAGTCGAATTTTTTTTAGTTGGTTATTTAACGGCGCCGTATCGACTACTAGGTTATTTAGCGTCGAGGAGAGTGGTGATAGCGAGATGGTATTTGGCGAGATGAGGCCGAGAATTCGCCATAGATTACCTTGCATTCGCCTTACTGTTGGGGAAAACCTCGGAAAAAACCCAACTAGATAATCAGCCCAAGCGGGGATCGAACCCGCGCCCGAGCGCAATTACAGACCGGCAGGCAAGCGCCTTAACCGACTGAGCCACGTCGGTGGCTCGAAATCTTTTCAAAAGTTGTGAAATGTGCATTAGAAAGAATGATCAACATTTCCAGAAACTTATTATAAAATAAACTGAGTCGATTTTCATCTGTATTGTACCGTATAGGTCGCGAGATTTTATTCACGAAAGCTGACGAGCAGAATAACCGCTAAGCGGGCTAGTATTTGGCCGATCGTTCATTCATTCATTCATTCATTCATTCATTCATTCATTCATTCATTCATTCATTCATTCATTCATTTTTCTCAATGATAAATCTTTCTCTGCAAATCTCCGCATTCTCCAATCTTCCATATTTTCTGCCCTCCTCGTTGTCTCCTCATATACGCCATTTATTTTAATTTCGTCTATAATTTGATATCTTCTTCTGCCCCGAACTTTTCTCCTGTTCACCAATCCTTTCAGTGCTTCGATCAGTAGAAGGTATCTTCTTAATCTGTCACTTATTGCACGGCAACGCACTAAACGAAATCTGATTCCAAGCATACGTTCATTATTTCCTATAATGGGAAAGTAAAAATTTCGGAAGAGTTAAGATTCTAAATCGGATCGTTATATGCAATAGATCAGAAAAATTATACCACAAATAACATAATGCACTGAACTGTTATCTTTCATCTGTTAAGATGTTCATCTTCAGATTTCATACCTACGAAATTGAGAGAAAAAACGAAGAAAATGTCATTTGGGATATAAATCTTTACAAAATGCTCCATGGAACATTTTCCAATTAAATTAAACCCATTCTATTCATTTAATATAGCATATTATCAATATGAATGTGTAATATAGAAATTAATTTGCTTGTTTAATTAACGATTTTCCTGTAATACCTGGCTCAGTGAATTAATTGCACTTATTGAAGTACTCGGTTTTTATAGCAGCAGATCATTTAATTTTGAAACAAAACACTCACCGTTTACATGGTTTGTTTTCATTGCTTCTGATATTGTGAACAAATGGTATTAGTAACACTGAATTACTACTACTTGTTACAGAGAGAAAAATGAATTTTACGTAAAAAAAAAGGCGTTCAGTTGTTTTTAGATTATTTAATTCATGATTGTTCTCCAAGGTTGGTTATAACATTTTGTCTCGATCGATTCACGCGAAACAAATGCGTTAATGAAAAGTTGTCTTGATTTGACTACTTGCAAATACGCTTCCCTCTTGAGTAGGTGTAGTTAGGGCTATCAATATGTTAGCCGCATGCCCCTACGGTGATCAGACCGTTAGCTTTTCACGCAGGCGAGTCCCAATTAGGCCCGAGATTTTTTTTGTGAAAAATCTGTAGTGACACTTGTGGCGGACAAAATCGCAGATAGGGTTTTCTAGGAGTTTCCCCGTTTCTCCATTATTAGGAATCTACATATTCCGATAACATTTCTCCATTTCGTCACCATTCCATAGCATTCCCCGAACGCCTGCTGGCGACACTCGGCGGGACTGGTCTAGGGACCAGTGGGATTGCCTACTCAAAACCTGGGTACCCAGCAAATCTTAATGTAGGCAGCCGGTGTGTGTTTGAGAATGCGCGTAGCTTGAGGGTTAGCACAATTGATCTTGAAAGGTCGCAGTGCTGGGTCGTAGTCAGGGCAAATGTGTGGTTTAAGTATCACAAAGGTTTCCTCTGAGAGCTCCGGTTCCTCTGTGATATCCCAAGAAATATCCATCATCTCATTTCATAGCGGGTGTAGCGTAGACCAACCTCCTACAGCGCACCCTGGGCAACGGCTCTGTCGGTAAATTGGTGTACATAACTGGCTTTATATAGGCGATGACGTAAGTTTAATCCCGGCCATTAGGGAAAAAATCATATTAATAATAATGTATTTTATTATGCCTAATAGAGTTCAGGCCTTCAAACTTTCCATTCCACTCAATCGTATCTATAATTAATAAAGGTATAGGCCTACGTTACAATATTTTAATACAAAATACGTAGTAAAATGATATAATTTAATATTTTCTGTGGTACTAGTTAATATCAATAAATTAGATATGGAAAGATGATTATTTAGAATTTCGTCATTATTTTTTATTATTACCTTGTTTAAATTTATATATTCTTATTGTGTAGTAGACAAATTATATTATATACTTCTTAATTTAAATTCAGGAATCCGCCCCTGAACACAAGTTCTACTCTTTAGGGATGAGCTAAAGTTTTTTTCTGTTTATATTATATTTTATGTTACAATTATTAGTAAAAATAAATACATTTACATTTAAATTTATTAAAGTAAAATTATTTATATATTTAAATATAATCACTGTTTAACATATTGAGAGAAAATCATTAAACTAGTATGAATACGAAGTTAAAATTGTTAAATATTGCTTATAAGTTTTATATTTGTGCGTGAATGTAAAGTACTATGCATGTGGAATTAAGTTATTGTGTATTTTAATTTTGAAAGGCGAAAGCGTCAGACAGATTCTAATATCAGCAGGAAGAAGATTCTAGGTTCGAAAAATGTAGACAGTGAAAGATTGAAAATAACGGAGTTGTTCTGTGGTATAAGAAGAATAGTTTTTGTTGAGACCTGGTTTCAAAGTTGTGAAGAAATGAGCGTTTCTGAAATCGACATGACAGGTAACCTGGACAAGAAGTGTGCTAGATTTGATACAGCAGCGAGAGCGCGTGTAGTTTGCTCTGGATATCAAGACGTAGCCACGACAGCTGTTTTAACTATCGTGAAATATATCCATATTTCCGAATCTTTAATATAAATCTATATTATGTATCTGTTGTAGTTTTAAGGCTATTTTTGAATTTATATCAGTTAATAAAACATCCCAATAGTCAAATAAAGACATTATGAGTGTTTATAAGCGTTTTCTCAGCGATAAGAGTAGAAGATACTTTGTGTACTAAAAGAAGAAAATTGAAAACACTTTTCTTCTTGTGTAATATTTGCGATCTGATTGCTACAAGTTACGCTTTCGTCAATGTATACATATATATTTTTAACAAGCGACGTATAGGATGTAGAAATATTGTTTATTATAATTGATGTTGCATGTCATACTTCGTAAGAAGATAATAGTATTTTGTGCTCTAGAATAATAGCAAGTGATTTGTTTTGGTTTAATGTAAAACCATATTTTGATACCAGGTGTTTAATGAAGTTACATTCTCATTAAAGATTAAATTTAATTTTCAGTGTATAATTTAACATTTCCGGGCAGAAATCTAAATTAATTTTGAGGTCGTCAACATAAAGAGGATATGTCCTATGCTCTAGTGTGCTATATATATATATATATATATATATATATATATATATATATATATATATATATATATGAAAAAGCTGAGGCCCTAATACCGATCCTTGAGGGACGCCACACTTCACGATACGAAAGGAAGGAAACCTACTAGAAAACAAAACACGTTGCTAAAAAAACATCGGAATGAGACAAGTTGCAAGCAGGCTTGGAACTCGCATAGGTTCTTTCTCACAGTCCCAAATTTCCTGGCAAGGAAACGCAATCGTTTGCCTTATATTCTTTTCTTCTTCATTTCTGAATTCTTTCTTTATTTAGCTTTTCGTCATTCTTTTCTTTTTCTTTAGTTTTACTTCATGTTCAACATTTCCTGACAAATTAACTCCCGAATAGTGAATATGAACAAGCTTCATCTAATTATTTAAAAGAAAATTGTAAGGAAAAAACAACTGCCAAGCTAGAAGCCACTTATATGTGTGGGGAATTCTGACAACACAATTTCGATGAAAACTCAAATGTACAGTATTTCGTGCAATGTTACACTTTCCCCTTTATTTTCATATAGTGATTAAGTAAAAATGATTATATTGGCAGTAGAGAAGCATAGATATAGGAAGCGGAATTCGCCTAAGAAAATTACATCTCATTTGTATCAATATTAATATTCTAATTCATTGCACACACTATGCTTGCCTGTTGCACTGTTACGATGGAAATAAAATTATATCAGGTCTTGACTCGTTCACAGAATTCCGACTGGAAAAAATGAAAATAAATACATTTTATTTGTTTGCATGTACGGCTTAATAGTTGAAGTTTGGTGCTGCCTTGAACACGCGTTATTGAACATCACTATTTAATTCCCTTTCACATTGCAATACGCTACTGTGTGCATTTAGAAACAAGTCAGGTATTCATATTTATTTAATTACATTTTCATTTTATTTATTGAGTTACTACACATCAGAGGTTTTATTGCTCTGCGTGAATTGTTACAATTGCGCATATAGCTGTATGTAACTTGATTCCAAACACAATTAAATGTCTGTTATAACTCAGCTTGGTTTCACGTAACCGTTTGTACACATGGGCGCAACATTAATAGAAATGCTAGTGTGTTGGCGACTGAATTTAGGTTTATTCTGAACAACGATAGATTTGGGGCAAGTTTTCTTGGAATAGCTCGTTCCTTCTGTCACAATTTTATTAATTATACACAATTTACGACAATATTTATCGTTGTCTTAGATACCAAAGGAAAGCTACAGTATCCGTCATGAGATAAGGAAGCTATTGTAACTACAGTATAGTAATATTGAAGATAATGCTTTCACTCATTTTCTCAAGAACACCAACATTTTCTGTTATGGATCTGAATAGGTATATTTAAAAAAAAAAACCAACTCTTTGGATTCCGTTGTTTCAGGTGACTCTTGTCCTATTTTGAATTCTTAAGAGGAACTAATAATAATAAAAATAATAATAAAATAATAATAATAATAATAATAATGATAATAATATAATAACTATTTATTTATTGATATTTATGTGCTGGACAACAGCCATAGGCCAATAAAAGTCCAGCACAGTGATACAATTAATACATTAAAATGAACAACTATGGTACAAATTAAATACTTGAGTTAACAACAAAATGAAGAACATAGATTACAATGATTAATTTACAAGAATTAATACTATAATATTTTATAGAAAAAAGTAGATTCTTGCAAAAGTATTACCAGTTTGTGCAGAAGGATTATGCAAATAATATTATAAAGACATTGCCGTGTTCTAATACTTCTATACATTGAATGGATCGAAATTGCCTACATGTAAGTTAGCATGTTTAATACATCTGGAGACCGACGAGGAAGATTTAGAATTTCTAATATAGAAGAGTTTGTGATGTCTAATGTCACTAATAGGAATACGAAGGCTGACACTGTTAATAATAATAATAATAATAATAATAATAATAATAATAATAATAATAATAATAATAATAATAATAATAAAATATTATTGTTAATTAATTAATTACTTTTTATTAATAAAATGCAATTGAAGGCCACTTAACATTTCATTATTTCCCCGAGCCTACCACAATGGCTCATAGACGTCTCTAGTGCTGAGAAACGTATACCATTTTTACAATTCATTTTGAAGGCTGAGATAAGTCAATTCTAATATTATTACTTAAAAGTTTTGTGATTCAGTCATGTGACATCAATTTTAATGTAATCTACAATATAGTTTACATTACATACATTTGTTGTGAACGTTTTTGCCTTAAGTCCGGAATTTTCAGACAAATGAAAAGAATTTAAATATCATATGAACAAATTGCATAAATATACTAAGTGATATATACATATAGTGTGTACAAAAGGTTACATAAGTGAATATACGTATTGGTACACATAGTTACAAAATGTAACTGTTAAAATTACATGGATAGAAATACATAAAAAAAGGTTAAAAATTATGATACTTAGGAAAAAACAATGTTACTTCTTAAAAAAGAAAAAATAATAATTTTATGCCTTACGTTTTATGTTGATGTGAATTTTACTGAATTTGTTGTACCTATTATCACATCTTTAATTTTTAACTTTGAATATACCGACATTAATTTATAAAATTACGGAATAAAATATAGACGTACTGTATCTTGACAATTGAAATTAATGTACCTATGTATAGATCTTATAAGACTTTGGTTTTAACTATTGCACATATGTATTTACGATGTAGGCTATGTGATTCAACTATGTATTTCACATATGTATAAAGACGTATATAGTTCACATGTTTGTTTCACGAAGTTATACTAAAAGATTGTGTGGATAACAAAAGTCGAACTATGTGGATAAACGTTGAAGATTATTTGAGCTCCTAGCCTAAATGTCATTTGTCTCACTTCGTTCACGCCGTCTCACCTAAGGAACTTGAGTACATTATTTATATGTCTATTGAGAACTACTGTATATTAGTAACGCTTGCAACGAAAATCCTGCAGATGTGACAACAAAACGAAATGTACACAATCTTTCAGACTTGGATTTAAAATGAACATTTCAATCTTGTGTAATACGAGTATGAAGAACATATTAGTATGTCTTAAATGTTACATCTCAAGTCGTTACACACACAGGTACTCGAAGTATAGGTTGTTTCTTCTGATTTTTCCACGTATCCTGACGGCACTTCTATGGTCTTGTAAAAGGGCAATAATATACTGCAACTATTCAGTTTTTAACTGCTCATTTCTTGGATAAAAAACAAAAAAATGCTGATAAGTTGTTAGTCCCAAATGAATAATTTTCTCAGAAATAATAATTTTCCCGTAAATGATAACACTGTTTTACTCGATAAGTACTACTACGATTATGATTTTTACTGTTAGGCTATCATTAAAGAGACATAAGAAATCATTTTATCCCTTTTGCAGTTTTTCAATAAAATAGACAGTTTCCTTTCAACTGAAATTAGAAAATGAACTGGTATCGTTATTTTCTATCATTAGGAAGTTTGGCAACCCTACTGGTATGACGAAGAGACGGAACTCAGCTGTTCAGACCGAGTGTGTATGTGCTTACGTACGTGACTTGACGCTTTTGCCAAGTTACCCAGACTTTGAGCTTAACTTTCTAATTAACCAAGCACTTAATTACAAAACAATAGATTTTAGTTAAAATAAAGTTATTGCTCCCTTTAATATGAGCAGTTGTGTATAAATTTCTACGAAAGTATAGAATGAAGATATTTAACATTTGAGTGAAGACTGAAGAAAATGTATTGTATGTCTTTGAAGCGATATAAAATTAACCATCGACGAAGGAAAATTAATAAAAAATACAGTTATGCAGGTGAAGAAACTAGAAAGGAAAACAATGAATTGAAAGAAGACATGTCTGATGGAACAATCTCTAATGTAGATCAGCAAACAGCATTGGATGTCTGACGTAACATTTTATTCTCATTTCATAGTCAAGTCAGTTTCAAAGCTGAGAATTGCTAATAATAAAGAAATGCTATTTGTTAAGTACTCAATAGTAGAACATTGCTTACTATTCAACTGAAATATTGAACACACCCGGGTCTCAAATGATCCGCTGTTCACGTCATCCCTCTAAGGTGAATCCTATTATATTTTCATGAATAGGAAACCTTTAACTGAATTCATATCAGATCATGTTGATCTTCATTAGGCGACCATTGTTCTCATATTGATTACACTGGTCTGTGTTTCACAAGCATAATATTTACAATACAAACGAAAATTTCATTAGGCAAACAGACCAGCTATTTTTTTCAAGAAACGATTATTATTAAAGGATCATTTATATTTATGTACAGGGTGTACCTAAATAACTTTACAAATTATGCGGAAGATTTTGGAGGATAAAAACGAACACCTTTTAATTACCAGTATATATTATATGATAGGCGACATGAAGATTTATGGATCATATGCGGAGACAAAGAGGAAGGCAGAAAATAGGAAAGTTTGGAGAATGTTAGAGTTTTCAGTGATATATCTGTTCTTGGGCATAAAATTATGAATGAATAAATATGGAGTTTGACTTTTCTCTGCATACAGCTTTACTTTATGACGTCACAACGACAAAAAGAACAGATGTATATTACCTTTAGGCTGTCCGAAAAGTTCCGCACCATAACACAAATTACCATATATGTGTTAGCCTATACTATATGGTTGGACGATAACTTGAATTGATCTCAGAGGTCATGTCGATTGGTCTCCACTCTCGCCGACTTCAATCCCCGGATTTTGCTTTGTAGAAGTGTTAAGTCACGTGCCTACAGCGTCAAGATTCGAGACATGGAATATCTACGTCAAAGGATCGAGAATGACTGTTACACCATATCACCTGGCTTTGTAGCCCGTGTTATAAACATCATTCAGCATCGTCTCCAGACACGTGTGAAGTTTTATGGATCATATATAGAACATATTATGCTGTGATTAGTCCTTAGGTGTGAGAATTTTTGAACACAGTGTAGAATCAGAAATTATTTTAGTGTGTAAGTTTGGAGAATTATATTAAAAATTGGCTTACAACAATACAATGGTGTTCACTATTCTTATGCAGATGATACAGTTTTAGTTTTTGGTGGAAAAACCTGGTATGATGCATATAATAATTCAAATAATGGACTTAAATTAATAAAAAAGATGGTTTGACATAAATTATCTTTCTATCAACGAAAATAAAACCATAATTATTCCATTCTCATTATCTGAAAAATGTAACAAACCTCCTACATATATATTAAGTATTAAATTACATAATTCTGATTGCTGTCTTATACAGTGTAAATGTCTGATTATTAAAGAGTCCTCTGAAGTTAAGTATTTAGGCATAATTTTCGATAATCATTTAAAATGGAACCAACACATTAATTACCTTTGTAATAAATTACGTAAAATAGTATATTATTTTGTTTTATTGAGGAATTACTTGTCAATAAGTTTATTACGAGCAATATATTTAACCTTATATCAATCGGTAATTATGTATGGAATTGTAGGATTGGATAGCTCATTTAAATCCAATTTTAATCCACTTTATTTATTACAGAAGAAAATTATTAAAATATGTCTTCATAAACCTATTGATTTTCCATCTCAAAATTTGTTTTTAGACTTCAATGTACTTAACGTAAGACACATTTATTATATTGTATTAATAAAATTCATACATAAAAATTGAAATAATTTTGAATTGTATTCTCATAGTTATGAAACAAACGGTATGAATTCTTTAAAATTGTTTGAACCAAAATGCAACACTGTTGCAATACTTAATCATAGTAGTAATTTAGGCCCAAGAATATATAACAAATTTATATTTAAATATCCTAATCTTGTCAATTCGAATAGTTCTAGTATTAAATTAAAAAAGTTATGTATGGATTTTATAAACAATGAAAAATTGTAAATTTAAATTTATATATTCTTATTGTTTAGTAGATATAAGACAAATTGTATTATATGTTTCTTCATTTTAATTCAGGAATCCGATCCTGAGCACGAGTTCTACTCTTTCACGGGCGAGCTAAAGTTTTTCTGTATATATTATATTTTATGTTACAATTATTAGCAAAATAATAAATAAATAAATAAATAAATAAATAAATAAATAAATTATAAATAAATAAATAAATTTTACATTGCATAATTTTGTTAATTTATAACAGGAGCTATTGGATTTGGCGATAATTGACAACACTCATCAAACAAATTTGTCAGTTTTAATCTTGGAAGATAAGTGTAAAATAAAGAAGCTTGGAAGACCGTTACTTCAACTCGATTTAAAGCAAGCACAAGCAAGCCAAGGTAAGACTTTTGCAAGATTTTTAATGTAAAAAAATATGAAAGAAACATCTGGATTTGCGGTTGTGAATCTACAAATAATTTTTTTTTTTTCCGTGCCTGCTATTTGAAAAGGGAAAAGATACGAGCTGGGCATGCACTGGTGTGCATTTGACACAGAAAATTGAGAAGCGTGAGGAATCTATTGCTCATAAGAATACATGCCTAGATTTATGAGTTCTTGGAATAACAGAAATTAGGCAATAGCTTTCAAATAGAATATTGAAAGGCAGAATGATAACGTAAGAAAGAATCACTGTGTTATTTCAAAGATAAGTGATCATCATCATCATCATCATCATCATCATCATCATCATCAGGCTCATTTTAAGGCAATTATCTCTTTAAAGGCCTGTAGTATTTTTAATTTTTTTTCAGAAATAAGATATTGTTTAAATTGTTGGAAAACATAGGTACAAGTGGGAACCCCTTGTCATTTTAGGCACGAACCGCCACTGTGAGTCATGGAAAGTTGGTGAATGATAGAATAATTACAGTAAACCAGGAGTACTATAGAAGAAATTTCTCAAAATAGGTTTGGCATAAAACAAGTTGGTCTCGTCGGGTTTTGAACAAAAGCTTCACCATGAGAGAGAGAGATGGTCTATTCATTCGACTAACATTTTGTACGTAAACGAGGAGATGAATCCTCTAAACCACAACTGAATTTGACCTGGATATGAACGCCAGTACACCGTGCAATTCTATAAATTAATTTCGATAACCAAACAGCATCTGCGTGCAGATAAGTAGGGTGAATCCAATACAACCTCCGTTTCGCAACGCATCTCAACAGCTGAGCCAATTTCCACTCGCTACGGGGACTTTAAAGTGTTTACAAATCAGCGAGCAATTTATTTACCGGCCAGTATTGCCTGCAATCTCCATCCTTCTCCAGGTTCTAAAGCGCCCTGCCTGCTCCTTCGGAATACAAAGAGACGCCCGATGCGCATCCACCCCCTTCCACCCCCCGGGGCAAGCGTGCAACCCTCTTCACTGTCCGCAAGAGGGGAACTAATTTCCCTGTTCGCAAACATCAATTTATTTTACTTCCTCCGTGACATTTATCAGCCGAGACGCTATTGTTTTCAGAAGCTTGTAGAACAAATGCCGTCCGCACTTAAAAGCTGCTAAGTTGGTCTCCAGGGAGTTGCCTCTCTTTTGTTTTCCTTCCGTCGATGAAGTGTCGGCATCACGCGAGAACTTGGCGAGGCTCATGTTGCCCAGGAATGTCACAAAGATGGACGTCTTCGCCCGCCCGCCGCATAAACTACAAATGACTTTTCATAAAGAGCACTTTTAAGGCGTCGAGCACGGCTATCGTAGCAACAACGTGCCAGACAGATGTGTTCTCTTTTCGTGCTGACACAAGGTTTATGAACTACTTTTGTTAGAAAAAAAATAGTGTCACTGTGTTTGTACTCTTGAGCTAGAAAAACAACATAGGAGAAACCAAGATAAAAATAAGTACCAGACTGCGTAGTGGCTTGGTAGTTAGAAGGCACATTATACTAGATGGATTGATAACATTTATGGACAATAATTTCATTGATGGTTATAAACATGGATTTTATATGGGTATATTGGTATAGATGTTTGGCAGGACGGATGCATCAGACGTGTGAATGGTCGGGTGGATGGTTGGATCGATAGGTAAAGTAACATTGTTCTTAAAAATTTCTTTAATTTAAGATACGTTTTCTCTAGTCATTGCATGTGCGAATCAAAGGATGAATGGAAAAGTAAGTGTGTCAATGGAATGTGGATGGATATGTGAATGAAAGAATAGATGAATCGGTCTCTGTGAGTGAGTGGAAGGATAGGTAAATGAACGTGTGAATAGAAGGTAGGTATAATGGTTGTGTGAATGGATGGATGGATGAAATGGAAGAATAGATGTTTGGGTTTGTTAATGGAAGAATAGTTGTGTGGAAGTTTAGATGAAAGAATAGATGTGTAGAAGTGTAAATGGAAGATTGGATCGTTGGATGTGTAAATGGAAGAATAGATTGACGGGTGGTGTAAATGGAAAGAAAAGTTGATTAGATGTGTGAATAGAAGAATAGATGTGTGGAAGTGAAATGGAAGAATACATCTTTGGATGTGTAAATAGAAGAATAGATTGACGGGTGGTGTAAATGGAAGAAAAGAAGGTTACATGTGTAAATGGAAGAATAGATGGGTGTGAGTATAAATGAAAGAATAGATGAGTCGAAGTGTAAATGAAAAAATAGATGGTTGGATGCATAAATAGGAGAATGGATGGTTGGATGTGTAAATAGGAGAATGGGTGGTTGGATGTGTAAATAGGAGAATGAGTGGTTGGATGTGTAAATATAAGAATAGATGTAAGGGTGGTGTGAATGGAAGAATAGGTGGGTGGAAGTGTAAATGGAAGAATAAATAGATAGGGGTGTAAATGGAAGAATAGATGATTAGATGTGTAAATGGAAGAAAAGATGGTAGAAAGTGTAAATGGAAGAATAGATGGGTGGAAGTGTAAATGGAAGAATAAATAGATAGGGGTGTAAATGGAAGAATAGATGATTAGATGTGTAAATGGAAGAAAAGATGGTAGAAAGTGTAAATGGAAGAATAGATGGGTGGGAGTATAAATGAAATAATAGGTGAGTCGAAGTGTAAGTGAAAGAATAGGTGGTTGGCTGCATAAATAGGAGAATGGGTGGTTGGATGTGTAAATAGGAGAATGGGTGGTTGGATATGTAAATATAAGAATAGATGTAAGGATGGTGTGAATGGAAGAATAGATGGGTGGGAGTGTAAATGGAGGAACAAATGGATAGGTGTGTAAATGGAAGAATAGATGATTAGATGTGTAAATGGAAGGAAAGATGGTAGGAAGTGTAAATAGAAGAATAGATGGGTGGAAGTTTAAATGGAAGAATAGATCGGTTGAGTTGTAAATTGAAGAATAGTTTGTTTGGTGTGTAAATATAAGGTTAATATATAGATGCATACCTGGAAGAATAGATGGATGGTTCGCTAATATGTTTTCGCGGGATATCAGCCGAGTTAAGATTTTGGAATGCTCCAAGCTTTCGACTGCTATCTCTGCAGCCATCTTCAGGGAAGTGATGTCCGAACAGAAAGTCGAAAGTTTATATAGATGTTAGGCTGTCTCAGGTGAAACGGGATTGGTTGGCGGATCGGCCAATCCGGGGCCGGGAATTGTCATCGCTCGTAAGCTCCGCCCCTCCCGGGATTCCTGCGTGAAGTTTGGCGGGCGGCGAGCCCTGTTCCGCCGGTTGGAATCGGTTGCCGTCCTCGGTCCGTGATCTTCATGACCTTGATTGTAAGAGGACCTGAGTTGGTCTAAGGCCGGTGTCCATGCCTGACTGAGCTGGAGTCCACTGTCTCTGTTAAAGTTGTTTTTCTCCAGCTTGATCTCTATGGCCACACCAAGGTCATTAACAAATCAAGCCACTACTGGGATCGTACAATCAAGGAGGCCATAGAGATCAAGCTGGAGAAAAACAACTTTAACAGAGACAGTGGACTCCAGCTCAGTCAGGCATGGACACCGGCCTTAGACCAACTCAGGCCCTCTTACAATCAAGGTCATGAAGATCACGGACCGAGGACGGCAACCGATTCCAACCGGCGGAACAGGGCTCGCCTCCCGCCAAACTTCACGCAGGAATCCCGGGAGGGGCGGAGCTTACGAGCGATGACAATTCCCGGCCCCGGATTGGCCGATCCGCCAACCAATCCCGTTTCACCTGAGACAGCCTAACATCTATATAAACTTTCGACTTTCTGTTCGGACATCACTTCCCTGAAGATGGCTGCAGAGATAGCAGTCGAAAGCTTGGAGCATTCCAAAATCTTAACTCGGCTGATATCCCGCGAAAACATATTAGCGAACCAACGCCGAGAAAGCCTCAAATCATACAGATGGATGGTTGTGTGAATGGAACGATACGTTTTTCCTAAAATTACTATTAATCCATTAGATGTACATTTGCTACTGATAAGAGGATGGTTGAAGTATATTAGATGGAATAGGGGGTGAGAGGATTGTTAGATGCATGAATTAATCTAATTTTTAAATTCAATATCAATTAATGCAAAATATTTTTGTTTTATTTGTTGGATGGATGAATGTATGACAAGTAGTTTTCCGAAAGGATGGATGAGTGGTTGGATGTTTCTATGGCTGGATGGATGGATGGATGGATGGATGAGAGTATGGTTTTGTACCATCTGAAGTACTTATGGATTTTGTTTAATTTATCCTTCCTACGAAAACTCATTTCCTTTTCCAGGTCATACTCTGATATTGTATTTTTAATATTATAACTTTCATACAAGATATTCTTATATTAATAATTTGTGATTTTCATTTGAAAAATATAATTCTGGCTTTTTTGAATACCCACATAAAGGTGTAACCTAATAAAAAACTGAAAACATGTTCAGGAAATTTGAAAACACGCGTTTCCTTCGAAAAGCGAGACTTATGAATAGCGGGAATATATTGTCTAATATACAAGTACATTACATCAAAGCTGTGATGTGTTATATTTATATGCAGTGTAGTGTTTACACGCTACACCACACAATATGGTGTTGTGATCAAAGCTATTATCCCATTGCAAGCACACTCGTATGTCCCATGAGGTTTATGAAACAGAACGCGGTCTCTGGAGGACCTGGCAATCCTCTCGAGTCGACAGGATTTGATCACAGAGCGCGTCTCCACTATCCCCTACATGGATCCATAATTACATTCATTGAAGGTAACTAATATCGTAATGAAGTGGTTCGCTTGTTGTAGCATGTCCGAGGGCAGTGGATCTTCAAAATTCTTTACCATGAATTCTTCGACAACGACCACTGGGCGTTCCATTTCATAGATTTATGATACAAAAAGGAGCCGAGTAACTTAACGAAGAGAATGAGTGTAGTGCTGTCATTTTACTTCTTAGTTGTATTAATTACGAAGATAGTACTGCAAAAATGAATATTTTCATCACCCTTTAAGTGGAAAAGGAGAATTAGAGTTTACCTTTTGCCTAGGTTTCTGTAAGTACAACAGTTTATTTGATTATTTTGCCCACATTTATGCCTAAGAGTATATTTTTTCTGGAATGATGCACATGAAATATAATAATTTTTGTAAAATATTTAACTACTCTTTAATTTGAGGTCAAAAGTACAAAATACTTAACCAATCCAGATATAGGCAGAGAATATATTTATTTCTTTTCGCTATTCTTTCATGAGTATATTACGTAGAATAAACTGACATATAATGAAGTCCACACATGTATAGTAGTGGTCAGCGCGTCTGGCCGCGAAACCAGGTGGCCCGGGTTCGAATCCTGGTCGGGCAAGTTACCTGGTTGAGGTTTTTCCGGGGTTTTCCCTCAACCCAATACGAGCAAATGCTGGGTAACTTTCGTTGCTGGACCCTGGACTCATTTCACCGGAATTATCACCTTCATTTCATTCAGATGCTAAATAACCTGAGATGTTGATACAGCGTCGTAAAATAACCCAATAAAATGAAAACATATAATGAAGTTAGTATAGACTGGAAAAGGTTTCCACAATAAATATTAATTTATGTAGAAATATTTCTGCTTTTCATGGAGAATTTTATTAATTTTTTTATTTGAGGATTATGCTATCTGTTGTGCATAATTGTCTCGCCTGAGTGAGCCACTGAAGAAGATGTACTACATTTTAAAATTTGGTTACCATTCCCGTCTTGTATTCGGAACGTTCGACGTTTGATTCCAGAGGCCGGCTATCCAGAATTGGTGTTTTCGCAATTTTTCCTAGTCGCTCCACGCGAATACTAGGACAGTATCAATTTCAAAGGGCCACGACCCGCCCCTTTCCAATCCTAATATTAAATCTTCAACATAATTTCTTATATGATGCATCATTATTACCATCCTGCGTTTCGTACATAAAGCCTCCAAGTCACTCGCAACAGTGTAGGTATGTATGGAGTATAGATCGGCGGCACCTGATCCTACTGCACAGTTCAGGTCTGCTGTTCAGTGAACACGTGAAAACAAAGCAAAGCTAAGCGCTTGGAGACCAGTGTTCTAATAAAAGAATCTGGTATGCATCACTTCATTACGAAAGAAGAATGTGTATTTTTGTAAAAAAAAAATGAAGACTTTTTCACTTGAAACAAATATTTACAGCCATTCTTTATAATGTGTAGAGACTCGTGAAGCACACAGTTATAATTTGTTTTATTTCAAGTTTGTGCTGACACTTGTGTATTTTTATTTAATTCCAACCCTTAATTAAATCTAACCCTTATGGAAATGATATTTAACACTTGAGGTGAAGTTTGGTGAAGTCCGGAGGGCCTAATGAGTCAAATCCACTCTCCTCACCTCCATACTGGGCCCCCCTGGGATATTTCAAGATGCGAAAGAGAGAGTGGTGTGCGGAAAGCAACTGGAAGCTACAGTATTTATCTTTCCCAAGAAAAACTGCAAACATGGCATGAATAGGAAAGATTGAAGAAAGCTGGGTTTGCAGTGAAAGATCTGCCCTTCGGAAAAACACGAAAAGAATGAATGAATGAATTAAATCTAACGTATATTAATTCGTTTTACTTATTATAAAAATCAGAGGTAGACAAATTCCGGGCAGTATGTAGCCATGGCGACTAAAAATTATTATGTTATGCCTGAATTGTTTATTGAGTTCAAAATTGTTTAAAACTTCGACTTCTGTTTTTTTTTACTGCGACTAATAAGTTAAGTAATGTTAACAAAAGCAGTTGCAGGAAGAAATTTGAATGTTTTCTTAGATTAATATTGTTACATTTGTTGCGTATCTCAAGATATTGTCAGTACATAGCTGGAGAGCACAGATCGTCTTTGAGATCGTGTGATTCAATTGCATATGTATTTAAAATTGTTTGATAGGGCCTATGTTTCAGTAAATTTTTTCTTGATCTTAGCTAGAATGATTTTCTAATTGCATGTGTGAACAAAATGTGGTGACTCCCGAAAATAAAGGAGATGGCTATTGAAAATATTTAGTTTTGTCTAACTTTGGTAAAAAATTATGTTTCAATACATTTAAGCTGGCTTTAAATAAATAATTCTTTATTATTCTTATTAAATCCAAGTGGTATTTTGTACATGAGCACCATTCCTGTTTTTCACCGACTTCTACACACACGCACACGAATAAATAGATGTAAAATCACAATACCGGCGCGTGTGAGGAAATACCGCAGCGTGAAATGTTGACTCGCAACTTGCTCTCCATACCAAGCGAAACTATATAGTATGTCCGACGTGCAACCACAGTCTAGTATATACAGTCACGAAGCTTGAGTTGTGAGGGTACTAGGAACAAAAGACTGTGCCGGTACTATTTCGCATTGTCTGTAATGAGGCGATATTAGCGATCCTAGTGGTCGGCAACTATATATGAATGCATATTTACTACGTATTGAGCTTCGTGACTGTATATACTAGACTGTGGTAGAACTAACTTGCATTCAAAGTAACCAAACTCAGGACTCTAATCATTATATAGTCTTCTGCGATAAGCCTTCCAACTATCCGTGAGAGTTTTATCCCGGTGAATCATGCTCTCTATCGTGCATAGCGAGAACCACGTCATTGTGGAAAAATTAGAAAAAAATACATTTAAATGCCGATTACAAAGATATTTACCATGTTTCCATAATTATTTTATGTAAATTGAAAGAGGATAATTAAATGAATGTGCTTAAACAATACAATTTATAAATAACACTGTTCTACAAAAAAAATGAAATTAATTTTTCTGGGCATAACATTCTTGATTAATATGGAAATTTACCTCCTGAATTCAAATCTGTAATTAGTTTCTCTGTGTCACGCATAGTTTTGAAGTTATATGCAATTTCATTTTTTAAATGATTTTCGTTTCCACGCTATGTATTTATGTAGGCAAAATATGTAACTATTAATATTTTAGTCACTTACAAAATTATTTACAAACATTTTATGCACTATAAAACAAAAAATAAATACAAGCCTTAATATAATAATTATATTATATGGAAAAACTTATTTAAGGTTAGAAAATATGAACAAAATACACTTTTCCCTAAGAATTTAAAAATCTTATCTTTTTCTCCTGTGTTCAATTTTGCAGTCTCTAATAATGTTCCAGCAGTAGTCAGAAAGCATCGCAGGCATTCATTTCCCTTCATACCGCTTTCCCATGGATATTATATCTTTATGGAACCTTTCACCATGTTCGTCGGAGACATCACTGCAGATCTCAGGAAAACGATATAGATGAGAATCTTGGAAATACACTTTTAAAGACATGTGACATCCTAGATCTCTATATGCATTTATTATTTGTTGAACCAATGTTCGAAGTCGTTAACACTGTTTCATCCCAGAAAATTTTGCGTTACATTCTTGAAACAAGACCACGCTCTTCTCTCTTTTGGTGCAAGGCATTGTTCAACATTTGAATCCTTCTGAAGGTCTCTAATTTGGGAACCCACAAACAGGCCTCTTTTATTTTTGCTGCAGAAAAACGAGGAAACTTTTTTGAAAGGTACATAAATCCTCTTTCAGATGTGTCCATGGCCTTAACAAATTGTTTAATAAGGCTTAGCATGATGTGAAGAGGGGGCAGAAGAACATCTTCACTGGCTACGAATTTCTCATTCAGTATATTTTTCTCCAACTTTCCACTTACGCTCAGGCCAAATCTCTCTTTTATAATGGAAATTCCTATCGCGACTATCCCATCCACATAGAAAACATCCATATTTGGTGTAGTCTTGTTGCATACCTAATATCATGGCAACTATATTCAAATCACCACATATTTTCCACTTATGCTCATTATATTTCATTAATCTCAGCATACTCGTATTTTTTCAAAATATCATGTGACTCTTTAGTCATACTTACATAGGCAACTGGGACAGAAGGCATTATGTTCCCATTGTGGAGGAGAACTCCCTTTAGACTGTATTTTGAGGCTTCTATAAAAAGTCCCCACTCTTGTGGCTCGTATTTGAAGTTCAAAATATTCATTAGGTCACAAACTTCATTGCAGAATGTCATCATGAGTTGAATTGTGCATATGCAGAAACAATATTTCATGTAAACAAACAATACTCACTTCCTCTAACAAGAATTTCAGGTTAAGCTCAAGATTTCTCTATCTCTCTCTCTCTGTTAGAATCTGTCTATTTTATTGTTATGATTTAGGAGGTTTCTGTAAAAGATAAATATGTAAAGTTTTACATATTTTATATACCACAGATGCCGGAATATTATGGTTGAAAATGAATATTTACTCACATGATAAGGAATGTCTCCAAATAATGCGAGTTTAACTCAATTTTAAATCCTGTGACAACGACTTGGTTATGAACATAACATTTTACTAGCAACAGGAATGCCACAATTTGAAAATGAAAACCAATGAAGAACAAAATTAACTTTAGGCAACTGTTGTTAAACAAAGTTCACCATCTTTATCACAAACTTAAAATGTAAGTTAAGTGAGACGTATATTGTCGTATAACTAAAAAACTGTGCCTGAAAGCGAATTTCTGTTTTCAGATTTGAATTTGCCATATAAAAATCCTTTGGAATCACATATTTTCATATAAGAAAAATGACCCTTGTAGAACAGTGTAATTCAATGCAGTGGCACTTGACTGGAGTCATTAGCCGTAATTTATAAATAAAGCCACGTGTATAATATTTGAGATTATGAAAAACTTTAATCTTCTTCATCTGTGTTTATCGCATTGTGTTATTTTCGTAAATATTTTGAATAATTATTCAATAAAATCACTGCAAAAGGTAATATCATTCGCATAATACAGGAGCTCAAGAGTTATAAGACGAATGAGGCATAAAAAAAAGGTACGACTGCTTCGTGAAACTCATTTTTGTCGATGTAGAAGTTCAGTTCACACTTATTGTGTCATTAATCTCATTAAAGGGATCCAGCCGTCCATCCATGTGTTTTTTCTATCTGTCTAGTTGAGGCCTGGGTGCTAATACCTCAATCTATTCATTACAACTACCAATTAACTCCCCACTCCACCTTCCCCGGCTGAGACATATTTAGAATCGATACGAGTAGGCAGGAAGGTAAACGTTGCTCAGTGATGGATTATAAAAGGCAGGCATCACAGCTTTTACGGACTTTCGGCTCTCTCTGGTCGCCTAAAATCCACCACTGATGCATAATGCGTTACTGAGCATTTGTTTCTACAGCGCTGTAAGTGGAAAGGACGTGAGCGGAGGTTTCTCGTTTTCTTTTCCTTTCTCCTTTATGCCCAAGGTTGGTATAGTTTTTCAGACTATCGTTATATGCATCTATAGCCAGCCAACTAAACATTGAGCCAGCCAACTAAACATTCTTGTAACCATCTGTCTGCCCATTAATTAATCCTTGTGTTTATTAATGAATTTCTTTGTCTTTATCTTTATTTATTTCTCCGAATTTCTATCCATCGCCGAATTTCTACCTATCGTTCCATCTCGACCTCATCCCCATGTCCTTATTTGCGCAATACCAAGCTACGCCACTGCAAGATGCATCCTGTCTTCTGTCTATTCACAAATCATCCTCATTGTTGTATAATCTCTCGCACTCAAGTAATTCGCCTCGATGTAATCTACTATTGACATAAAATAGAAATTAATTTCCAACCAGTTTTGTAACAGCATTCCACATCTTTTGCTTCATTGGTCGATGTCGCAGAATCATTAAGAAAACACTTCGCTCGTTGATATCAAAATTTCATTAATTCTGCAGTCTCCCTTCTCTTCTGGCATACCGACCAAGAAAGCATCAGATATGAGTAGAAGAAAAGATAGAATTTGACAAGTAACTTATTAAAATTCGATCAGGAACTTCCATTGTCCTTAATTGAATTCACTTAAAGCCACCCTCTCTCTCCTTTTATCGAAGATATCTCCAATGACGACTCTTCCTGTGACCTCATCTTTATGTAACTTCAGATAGCTTCTGCTTTCAACTCGGGGGGAGGGGGAGATCGCAGGAATTTTGACGTCTGCTACTGCAACAAGTGGTTGCTCAAGTGTGACGTCGCTTCATAATCTCACTCTTTTAAAACTTTTTCCTCTTGCGAAAAGCAACAGCAGCCAAAACTCTTCAGAAAGTTTGCCAGCACTTAGAAACCTATTCCTATTGTGAACTCACCTGAATTACTAGATCTGCCAGTAATGTCAAACTCCTACCTTCGTCGCTAGATCTACTTGTAGTCTCCCACACCACCTTCCCAGCTAGATCTGCTTGTAGGATTCAACCCCCACATTCTTCGACTTGTAACGCTAAGACAAAAAGAAGAGAGGGACTTTTTGTTTTAAAAGGCAAGGTAGTGGAGATTAATTAAACATCTCCCGTTCCATTGTCGTACTTCCTCATATTTAAAACCACTATAGAATCAAAATATTATCTTTGATTAGTGTTCTTCTATGAAAGCAGTTTTGATAGGGGAAGAGAGGAAAATACTAACCCATCTTATAGAAAATCTGATTAAAAACCAGCGGAGAAAATTCTTCGTTGTGTGTCTCGTCCGTAGTAAGAAACTTACACAACTTAACTTAATTTTGTAGTCTGTGGTAGAAAAGGATTTTGTATAGATAATGCACAACGCTAATTTTTCATTGTGCGTAATCTGTTTAAGGATAATTACGCAGAAACAGACTTTTGTAACTGAGTGGCGACATAATTTTGTAAATAAATTGAAATTCCTAATTTTATGTGAAATCGATTTCCCATTGGAAACATTGCCAGTGATTTAAATATTTTCATAACCATATGTACATCTGCAATTGTCAATATGACCATTGTGTTTTTGGGTGAATTCACATTTAATGTAACAAAAATATATAATAGCTATATGTTCAGCTTACATTGTTTGAAATTCAGATACAATTTTGAAAGTTGATATGTAATTAATGTAGCACATTGTAGGAATTTTATTTGTGTTATGAAAATATGCCTAACCGCAGCAAGTACAAACATGGTTTGTAATTATAAAAAAATTGTAATTAAATATGTGACATAATATTTTAATTTCGAATTTAATTTAAAACACAGTTATTCGATACGATTTGCTGTGGAATCGTATTTATAATTTATTAACGTTTCATGGAATAGTCTCGACTGCCGTGGCTCATATAATGGTATTCGTGGCTTTATATTCTATGTATATGTTTTTCAGTTCCGGAGAGAGAAGTGGAAAATAATTTATTTCCCAAAGACAAATAGACCTACTGGTAAGCAGATATGCTCAGCGAAAGGCCAGGAATGTACATTATATTTAATTAAAGGTTGTTTTAGATTTAACTGTGTAGACAAATGATTTCAATACTTAAAGTGTATGAATGATGGCATGATGATTTACGTTAACGGTTTTAAATTCGACAATTTTTGGTTCCGAAACTCCTTTCTTCCTCCTCGAAATACTTTTATTAGATCATTTGAGGGAGGGTAATGCTGTCTCTGGAAGATCATGTGTCCGCCAATTGTGAAATTAATTGAAATGGCACTGTTGTTTATGATTAACACAGTTATATTAATCTTCTAGATAAGTATTTAGCTGCAATAACTTTATAATTTAATTGAAGACAAATTTACTTCAATAATTAATTCATTAATATATTTCTTTTTCTTCAGACGAGGACCCGCAGAAAAGCATCGCAGCCTTAAGCTGATTGTTTTATTAGAATGATTGTTGAAGTCCATTTAGGAATGCTCTTCAAGCGCATGATTCACTGCGCATCGATTCAGTCACAGATTACTGGAGACTGAAGACCTGATCCTCTGCCTTCCTGTGATGTTATTCTGCAGCCTTCTCAGATCGATGGCATCTGTTCACAATTCATGTGCTTGAATCTGCTGCATCCTTGACCAGAAGAACAGGTCGCAGTCGATTACACGACTCACCAAGGTTCCATCTGTCCAAAGGAGCTACACTACCTTGGTCACCAACAGTGCGCTTAAAAGCAGCTTCGCTGGATATGTGTAGGTCCCGCAGATAGATGCCGCCTATAGGAAAATCCTAGAACAACTTTCGCCATGTCCTCCTGGTCAATCTGTAACTATTAAGATGATTAATGGAATGATGCTAATAAAGGCGAAATGAGTCCGAAGTCCAACACCGAAAGTTATCCAGCAATTCTGCTTCGAGTGGTTGAGGAAAAACCTCGGATAAAGCCCCAAATAGGTAACTTATCCCAACCAGGATTTGAATCCAGGTCAGCTCGTTTCACGGCTATGAAGACTAACCGTTACATCACAGCGGTGAACTATTTTTAATATATTAAACTGAAATTCGGTATCTTAAATATGATTCACTTAAGAACATCAAATTGTTAGGTATACTCCAAAGCTTATAGTCATTCTTGGTGTGCACTTCAGGGCAATGAATCATGCCTCTTCTGTTATCATAGTTTACTTTGGTTCTGTCTGTTACTTGGACGTTCAAAATTTCATTTTTTTTTTTTTTTTTTTTGGTGTTTGTATTTGGCTGGTATTGTAAGTATTCTTTCATTATTCATATACCTAATTAGGATGAGTCCAGTGTTCTCTATCTCATCGGTTCCCAAACTATGGGTCGCGAAACGACCCGTAAGATCTACAAAACATTTTAAGAAACAATTTTTTAAAGTTATTATTAACATTCAATTAACTTCTCAGCTTGTAGTGAAATGGGAGTAATGAATCTGTATGCTTTCAGTGAACACGGGACTGAAAACAAATTACAAAACTAATACAGCAGAGCTGCAAAAATGGGAGATGTGTGTGCATTCGCTCATTTTAATTTAATTGGGATCGGTAGCAGTGTATTTATATTATGTCATTCTAAGTCAGCCAAATCTAAGTAGTATTTATTTATTTTTTATTTATTTCTTTTGTACCGTATTATAACTATGCGAGATGGTAACTAGGCGACATTTTTATGTGTTGTGGCGAGTTTTGTGTGTTTCAGGAGCTACTTTCCTGAAATTATTGATGGTAACAAATAGATCAGAAATCCTTTGAAGAGAATAACTAAAAAAAATGACAGTGGCAACAGGTGAAGAAGATTCATTAACTGAGTTTTAATGTGACAAACCTAATCCCATTCTGAATTAATGTACGAGGAGAATACCCAAAAATATCAAAACAGGCATTGAGACACTTGATGCTGTTTACTGCAACTTATTTGAATGAGCGTGCCTGTTCAAGTTTGGTGTTTTTGAAAAACAAATACAGAAACAAACTTTGTGTAGAGAGCGATTTGAACATAAAATTAACAAGTTTCAATCCTGATTGATGCAAAACAATCCCATTAATGACATTGACTTTCAAGCTCGTCTTTAACCTTATTAAACTTGTCTAATTGTGACAGTGTACATCTTATTTTCTTTTTGTAATACATTTGGTATTCCCAAAAAACTAGTTCAATTAAAATGTATCTTAGTGAAACTTACAGCAGAGTCCGTACAGGCCAATTTCTATCTGAAGCTTTTCCAATTCACTGCGGGCTAAAGCAGAGAGATGCACTATCACCTTTACTTTTTCACTTCGCTCTAGAATATGCCAGTAGGAAAGTTCAGGATAACACAGAGTTTTTGGAATTGAACGGGTTACATCAGCTTCTTGTCTATGCTGATGGTGAATATGTTAGGAGAAAATTCACAAATGATTAGGGAAACGCGGAAATTCTACTTGAAGCAAGTAAAGCGAAGTTTGGAAGTAAATCCCGAAAAGACTAAGTATATGATTATGTCTCGTGACCAGAATATTGTACGAAATGGAAAATAAAAATTGGAGATTTATCCTTCGAAGAGGTGGAAAAATTCAAATATCTTGGAGCAACCATAAC
This sequence comes from Periplaneta americana, assembly GCF_040183065.1. NCBI lineage: Eukaryota > Metazoa > Arthropoda > Insecta > Blattodea > Blattidae > Periplaneta > Periplaneta americana. The sequence continues at coordinate 68,846,679 of NC_091133.1, read as the reverse complement.
AAATTTAAATGACACTCGGGAGGAAATTAAACGCAGAATAAATATGGGAAATGCCTGTTATTGTTCGTTTGAGAAACTTTTATCATCTAGTCTAGTGTCAAAAAATCTGAAAGTTAGAATTTATAAAACAGTTATATTACTAGTTGTTCTGTATGGTTGTGAAACTTGGACTCTCACTTTGAGAGAGGAACAGAGATTAAGGGTGTTTGAGAATAAGGTGCTTAGGAAAATATTTCAGGCTAAGAAATGAAGTTATAAGGGAATGGAGAAAGTTACGCAACTTAGAACTGCACGCATTGTATTTTTCACCTGACATAATTCGGAACATTAAATCCTTGAGATGGACAGGGCATGTAGCAAGTACGGGCGAATTCAGGAATGCATATAGAATGTTAGTTGGGAGGTGGGAGGGAATAAGTCCTTTGGGGAGGCCGAGACGTAGATGGGAGGATAATATTAAAATGAATTTGAGGAAGGCGGGATATAATGGTAGGGATTGGATTAATCTTGCTCAGGATAGGGACCGATGACGGGCTTATGTGAGGGCGGCAATGAACCTCCGGGTTCCTTAAAAGCTATAATTAAGTAAGTATGTAAGTAAGTAAGTAAATTCTTTAATAGTATAACTTTTTTCTTAAGTACTAAAAGAAAGATTTTTTTATGATTATTTCATTTTCACATTAGGATTACCTATCACAATCTTTATGTGTAGGCCTATATGCATATAAGAGGAGTAGCGAAAAATTTGCAAATTTTAAGGTGAGCCTCGTAACAGTAAATTTAGGGAACCGCTGCTCTATATTCGTGTGTATTTTCATTAGATACGTGCACGAACAGAACATAAACACAACGCAAGTTTTTGTTGATGGATACAGGCAATGAATTTGCTCTCATGGCAATCTGCGGGTGCAAGGTTATGTTTTCGTATTCAGGTAGCGGACCCACGAACACTAGTAACACTGGTAAACAACTGGCCATGAGTAAAATATCTTCGATCAACGAATAGAAGAAAGGAGAAAAACAATGGCAGTCACACCTTCTTTCTCAGACTTTCTGATCGAAAAGAAATTGTATGAAGAATAGGCATAGGTTTGCATTTAGTTAGGTTCAACAGTTTGAGTTCTGAATCACGATGATTAACAAATCTTTTGATTGTAAAATACGTAATTCGTTTATTAAAAGTTCTTTACAAATGTAACATGTTTGGATGTATAAATGAACACTATCATCCTGTACATAAAATAAAGTTAATTATAAATTAGTGTAAAGATCCTTGAGTATTCAAACTCTTGCTTAATAAAGTACATAACATATATAATACGTTAATATATAAACTTATGAGTATATAAATATAATGTGCAATTGATTTATTGTTTTCATAGAATGAAAATATAGAAAGGGGCTCACAAATGTAGATCATACAGAGATTTCAACAATGATACCAAAATATTTTTCTAGAACCCATATTTATATTTTAAATGGAACGATGCACAATGAAATTAGTATCACAATGGTGTTTTTGCACAATCCTGGTACACACAATTAAATAAATATCGTCACTTGAGCGTTTTAAACAAAGTGTTGCATGCCCCAATTGATAGGATTATAGTTTTGTCTTTTAAATGTGCAGAAATTTGATCCGAACAAATGTAACATCGTAAAATTTCTTTGAAAAACGAAAAGTTACATTAATTGATCTGTTGTTAAATCATTAGAAACTCTTTGTATGAATGTATAATTATCAGTGGCGGTTCGTGCCGAAAATGACAAGGGGTTCATTGCTTTTATGATATTACATAATTTTCCAACAATTTAAAGATTATCTCATTTCTGAAAAATTAAAAAAAATAATACAGTTTTTTAAAGTAGATAATTACCTTGAAATGAGCCTGATGATGATGATGATGATGATGATGATGATGATGATGATGTGATGATTGATGATGAAGATGATGATGATGATGATGATGATGATGTAAGTGTATATTTGTACAGAAAGTCCATCCTCCTTTCTTTTTATTTTTGTGGCAAATCTCGATGATTTTCTCATTGAAATCCTGAAGCCTATGGATCATTGCTTTTTCAATAGACAACATGGAGAAAGCAGACAATCTATCTTCATCCATGGTGCTTCTGAGAAATGTTTTAATCGGCGTCAAAGTGGAAAAACATTTCTCGATTCACACGATGTCATTGGAATAACAGCTACTAATTTTAACAATTTTATAACGTCACTAAAGGTTTCATGCAAATTGTTTTAAATTAAAAATTAAGAAGGGCTATTGCACTTTTCATATCTTGAAAAACATTTCGAGAATAAATTATCAGTAATTCAGTTTTCAGCTTAAGTTTCTTCAAAAAAGTACAACAGCAGAAAGAATAACTTGTGGAAAATTTCTTTTTGAATGAAGGGAAGAAGTGATGATCGAGTAATGTGGATGCCAGTAAGTGATTGGAGGGAAATGAAAACTTTCTTTGCTGTGATGAATGGTTATGTCACACACTTCCTTTGCTGCTACATTCCTTGAAATATACATGTCCTCACATCTTCTTTTGCTATATTTTCTTCCTCTGTAGCGATATTATCAATATCGCCTCTAATTTTCAAAATTTCATTTTTGAATGATGTCACAGATTTATTAAGATGGAGGCAGTGTTGCGCTTTTGCAATTGACGGTATAAGATATTCACATGGGGCATTATTTTATAAAATACTTCTAACCAAAATGAACACGTTGTCTGCTGCAGTTTCAACTTATACCGTAAGCTTGATTGACAGTCGTCACCTGGTTGCTGTTTTCTTCAATTGTTTGGAGACACTCTAGGATGGACACTTTATTTTCATAAAATGTAAGAACTGCTCTTGGATTGAAGTTTCATCTTGTGGCTGATCCCTGAGGAACTTTTTTTTTTACAATATCATCTAGAATATCAATTCTTTGAGGTGAATGAGAGAATAATATTGGTATCTTTGCAGTAATACTGAAAAAGAGTTTGACTTCTTTGTTTTGACTAGTAGTCTGGACAAAAATTAAGTTTAGCTGGTGTGTGTAACAATGTACGTAATAGGCAAAATGGTAATCTTACAATAGTGTTTGAACCCCTGCATGTCGTCCACTCATAACTCTAACATTGTCATAAATTTGAGATATTACTTTTTCTTTCTGTTCTCGGACTACGTCAGAGAGGACATTTTTAATACAAACAGCCAAAGAGGATGAATCATTACAGATAGACTTAAAAATGTGAAGTACTTTCAACTTGCTCTCCATTAGACAATAAATAAGTACTACAACGAACTGAAATTTAGAAAAGAGATCGGACTATCTACTATTACAGACACAAAATCATCCTTAATCTCCTCACGACATGCATATAACATTCACTCCAACAAATCATTTTGTATTTCCATAGATGTACCCTTAAAGACTGCAATATTATTCATATGTTCTTTTACAAGTGCATCTAAAGCGAAAGTGAAATTTATTATCCCAATGAATATTCCAGGATTTTTAGTCTTCTTTTCATCATGTTCACGTGAGGCAAGTTAAAATTCACCGCAGAATTTCATACAATCAATTATCTTTGAAAGAATATAGCGATTTTTCCTTACGTTATCATTCTGTATTTCAATATTCTGCCTGAAAGCTGAGCTACGCTGTTGACTAATTTCTGTCCTTCCAAGGACTGATAAATTTAGGCAAGCATTCTTATGAGCAATACATTCCTCATGCGTCTTAATTTTCTGTGTCAAATGGCTTAAATCTGACACTCCAGTGTATGTCCAGTTCGTATGTTTACCCTTACCAAATATCTGGCACGGGAAAAAAAATTATTTGTAGATTCACAACCGCAAATTCAGCTGTTTCTTTTATATATTTTTACATTAAAAGCCCTACAAAATGTCTTACCTCGACTTGTTTGTGCTTGCTTTAAATCGAGTTGAGGTAACGGCCTTCCAAGCTTCTTTATCTTACATTTATCTTCCAAGATTAAAACTGAAAAATTTGTTTGTAAAAGATATTGAACACCATTAATTTTCTTTAGAAACGAACACTGGTCACACTCACAGATGAATATACGAGTATTAAGACTAAAACACCAAGACTAAAGGATTGTAAGGAACCACTAATAAATGCAACAATCAATAACACACATGTACACGTACTAAAAGCATGATCTCAGCTACAGATTTGAAGCTAACTTCCGGTTTGGATCACTTCGTATTTCTTACGTTTCCGCCAAAGAGTGTCGGTTGTCTACGATTACTATGTCACTGTACAGCTGCACTGCTCCCCTTACTGTCTTTCTCCGATTGTCCGTAGCAGTCCAATTGCATTTCTCATACCTTTTCCCTTCCTGAAGCAAAACTGCTCTTCTTCCAACTGTTCTGCCATCTAAGAATATAAACGTCGATTCAGGATTCGTAAGAGAATCTTCGCCGAGTGCGATATTAAACCGATAATCCTGAATTCCTTACAATTCTTGGCATTATTTTTCTTCGGTATTGGAATCAACACTGTCTCTGTAAAATCTTCAGGCCATTAGCCTTTCTTATACAGGGTGTTTCCGGGCTGGTGTTACAAACTTTCAGGGATTATGGGGAAGGACACATGTACCAATTTGAGATAAGGAATCCTGGTCCGAAAATGACTGAGTCGAAAGTTATAAGCAAAAATAGTTGTGTGGAAATGGATTTGTAATTTCGAACCACGTGCCCTCCTTCCCTTAACCTTTGAAACAGTCGTAGAAAGATATGGGCCGGATGTCTCCTATGTGGGTATTTGTCCCGATACAATCTGTGAGCTTGTATACTGTTCCCATTGGCTCACCCGTGTTCGAAAATCAGGTCTGCATATTCCGCTCACGTGTATTCCTCCACTTCACTAGAGCTGATCGACTGGACACTGCAACTTGTACACATACACTGCTGTCTACAGACGTGCATATCAGGACCGACCATGTCCGTTACACATTACGCTATCTGCATTGCTTTAGTGTAGTTTTCTGTCCCCTCCCCTCAGACAGCGCACTGAATGGAATACTGTAAGCACACAACGTAAACAACGTCAGATGAACACAGTATGTGTAAGATGTACAGATAAATACACATAAATAAGGTGTACAGAGGAATAAAATTACTTCACTTTCACACAACTATTTTTGCTTGTAACTTTCGACTCACTCATTTCCGGACCAGGGTTCCTCATCTCAAATTGATACATGTGCCCTTCTCCATCATCCCTGAAAGTTTGTAACACTAGCCTAGAAACACTCTGTATATTTCGTTGCATAATGATAGAATTTGATTCTTGTCTTCACCCAAGCATTTCACTAATTCAATGTCCACATACTTATACGTAAATAAATGTTAAAGGTATAAGTTAATTTCACTTTTCATAAACATAAAGCCACATGTCTTGAACTAGCAGATATGTAACTCGAACACTACTTCTTCAGTTCCGTATGCCGCAGACATGTGGATTAAAGTCCCAGGCTGACCATGAAGGAGCAAAGTTATAATTCCTGCCTACGTGAACGCATTGGAAATGCATAAAGGCTGTCACGATGGAAACATGACGCAGCCCACACATACCAAAGTTTGTGTCCATGATAGAAGATGGGGCTAAATTTAGGACTGCGGTTCAGCACAACTTGTGTGATCGCCTTACGCGAAAATGTGGAAAACAGTAGATATCTAGACTTAGTTTTCCAGGATATTTTACTTTGTATAATTAATTTAAAATGTCCCATTATCTATAGTGAACTATTGATTACGTATGAAGCAACACCGATATGTCGGGTCGACCTGGTTGGCGAGTAGGTATAGCGCTGGCCTCCCATGCCCAAGGTTGCAGGTTCGATCCCGGGCTAGGTCGATGGCATTTAAGTGTGCTTAAATGCGACAGACTCATGTCAGTAGATTTACTGGCATGTAAAAGAACTCCTGCGGGACAAAATTCCGGCACATCCGGCGACGCTGATATAACCTCTGCAGTTGCGAGCGTCGTTAAATAAAACATAACTTTAACATTAACTTGATGTGTCGGAGAACATAATTATGTGTATAATATTATTATTTTCAGCCGCTACTGCGATCAAGTGGCTAGAGCGCTACACTTGTAGTCCTGTGTACCCGAGTTCGATCCTCGGTGTATCCCCAATTTGTAACTTGTGTGGGCAAGCCCGTGGTCCAGATAACACAGGGGTTTTCTCTGGAAGCTCTGGTTCCCCTATGACATCCCAACAAATCTCCATCATCATCATATCATCGCTGGCGCATTCTGGGCAACGACTCTGTCGGTAAATTAATCTACACACTGGCTTCATATGGATGAATGGCAAAAAGTCCAGTACCCACTGTTAATACCTATTAATTTGTGAAAAATTCGTTCCCCTACCGGGAATCGAACCCGGGACCTCTCAGCTCTGCTCGCCAAGCGCTCTTTCCAACTGAGCTATGCCGGGACACGATCCACGGCGCCGGCCGAACTCTCCTCATTGTATCGTCAATGATCTACTACCTGCATTTTAGACATATGTCATATATGCCGGAGCGCATATTTAAATGACTTTATGGCGAGACCTCATATAGGCCCTGAATATGTGTATATACCCGCTGTTAGTTAAATAAAATATATTACTGTCATTCATAGTCATTTAACACTGAAACTGAGTCTGCACTTAGACAAGAATTATATTAAACTATAGCGCTGGAAGAGTTCAGAGTTGAAAACCATTTCTTAAATAGAATAACAGTTCTTCACTCAGATAATTTTTGTCTTCTCTATCAGCAGAATTTTCATCTGTCGTACCATAATTATCCAAATCTATCCATCCATCCATCCATCAACAATAGCTTAGTTAGTCTAATCTATCTTATTTTTATTCTACTAACGAATGTGAAATTTCCTTCTGTATTAACTAACTTGGCGTTGATTTTAGATGTCCCTAGCATCTTAGAATTGTTTCTTTAATTACTCTAAGAGCAATCATTCTTAAATGAAATCTTTCCCTTATAATGTCCCATTGGACTTCTTCATCTCTGCATTTCCTGGTGGATTCCCAAAAACAATTAAGTTTCTAGCAGCCTGTTTCCATATTGTGTGGTTATTGACCAAGTTTGCTAAAAAAAAAAGAGAGAGAGATATTGAGACCTTCCACCTTGGTATATAGTGCAGTAAAATATGTGGCGTTCTGTCGGATGACATTATTTGTGGACGGAAAGTAACTTCCTATTGAAAATCACAAATAAATGTCGTGTATATTAATGTATTTTCATGAAATTTACAGGATGTTTTCTTTAATGTAGTAGAAAGTGACCTATAGTGGCGCATCGTATAACACTGTAAGGAAGAGCTCAATTGTACGCCCGTGAGGAAGTCTTTCATTCATTCGTAAAGGTGGTGCAGAGATGATGGTGGCGGGCAATACATGGGCCTCGCGCTACAGTGAATCCCAAGACCATCAAGAATTGCCGTTACAAAGTCATGAACACAGAATCTGTGGTGAATACTCGCAGAAATGCAGGCCAGAGGAAAATGTGCAATTGATACGGGATTTGTTGTTCACCAGAAGAAGAAGAAGAAAGGAAAAAAAAAAGGAACACGACAGACCGCTTGTGGAAGTGGTCTTACCCGTTACATGATCCGAAATGTTTTTAAAAAAAGAATTACATTTTTGTCTGTAGAAGCCGTATTACTGTCAATTATTATTATCAAAAGACTGTGATGACAGTCGGACGGAGCTTCTTGGTGGTTGTGGTGAACACATTTCGTACAATTTGTACATTTTCCTCTGACCTCGATGTCGAAGGACGACCACTTCTGCGAGTATCCACCATAGATCCTATGTCGTCATCATCATTATCATCAAGTGGGAGTCCTACGTCTCCACTGCATCCCACTCTTCGTCACCAAAGAGCTCTATCTTGAACATCTCCAAGACTCAAATTCCTCTCCTCCATCATTCTTTCCATTCCTTTCTTCCACTGTGGCGTGATCTTCTTCTTCTTCTTCTTCTTCTTCTTCTTCTTCTTCTCCTCCTTCTTCTGTCCAGCAGTTGGTAATTGAATATCATATAATGGTATTGGTCTTAGTTCGACGTCCAATCTTTGTTGACTAAAGACGTGGGTTTATTATCCCAACTACATCTCTTACAAAATTCATCCATGATCTTATATCCTCTTCAAGGAGTCATCTTAACTAATAAAGCTGCCATTGTATTTATTGTATTTATATAGATTCTATGTTCTTGAGTTTGAAACTGCAATTCTTGATGGTCTTGAGATGCAGTGTAGAGCAACGCATTGTACGCCACCACCCATACGACGGAACGCCAGACTTCGTAAGGAGCGGCAAACTGAGCTCTTCCATGAAGTGTCATGCGATGTGCCATTATGAGTCACTTTCTAACACTATAAAGAAAACGGCCTATGTGTTTCATCGCAATAGATTAATATACATAAAATTTAGTCTCTATTTCGAACAGGGAGTTACTTTCAGCCCACTTTGTATGTTCATACAATTTAACACTTAGGTTTTTATATTTTATTCTTTATGTTGAATATTTCAATTCAACTCTGATATCTTTATTATATTTCTTGTTCAGTAAAGTGTGACTCACAACTGAATGTATGAATTTATTTTCCGCAGTTTCGAACTTTCTTATATCCGATCTGTTAATAGTCCAAATTTTTGATGCTCTCCTGATATTTTCTTTGCGGTACACAGAAAGCTGAGAAAATCTGCAATCAATACAGGGTGTTAAAAGTATCCAATATTTTAGGAGAGGCTAGTATGCATCAAAACAAGAAAATAATGTCTAATAAACCTGGGTCCTACAACACATACTTTATGAGATCTGAACACTTTTTCATAGGAAGTGCTCAGTGTGACGTCCATTCATGACAGTGCATTCCTCTACCCTTCGGCGTAAGGAATGTACTCTTTGTAATTTCTTTTAATACGTTAATAAGAAAGTCCTGATAACGATCCCCAGTTAATTTCTGTCGTAGTACGTATGGCCCTATTAATCTACACCAAGAACGTCTGACCGTAAGTAGATTGAGAATCGGTGCTGATGCCATATTTCTTCAACTGTATGGGGATTTTAATCAGCCCACACATGATGATTACGAACATTCACAACACCATATCTACTGAACCCCGCTCATATCCGGAACCAGACTTTCGTTTTCAGTATTCCTTGCGACGTATCATTATTCCATACCAGAGGTGTCAACTACGGTATGATTATCTAGTAGTCTGCTGTATTGTACAGACGTGGACAAATTATTAGACTAAATTAATTATATGTGCAACGAATCTGTATTTATAATGAATAAAAATGTATTTTGCACAGATATAATGAACAGAAAATTGAGTCTTGAGGTTACTAATATTTTGTGAACATTCCCTTATTCTTTATTAACACGTTAATTTTGTCAGGGATGCTGGAAACCAAAGTTTGACACTTTCTTTGAATATAGCATAATTTAGCCAGATATCAGACAGTGCTTAAATGATTCTATGTTTTGTTGTAAGCTTCTTTTTGTTCACTTACTTCTTCAGTATAGATCACAGATTTTCAATTTCGTTCATGTCCGGTCTTCTTGCAGGCCATGGGAGAATATCTTCTGCAGTATATAATTAAAACACCAGTAGTACCAACATAGCCAGAAAAAATATACTTAACCATTGGAAAAATATACCAAGCGATGTAAACAATCATATTTACAACAATAGAGACTTTGAGAATTATACTGGTAGTTGATACGACGAATTATATTATGTTTCCAAGAAAAACGTTTTAGTTTAATAATTTGTCCATGTCTGTAGGACAGAGAAATGCATTGCTATGAATAAACGTCACATTGAGCACTTCCTACGAACAAGAGTTCAGATCTCAGAAAGTATGTGTTGTAGGACCCATGTTTATTAAACATTTTTTTTTTGTTTTGATGCATACTATCACCTCCTAAAATATTGGATACTTTTTTTTTGACACCCTGTGTATACCATCTCGAGAATCGAATACAGAATATGAAGTCAGCATGTTATCCCACGGGTAACACGTTCAACTCGTTTATTTATCTCCGCCTGTTTTAGTCATGAACTCTGAACTTTATTCGAAAAATATACGACAAGTCAGTTTGCAATTAAAATCATAAAACAACTTTATTGGGGTATGTGTTCTTTGCATGGATTTCAATAACCATGCGGCGAACATAGAAGCACGTAGGTTGCAACGTATCAACCCACATCTAGTATACTTTGAAAGTAGTAGACTAATGATTCGGGTTCTTGAGTACCAGTCCGCCGTTCCTGAAGTTTGGTATTAAATTTCAATGACTATCACAACCTTCAGTATGCACATCATGTCGAGGTAACCGTCATTCCCAGATGATGTATAATAATTTAGTGTTTGAGCCATTAAAGCTGATGTCCTGTTAAATATTGAGGATAATATCCCTATGAGTTCACAGCGACGAAATTAAATTTAAGCATATGTCACTGCAGTAACATTAATTAATAATTAGAGATAACAAAACACTTTTTTTTTTTATTTTGCACTAAAGTATCTAGTGATAAAAAAATTTTCAGTCTAACGACTTCTCATATTTTTAAAAGTTCATATAACGAACGTTTCCGCCTTACATTAAAACATCTTCAAGTTTGTATAAAATATTACTGTTTATGCAATTAAAACTTTTGTAATACAGTATTTAAAATTATCTAAAAATAAAAATATTACATTCTTATAACTGCTATTTTACATCCAACATTATTTTACAATACATAGTTCTTCTAAAAAGTCGGCCTGGATTGCGTAGTCGGTATAACGCTGGTCTTCTGTGCTCGAGGTTGCGGGTTCGATCCCGGCCCAGGTCGATGGCATTTGAATGTGTTTAAAAGAACTCCTGCGGGACAAAATTCCGGCACACCGCCGACATTGATATAATCTCTGCAGTTGCGAGCGTCGTTAAATAAACCATTTTTTTTCTAAAAATATCGAAGTGTATTATATAATTCCAAATGCTTCTATCCAAGTTCAAATGGATATAATATATCACATGCTGGTGGTTGCATTGCTATTGTATACACAGATATTCGATTAATCTTTTATTTACACTCTATGTAGAGTATCCTGAACAAATTGTTCGAGGTAGTAATGTTCCGTCGGCTTAATGACGGTAGTGTGGAGCGCCTGTCCCGAGGAAGCTAAAGGCTAGTTCACAATAAACCGGGAACGGAAACTAGAACGAGAACGAGAAAGGAAATAGTGTTAAAATAAATGTATTTAAATGTGAGCATTCACAATAGCTAATTGTGAATGCTTACATTTAAATACTTTTATTTTAACAATATTTCAGTCTTCGTCCTCGTTATCGTTTCCGTTCCCGGTTTATTGTGAACCAGCCTTAAGCGATAAGGGATAAATGGGACCGGTCTGCGTAAAGAAGCGTGCACGGCTCTGTCCGTACTCCGGCGTATGCCCGCTCACCGTCTAACAACAGGTTTTGTTAAGTTGGAGTGGGACCGGTCTGCATAGGAACTCTGTGCAGTGCGCGGCATGTACTACAACTTATCGGTGTTATAAGCGGTCTCCGATGTGATTATTGCATCCTATTTTTGTGGGCAAAGACAGCATTGGTAGTAGGTTTTCGCGGAACACTTCTGTCTCCCCCCACCGGTATTCCCAGTATTACTCCATAAATCATTCATCAGCATACGGTGTTATGCACGAAGTAGTTCGTATCCTAGGGTGTACAAAGGACAACGCCTTCATGGCTGCATAAAAGGACTACAAGCTTCGGTGCTTGAATGAATGATGCAAATCAAGTGACAACCATTTATATATATATATAAAAAAAAACTAGTATATGATTTTCTTAAAATTAAAACTGTTTTTGCAGCCTGTGTCAGTGTTTTTCGGTAGAGCACATTATGTTAGAGCAATTGAGTGCGTCTTGTACTGGATAGCTTATTTATGTTGCATCGTGTATGCCGTTTCTTTCTCTTTTTACAGTTTTCCTTTCCTGTCTATTTTCTTTGTTTCTGTTTTTATTTATTCAGTTTTTTCTGTGCTTATATTTTTTCTTTATTTCTTTCTGCCTGTGTTTTTGTCTTTTTTGCACTTATTTATTCACTTCTTTCATTATATGTCACTCTTTGTTTACTTCTCTTTTTGCACAAGTATTTTATCTTTCTTCCTTTCTGTCTGTTTTTTGTCTTTCTGTAATTATTTTTTCTTTATTTTTTCTTTTTTTTCTTTCTTTATATATGTGTCTCTATCTTTATTCCTTTACTTCCTTTTCTGTACTTGTATTTTATCGTCTTCGCTTCTGTTTCTTGTTTTGCTTTCTGTACTAATTTATTTCCTTATTTATACCTGTCTTTCTGTCTTTATTTATTTACTTCTCTTTATGTATTTTATCTTTTATCATTTCTGTCTGTTTTTTGTTTTCCGTACGTATATTTTTCCTTCTTTGTGTATACATATAATACTGCATCTCTCTCTTTCTGTCTCTGTCTCTTTACTCCTTTTTCTGTACTTATATATGATCTTATTTTTTTTATTTTATTGGGTTATTTTATGACGCTGTATCAACAACTAGGTTATTTAGCGTCTGAATGATATGAAGGTGATAATGCCGGTGAAATGAGTCCGGGGTCCAGCACCGCAAGTTACCCAGCATTTGCTCGTATTGGGTTGAGGGAAAACCCCGGAAAAAACCTCAACCAGGTAACTTGCCCCGACCGGGATTCGAACCCGGGCCACCTGGTTTCGCAGCCAGACGCGCTGACCGTTACTCCACAGGTGTGGACTATATGATCTTACTTGGTTTATGTTTGTGTTTTTTTTCTGCACTTATTTCATTATTTCTTTATGTGTGTCTCTATATCTTTATTTATTTACTTTTTGTACACATCTTTTAAATTTTTTTTGTCTTATGTCTGTGTCTTTATCTACCTATGTTCATCTCTTTCCTGCTATCAGACTATCTCCCTGTTTTACTCTTTTCCTTATCCCTGTGTGTTTTTATTTAGCCTTATTTCTTTATATCTACATTTATATTATTATATATTTGCTTCTTTCTTTCAATTTAGCTCTTGTTAGTTTTTAATTTTTCTATGCGTCTTTGTGTGTACTTAATATTTATTTAATTTATCATCTCCTTCCTGTTCAATCTTTTCATTTTTCCTTCTTTCACTTAATATACTTGCTCACACATACAGGGTGATTCACGAGGATTTACCGTTCTTTACGGAGCTTATTTCCGAAGACATTCTGAGCAAAAAGTGTCATATAAACATGAATCCTATTCTCAATATTTACATAGTTACGTTTCGTTATTGGAACTCATTGCTGTGAACGCGTGATTTTGATCAGCGTGCAGTCAGCAGGTAGAGCGAGCGTTACGAAAATTAAAGATAGCCGTATGCAGTTACGTAGAGCGACGAGTGCCGTTCACAAGCGTGCGGCCAAGTGTACTCAAGCGGACGGCGACATTTTTTAAAATGTATTGTAAACTCTCCAAGACTGTAAATTAGGATACAAAATTGAACTGCAAATAATGAAGACGGTGAAAGCCGTGTGATTTGTAATAATTGTTGTGATAAGTGCTTAAGAATAATGTAATTTTCTAATTAAAAATAGAAAAAGATGTTTGTACGAAGCATCTAAGGAGTTCACAGCACATTTTTAGCTTCATAATATTTTTTGCCAATTAAAGGAATGATACTTCTGAATGGTTCATTCTTTATTTATATTATTCTTTTACCTTCAAAGTAAAGAAAAAACGTATTTTACAAACAACTTTAAATTAATGTAACTCTGAAAATATTGAGAATATGAACTATGTTTATATGACATTTTTTGCTCAAAATGTCTTCAGAAATAAGCTCTTTAAAGGACGGTAAATCCTCGTGAATCACTCTGTATATGCATTATTTAATTAGATCACAAATGAAGTACCTAGTTAATTATTATTTTTAGTTGGTTATTTAGCGTCGATGGAATTGATAATGGCGAGATGATATTTCGCGATATGAGGCCGAGAATTCGTCATAGATTACCTGACATTTGCCTTACGGTTGGGGAAAACCTCGGAAAAACCTCAACCAGGTAATCAGTCCAAACGGGATTCGAACCCGCGCCCAAGCGCAACTGCGGATAGGAAGGCAAACGCCTTAGTCGACTGAGCTACACCGGTGGCTGTTAATTGTTATTAATTAGTAAACAGTACTTACCCCAGTTACAAGAGAAATCAGTTGCAGTGTAATGAATGGAAATATTGAACTCCACTAATGCAGTGTTACATTCCAGCAGCTGTGGAATACATGACACTTATGCCGTGGCAATACAATAGCGGTCTGTGCATTATTCTCCCCCCCCCCGCCTCCATCCACGTTGATAAGTTTGTACTGACTTAATTATCTCACACTGCAACATGGCGAGCAGAAGCAACATTTACCCATGTGAAATCACACAATTTAGACCGACCCAGCTACAGAGGTGTATCTTCCAAGATTGTTAAATTTGCGCTGCAAGTCTGAACTTCTCATTATGCCAGTGCGGAAACCTGTTATACATAATTCCGAGATAGTTTGAGTTCAAATTCTAAAGTGTTTCATGTTAAAGTTAAGGCAGTTCGTCATACTTGCATCTTTCGTAATAGCGCTGAAATGTTAATATTAAACCGAGTGAAGGAGAATCCATTTCCTTACAAACCATCCCGCATTCGATTCCCTCTATTGACTTATGCTTCAGTGCCATGGGCGCTGGTTTATTATTCCAGGAATTTTTCTCTACATAGGAAAGTTGTAGTCACAAACTGCACTGATTTCAGTAGCATAGTAAGCAAACTATTGTGCCGATTTTATTCGTGCGCAGTATGTTACAACAATAGAAGTTCAGTGATTACGACAAGAGCACCTGCACTGAATTAGTTAAGAGAAAAACTGGAAAACAGACTAGGCCTAAATAATAATGATAATAATTCTTTATTTATACTGGCAGAGTTAAGGCCATAGGGCCTTCTCTTACACTCTACCAGGACACAAAGTATACAAGCAGTTAAAATTTAACAAAAATTTAAAGAACAGAATACTAACATAATACAAAAAAAATAATAATAATAATAATAATAGCATAATAAAATCGACACTAAACAACATGAAAATAATACAATAATAAAAAAAAGAAAGTAAAATACATTGGAATATAGTAAAAGCAACTCATTTAGTACGAGTGGTTAATATGGAAAACGTAAGGTAGAATATAACAAAATGGAATATAATAAAATAATAATAAAAGAGAAAAGAAATACGAATATTAAATAAAATTCACAATAAAAAGGCTATGATAATAAATTCATCGGCTGATATGTTGATGATGTTTATTGACTTTACTGGCTTTGAGCCAGAGGCCGTTTTAGGGTCTTATACGCGCAGGACGCCCTCTCCAGCCATTGTACATAAATAACAATAAATATATATTTACATACTGTGTATGACACTATTTCTGGCATAAGTGCCAGTAGGTGTGTGAGTGCGGTGATTGGCTTTTTATTTATTTTATTTTATTT
Source organism: Periplaneta americana (assembly GCF_040183065.1). Classification (NCBI taxonomy): domain Eukaryota; kingdom Metazoa; phylum Arthropoda; class Insecta; order Blattodea; family Blattidae; genus Periplaneta; species Periplaneta americana. The sequence goes on along the minus strand of NC_091133.1, from coordinate 68,831,087 downwards.
TATTTTTTACTTTATTTTTTTAAATTATTTTGGTGTAGGCCTAATTTGTTAATTTGGGATGCTTAAGGAATGGTGAACGGGACAAGAGTTCGGGGTAAAAGATATCAGTTGATAGACAGTCGGCCGATAAAGAGAACAAAAAAAGGGGATAGGAAGGAAAGAAATATATAGCCTATATTTTTACAAAAATATCGCAGAGAAAAGGGCTTATAACTGAAAGGAATCTGAGTTGAAAAAGTGCAATTTTAATTTATTTTTGAAACTAGACAATGTCCGACAGTCTCTGACATGTTGTAGTAGAGAGTTTCAGAGATGAGCTGCAGAGACCGTGAAAGATGAAGAGTAGAAGGATGTTCTGTGTTTAGGAATGGAGAGTGTGATATGGTGTTGTGAGCATGTATCTATTTCGTGATATGAGGACAAATGTTGAAAACGAGAAGCTAAGTAGCTAGGATTAGTTTATTATTAATATATAGTTTCTATCGCTGTTTTTAATGCCGTTGTACTTGTACGTAAAATTAAACTATATTCACAATGATTGCTAATTTCTGCAATGAATTACTGTGAAGTAAACGGAAAAAAAGTTTTTTCTTAAGAGCCGAAATTTATATCTTGTGAGTCACTTGGTAACAAAAGATACGAAGTTTATTTGGCAAATGGTCATGTCTTAAGACGATTTGTTGGTCTCTAAAATAATTCTTAAACAATTAAAAAATATATACTTCTTGTTTTCTCATTCGATATTAAAGACTCACTTAAGCCGTTTTGCCAGGCTGTGTGTCATGGGTTTCCCTCTTCATTACGTAAAAGAAACGCTTTTTTGAAAAAATGGCGCTTAAGATGTTCTGCCGATCACCCATCGATATGGTACGCGTACCACTGGTGGTACGTGACCACTGCTGAGTGGTACTTCAAGCGTGAAATAAAAATATAAATTACCAAAAAATATAAACATAGATTTATACAGCTGTTTTCTGTAGTATTATAGGACACTCCATTAAATAAATTAAAATAGTAACTGTTTTTAATTATACACGCATAAATAGAGCAAACAATTATTCGTATTGGAGCATAGGAACGTTTATTATGACACTCTACGATTTGTCATTTATATACTTGATTAGTGGTTCAGCTAATGTCCTGAATTAAAAATAGTGGTAAGTCATTGAAAGAGGTTGAGAACCTCTGGTCTAGTCTGGTATTCTTTCGTTTCAAACAACTCATTGGCGCCATAAAGATTTGTAAATCGTATCGACTATGAATTGCATTGATGTCTCGGGACTAGATCCTCGTGGGATGAAGAATCAGTTATGAAGTAATTAGCAAGAAGGCTCCACTTTAGTCAATATAATTTCAGGGGAGTGTGAAGTCAGAAATGAAAATAAATATCGAACTTTTATTTCAAACCCAAAACAACCTTATAATCAAATCGTACAATAGCAATCATGAACTGCATAAACGTTTCACGCAATTCGCAATTCAATTTTTTATTATGCCCAATATAGTTTCAGATGACTTGCATATGCATTAGCACGACCTACTGCAGAAACATAGATAAACAAAATGACCTTCATGTTTGAACTGTATGTATCTCTATAAATAAGGTGGTTATTTTCAAAGCGAATGCGCACATCATTGGTTAAAGACTTCCCATTGGGCAGAACCATGACCAGGGCTATTGAAATATGGCCAACTAGCACGCTAAGAGGAAGTGCCGTAGTCGATTGTTATCGATACTGGATTCAATTACTTCGTGATCGATTTCTCCAGGAACTGTGCAATAAAATAACATAATTAATTATTAGGTTTCACGATGAAATGTACATATAGCACACTGGATTAGCAATTTTTTTACGATTTGTTTTAAATGCTTTATTTCTTATATTCATATCCTTATTTTATTCATTTATATATTTTATATCTCGTCTGCATAATGGAAAGCGTCGTTTTATCTTGGAGTCTGTCAGGTTGATTCAACAAATATTTTCTATAAAAATGGTTAATTATTGTGTTCTGTTAATTAGTATAACACAGACTATCGCTTGCGGCAACATAATTATAACTCCAGTGACTTCCATTGAGAGAGATAAAATTTTTTGCACAAATAAATAATTTACCTTTACCTATAAATAAAACCAGTGCAATTATACTACAGAGTAAAGTGCAGTCCTGATACTTTATAATGTCAAACGCCAATGTAGCTGGACAAAATTAATTACTTATTTTCTGTCAAACAAATTTTTATAAAACTTTGTACATAAGTTACAGGTAACATATACTTTTCGTGTGCAAACTTTGATTATATTAATTGTGTACTGTAAGATTTTTTTATTTTAATAGGTTATTATGCGTCGCTTTATCAACATCTTAGGTTATTTAGCGTCTGAATGAGATGAAGGTGATAATCCAGGTAAAATGAGTCCGGGGTCCAGCACCGAAAGTTATCCAGCATTTGCTCATATTGGGTTGAGGGAAAATCCCGGAAAAACCTCAAACAGGTAACTTTCCTCGACCGGGAATCGAACCCGGGCCACATGGTTTTTGCGGCCAGATGCGCTAACCGTTCCTCCACAGGTGTGTACTGTAAGAGGAACTACCCCTTTATAGAGGGTGGTTTTATACAAAATTAATAAATTCTATCCTGTCTAACAAATTTTTATGAAACTTCGTACAATAGTTGCAGGTAGCATATATTTTTTTGTGTGCAAACTCTGATTACCTTTGCGTAAGAGGAACTAATCCTTTTTAGAGGATGGTTGTAAAGAAAATTTGTAACATCTCTTCTGTATAACAGATTCCAAAATGAAACTTTGTACAAGAGTTACAAGTAGCTTATATTTCTTGTGTACAAACTCCAAGTCGTAAGCACAAAGTTAAAATGATACCATCCCCATAATCCGCTCTGATTTTGAAGCATTTCGCGAAACATTGATAGCTACTGTCTTGAAACCGAAAGACGTGATTCCAAAAAATAATAATAATAATTATAAATATAAGTTCCTTACGTTTCCGTGATTTAGAATTTTTCATAGTTGTACAATAAGATTATACCTGCCATATAATATGTATTTATAAATATGTATAGTCTGTATATAAAATTCAGAGAGGAGAAATTTAGATTTTTTTATGGTTGTGAAACTTGGACTCTCACTTTGAGAGAGGAACATAGGTTAAGGGTTAAGGGTGTTTGAGAATAAGGTGCTTAGGAAAACATTTGGGCTAAGAGGGATGAAGTTAAAGGAGAATGGAGAAAGCTACACAACACAGAACTGCACGCATTGTATTCTTCTCCTGACATAATTAGGAACATTAAATCCAGACGTTTGAGATGGCAGGGCATGTAGCACGTATGGGCGAATCCAGAAATGCATATAGAGTGTTAGTTGGGAGGTCGGAGGGAAAAAGACCTTTAGGGAGGCCGAGACGTAGATGGGAAGATAATATTAAAATGGATTTGAGGGAGGTGGGATATGATGGTAGAGACTGGATTAATCTTGCCCAGGATAGGGACTAATGGCGAACTTACGTGAGGGCGGCAATGAACCTCCGGGTTCCTTAAAAGCCAGTAAGTAAGTAAGTAAGTAAGTAAGTAAGTAAGTAAGTAAGTAAGTAAGTAAGTAAGTAGGGAAGTAAGTAAGTAATTAAATAAGTAAGTCCAAAATGTAAAACTTACATTTCTAAACAATATTTAAGCCCCGAGAAAGGGTAATAAATTAAAGTATATTATTAAACCATTAAATCATACTCGTGTTACAGTGTTTCATCTAAAACACAATAAAATGAACTGGCAGCGCAATACGTCATCTCATAAAGGATAACAAGCTTTAGACTTCCGCTGGGTCCACAAGTTAATGCCAGATGTCAAACGAAAGGAGGTGATACTCTATCGTTTTATTAACAGCATTAGCTTTTCTTTGAGATAATTGTTGTAGTCCGAAAATCGAATTTTGTTCAGCTAGAATTTAAATTTTTTACATTTAACTTTGAGTTCGATTTCATGTGGACAATTTTCGAAACCTAACACAGTTACTGCATGATTGAACACTTCAGCATTGCGCGTCTCTTTCCAATTCCTCAACAAAACGCCGAACATTTGCCGAATCACGGAGAACCGCGCGACTGAAAATTAATTTCAGTTAATTGCGCATGTTTGCGTAAGGAAACAAAAAACAGAATCGTCACAACAATAATTATACTCAATTAAATACTTAAATTCTCTTGTTAAGTCTATGTCAGTTTCTTTATCGTATTTGTCGTAAAAACTTCAAAAATTATTTTGAAAACTCATGTATGCAAATGTAAGAAAAAAATACCTTTGTGATAGAGGATAAAATTAAGAAGAATAAAAATTTGTCTTTATTCTAAAGAATATTTACCTAGATTAATAGATTCTATGGGAATAAGCCATATATACCGAGGAATAACACCCATATAAACATTATTACAAAAAAGCGTATAGCATTAAACCTGAACTCACTGCGGAGTCGCGCGCACAGCGGTAGAGAAAATAAATAATTTCGGATATTTTCGCACAGTTGAAACAGAGCTTCCGGGCTAAGATGCCGTGGTCTACTGGTGCTGACGTTACCAGACGTTTCGTCTACTTCTACGGCAGACATCTTCAGTGGTTAGGTATCCTCGGTCGAAGTCTTCTGCTCGGGATACCTGTAGCAACTGATGACCTGACTGGTTGCTCGTCCTTATTTATAGCGCCGAGACTTGGTGTTCCGTTGTCGCGGCGAGGATACCTAACCACTGAAGATGTCTGCCGTAGAAGTAGACGAAACGTCTGGTAACGTCAGCACCAGTAGACCACGGCATCTTAGCCCGGAAGCTCTGTTTCAACTAGACACCGGCCGTGAAAGCCTGCATGCTAAGATTTTCGCACATTTCCGCAAAAAGAGAAAGCGGGTACCGTTACAGAAAATAACATGGAATATAATGGTTAAAGTTTCTTTGTGAGTCCGTGTGAGTCTGTATACTATAAGCTTCGTTAAAACTTGAATATGAGTTTTAAAATGTATATTTGTAGTCGTTATAAAAACCTTTTGTGATACACAGTACAATTAAAGTAAGAATGAAAAAATATATAATATGTTATCATGGAGAACATATTCAGATTGACAGTTTCCATCACAGGGAATCAAATGTACTACTGATTACACAATAACCACCACTTTCACGTTCTTTACAAAGAGAGCTTTGCACGAAGACTGAACTCGCAGCGGAGGGAGGTAGCGATAAAGCAATGTTTATACAGGGACATCATTTTATTTTTACTTCAATTTTTATTGTACCTGAGTTTTTGAATGTACTTCACTCCCACCCCTTCTACTAATGAAGTTTCAACTGTTCTCCAGACAGAATCAAGGCCGCATATAGTAAACAGCACTCAGTTATTGAGTATAGTACGTTCCAGAAATATGTTCGCGTTTTCCAGTGACGAAAGAACTTTCAATATTGAATCATATTTTCGCACAGGTACTGTCCGTTTGCCTACGTCGCATCCCGATTTACCCAACCTGCTTCTGCACGCCCCTCTGTAAAAGCAGGGGTGTCTTAGCTCTTTTCTGAAAACATTAATTTCTGTTAGGAATTGGACGTTTACGTAATATAATACAACTGTTTAAAATAACTTAAATAAAAGGGCCTCGTTAAGTAATTAACTGTCACGTGATTTCCCTCCTTTCTACGATCCTGCGGCATAACCACTTGGAGGGACAATAGATAGCATGTCTGAGTAATTTTATCTGTGCGGGTCGGGCAGAAGTGAAGATTGAATTTACAGTACATAAGGTACTCTTTTATAGAGTAGGTACAGAATTATTTCAACATGAGTTACTAGTACGAAGGACGAAACTGGCAATTGGAATTAGATGCAATAGTCTATAGTGCGATAATATGCACGAAAGAACTGAAGCCTGAACTTCATTCCCTATATTGTACGCTAATGTGCTGTAGACAGTATAATATACACTGCATAATGAATACGTTCGCATGGATAGCTCAGTTCGTGAGTAAAAACACTTATTCTTAATACAGTACTGCATTCTGATTACACAAAAACCTAATGAAAATTATCGAACTCAAAATCGCGATATTTTCTAGTTTACGTTAATGGATGAAGTACTTTTCTTCCCTCCTATACCTAGTAAAGTGATTTGTTTGTGTTTTACATCGGTATCATCGAACTCCAGTCGTGGAAGGAGGTAGCGAACGGTGTTTCCGGTTCTCTAAATTTATAGCCAGGTTAATATTAAAAATGTTAGTAAAAATAAAATGATGTCCCTGTACTAACCTATAAGTAACAAATAATTGACACAGTTGTAAAGGGATGCACCCTAATATTCTCTGTATAGTCAAAGCCACAAATTAATACTAATTTTTTCCGAAATCAGAAAGTCGAAAATTGATTTTTATTCAAGTAGATCGCGCAAAGTGCACACAGTGCGCTGTCTTGGTTTCGAGTCGTGTCTACGGCACGTATTTTTGTCAGTTGATATAGTCTTGAATTGTTGTTCATACTTCCCGGCAGGGTGATTTAGACAATGTATACCTCTGTTTTCAGTGTGAAACCCCAGAACAAGCTAAATAATGAAATTATATCGTTTACATAAAATTAAAATTGTCGTAAAGATGTTTCATTATGTTTATCTTGTTACAGTGAACAAAACGTCGCTATACTGCTACCCGAATTTTTTTTCAGCTGAGTACCAACGCAAGAAACATAAAATCGCAATGGATTATAGTGAGAAATAACGGCTTTGACTTCATTCTATTCTCTATTGGAGCCCCGTTGATAAAAAATTATCGTATAAAGGTAAAGAAAAATTGATCGTTCTTTTGGTCTTGTTCTTTTATCGAAAAGAACATCACACATTTTAATCTTTTAGAACTTAAGTCCCTTATTATTTTAATGTGCGTGGGAGACAAGCGAATCACGTTATAAGCATGTAAATTATACATAAACAAGATACACTCATTAGGTTTAACAATTGAGCCAACGCTATTCTAACACTGCTAAAAAGACGTCTGTGTGACTGTACCTGCTCATCTTACGACACCTCTTTAATCTAGCACCAGTACAGTAACATTACTGCGATAGCAACATTCAAATGAAGGGTGACATATTTCACCATATCGTTGTTGTTCCTGCAATAACCTCTATGCGCAAAATATAAATTTTTCAGTAGGAAGAGAGCCGTACATAGGAGACTGTGAATTCTTACATTTTCGAAACAAAGAAATATAAGTACATACAAGAGATCTTATTCTTTGCTGTAACACTATTTAAGTTATTTAATAGAGCAAAAATCTGAAAATCGATAAAAAATATCACATAGGAGTTGTTGCAGGAACAATGACGATATAATTATTTCTAATTCTTAGTCGAAATAATACTATGATATTGTTAAGTTTATTAGCAAGGTACAAGAACGCCGCGCCTGCTGTGACAACACTTCTCCGATTTTATTTCGAAGAAATATAATGAAATAAATGTGTAAATGTTTGTTTAAAGAGATTTCAATACAAGTCGGAGACTTATTCTTCGAACATCGGTTTGGATTTTCTTGGCCTGACAATAATGAGACTTGCCAGAGCTACATTAGTGTGGGTTCAGTATGATATTTGACGTCCACCTAAAAAGAAAAAGCTTTTATTCGGAGGAAAATGAGCAAATTTACATAATTATGTACATATGTACAAAAGTAGTATAAAGTGTATTGTGGTACGAGATGCAGCTTTTAGTTAACTTGCAGTTTTTTGACAGAGCATATCGTTTAATACCCATGAAGGACAAGAACCTTCTCCCATTGTGAAACTTGATATCTTTTGTTTTCTCAGTTCATATCGGAAGTGGTGATGACCTCATGCCTTGAAAATTCCAGACTGTGTTACTTTATTCTTAGGTCTATAAAAAAAACCCGCTTGCGTATAAAATATAACCCTATAGAATTATTATCAAGACGAAACTCCTCTTGAAACGGTTTTCACGGGGAGACAATGCGTAGGAAAGCTTATAAATAGACTTAAATGAAACTTCCAGAAAAAATAGTCCTTAAAATCTATGTTTAATAGCATCTTTTGTAGGCCATATAAAATGATAATGGTAATGATAATAATAATTATATATCGGAAAAAAATAAAGGAGGTAAACGTGCGAATTATAAGTGAGGCAGTAGAGCAAGTGGACAGCTTCTTCAAATACTTGGGATGTACTATAAACAGTAACATGAACTGCTGCCAGGAAGGTAAAATGAGGATAGCAATGGTAATGAAGGTTTTAATAGAACAAAGAACATCTTTCTATGATCTCTGGAAAAGGAACTAAAGAGACTAGTGAAATGCTTTGTGTGAAGTGTGGCATTGTATGGGACACAAACATGGACATCATGAAGAAATGAGGAGAAACGTCTAGAAGTATTTGATATTTGGATATGGAAAAGTAGAGCGTGTGAAATGGACAGAAAAATAAGAAATGAAGTTGTGGTAGAAAGAGTAGGTGAAGAAAGAATAATGCTTAAACTGATCAGAAAGAGGAAAAGGAGTTGGTTGAGTCACTGGCTGAGAAGAAACTGACTACTAAAGGATGCACTGCAAGGAATTGTGAACGGGGAAAAATGTTCGGGGCAGAAGGAGATATCAGATGATAGATGACATTAAGATACAGCGATCGTATGCGGAGACTGAAAGAAAGGCAGAAAATAGGAAACATTGGAGAATACTGGTTTTACAGTGAAAGATCTGCCCTTGGGCAGAAAACTACAGTATGAATTAATGAAGTTGATTTTTATATACCATACGTAAACTAACCTTAAGTTATTTATTAATGTTCAGTTAATAATATTTAGTGACTTTATACAACTGGGTCTTAATTAAGCACATTACTGGACATTCGATAAGCAATTGTAGCAGTTCTGTAAATCAGTTCTGTCATCAGTTGATGACTGTTACAAAGGCGTCAAAAATGTATTGAGGTACTGTACAGGGCATGTGGTTTTAACAGCTGTCGTAAATTATCATGGAAAATTAAATTTCATTTCTGTAAAAAAAATTACCGGATATCTAACTTTTCCAATACATAGCTCCTTAACCTCCAGTGGTTGCGTGGATCACAATAGTAATCCAGTACTTTATTTATGATTGGTGATCCGATATGGCATCACTTCTTCTGTCATCTCGGCACCTTTCGTTCATATATTTCTCTACCCTCTCAGATATTCGCTGTAATTCAAAAGTGTTAAGCTAGTATTTTCTTGGCGCATAATCAAGTTGGTGCATTCCTGGATCACGACTGTACTCTGCTCTGATGTTTTAAATCTCTGAATTTACAATTTTACAGCATTTATCATGTGTAACTGGATAAACAATTTTTTTTTTTGAAAGAATGAATATAATTCGACTCTGTCAATATGTAATCATTAATAATGAACCAGAAAAATTAAAAAATAACACATGTGAAAAAAAACTTATAATATGGATCACAACTGTGATCTAAGCGAGCACTCATGTTGCATTTGAGCGCGCGACTACTGGAGGGTTATTCATTTCATTCATTCACTCATTAATTTTTTTCCATAGATCTTACATGAGCAATGAAGCTTTAAGATGTGGAACAAGTCAAAATTTTACAATATTACGATTACAATTTTTACAAATTTGTACAGTTTTACAATTTAGTAATTTTCTACAATTTTTACAATTATGTGCAATTTTTTACAATATTTTGGCTAGATGTAGTGAGATGAGGTGAGGTCCGAGGATTCGCCAAAACATTACCCGGCATTTGCCTTTTGGTTGGGGAAAACCTCGGAAAAACCCAACTAGGTAATCAAATCAAAGGGGGGGGGTAATCAAATCAAAGGGGTTGATGCCGAGGTCTCGCCATAGACCATCCGGCTTCAGTCCCACGGCTGGGGAAAACCTCGGAAGAAACCATTCAATGAGACCAAAGGGGGATCCAACCGAAGCCCGAACGCAGCTCCGGATCAGCAGCCCAGCGAGTCTGCCGACTGAGCTACATCGATGGCTCTACTAAAAATATACAATACATAGCCAATCAGATTATTAAATTTACAAACGCAAACGATCATTCATAAGTTGAGCTATATGTATAATACAAAAGAAGTAAGTTAATTAAATTTAAGGCATAAACAAAGGTTAAGGACATATCCTCGAGAATATGTTGCTTAATAAGAAATGATCCTTTCTGTGTGACTTATCAAAGTTTGTCGGTTAGGTTCTGTTACACCCTGTATACGTAATATATTGATAGTGCACGAACGAAAATATGAAATGATCGTTACAAACGTAAGTTAATAAACAGCTAATATTTACCAGTTTACTGGATATGTAAATAGCAGGAAATGGATGAGTACACAAAAAACGAAGCATTAGCTGCAGGACACTGAAATGCGCGCTGTAACGAAAGGTTTCCATTTTCCTTGCAGTGTTTCGTTCTGTACGAAATAATTTGCGTGCTCTGGCACTATTAATGTTATTCGGAGGTTATCACTAAATTGCATCTGAAGCCATCCGGAATATCACCATTCCTGAAGAACGCTTCTTGCCGAGATACTCGGTAATTTCGGAGTGGGGGTGCAGAGTTTGCGGGGTGGGAGATACACTCCGTGCAAGCAGCAGCGTGCTGTACACGATCCAGAAAACAATAGCGCGGGCCGTGGTCGCGACTTTGGGCGTGGCTGTACACTTATGGCGTCTTGTGGAATGCGTCTGCTCTCTGCTATTAAGCTTTTTTATGCTCGTCATCGTGTTCATTTGGGGCAGAGTGCGAGGAGCATTCATTTACTCTTCTTTCCCTCCTCATCTGCAAGCAAGTAAGTTCACTCCCTGCCGCCCGCCGCCCGCGCGCCAGCTCTGGATGAGCAGCAATTCCGGGGGTTGTATTTCTCTTCTTCACGGTGACGTTAATAGACTTTTAAAGTTTCCGTGGGCGCGATGCTGCTTTTGCTGTTCTTAGACTAAGCTACTCCTTGCACTACGCATGCCAGATCACTTGTAAATATTATCCCAATTCACACAACGAAATTACAGCTTCGTCTTAGCTGACATTTTAAAAGTACACAAGCTTTTTCTCAAACTGTAATGCATTGGTCCAAATTTTACTTATACTTACTGGCTTTTAAGGAACCCGCAAGTTCATTGCAGCCGTCACATAAGCCCGCCATTGGTCCCTATCCTGAGCAAGATTAATCCATTCTCCATAATCATATCCCACCTCCCTCAAATCCATTTTAATATTATCTTCCCATCTACGTCTCGGCCTCCATAAAGGTCTTTTTCCCTCCGGCCTCCCAACTAACACTCTATATGCATTTCTGGATTCGCCCATACGTGTTACATGCCCTGCCCATCTCAAACGTTTGGATTTAATGTTCCTAATTATGTCAGGTGAAGAATACACTGCATGAAGTTCTGTGTTGTGTAACTTTCTCATTCTCCTGTAACTTCATCCCTCTTAGCCCCAAATATTTTTCTAAGCACTTTATTCTCAAACACCCTTAACCTAGGTTCCTCTCTCAAAGTGAGAGTCCAAGTTTCACAACCATAAAGAACAACCGGTAATATGACTGTTTTATGAATTCTAACTTTCAGATTTTTTGGCTGGATGATAAAAGATTTTCAACCGAATAATAACAGGAATTTTCCATATTTATTATGTGTTGAATTTCCTCCTTTGTTACTGTTGCTCCAAGATATTTGAACTTCTCCACTTGGTACAAATCTAGAAATCAATTTTATAATTAAATTCTTCATTCTTGGATATACTCTTTTAACATTTGTATAATCACTGAATAAGTAATAACAGCTTTACTGTGTTAATATTATGGTAAATTACCTCGCTCAAGAGTTTCGACATGATGTGCGTCATTAGGTTTCGGAGAATGACACACACCACATCGAAACTAGTTAGCCAGGTAATTTATAATAATGTTAACACAGTAAAGCTGTTATTACACTTGTTCCGTTGTATGATTAAAATATGTTTTGAAAGTTGCAGAAACTCGAAATGTAGTTTTCAAATCATCTTTGCCTGTAATCTACATTAAATCAGAGATGGGAAATCAATGTGCAATTGCACCGCGTCCATGTGTCTCTTTCTCTTGCATCCAGTGCTGTCATGGTAATTCTTTTCTTGGACATACGCCCCACCCCTTGTTTCCTCCCTTGAAATATATTTTACTCTCCTCTCTATATCTCTCCGACTGTTATTTGAGGGGTTCACAACCAGAGTGGACCAAGTTCATCTGGAATAGTTCTGAGATACTGAGTCTTAAAGTTCCTGGCTCACGCTTAGCAACCTTCACCTTCCATAGGAAATGCTGCCCTCTGTGGAGTAACAAATGAGTAGGGAAAGGGATTTGGAGTATTATAAAGAATGGTGAAACGTAGTATAGATATTCGTAGATCAGTGACTGTCAAGCGAGCTGCGTCACAGAGCATGGACGAGTACAGTTCACTTCATACAAACTTACACGCAACATGCTGTAAACATATTTCAGAATAAACATATGGAATAGTTTAATGACATATAGTGGCCTACATACATAATCTGTATTTCACTTTGAACTACATGTGTTTTTCTTGGCAACGCGCAAAACACCAATAAACAACATTACAAATATACATAATTAAATATCAATCTCTGCGTCCTCGCGTGTCAGGGGAAATATTGATGGCTGATAGTTGTCTTCTGTATGGAACTCGACTCTGAATATGTGTGTTTTTCTGTCAGGAGCGTGCTAAATTAAAACCTTTATTTACAATATCATGAAATATGATAATATGTACACAACGTACACTACAGTATTTAGAATATATATATATATAAATAATACTACAATATTTACAACATAGCCTAATAGAGTATCATTAAATGTCGAACAAAATGTAGAGCCAAACGAATTGGCATTTTCAATTAATGCTATGTTTTGGTGATGAAACAATTATTCCTGCTGTGCCTTGTTATAATAAATTGTAAATATCATTTTCAAATTTTCTAAGCACAACTTTGCTCTTTTGCAAGGAAGGAAATTTTTTAACATGGAAAAACTCCGCTCTACATCTGCAGAGACAATTGGAGAGTACTTGAAACAAAATACGTCAATTAAATTCACATGTTGAATGACGTCATTGGGACACGTGTTTGTTAGTGCATCTGAAATCCGACTGAGAATACTGTACCTATCATTTTTAATCAAAACTCTGTTCATTTTTTCACCAACACGTTTTCCTACTTCACCTTCTACTGCACTCAGTTTATTTACAATAGTACTCATAATATTTATTTGCTTAACTAGTTCTACTCCTGACTGTACCAATCGAATAATGGCATCCGGTAAATATAAAAAATTTGACTTAATATCCATGATTTCTTTTTTGATTATTCTATCATTTAGCAGTTCCTGGCATATTTGAATCGCAGTCGAAAGACTGGACCACTTTCTTCACAGATTGGAGGTGATGTGATTAATAATATTTATTGCAAGCTTCTAGCCATGACCCCCATCTCTCAAGAACTGGATATGGGGGAAGCGATAATTTAGGGAATTGTTTCCTGAATTTTGATACTCGATCTTAGCTTTTACAAATATAGTCTTTCAATTTTGTATTGTTAGTTGGTTTCACTTTCGGCATTGTACATGCACTTCACTACGCTGAACTGCAAACCTGCATGTTGAAGTTCTTATGCGACAACTGTCCCGTTCACCTGTTGTTGACGTGCAGAGATCTGCGAGTATGTCATGGAGGGGAGGACTTGGTATAAAGGGTTGTAAACAAATGACTGTGTAGATGCCAATACTAGCTTCTACTACTCCAAATTCCGTTCCCTACAAATGAGTTATGGACTTTGTTTGTTATGGCAATGAATAAATCTAAGTTTTGTTCATCCGAGATTGTATTAATCCACAAACTGATCACTGGTGGACTTGGTCCACTCTGGTTGTGAGCCCCTCATTTAATGATTTATTTAAAGAAGTAGTAAAGAAATTGTTTTGCTTTACATTTTAATTGTACAAGTTTGGCTTAAAGAATACACCAAGTAGCACCACCGTAGATGCACATTTGTCTCGATGAATCTTTGACTGTGTATTTGCAGCACTTCTTCTTTTTCAACCAGTATTTTATATAATTCTGGATTCCAGTGCTACAAAGGTGGACAATTTTTGTTTATGAACATCAAACAAAGTAGCTACATTAGGAACAGCAAGAGATGATCTAAGATCTGTACAGAAATCCTCGTTCAAAACTGAGGCACCCATATGCCGTATGACTCCATACAGACAAAATTTCCTTTTCCCCATACGATTAATTAAAAAATAATTAGGTTTCCATTCGATGTATGGCCTCCGTGACAATACTGCTTGTATCCAATGTTCTGAAGATTGCCTAACCTCTGCGAACTCTTGAATTTCTTCTCTCACTAAAATCAATGTTTGAAAAATTAAATTATGTTTTATTTAACGACATTGGCAACTGTCAAGGTTATATAAGCGTCGTCGGAGTGCCGGAATTTTGTCCCGCAGGAGTTCTTTTACATGCCAGTAAATTTACTGACTTGAGCCTGTCTCATTTAAGCACACTTAAATACCATCGACCTGGGCCGGGATCGAACCCGCAACCTCGGGCATAGAAGGCCGACACACTACCGACTGCGCCACCCAGGCCGACTCAATGATCAATAAACATCAATAAAATGTAGTTCTAACAAAATCGAACTAAAATACGTAATCAATATATGTGGACAGAATTATGCAACAACAGACCAACTAACAATTTTGTTAAAATGTGATTTGGGTGTCATCTGCAGGAAAATAGTTGAAAATATCTTTAAAAAATACCTGAATTCGTAGTTTTTAATATTGCACTCTGGGCTTGAGTTTTAGTTCTTACTCGCTTTGCCTCCATTTTATATTCTGCTACAACAAACTTTGAGGCGTGATAAATCACACAGAAAGGATAATTTCTTATTAAGCAGCATATGTTCGATGGTATGTCCTTAAGGAAAAGTTATATATCCGGTAACTTTTTCTTGAATATTGAGTTTCCAGATCAGAACTTGCAGGTTTTTATGGAACCATTATTGGGATCTTTTAAGTTATCTTTGATCCGAATAAAAATTTACGGTTCTATGAGTTTTTCAATTTTAAATACATTTTCGATGTCCATGATGATGACGATGATCGATTTTCAGGTCAGATATTATTTGAAAATACGCTATCGTAATGATTTTTATTTTACTACCACGGCGTTTTATTTTTGATAGCTCTTTCTTTCTCTGGCAATTATAAGCAATGTGCAAACAATGTGTGGATTTTTTTTAGCATAGTGCGAAATTCGCCTTCAGACAACTCTCGACTCTATTCACAGGATTTTGTTCATGCCTAACGACTTACAATTACCGCACACAACACGACACACGTTTGTTGACAAGGCTGATAACTAAGTTTTGTTATGCAAATGGAACGGTGGTTAAGCAACGTCATTAAACTGCTGCACAAGTTCTTAGTGAAATGTACAAGTTCATTTGACCACTGCAGAATAATCTCTTTTGGAAAGTTTACTACCAGAATCTGTTTCTTCTCCAGTTTATAGTATTGTTTCCGAGTACGACTACATGCACAAGGTCTCTGAATGAAAGACTTCCTTCTTGTTATCTATTAACTAAAATGCACAACATATACTGTGGATGGCACGGCGTTTTTTATTACTTTTTTCTATTTTTTAGATTTAATATCAACTTCATCAGTATAGACTTTTCCAGCGACATGCACTTATTATTGATCATTGGATTTCAACTATTCCTCAGAAGAGTGACTTGCAGAAACGGGTGTATTTGCATTACACCTAAATGATTTTGGTGAAATAATTAAGACAGAGATATGGTGAAATAATAGCAACGAAAACAAGAGTATCAGAAAATACCTCCAACAAAAAAAAGGACAGTATTTTGAAAGACACTTCGATAAATGAATCTCTGTCTCCAGCATGAAACGTCGTAGTGAGAAACAAGAACATTTATTTGACGATGTTAGTAATAGTATTAGTAGCAGCAGCACTAGTAGCAGTATCAGCAGCGGCAATGCTTATTTACAAATGGCCTTCAGAGGACCCGGAGCTTCATTGCCACCCTCATATAAATCCGCCATCGGTCCCTATCCTGAGCAAGATTAATGCAGTCCCTATTATCATATCCCAAATCCCTCAAATAAATTTCAATATTATCGTTTCATCTACGTCTGTGCCTTCCCAAAGGTCTATTTCCCTCAGATTTCCCGACTAACACTCTATACACATTTCTGGATTCACCCATACGTGCTACATGCCCTGCCCATCTCAAACGTCTGAATTTAATTTCCTAATTATGTTGGGTGAAGAATATAATGCGTTCAGTTCTGCGTTGTGTAACTTTCTCCATTCTTCTGTAACTTCATCCCTCTTAGCCCCAAATATTTTCCTAAGCATCTTATTCTCAAACACTCTTAATTGCTTTTCCTTTATCAAAGTGAGAGTCCAAGTTCCACAACCGTACAGAAGAACCGGTAATATAACTGTTTTATAAATTCTAACTTTCAGCTTTTTTGACAGCAGACTGGATGACAAAGCTTCTCAGCCGAATAATAACATACATTTCCCGTATTTATTCTCGAATAAATTATCTATTGAAAATGAATTTGAGAAAATATCATCTCTTCTACTTGTGAGGTGATGCGTGGACGCATCGTATGAATGTGGGAAGCAGATCTTTCTATAAATCAGAGAGTATATAAATGCTGTTCAGCGAGATATGAGGATTATACACATATATTGTTTTGTTTAGTCAACTGTCCGAAGACATGCGTGAACCTCACAAGTGATACCAAGAAGGCACCACTTATGAGGCAACTAGACCAGGAGATAATGCTGTGGAGTGTTCAGTTCCTTTCCCCCTCCTCCATTGCATACATCGCCGACTAGCTACACATTACACTAATCAGACTTCAGATGCATACAAACAATTGTTCTTCCTCTGACACATATCGTCAAATGAGATGTACTGTCTGACAATAGATATATAGTACATATCAGCCAGAACCTCAACCAGAGGACTGTATAGAGTGTGACAATGAAAAAAAATCTATCGATAATAAAGAAGGCTCTGTTGTAGCATGTAAAATGCTGTAAGTATAGGCCTACTATTTTAGTGTATTGTATTTATTGATTTTATAAGAATGGTTGAATAATTTTGTTTTAAAATGAACAAAAATTAATGCCATACCAATTTTATTCTGATTTTTAAAAATAGAATTCAGCTGAGGAGAAAACCTCTGTACACCGCCATGTTTACTTTTGAAGTCCTAGGGAAGCGATATACGAGTAAATTTCTCTCGGGAATACGCACTTCTGTAAATAATTTCATAGCACACGTTTCAGAAGATTTGTCACAATTAAGTTTTCTTATGACGTTCCTAGTGATATCTCAGTTTATATTTTCTTTTTCTTAACTCTTATATAAAAGACACATAGAAATTGAATCCTTTAAGAAATTGTCATTTTCTCTAATGAAAGAAAATGATTGTTTGGAAACTCAACAATTTAAGATATGTCTTCATTTATATTTTGTACAGTATAAGTAGTCTATACCAGGCATGTTAAGCGCGGACACTTCTAGTCTTTAAACGAGGTGTAACAGTGACGTAAGTTTGTTTTTAAGTGTATGAATGCACCCGAATCTGTAAGCGGAAGGTCTCTAGACTCCTTATCAGATGGTACAATATGCCCGAGCTTGGCATCCCTGATCTATACTAGATTTACACAATATATCTATTCGAACATTGTGATCATTTCTAATATCATTTTCATATTTACCAAAATCTATTTAGAAATTGTGATTAATAGGAAGAGAAATGGAACTCCTATTAGGAAAGTCTTCAGATTCAAACAATGTGATACTCGAGACAGACAGACTAATTATCTAAATTCTTGAGATTTCTGGACTCGAGTATTTATGAATTATGGCAACTGAGAAGACTTTGATGATTGTATGTATTGAAAACGGAAAAATGTTAATGTCGTATAGCCATAATAATGTATTTCGAATTTCAACAACCGCATCTTATAAGCATAGTACTCTGATTGTTAATTTTATGCTTTCTTAGATGTTCGGAAAATGAATGTAATACCAACCCAAGATCCCTTCTTCCAATTGGATAAAGTGCTATGCATTAGGCCTATTATGTATTTATATTATTGTAAATTAAAAGTGTGTTATGTGGACTTGGAATGCTCGTTAAATAGGAATATAAGTAATAATAAAACGATTTGTGTATAAATATGGTTTCGCTATCGAATTTTACGAATGACTGAATTGAACCGATATTAAAGTTGTGCAAATATTTTAATATTTCATAAATGAGGGTGGTTTGTGTGTTGGATCTGGTATGAACTGATATAGAGGAATATTTCCAAATTATGTTCTGCATAATTTAGAATACCAATGGTGCTCTTGCACCGCAAAAAAAACCTTTAAAATTTTACAGGTCTAATTTTAATATAATTTTGTCTAAGATTCATCTATCTGACAAACATTGTTTGGGGAATGTGTGATCTCACGAATAGTTTTGTATGCGTTTTTTAAAAGCTTATAAATATTTTCACTCTGTCACTCTTCCTGTAACTTCCTGTAAATCATTCACTCACTCTAAATCAATTGCACGCTCCAATAACTCGTTTAACTTTACATTTGAATCGGTTATTTGAGAGACTATACATATGCTTAGCTGTAAGTTTTGAGAAAACTGCAAAACAATTTTGTACAGTTTTTAAATATTGGATTACGTACTTTCTTTTTAGGATAGATTTTTCATTTGAATTGCAATATTGCTAAACATTTTCAAGTAAACTTTAATTGAGGGGGTGAGTGTAAGAAGGGGATTTTAGAGGAAATTCCCTTTTTGAGTAAAACGCTTTATTGTGTTCTCTGATCTGTTATGCATATGATCACCAAGTTGTAATTCAATACTGTGATCATAGAGATCAGGAGTACCCGAAATGTAAAGACGTGCATAGATAGCATTATTACGGTTTGAATTTTCAACATCAATTTTCTCAAAATTTGCATTTGAGAGAAGTGCCTTTCTTGCACCCAATCCCTCAATTATATTTTTGAGAGTCAGGTTTTCCAAAAAGTTCGTGGACACACATTGTTTCTCAAACACATGAACTATTTGCAGTAAAAATTATAATATATTGCATGTAAGTTAATAAGAGCAAAAATTATTTAAGTACAAATTTAGTGCATAATGTGTTTTGTCCTTCATGTTACAAAATGAAAACAGAAATTCTAGAACATTTGAAAATGAAAAACTTACATCTTATTAAAGTCACACACTCCAGCTCCTCAGACTCATCATCTCTTGTTACGACTAGACCAGGAAAATATATTTCGTAAAATGTTTTGATTTCAACCTCAAGGAAATACTGTCATGACATCACATAAAATAGGGCGGGCACCTCTACTTTCTCTTACAGACATGCAAATACGTATTAATATCAGAAATACGATAAACTCTTTTCTCTAAAAAAGGACGTGTGGTTTCTCCAGTAAGCGATTCATTCATTCATTCATTCATTCATTCATTCATTCATTCATTCATTCATTCATTCATTCATTCATTCATTCATTCATTCATTCGCTCCAACCAGCCGGTAGAGTCTTTAATTAATTCATTTACTCATTTGTTTATTCCTGCGTTCATCCGTAATTTATTTCGTTTACTTGGGAACACCGAGACGTAGATGGGAGGATAATTTTAAAATATATTTGAGAGAGGTGGGATATAATGCTAAAGACTGGATTAATCATGCTCAGAATAGGGGCCAATGGCGGGCTTATGTGAGGGCGGCAATGAACCTCCGGGTACCTTGAAAGCCATTTGTAAATAAGTTGCTGTTAGTCTGTCGGTCAACTTATTTACTCAATCCAATCGATGTCTGGCTTCAGCCATATATATCCATCCTTCTATTCTTTCACGCATGCATCTATTCATATATTCACACGTGTATTTATGCACTCAATCGTCATTTAATTTATTCCAATTGGTCACAATCTCAACATATTCATTCACTACAACCGATCTCTCACTGAATTAATTAATAAATTAATTAATTCATTCATTATTTTATTCATTCATTGGTTCATTAATTCGCTTATTCATTTACAGTGGAACCTCGATTTATTGTTCCCGGATGTATCATTTTTCCGGATCCATCATTCAAATTCGTTGGTCCCTGAACGTATTCTATTTAAACTACGACTATAAAGCTCGCATCTATCGTTCTTCGATTTATTGTTTTCCCGCATCTATTGGCCAGATTTTTTAGCCCTGAAGTGTGTAAATCCCGGATTGATCAGTTTTAAGAAATAACAACAAGCTTACAAATGTTTGTAGCAGTTGATGTCTTCAGAATGTTGTGCTGCAAGCTCCAATTGTGAAGTTTTATGGTTATTGGCCTGCTTACGCACCGACCTTCCTCACAGCTTGCCTGGCAAGACAATGTAGAAGGGTCCATGTGTCCTATCGATCGTTTTCTATTGTAAACCATTCCAGTCCGCGCTTCCACCAAGTTGTGTACGCAGTCCATCACACGTGTTCGATTCTCGACAGTTCGTATTTTTAACTTGACAGTTTCTAATCTGATTTTCACAGATATGGCATTTCCGTGTAAATAAGTTCGGACTTTAGAAAAACGACTTCGTATCATAGAAGAGGTGGAGAAAAATCCAACGGAGAAGAAGATTGACATAGCTAAGCGTCTTGGCCTGACACCTTCAACTCTAAATTGCATAATGGCAAAGAAAATAGAAATCAGACAGCAGGCTGATAAGTGTGGTACAGCAGCCAAAAAGAGGAAGACAGCAAGGAGTCAACTTACAGCAAGCTCGAAAATGTCCTCTTTTCCTGGCATCAACAGGCACGAGCATCAGGCATTCCCATTGATGGGACCATCTTGAAAGAGAAATCTCTGAAAATAGCTGAAACAATGGGGATTGAGAACTTTTCTGCTTCGAACGGCTGGATCTCTCGTTTCAAACAACGCCATGGCTTGGTGTTTAAGAAACTGGCTGGGGAAAGTGCTGCTGTGGACACCAACGCCACGGATGTCTGGTTCCAAAGACTCCCGGAGCTGCTGGAAGAGTACGAGCCTCGGGACATCTATAATGCAGATGAAACAGGCCTCTTCTTCAACTGTCTTCCAGACCTTATGCTGGCACTTAAAGGAGAATCCTGCCACGGAGGCAAAAGTGCGAAGGAGCGACTGACTGTACTGCTGTGCACAAACTCCGATGGCTCAGACAAACAAGTTCCCATCGTTATTGGCAAGTCTGCAAAACCACGGTGTTTCAAAAACGTGAAGAAACTACCTGTGAAATACTATGCTAATTCCAAAGCATGGATGACATCGGAGATTTTCAGAGACATTCTTCACGCTCTTGATAAATTCTTTGGTGCAAAAGGCAGGAAAATCCTCCTTTTTATTGATAATTGTGCTGCACATTCTCCAGACACATCCTCGTTGAAGAATGTGAAGGTGATATTTTATCCCCCAAACTGCACCAGTGTTGTACAGCCACTTGATTTAGGAGTTATAAAGAATTTCAAGCAGGCGTATAGGAAGCAGCTAGTACAGAGGGCTTTATGTTTGATGGATGAAAGGAAAGAGGTAAAAATGAAGATAGACATACTACAGGCCATTCACTTTATTGTTTTGGCATGGCAACAAGTGACTCAGTTCACAATTCAGAACTGTTTCGTAAAATATGGTTATGGGGACAGAAATGAAGAGTCAGACATGTCGGAAGTCAACAGAAATGATGAAGACGAAGACTGGACTCAGCTGGAGACAGGAACCGCTGGCTTTGATTTCGACGCTTATGTGTCTGTGGACCAAGAACTCGCGACGTGTGGTATGCTGTCTGTGGAAGAAATGTGTGAGGAAGTGGTGAGTGGAAGTTCCATGGAGGAGGGACAAGTCGACAGTGATGATAATGATGAAGTTGATCCAAAACCAGTGCCGAGTTTTCAAGAAGCACTAAGTGCGTTCGAGACCATGAGAGCGTTCATATATGCTCACGAGATCGCCGACAGAGACCAAGTGAACATTATTAATATTGAGAAGCTACTGTTTAGCTTAAAAAGTAAAGGTGCAAGTAAGCAAATGAAAATTAGTGTCTTTTTAACGAGAAATGAAGTGAGTTAATCAAAAAATCATTCATGTACCACACATTCTTCAGTATATGAATACATATGTGTACTATAAGTAAATTTGACTGCTTATATTCAGTTTAGACAGGTTCCCATATCAATCGTTTTCCCGTTTCCATAGTTTTTTTTTTCAGAAGTCCAGAACAAAACGATGAATCGAGGTTTCACTGTAGTCCTTTATTCATATCATAAACAGTTCTTTATTTCATTTACTTCAGATAGTATCTCCCTCACTCATTCGTTCACTGCAACCGATCTCTCGCTCAATTAATTCACTCATTTATTCGCTTATTCATTAATTCGTTTTTTCATGCAATAATCCGTTATTTATTTCATTATTTTAGTCCAGTTGGTTTGTCGCTCAACTCACTCACTCACTCACTCACTCACTCACTCACTCACTCACTCACTCACTCACTCACTCACTCACTCACTCACTCACTCACTCACTCACTCTCTTATTCAATCAATCATTCACTCACTCACTCATTAACTCAGTCATTCACTCACACTCACTTCATTCATTCATTCATTCATTCATTCATTCATTCATTCATATTCTCTCATTTCATTTCGTATTTGTTCAAGAGTCCTATTTTTTCTGTCTATCCTTTTATTAAATAATTTATTCCCGAATTGTTGCTAATAGTGTCTTCAATTAAGCCATTCATCAACCAGTCTATCCTACTCCTTCCATACTTCTTTCACTGTGGTCTAGCGGTTGCCATGCTAGCAGCTGAATCCGAGGTCCATGGATTAAAACCGAGAATTACTGATTTTGAAGGGAGATAGAATATCTATTTTGCATGCATTTCTGCGGGATTGAAATAAATCCTTGAGATTCGTACACTGAATCGTAAATTTATGGCACGTGCAGTAACCTATCTCTTTTAGAGGGCTCCAGGAAAAATATGTCGGACACTTCTCACCCATGTTGAATTAAAGGGTTCAGAACCATAGTGGGCCAAGCGCTATTTAATAAAACAATAGAAAACAAGGGTTAAAATGAAGTTATTACCATAATTCAATGGAAATATATAGCAAGTAATGTAAAGTATACACATTGAAACTAAATTATATGTTAATCTACATTAAACTATGGTATTCACTTAACTTTAATCCTTGATTTCTCCGTTTTTAATAAATGGCGCTTGGCCCACTATGGTTCTGAACCCTTCAATTGCGACGCGGAATATCTTTCACAGCTTAAAGCGTCGCTAAATGAAACACTACTCATACTGATGCTGTCCACTCCTGTGGAGTAACGGACAGCGCGTCTGGCCGCGAAACCAGGTGGTCCCGTGTTCGAATCCCGGTCGGGGCAAGTTATCTAGTTGAGGTTTTTCCGGGGTTTTCCCTCAACCCAATACGAGCAAATGCTGGGTAACTTTCGGTGTTGGACCCCGGACTCATTTCACCGGCACCATCACTTTCATATCATACAGACGCTAAAAAACCTAGATGTTGATACAGCGTCGTAAAATAACCCAATAAAATAAAAAATAAATAAATACTGATGCTACTACTGCTGCTAATGCTGTCGAGTTCTGCTTACACTAAAACTCTTTTCAACATCGATTGTTTGTACATAATTAAATCCAATGTAAGTATTTCTAATGTTGTTTAGTTTTGCTCTAATTCTATTAAAAATTCTAGCTGCATACGTTAAATCATTGCGGTATTTTTTATTATTAGAATGTAAATATTTTTTTTACAGAGAATACTAACATTTTATAAGTTCGATTATTTCTCGGAAGGGCTTTGAATATAGCCTACATAGATACGACATAATAGCCGAAGAAGATATCAGTGTATAGAAAAGCGAAACTTATTAAGATGTTGTAATAGGAACACAGCACGAACACACAATACCAGTTCCACAATACGCTGTGTAATCTTGTATTGGCGTCATCACGGTCGGAGGGGGAATATACTGCACTGACGATTGCATTAGTTCCATGGCTGTAAGATAAGGAAATGCATCGACTTGTTGCAGATAGTACTGCTTGAAAGAAACTTTTAAGATCATAAGGGTTCGACAATATTCTGGCTGCATGTCTCACAGGAAATTGGCAGTGAGTATCCTATGGAAATTAATGTTTGGTGAAGATCGTTAGTGCAACAGTTTGCCGTTTGTATTAAACTGTTATAAGGGTAACATTATTAATGAAGAAAGAGTAATGGAACGGAGAAAAATTCTCTCCGGCACCGGGATTTGAACCCGTGATTTAAGACGGCGCTTATTCCGTCGGATCCCGGCCAACTAGTTACTCATAACGAGTGCACCTCAGCACGTGTGTGGACTTCAGTCCTACGTTCATAGACATCTATGACGTAGTGCAGAGGGCGGCCACTAGAGGGAACCCAAGAGTTGGAACTTAAACTGAGACGATTCTGTCCGACACCGAGATGGGTATCCGGTGTGGCTTAGTGGATAAATTATCAGCACGTAGAGCTGAAAACCCGGGTTCAAATCGCGGTGCAGGAGAGAATTTTTCTCCGTTCCATTACTTTTTCATCATATGATGACGCAGAATATCTGCATGGAAATATCATATGTACTTCGGTACATTAAAATAATATATATTATTAATCAAGAAAAAGAAATCATTGCAAGCGGCATTGGATTACTAGGGGGAAAATGCTCCAACCGAATACTCACTCTCATTTCGACAATTTTTAAACACGGATCTTCATTGTTGAAGGAAGATATTTCAACCACTTGGCTGTTGATGAAAACGAAGGTGGACGGCAAGGTAGAGTAGTACACTAAGGAGAACAAAAGTTACGTGAAATGGTATGGATAAATAAGTACGAAAGGAAGAAAAATTGTAGGGAAGAAGGGAAAGATGAAGGAAGAAGGAAAAGATGATGGAACAGGAAGAGGAAGTGGAACAAGAGAAAAAAATTAGGCAAAAGAAATAAGTATAAGGAGAAAAGAAGATGGGATACAAATAACGGAAGTAATAAGACAGAAAGAAAAGGATGGGTAGGAACATGATAGTATGGGTAAGGAAAATCCTTAAAAGTAGAAGACAGGACATTGTTCAGTCAATTGTCCAAAAACAGGTCTGAACCTCACAAGTGATACCAAGAAGGCACCACTTATGAGGCAACTAGGCCAGGAGATAATGGAGTAGGGTGGCCAGTTTTTTTCCCCCTCCATTGCATACATCGCCGACTAGCTACATAATACACTAGTCAGAATTCAGATGCACGCAAACAATTATTCTTCCTGTGACGTTTATCGTCAAGTGAGATGTACTGCCTGATAATAAATGTACATGTCAGTCAGAATAGGAGGAAAAGAGTGGAATACAAAATAATGTGGAATATGAGAACAAAAGAAGCAAATGTAGGAAGAAGATAATAGATAGACAGACAGACAGACAGACAGACAGACAGACAGACAGACAGACAGATAGATAGATAGATAGATAGATAGATAGATAGATAGATAGATAGATAGATAGATAGATAGATAGATAGATAGATAGATAGATAGATAGATAGATGAATTTAATGTCATCCAGCGATTTACAGCCATAGACAACGTCAGAGTAGATATATATAGGCCTAATACATGGCTACTACAATATGAATAAATGTAAGAATAAAAAAATATAATAATAAATATACAATCACCAGATAATCACAAAAACAGGTTAAAAGTTTTAAAAGAAATAGTATAAAATCAGGTTAAAATGTACAGATTTGTCAGTTACATGAGGTTAAAACAAATAGTATCTAAAACGTAATATTGCTAAAATCATTGACACTGTAGATTGGATTTGCCATCAATGTCCTTCTCACCAACCTTCTAAAAGTAAAATATGACGTGTTTCTTATATGCAGTGGTAAAGAATTATAAAGTTTATAAGATATGGAAATAAAACTATTGCTTGTGGTACTATATTTGTACTTGGTGAAATATGTGTCAAGTCTGGAACGGGTAGAATAATTATGAATGGATGAACAAGTAGGAAGATTATGCACATTACGCTTAACATACAGAAGGCAATCGAGAATAAACATTGACGGCAACGTAAGTATTCCTAGTTGTATAAAAAGTGGTTTACAATGAGTTCTAGAAGAGACACCACAAATAATTCTCACTGCTCTCTTTTGAAGGATAAACAACTTGAGGAGAAAGGAGAAAGATCTACGAAAATAAGAAGAAACAGATATGGTGGATGCATTGATTGATTGATTGATTGAATGATTGATTGATTGATTGATTGATTGATTGATTCATTCATTCATTCATTCATTCATTCATTCATTCATTTATTATATTCCATAGATCTTACATGAGCAATGAAGCTTTAAGATGTGGAAAAAGTCAAAATTTTACAATATTACAATTACAATTTTTACAAATTTTTTACAATATTTTACAGTTTTTACAGTTTTATAATTTAGTAATTTTCTACAATGATGAGGTGAGGTGAGGTCCGAGGATTCGCCAAAAGATTACCCGGCATTTGCCTTTTGTTTGGGGAAAACCTCGCAAAAACCCAACCAGGTAATCAAATCAAAGGGGTGAAATGAAGTGATGCCGAGAGAAAAAAGAGTTAAGTATGGAAGAGAAAGAATGGGATAGATAGGTGTAGAAGAGAATGAAAGTGATAGGTAAGGTGGAGGAAGAATGGAATGGTATTAGGACGAGAGAATAAAGAAAACGAAAATTAAAGACAGAGAGGTGACGAAAGAAGGGGGAGAAATTATTATAGGATTTGATAAAGAAGACTTTACAAATCGGATCTTTTACACCGGTTAAAGGTTTTGTAAACGTTTAAGTTACGCCTCGTTCAGTTTTTGTTAAGAAATTCTACCTGCGTAGTAACACTGAAACAGCGAGCAACACAAATTGAAATTTTGGCTGGTGTTTTTATGGCGGCGGCGCGTTACTGCAGGAGCATCGAGCGGCCCTGTAGCTGGGATGACCTCGGCGCTCCGCTACAAAACATAACTCGCCGTGGCAGTCAAGAAGCAGCTTGTAAACTGCGGGAGATGAGGATGAGACGCGTCCCTAATTCGCGCGATAACGCCGGAACAGCAAGTTGATCTTGCGTCTAAGAGGCCGTGTTACAGCTCGCAGCTCCCCGAGCCTGTGCGAATGTCGATCCTTATATTACCCTAAACAGTTCATGTAACGCACTTTACTGCAAACACAGCATTTAAAATTTGACTGGGTTTTCATAATGGAATGATGATTGACAGCCGTCAAACACTGACAGGAAACAGATTTTGTCACATAAACGATGAACACAATTGTGATATATTTAATTTATAACAGATAGCAACGACATCAAAATGTAGATAAGTGACTGTGAATCCAAATTCATATTTTTAACCAGATTATGTCAATAGTAAAATTCAATTCTTTTACAAATCATTCGTCTAATTACATTGATTGTGATGTACAGTATAATATGTTGATACATTTGGAATTATGATTGTTTAGAAAACTAATAGGACTCTCTTTTTTAGTCGGTTATTTAACGATTCTTTATCAACTACTACTTTCATTTACATCAGATTTTAGTAGGCAGAAAACGCAGAATTTGTATTTAGAGTCGCAACTTAACTGTCTCAAGGCTGGTCCACAATAAACCAGGAACGGAAACGACAACGAGAACAAGCTCGGAAATATTGTTCAAATAAATGTATTTAAATGCGAGCATTCACAATTAATTTTCACGTTCCCGTTCTCGGGCTCCGGCAAGCTTCTCGTTAATTGTGAATGCTCACATTTAAATACATTTATTTTAATATTTTCGTTCTCGTTCTCGTTCTCGTCGTTTCCGTTCTCGCTCTATTGTGGACCAGCCTTTACTCTCTAATCGTAACTTAGGCCCAGCCAAAATCTAGTAAGATTCAAGACACATGAAGACCAACTTTATACCTCAGTTAGTGAAATAGATTTCCCGAAAAACTACTAATGAGACATGTTTACTGCTACTGGGTGTTCAGTTCAAAGTGTGTCATGGCTCGCTGTATGCCGTCACGTGGCTAGTCGATGAGCCTAGAGAATTCAACCTTCCTACACTTCCGCAGAGGTGTATTACTTTTCTGCCAGAGAAGTTGCCTAGCAAGTACGGCGTTCATCCAGAAGAGTACTTACCGATACATACGGTAACGCCGGTAGTGGCAGGAATGTAAACTGTTTCGAAACATGCACTGAGGTGAGTTTTTTCTTACTGTCGGGATATAGGGAGAGGGTTAAGACGATTACTTACGTATTTGTTGACATTAACTTCGACGGTCAACACGGACACGGAGCATTTGATTTGTGGAAGTTGCCGTACGCAACCGATGATAACAAATACCCTGCGTACGACTTGGCTGCGCAAAACACAGTTCGAAAGAGGTTATGGTAGCACACAGACCGTACAGACCGCTATCTGTTGCTACGACGTTCAAGTTATACCGTACACGTTCTCAAGTTCAGATTGAACGCCTTGATTAATAGGCAACTTCTCCGACACAAAAGCTGAAACTCGCTTCAAATCGCTGACTCATCAACATTGACGTCATGACACACTTTGAAATGAACACACAGTATACAGTTAAGTTTAAACGCAGAAATTAATTTAGAAAATGGTAATCTCCAAGAATTCGTGACCAGAATATTGTACGAAATGGAAATATAAAAATTGGAGATTTTTCCTTCGAAGAGGTGGAAAAGTTTAAGTATCTTGGAGCAACAGTAACAAATATAAATTACACTTGGGAGAAAATTCAACGCAGAATAAATATGGGATATGCGTGTTATTATTCGGTTGAGAAGCTTTTGTCATCTAGCCTGCTGTCAAAAAATCTGAAAGTTAGAATTTATAAAACAGTTATATTACCGGTTGTTCTGTATGGTTGTGAAACTTGGACTCTCACTTTGAGAGAGGAATAGAGATTAAGGATATTTGAGAATAAGGTTCTTAGGAAAATATTTGGGGCTAAGAGGGATGACGTTATATACAACGTTATACAACGCAGAACTGTACGCATTGTATTTCTCACCTTATTTAATTAGGAACATTAAATCCAGACGTTTGAGATGAATAGGGCATGTAGCACGTATGGGCGAATCCAGAAATGCATATAGAGTGTTAGTTGGAAGACCGGAGGGAAAAAGACCTTTGGGGAGGCCGAGATGTAGATGGGAGGATAACATTAAAATGGATTTAAGGGAGGTGGGATATGATGATAGAGACTGGATTAATCTTAATACAATGTTAAAATTTAAATATACCGTCTATACTTATCTAGTTTTTATATAATTGATTATAACATAAATGTTTTCGGCACTAATGTGCCATTTTCAAATGTATAAAAATTTGCCTAATTACATATTCAAATAGATGAACATGAACTGTGTGAATGAAAACATATAATGTGTATCCTTGATGATCTCATATCACATGTAAAACAATCTGTATGTAGATAATTAAATAATTAAAAATTAAAAACACACACTTGTTGCTAACATTTAAAAATCTGTTTTTGATATTCTGCTGCAATTATCCATCATTTGGTGGAACACTGGGGTTATCTTGACGTATTATTTAGTCAAATGCAGTTATTCAATTATCTAAATTGTTATAAACTTACACGAGATACTAACTGTTAATATATTAAAATCCTTTATGCTAATTCATTGTTATTGCACCAAGGTTCCTTGTTTTTTGTTCACTTTCACATATTGGAGCACTTTACCATGATCGAATGTGATGCGTAATATAAGTTAGATTGATACCTGGCTATTGTTTTCCTTCGGTTTGTCGTGGTTGGATTATTGCATATTCATGGTTGTCACCGTCCGATTATCAGTCAAGCATTTACACTGCGAACATAAAATATTGTTGTTACTTATTTGAATATGCTGATGGTTTAATGCATTGAATTGAGTTAGTGACTTACGTACAATGGCTGGACATGTTGCGTGCTCGACGTTGGCCAGGCTACGACTGAGAGTCGTTCGATGCTCACAATGGTTCTTATCTTAATGAACATATGGCGGAACCGGAAGTAATGTGGGGATGGGGGGGATGAGATATAGTAAGCTGAGATGATGTAGTCTGATTTTTCGAAACTAATTTAAATAAATTGAATAGTGGGTTCTTGGGATTAACTATTTGCTCGTTTAAAAGTTGGTTCCCTTTATTAAAACTCATAGCGATGTAATATTGTTCTGCCGTGTCTATTATGGGGCTATTGGTGACTTTAATAATTTTAGTGCATCTTTTATGTTACATAATTCATGGCCTTCTTCAATAAGGTGATGAGCATATTTCGACTTGTTTCTATTGTATTTGAAATCTGTTGCGTGTTCTTTGTATCTTATTTTGAAATTACGGCGAGTTTGACCGATATACTGTTTTGTGCAGTTCTTGAATTGCAATTGGTATGGATTAATCTTGCTCAAGATAGGGACCGATGGCGGGCTTATGTGAGGGCGGAATGAACCTGCGGATTCCTTAAAAACCATTTGTAACTAAGTAATCTCCAGGAATTCTGTAATTTGCTTCTTTACTCTCATTTGTTACCTATGTAATCATAATCTCAAAATGATCTCAGTTCTACTAGATTATACCGAAGTTATATAGCTATAAAATTTATTTGATATGTATAGTTGAGGTATTATTATTATTATTATTATTATTATTATTATTATTATTATTATTTTATTATTATTTTATTTTATTTTATTATTATTATTATTATTATTATTATTATTATTATTATTATTATTATTATTATTATTATTATTATTTGGGAATCAATGACGAAAGGAAGAATTATTTTTTTAACATGTAAATGTTCGTACAATATAATGGAGTTCAAAAAAAAATCATGGGCCTACAATAGGCTACAATTTTTCATCCTAGAATAAAAATTAATTATAATCTCTTATTAATATAGGCCTACTTTTTGCTCGATCATACTATAATACGCCCACTACATGTGACATAACTGTGTCTTAATGACATGCATTAAAGTACTGATATTTATTATGTTACTGCATCTATCGATTTCCAACTAAGCGTATGTGATATTGATTAATATCGTACGCGCAACATCTCGCAAGATTTGAGAGCACCAGTCCAAAATGATAGGCGCGACTTTCGAAAGTGACATTAATCGAATCACTTAAATATTAACCCAACTTCAAACATTCCACTGGGAGCCATTCCCCAGATAAATTTCACAACTGCATAATCAACAACATGTTTTTGAAATAAAATAAATTCTGTTCATGTTAATTTTAATATTCTAATAAATTGAGTCGAATCCCCGTGTTTTAATGTATTTTGCTTTGAGGTTAAAATTTCAATACCAAGTCTTGCAAAAAATCAATAAATACGTGGTACATTCGTGCCATCTGTTGCAATAGTCGAGAACTCGCTGAAAATACACCCACGTTCACCATTTCATTACCACTAAAGTAATAAGGTAAGATATTTCACCATTTCATTAGACATTAGACATTAGACATTTAATTATGATCGAACAAAAACAGTCGTATGCATCTTGCCTATAATAGTAATTAAGGCGCTCGAATGAAAATTATTAAACTCGCTTAACATAAAGCTAAGATTACATTTCAGTTTTCATTTAATTAATATTATAAATATGAACTGTATATTTATGCTCTAAATTTCGTGTCTTTTTGTCTTCTATGCCGAAATCTAAATTACATCCGATTTCTTATTTTACACCACCTCATTATATTTGTAAGCAAGTTGTCTGATGTAGGCCCTAGGCCAGCGGTGACCAAAACTCGAGCTGCAATGATTACATGCGACAGACAGGCTATGAAGTAAGGAGACGGAGGAAAGGTACTTGATATAAAAACTAGAACCAGTGGTGGTTCATGTACTAACATCTTGATTAATCCAGCGGATAAAAATCTCAAGCTTTGCTGTATCAGTAATGTCACTGCTGTCATCAAGAGGCAGTGAATAATGTACGCTTTTTCTTGCTTCTTTTTTAACCTTCGTCTTGAATATAATCAGGAATTTTCTAAATTCTTCTCTCGATACTTATGCGAGAAATTCGTGGTTTTTCAAAATTAGAGACGTCTTATGGACAAGTTATTTAAGCTATTTTAATCATTACTCTTTTGAGAAATTCTGTTCTATTAAAAGGCTTTAGAGCACAAGATATTTCAAATACCATTAGGTAGCTGACTTCCTTACATTTATTTATCTCATCTTTCTCTTCCTGGCTATGATTTCAGACATATCAATTCCTGCCGTTTAACAGTACGTTGGCACATAATATTAAATCAGTTTTTCTGCAGTATTATTATTAAATGAATAACTAATAAATAGTTACCCTCATAATTGATTAAGAAGATTACAGAAGATACCCTCATAGATTAAGAAGATTAAAATTTAGATAAAACCTAATAATTTTATCCTTCTGGAAAGAAGATCTAAAAATATCAATATTCATGCACGTACAGAAGAATTATAGAAACATATACTTAGTGATCAGTAATAATAATAATAATAATAATAATAATAATAATAATAATAATAATAATAATAATAATACATTATTCAGCGTGGCAATTGAACCGTTGATCAAAATAAACATATTATATGTTGTCCGACAGAACAACGAATAAGTTCTCCTTTCCATTTTTTACGAAACCACTTCTTACTCCTTTTAGAGACAGAGTTTGTAGAGCGACATGATACCGCCACTGCTTGCCTTCAGTACGTGAATGAAACACATAGCAATGTACAGGAAACCCCTTGTACCCGTTTGAATGTCCCGACACCCGCTTTGGTCACCGCTGCCCTAGGCCTATGCCTTCATCTGCGGTTCCTTCCATTTCAGCAGTAGCGGCTGGTGGCCAAAATAATGAGTGTGCTACAATCGCTATATCAGTCTACTATGTACACTTATATGTATTTATCTTAATTTGAGACTCGCTTAGTGACGAAATATGAAGTCCATACGACGTTTCTTCCTACTGCAGAACTTGTCAATTACCCTGGTGTTAAACCCCTCCATCTTGGACATCATACTCTTTTCTATTGACAGTATTGCAAGAGCAGTGAGGCGATCCTGAGACAAAGTGTTCCTTAAAAACGTTTTATGCGTTTCAAGCAAGAAAAACATATTTCTGGCTCAGTAGTGGTCATTATGTTGTAACCAAAAATATTTAACAACTTCGTTACTTCACAGAATGGATCCTGTAAATTGTTGAGACTATGTACAGTATTGTAGCAATTGAACAGCCATCTACATTTCGGAAGTCGGGTCTTCCCTATATAACTCCAAGTTGTGTATTTAACACTCTTTTGTTCAGTACAGTATAGCTGTTGACAGCAACTTCAAGTTTGCGTTCAGGAAAATATTGCTAAAAATTGTCAAAAAATTTGCTGTTTAACAATTTTGTTGCGTCTAGGTAGTTTAAAGACTGGAAAAAATAAGTAGTTTCCTGAATTATACGATCACATACTTCCTTGCCTTCAATTTTCTGTGATTCCATTCTCTGTCCCTTGCTGACTGATTCAGGAGGAACCTAAAAAAAAAGATAGATGGCAGCAGCAGTAGCACACTTGAATTACCAAATACATTGTACATGGTTCCGAGTTCTTCCACAAACAAGCATTCTTTCGTTACGCTTTACTTTTGCATTCTCCAAGCTGTGTTGTGCTGAAGCTGACTACAGCACTTCCCCGCGTAAAACTAGCCAATCAGAGCAGTGATTTCAGTTTCGCACATGCGCATTAATTGTGTACATTCTCATGTAGAGTTTTGAGTAGCACATTGTACCCCCTGAGGCACCAAAGAGTGAAGAGCGAAGACTAGACACTCTATAACGTGTCATGAACATACTTACTTACTTACAAATGGCTTTTAAGGAACCCGAAGGTTCATTGCCGCCCTCACATAAGCCCGCCATCGGTCCCTATCCTGTGCAAGATTAATCCAGTCTCTATCATTATATCCCACCTCCCTCAAATCCATTTTAATATTATCCTCCCATCTACGTCTCGGCCTCCCCAAAGGTCTTTTTCCCTCCGGTCTCCCAACTAACACTCTATATGCATTTCTGGATTCGCCCATACGTGCTACATGCCCTGCCCATCTCAAACGTCTGGATTTAATGTTCCTAATTATGTCAGGTGAAGAATACAATGCGTGCAGTTCTGCGTTGTGTAACTTTCTCCATTGTCCTGTAAGTTCATCCCGCTTAGCCCAAAATATTTTCCTAAGCACCTTATTCTCAAACACCCTTAACCTATGTTCCTCTCTCAGAGTGAGAGTCCAAGTTTCACAACCATAAAGAACAACCGGTAATATAACTGTTTTATAAATTCTAACTTTCAGATTTTTTGACAGCAGACTAGATGATAAAAGCTTCTCAACCGAATAATAAGACGCATTTCCCATATTTATTCTGCGTTTAATTTCCTCCTGAGTGTCATTTATATTTGTTACTGTTGCTCCAAGATATTTGAATTTTTCCACCTCTTCGAAGGATAAATCTCCAATTTTTATATTTCCATTTCGTATAATATTCTGGTCACGAGACATAATCATATACTTTGTCTTTTCGGGATTTACTTCCAAACCGATCGCTTTACTTGCTTCCAGTAAAATTCCCGTGTTTTCCCTAATCGTTTGTGGATTTTCTCCTAACATATTCACGTCATCCGGATAGACAAGAAGCTGATGTAACCCGTTCAATTCCAAACCCTGCCTGTTATCCTGAACTTTCCTAATGGCACATTCTAAAGCGAAGTTAAAAAGTAAAGGTGATAGTGCATCTCCCTGCTTTAGCCCGCAATGAATTGGAAAAGCATCAGATAGAAACTGACCTATACGGACTCTGCTGTATGTTTCACTGAGACACATTTTAATTAATCGCACTAGTTTCTTGGGAATGCCAAATTCAATAAGAATATCCCTCTTAACCGAGTCATGAACATAACCACGGGAAATTGTCAAATGACAGATCAAATACTATGGTATTACAAATACATTATTTGAGCAAACATTATCATTGTGCTGTAGCACTGTTGCACATAAGGACGAACCGCCCCTGCATTTCAGTGTGTTTTTTTTTTTTTAAATAACGGTTTCAAAAGAAATGTATTAATGAAGTTCTTTTATGTTTACTTTCATGATTTTATTGTCACATTTTTGTTTAATAACATATGTAATAATAAATCATATCGTTAAAGTCTCGTCCTTTATTATTTTCCTTTCGTGCATGCTTTACGCACTGCGACTGTACTAACATGAGCGCCAGGTAAATAGATTTCTTGGCGGAGTAACACATTCTATAAGCTACAAGAAACATTACGTAGCAAGAGAACAGCAATGCGTTTAGAGGAACCAAAATCCTTAAACGGCTCCGTTCTCTGAATAGCACCCCAGACAGTAGCTTCCAGGTGTGCTCTTCAAATCAGATTACAGTCGCTGAGGTCGCCGCACCCCTCTACCCCCTGCAGCGTTTAACACACTCCACGTCCCCTCACATCAGCGATCAGATGCACCCTCTCTTCTCGGCAGCTACGCATTCCGGCGTTCCTGCTTTCTCACACCGGAAGTCCGAGAAAACTTCACTTCTACCATACAGACGTGGCCAAATTGTTGCAGTGAAATATTTTGATGAGAAAATTTTGTTTGATATACAGAATGGCAGGGGTTCAATGACAGTACTTTTAAGGACGAGTTCTTAGCTTAATGTGTATTGAAAAGTTCTCTACCATTTTGTTCCTTTGCGCTTTTAATTTCCTATTTCCCAGAAATAATTATTTAATATGTTAATATTTGTTCTTATAGGTGTTCTCACATTAAAGTTCTCAGTAGCAACAACTATTTTGTCTTCATTGTTCTACATACACTTTTAACTCTAGACAACAAACATATGTTCAAAATATACAGGAAACTCATTACCAATGTAACACACATACATCACACCTCCAATCATCCCACACAACACAAACACGCAGCATTCCATCTAGGCTATGGTACACAGACTCATCGACATTCCTATGAGTCAACAAGATTAAAAGGAAGAAATACACACTATAAAATACATAGCACAGGAAAATGGGTACAACCCAAACATAATAGACAACACCATAAGAAAGAATAAACCAGTGGCCGGCAGATGCTGCAGTTATGACGTAAGAGCCAGTCAGGCCTCAAGAGCTTGGAAGAGCGAGCAGTTGAGTCGTATTACTGTTATCACGCACCAGCGCAGTGGCGTCAGTGCAGCAATGATACGACAGTTCTTGGAGATAAATTGATGGAATCGCATTCCTGTATTATGCTAGGGAATAACTACTCTGCGGTCATGATGGCAACATTCTTGGCAAGTTCCCCGTTATTAAAAGAACGCATGTTCTTTGCAATGGCTAGTGAAATCCTATATCTTAAGCCTTAAGCTTACCATTGATTCACTGATAGTGTGTTCCCTAGCTTCAATTAACAATTTATTTTTCAATTGCTGCACTAGTACTTGTCGATATTCTCCCCCATATTTGTCATAATCATTTGTGTGGCATAGAGAATAATGACATTGTATATTGAATTTCTTTACATGCTGAAACAGCTTGCCACAAATCAAACACCTCGCCATTCCTCCATACTCCATAACACAGTTTGATCTCGACAAAGCATTTATGTAGCTTGGGCATGATAGTAACACAAAGTGATGGTGTGTTTCAAAAGTTGAAATATACTTGCATACTACTCACCAAGTTAGGGCCTATATAGTTCAATCTGTATATTGTGTAGGAAAATGTCTGTTAGAAACACTTGAACTGTTTTCAAGTTTCCGAGTAGACAAAGTGTTGTAGTACTGCTTAAATTATTTATTTCTATAGGCTATTTGTATGTTTATAGCAGTTTCGGAGCCTCATTTACATAATGCGAACGCTTCTGCAGCTGGCTGTATTATGAATTTCATATTATTATAAGTATATTAAATTTGATTACAAACCAAAATATTTTGTTACATTGAATTATCACGGATGTACAATTTTGTTTTCGTACAAATGTATTTTAATTGTGCTGTTCCCATACTACCTCAGACGAATGGATCACGCTCTGTCAGTGCATAGGCGCCGTACCACCACTGTTCAGATGAACCTTCTCTCCTCGCTGTGCTCAGTATGCAGAGATTGCCGAGCAAAGAGCGTGGCGGCTCCGTGGTATAACGTCACAGAGCACGGAACATGCCGGTTACTGGACTAAACGCAAAAAAAACGTAACACCAACACAAGAATAAAACAAATACATCAAACTAACATACGAAAACAAGAACTCATACAAGATTGCATCATATTTCAAGAAACTAAAATACAACATTGCATACAGAGCACAAAACACTACAAAACATCTTTACAAGACATACAAATAAATACAACTTAACAGGTGTATACAAACTATCATGCAATAGTTGCAACGACTTCTACATCGGACAGACTGGAAGATCATTTCAAACACGTTACAAAGAACATATCACAACCATAACCAAACTACACAACAATTCAATCTACGCAGAACACATCAAAAACTCCAATCACAAGTACAGCAACATAGACACTGACATGAAAATACTACAAATCCAACCAAAACATAAAAAACTTGACAGTCTAGAACAATATGAAGTTTACAAAAATATAAAAGCACACACGAGCACATCCTTAACGCCCAACTCAATTTTAAACACACACCCTTCTCAACACAATCATGAACCCAACCCACCACAACAGGAAACCAGATTGGCGGGATCTTCACTAGGCTTATCTTCATGTATTACCGTCTATAATGCTAGATTGCAGAATTTAATTATGAATATGCCTACTTGTTTTACACGTGAACGTTGTAATTGAACATAGCCTTTGTACGTACAAATCTATAAATAAATACCTAAATAAATAATGTAAATTACAGTAATATAATAGGCCTACAATAAATCACAATAAAAACAAAATTATTTATACTGACTACTTGCTTTATGAGTCTCTACACATTACAACGAGTAACAGTAAACATTTTAAGTATTTCAAAAGAAACATTTCTCCTCCATTCTGATAAAATACGTTTTCTTCTTTCCTAATGAAGTGCTCGCTACCAAATTCTGCTATTGTAGCACTCATTTCCAATCGTCTTTGTTTTGTTTTGACATGTTCACTGAACATCGGACCTGAAGTGTGTACGTTGCACTATACTCCGTACATACAGTACTTACACTGTTGCGCCTTACTCGGAGGCTTTGGGTAACCAAACGCATGACTCTAGGCATGTGTCTCTAATTTTATGATTTTTAGGGACTTTGTAACAAATTATGCTCTATGTATACACTTTATTTTTCTCGGCTGTTGTTCCTTTATCATCATATATCACCCAAACTTCTCTTAATACCTCTGTTCATTAAGCACAACGTTAAGTAAAGAATTGATTATTCATTTCAGTAATATTTACTTGTTATTCTTGTGCTGATTGTTCGCGTAAGTATTTCCATAGGAATACAATCGCTTTTAATTATTCTGCACAATATGTGAAGACACGATTAACAAGATTTATTGGCCTTCCTTTTCAATTGCGATCTCATTGACGTTTGGCCTCTAAAAGTTAATGTTGTATCAACATTGACGTTTCGCTCAATTGGCCTTTATGACTGGCACCGAGGACGCTGAACAACCGCGGATTCGAGTCCCTCCAGCAGCTTTGTTATTTGTTCATCCTCCATGTGACACATTTTAACACGGATTAAAATTTACGATGTAATAGCTTTAGTAAACAGCGATGGCCGACAATTCATTTCCACAATGGATTAAGCGTAGCGTTAAAGACCTCCAGCAGGAAGAAGATGGAATTTGTGCTGTTCGTTGTCAACTTGTGTGACAAATATTTGAGATAATTAAAGGACAACTCGTACATTTACTTAACGTTCATTACAAAACATAACTTATCTTCACAGGGGAATTGTTAATGACGTCAGTGATATACAAACAATAGCTGACTGAAAATGGATGTAAAAACCGAAATATTCGGTTAAAACTTATAGTATGAGAGTTTTATATCTGTGTAATATATTTTTAAATCTTCCTGAGGGCTTAATGGCAAACAAGTGTCCATATAATGATGTCTTCAAGAGGAGAACGTGTTTATAAACACTATGATGAAATAAAAGCTACAGTGGATTAATAGTGAAATGAAAATGGCGGGGAAACTGGGTCATTCGAATAACTGCCACGTAACCATCCGAATTCGGGTTGTTTTATAAAACGACTTCATGATGATTGAAAGTTTTTGGACATGTAATTATTTTGCTTCATATCCTTTTTAATTCTACATAGGTCTAATATCTTTTAATGATGGGATGGCAAGTAGAACTAATAATAGAGTTTATTATAGAATGAAAATGACGGTATTGAAAAATATAACCGAAAGGAGATTTCAAAGAATTAACAAATTTAATTTTTACTCAGAAGAATAAAAATATTTCTGCATTATTGTAAGGAGTTACGTATTAACACATGTTAAAAGAAAATGACTAGAAAACACTTAAGAATAAGAACAGAGATTGCAAGGAAGAATTCTTAGCTCTTGAGGCAAGGAAAAAATGATAAATCATCTGTTGAAGATAATCTCAATTATTATTGAATATCGGATATATATAGAACCCTATTTCACCCGTAGGTATATTAACAATTTAGGGCATTACCACAGTCTAGTATATACAGTCACGAAGCTCAATACATAGTAAATATGCGTTCATAAATAGTTGCTAACCACTAGGATCGCTACTATCGCGACAATGCGACAATGCGAAATAGTACCAGCACAGTCTATTGTTCCTAGCACCCTCACAACTTAAGCTTCGTGACTGTATATACTAGACTGTGGTATTACGTTACTGGGTTAGTACCGTTACATTACAATTTAGCAAATGCATATTTACAAAAGATGAAAAATGTCTTCAGCTATACTTATCTACAAATATACAGTTAAGTGACGCCGAATAGCCAAAGTTGATCTTATTTAAATATGACGTCAATATTTACCTTTCATCCAAGAATAGTGGGCAGTCGAACAGAAGATGTCTGACAGACTCATTCTCTTCTTCACATTTACAATTTAGATTATTTAAAATGTAAAATCTCTGAAGATATTCACCAAATTTTCAATATCCTGTCAAAAATTGTGTTAGAATAAAAATTGTTTGTAGGTACTTAGACGATAATCTATCTTGAACTGTTATAAAAAAGTAGACCTCTTGTTGTACTTTTCTTTTCACTCTGTCGCCAAATTTAATCCCATTTTTCAAGAATATGTTTTCGTATTTGGTTCTTTACAAACGAAAATGAGAGGATTCAATCCGACATCGGAATTGGAATCCGGCGTGGCTTAGTGGATAGAGCGTCAGCACGTAGACCTGAAAACCAGGTTCGAATCCCGGTGCCGGAGAGAATTTTTCTCCGCTCCATCGATCCTTTATCAAACGAAAAGGGGGTTAATGTGTAACAAATATTGAAATTTGAGTCAGCAGCCAGTTTTGACAATTCATCTGCTCTTTCTTTCCCAGTATTCCCAACGTGCTCTGTAACTTATGATAAATATGATTTGGACTTTCGTTAATTAGATGTTTAATTTCAAACGCAAGTGAGTTAAAATTATATTTGTCTTCAATAGCATGTAGGGCTGATTGAGAATCGCTTCTTAAGCAAGCACTGGTTTCATTTGCAGTTTACCATTTTGCTGCTTCTCTTATCTCAAAATTGAAGAGCGTATTGTCAAAGCGATATATCCCCAATGTTTAAAGATTTTTAGTTAAATTTAGCAATAAGTTACATGGAATATCTTCCATATACGTGCATACTAAATGGGATCTGTTTCGAAAATGACATTAACATTGTAGTTTGGAGAGCTGTAGAAAGTTGATTTTATTTCTAATGTGACGGCATTTTATAATGAAGTATTTTCTTGTCGTACTGACAATGCCGATGACAATGAAAGTGATGAGTGATATTAAACTCATCATTGTTATCCACTATTTGACACGAGTAACCTTACTTCCCTGTCCCTTTTACAGTGTAAGGAATCGCTACATGACTAAACTACGCACTTCTAAGTCTTCATCGATTACATTCTTTCCTTCATCGCTTCTCTTACAGAAGACTTTCAACTCTTAATTCGTTTTATGTTTCTTGTTTTTTCTTGTAACCAATTTAAAAGTTTGTGGACCCATCTGTTTGGCCTAATTCGGTAGCCACGACCGTAACAAAAGTTGTTTTTTATTCGTTGAAAGTATTTTCAGTTGTATCTATAAATTTGTTCACTTTCAATATTAAAATATAAATATTTAGTTCCTTTTTGTTAGATTAGATTACATAATATTTATGTAGAAATTTATACATCTAAATAAATTTAAAAAGATGGGTCTAGAATATCCCTAACAGAGCAATCTTGTATTCGTGGGGATTCAGCGATCTAAGAGAACCATGTAATTAAAAAAGTAGATTACAATTATAAGTTTAACACATGGATTTGATATTTATAACTTGACCTATGAATGCCTATTTCTAACGCAACAATATTTAAGGCTTTTGTTATTATCCGAAATTTCGGAACTATTTAACCCTGGTTCACAATAAACCGGGAACGGAAACGACAACGAGAACGAGAGCGGAAATATTGTTAAAATAAATGTATTAATTAAATGTGAGCATTCACAATAGTTAATTGTGAATTCAACAACTTATATTGTATTTCTGCATTTCCGGTCACACTAAACACATACAGGCTTGTAAAATACTCGACCCAGTATGTTCCCTATGTACCCTTATTATTACTTCCATAGCAAATACCAATTTGTTCTTCAGTTGTTGGAGATTTGCGGGTATGAGTGGCACGTAGACGATGTGTTTCACGTAGTCCCACATGGTCTTAGGTCCGAAGATCGGCAATATCATGCTGATGAAACAAACGAGTTCGAGTCAGCGATGTGGAAGAACATCATTAAGAAGACTTCTTGTTTAAAATGTGATGGAGCGTCGTCTTGTTGGAAAATGAAGTCATCGGAATAATCGTTTAGCTGTGGAAAGAATCAGTTTTGTGACATGTCAAAGTAAGGGAACCCAGTTACTATCGTCTCTGTAAATAAGAAATGTCCATACACCATTTTCTGAGAAATGGCACAGAAAACTTGAAACTTTGTTGAATGCCGCTCGTACCCTATGCTTTGCTATATTTCTGTGCTCCAGATAGGCAAGTGAAATGGGGCTCCAGGGGCAGGGCATGGTTGGGCCCCACGGTCAGGTAAAATGCAGCGGATAAAAAAGGGTCCCTGTTTTGTGGGCATAGTTGCGCCCCGTTCCCATCAGGTAGAAAAAATGGGAATGGCATAGTTGCGCCCCGATGAAATAGGTAGAGAAAAAGGCATTATGGAAACTCGAGCCTCGTAATCAACCAACCTTATTGATTTCTTATTCGATTTAATATTCATTATCGATACCGTTAAAATGAACACCATGAAGTTGGCAGTACTTTATTAACTGTTTTTCTACTGTTTATGCAGTGATTATCGATAATCTACCATTAAAATGAACACCATTAAGTTGGCAGTACTTTATTAACTGTTTTTCTATTGTTTATGCAGTGATTATCGATAGCCTATCGATATCGATAGGCTCCGTCTTTTAAACCACGTGATCGAGGAATTCAGAAGCGGTAAAATAGACAGATGTTCTTAAAAAACGCAGCTACCACTATAATATTTTTAAGCAATTTTTTTTATTTTATCAGAATTACTTTCGTGTGTACTATGTCCATTCGGGGCGCAACTATGTCATGTCCATTCTGCTATCTGATTTCTCCAGGGCGCAACTATTCCATATCCATTCTGCTACCTGATTTCTTCGGGGTGCAACTATGCCATGCCTAGGCCTCCGAATTGATAGCGGGGCGCAATTATGCCATACCGAGTGAAATGTTACTTCATCTGAGAAAACTAGACGCGAAGCGAAATCATTGTTTTAGATTTCAGTTGAGTTACCTTAAAACTTAATAATAATACACGTAGTATGCGAACCTTGAATAACTTTCTATGATCTGGAAAAAACCACACAAACGTATCTGTGCTAATGTCTCTTTTATGTTTGTTGAAAATTGGTATTTGAATAGCTCCGTATTTAAACCAACTGTAATTCCCTTTAATTTTGAAGAGAAAATACTACAGATTTTCTTAATCGCCCTGTATATTTATATTTTTAATCTTGAACTTAACGTTCTATGCATTCAGCAGATTGAATTTTATGTAGGTAAGTACCATCAAGATGTAAATAATTTTACATGTGACGTTATTAATCGTAACTGAATCTGTTTGCAGTGGCTTTGTGATTCTACACAAAATTTGATAGTCTCCTGGTTTAATCTCGTCAGTGGAGCGTTTAATGCTGTGTTAATCGATGGATGCCCTCCCGCTGGCCCACATATTCAACTAGTGCCAGTGTATTATGTGGGTTGCGTGCCAAGTGAACCAAAGTTTTACTCCTCATCTGTTTTTCGCGTTTTGCTGCTCCAGTATTTCCTTCGTCCTGCCTTGTTCTAGCCTTCGGTTATACATCCATGCAACATGCTCTTTGTGTAATTTGTGCATGTTATCACGGGAACTCAGCCAAGGTTCCTTTTTATAACATCCAGGCTTCTTCAGAGCAAACATCTGTCTACCATCGATTTGTTACTTACATGGGCAATCAGACTATAAGTGAACTATTACAATCATTAGTCTCCAGGGGCCATATTCATAGACATTCTTAGCACGGGCTCCCGGTGGATGATCAGCGAACTAACGTTTTTCGTTTTCATGAACCAGTGTTAGCAATATGATGTGATATGATTTCTGTACAAGTAATCAGTCGATAGCCGGGGCTAGTTTAGCACGCTCGTAGCGCGGGCTAGCGAAATGTCTATGCATAGCACCCTAAGAGTTTAATAATTCAATCTGCTAATACCTTGTAAAAAATGTTAGTATCTTAAGGGGAGAATGTAGGTATCGGTAGGTCCCTATCTCCGCCATGTTAAATTGGTGCACTTTATGTATAGTTTTCTCTGAATGTATTTAAGGTAGAATCATGCAATTTTGCACACTAGTAGACAGGAATGTTTTAATCATCCTTAGAATTTTCAGATTATAATGTTAGAAATATTGAGATTTTTCACCAAACGTACCTACATTCTCCCCTTAAAAA
Source organism: Periplaneta americana (assembly GCF_040183065.1). Lineage (NCBI taxonomy): Eukaryota > Metazoa > Arthropoda > Insecta > Blattodea > Blattidae > Periplaneta > Periplaneta americana. Next base: position 68,786,584 of record NC_091133.1, on the reverse strand, counting down.
CGTTCGGGCATAACGCCACATATTCCTTATTACCGTATCAAGAGTAATTTCCCTACTATGAGATATCTACTTTTATAGTCAGCATTATGAAGTATCCTACACTATCTAGTAGAGGGTTCATAACCAATACCTGTGTCCGTAATGACATTTTTTATCTTCGTATAAAACTAAAATCATTGTCTTTATCTATTAAGCAACATACCAGCACTTCACGACAATTTTACGATAATGTATCTAAAAAGAAGGATTTCGTCATTTCTGTAAGAAAATATGGGTTAATATTTCATAATGTTTCATTGCGTATTTGAAAATTATTTTAACTGTATTAAATAATCAAGTATTGTACTGAGCTCAATTTAAGGGGAGATGATTTTAATATTGTGGAAAACCAGTACTTTTTCAATTATTTTCCTCTAAAATACAATTTATTATGTGAAAAATATATGACATAAAATATAACGCGCATTTATGCCCTTTTGAGCTGCTACGATACTATTTTTAAATATTATCATGATGTACCGAAGTACATATGATATTTCCTTGTAGGAATTCTGCGTTATCATATGATGAAGGGTGGATGGAACAGAGAAAAATTTTCTCCGGCACCGGAACTCGAACCCGGGTTTTCAGCTATACGTGCTGACGCTTTATCCAATAAACCGCACCGGATGCCGGATCGAATCCCCTCAGTTTTCTCTTTGGTGGCCTACCCTAATGTACTGTGTCACAGAATATGTGACAGTGGCACTATGTCCAACTCACTATGTACCAGAGGTGCACTCATTACGAATGACTATTTTTAAAGCTCTGCTGGACAGGTTTTTCAACGGAAAAGTATGGTTAAATATGGTGAAAAAGCAGTATATTACAAAAAAAGTTGCTTTAATGGCCACTTATGGCCATTTTAGCTGCTGTGACGCTATTTTTAAAGCTCTATTGAACAGGGATTTTAAATGACACTGAGCTTTGATTTGGAGTTGCTCGTAAATTTGATATTTTGCTTTATTCTCATATGTCTTCGTAACTATTAATGCTACATGCATAATATTTGAAAGAAACATTCCTTAGGCTACCAGGAAACTTTTTTCTGGAAAATAAATTTATTTTGTTGCATTAGAAACATATTCCTCTATATTTTATAAAGGTACTTCTAAATTCATTGTTAAAATGTAATAGCTTATCTTACAATTTTGAAAGCCAATATCAAAATTGTGGTCACGACATTTTCAAGAACATGATTTTAGGAGTAAAATATCGAATAGATTTTGAATTTATCCATTTTAGTAAATTATTGTTTCTTGGTACAGTGGAAAGTCTTAAGTTCGACAGAAATAAAGTTCAACATCCTATGTTCGACTGCTTACGTAGGAGAATTAGACACGCCCCTATACGGGCACTAAGAAATGGATGTGCCATTTGAATGGGAAATGGTTCTGTGTCTTGTAGTGATACTTTTGTTACAGGAAAGCAGAATATTTTATTGTTTAGGACATCCATATTGATCACTGATTTTAAATTAATGAACTGTTCTTTATCTATTTGATAATTGTGCCGTTTATGAGACGGAACTGTCGAAACCCACTGTGGTACCAGAAGCGCAAACACAAGTCTCGGGGCGGGCAGGAAATGCAAGTACAGTACTGTATTCGTTGATGGATAACCAATAAGAATTTGTATTCATTTTACCTGCCACACCCACTACCCATACTGGGCTGAACTTTCAATTCTGTTCTGTCGAACTTAGGAGAGTCCACTGTATTTCTTTTAAAAAATTGGCTTTATTTTTTTTTTCAAAACTAATCTCGAATTTAAGTTGTTGTAGCAATGAAATTTATAGATATAAAACATAAAAAGTTCATTAGTTAGGAATAAATTCAAATTATATCTACCATCTTCTCCCATTAATAAACATTGCTATCGTGTCCATGATGAACTTTACTTTCTGGCTTTTGATTACATAAAGTAACTTTCAGTTGTTTTATTTTTTATTAACTGAATTACTACCTCCATCTCTTATTCATCACGTACACCAGAAACAGGAAAAAATATCTCAATGAGCGCTCATTTCTCTCTCCGTTTGTGTTTATGCCCTTCCACCTTTTAGTTAGCTCACATATCTGTACTACGTCCGCACAGTTTATCTTTCAAAATAATTGTGCTTGCGTCAGTGGCGGAACCATATGCCATGATAAGCCAAAGAGTATGTAATTTAAAAGTAATGTAAACTGAAATGTTCTGTTACTCGTAATAGCAGTGCTGTCTGTCATTGCTTTGATGGTAGCTTGTTAGCACTGTACGGATCTAATAAATGCGAGCAAATTTTCGCTCAAATGAGTATTGTCAGATAAATAAAGCGATCAAAATAACGAACTTGCTTCTCAGTCTGTGTTGCGACTAAGAATAAAATATGCTCATGTTCTCTATTGGTTTATCGGTAATCATTAGGAATTACAGGAATCACAATTCTTTAATCATATGTCTCTTGATTGTATATCGGATGAACCGTCTCATTAACTTGAACCGAATACGTAAATAAAGTTATTCTTTATGAGTCAGAATTCGAACCACTACTATCGAATTCATAGGTCTTGCCAGTTAGGATACCTATAGCCTAGATGAAAGAAATCAATTCTTCATTTTAGGAAAGCAACTCGAATTAGAAATCAAGTACACTGATTCGCCGATTTAGTAGAATGCGTTTGAGTATAAAGAAAGCAGAAAATAGTAAATTACAGTATGATCTGTTGTTATTACGAATACAAGACCACGCATGCCGATAAGACATCTTGTCACAAAACGTCCACGCCCGTTTTGACACAGAAAATATTATTCAACGCCTAGAAAACAGCGCAAATATTAAGGATAATGCTGGAGATTTAAAAGTAATATTAATTAATTAATTCATTCATTCATTCATTTTATTTATGTATTTATCTATTTATTAATTTATTTTTATTCATTTTTTCATCCATTCACTCGCTCACTTAATTATTTACTTATTATTTTCTATTTATTTTTTTATTTTATAGATAGATATTATATTCTAGGACATACAAGTAATTTGTATTAAAGTCGTATCAGATTCATTTTTTATAATGAATTAACATCTCTTAAATACTCATTCCTGTATGATCGATGTTTTCCTGACCATAACATTCCTCGGCTTTCAAGCTTTACCGCTTGCCGATTGCAGGGGATTTACTCCGCGTGTTACATCTAAGTATGTGAACATTGACTTTCTCTATATGGGCGGAGCAGTGTATAGTAAGTGTCATCTTTACTCTACTGTATTACTTATTGGAAAATGTGGTTTTGTACTTTAAAAATCTTCGTGGAAAATTCACAGAACGAGATAAAAGATTGGATTTCAGAAGGCGAGTAGCCTACATTAAATACACACTCACTGAGATCACTTATAATTGTCTGTTGCATCACCTCCAGAGTTGACCCTGATGATGTTCAATTGTGCTTTCGGTATTTTCCCTTGTGTGTTAACTATCATCTACGTGCATTTTCGATTTTCGCCTTTCAAAGTCCTTTACTGTTTCTTCAAATGGAACAGCGAAAAGCGGGGTGAGAGAAGTGGCCAACATGCTTGGAGCTCTCAAAGATTCTTTCTCTCAGACCCACTTTCCCTTACATGGACGTGTTTTCGAGTACCGGTGCCCTTTAGGTTTCTTCTCCCATTTCCCCTTTTCATTAATTAATTAATTATTCAATTCATTCATTCATTCATTCATTCATTCATTCATTCATTTATTCATTCATTCATTCATTCATCCATTCATTCATTCATTCATTCATTCATTCATTCATTCATTAATTCATTCATTCATTCATTCTTGGGCGAGAAATGGTCGGAAATTTTGACTGGAGTACTCTCATTATGGATAGCGTTATATATCATTTTTGACAAACAAAACGCTGTAAGTCGATTTTGAGATATTTGCACAAAATATGCAGAATTGGCTGATGATTGGCTCTTGTGCTTAGGAAGTGATAATTAAGCTATTTTTACAATTCACACTAAATAAAGCGATTATTAATGCTACTTTATTAAAATAATTATTATCCTTTAATTCCCATACGTATTTAGTTACTAATCTGTTTTCGGCGCGAGTAATAAGATCTTTGGACAGTGTGAATTAAAATCAATTATTTAGTTTTTATTTACATGGCGCGTCCTCAGTTGCGGATAGAGGAGACGGCCTCCAGATATGGAGGGTAGCTGCAAATATATTGAATAAGCAGTCGTGGACAGCTGATAATGGGTGGTCCTCCAGCTTGGGGGTTGGGCGAAGGGCTAACAACGCATCACCGTAAAAAACAGCTTGTTACGAAACCTAACAATAAGCCTCGGAATGTGACTGATTCTCCGGCACGACCACAGCAAGAGATTGTGTTTGAGAATAAGGTTCTTAGGAAAATATTTGAGGCTAAGAGGGATGAGGTTACAGAAGAATGGAGAAAGTTACACAACGCAGAACTGCACGCATTGTATTCTTCACCTGACATAATTAGGAACATTAAATCCAGATGTTTGAGATGGGCAGGGCATGTAGTACGTATGGGCGAATCCAGAAATACATAGGCCTATAGAGTGTTAGTTGGGAGGCCGAAGGGAAAAAGACCTTTGGGGAGGCCGAGACGTAGATGGGAGGATAATATTAAAATGGATTTGAGGGAGGTGGGATATGATGGTAGATACTGGATTAATCTTGCTCAGGATAGGGACCAATGGCGGGCTTATGTGAGGGCGGCAATGAACCTCCGGGTTCCTTAAAAGCCAGTAAGTAAGTAATTGTGTTCTTGTTTATATGTTTATTTTTATGAATATAAGCTTTTCGAATTATTTAATGCAAAGTTCGCAGTGAGAAATTGAACTAAATTACACATATTTGATTTGGACGTTGAGTTTGTCTATATATCACGAAAGTCATATGTTTTGCATGGCAACGTAGTGTTAGTTTGTTGCTTAGTTGCAGATTGACTGCGTGCGAGGTTATTCGCGAAATCGTACAATCGATTACGCTGTACGCTGGGCCCTCTGGCCTCGCCGCGCCTCTGCAGAACACAGACGCTAATGTAGCCATGAAAAGGATCCGTTCCAGTCTTTCTCAGAAAGAAAGAGAAACTAATATGAAGCCATCGAGAATCGAACTCAGACTTTAAATTTATTTGAACATACGTACTACAAAGTAACCACGGTGGAGGACCGAAATAAAACACATTTTTATATAAAATCATATATGTAGTAAACAGAATTTAAATGCTGGGAGTATGGAGACAGAAATGAAAATATACAGAGCGTTCGCCTACGGGTGGGGCCATGAAAGCGGCCTCCCTGCTGTGTCGCTTGCGGGAATCGTCTATTCGTAAGCTTCCGCTTTCTATACTATACTCTGTAGAGTTTTAATTTTAAAAGTTTAGCAGCAGTAAAGACTGATGTTTTTGAAACACTAACTTCCTGTGAAACACGTCTTAGAGATTTATTAGGAGAGCATGTAAATTATGCACTGATTTTTTTCTCCCGTCAATACTCTTTGTTTTCGCTTAGGAATTGTAGCATTTATCGACCCTGTTGTCTTTAATTTGTTAACAAGACGTCTAACAGTTTCTCTACCTTGAATTGGAGCACCCGGATATTTCACTTCAAATTGCCTACGCACCTCTCTACATGACTCTTTTTCACATATGCATCATACTCGTACATAAAAACTCTCCGTTCAAGCGTGAATTTTGCGTTTTGCATTGTTAACAAATTTTACACACACTCTGAATATTTAAGCAACTGTGCCAAGAAACTGCACTGTACGTGTTAAATACTGCAACAGCTGGCTCACAACTGATAACTTGTCGACCTTGATGTCCTTGATTGTCGAGCGTGTCTCAATAACTGCGCGCACAAAGCGGCGTATCAGTACATGCCGCTTTCCTGGCCTCACCCGTAGGCGAACGCTCTGTATATCGGAAAAATTATTTCAAATCCAAAAAATTCTTACAACCCCAACCTTGCTCACAATAACAATCACGAAGACTATAAACGTTTCACACAAAATAATAGGGATTCGATGAATATCCTTTCAACATGCCGCATTACCTTATAACAAATTAAATAATTTACCATTGTTCAATGCTCCAAATAAGAATTAATCTCCCAACACTGATATAAATGTTATAGGTGTTTATAATTTGTCACTAGGGAATTCCTTATTTTAGCCAAAACGTACGCACTTAGTCCTGTATATAGGCAAATTGTCAAATCAGAACTCTACCAATTCTTACGAACTACCTATTATTGTACAAGCTACCACTGAATAGTTCTATCTTGCTTCTACGCGGTTTTTGTGCTCCTCTTCAGGAGTTCATCTAGTCTGTTTTTCTTCTATGTCACAACTTCATAACCTGTCGACCACTGAGAATTTGTGGACAATAAACAGTTGGTCTTAAAATTGTTAGGAATCCTTTCTCTCAGGAACATGATATCATAAGTTTTTTAACTGGCTTTACTTATTGATGTTAGGAAGAAATCGATGTAACAATTTTTGTTTCTTAAAATACCACTTATTATTTTTGGCAGGGAATGAATAAAATTCGTGATTATTGTCACTAATAGTAAAAACAGTAATCAATGAAGTACCAATATTGTACGGAGGATGTGTTCAATTACGCACCTGAAAAAGTTTGTATAGACAACGCGCGATACTACAGAGGTGGAAAAGTTGCCGACATGCACGGCGTTAATATTGGTTGGTTCTTAATCGAGTCTGCATTCGGAGAAAGAAGTATTTTGCGAAAATAACATTGCTTCTGAAGAGTCTTTAATAGTGTATTTTAATTTTAGTTAAAAGAAAATTGTAACAGTAAACCCAATTTAAAATATCTTTTAAGTTAATTTAACCTTCCCTTCGTTACTATTTTCTATTTTTAGAAAGCATAGCAGTGGAAAGCGGTGGAACAAACCATCTTAGCCTATATTGACGTATATGCGGTTTTGTTCTTAACGTTAGTTAATTAAATTTTTTCATTAAGGATAGCCAAGATGCTGTCTCTATATATGATGTATAACACTATCTGTTATTGATAAAAGTTGCAAGCGTCTTTTTGCACAATAGTTATATTCCGTATCTATAATTCCCAATCTATTTGTCCAATCCAGAGTTTAATTATTTATTATCCTCCTCTGGAATATTCTACCTCAATTTATTATTCATGTATTTTAATTTCAGAACCCCTGTGGTCATTTACATTACTGTAAACTCTTGTCTGTGTTAGAATAAATAAATAAAGACCTCGTTTTCTTGCATATTTTATACACCGCATAACATTTAGATCCGTACATAATATGTAATGGCACACGTTCAAACGTGCAATTTTTTAACGTTTTAATATTACAAGAGCAATACATGTTTAACCGTTATAAAAGTTTACATATGAAGTAGGTATATAGCTTTAGCGTCTTTTTTGTGATCATTTTGCATACGAGTTTCATTACTCTTTCACATTTAACTTACTGCGACTTATTCAACAGTTCAGCAAATGTTTCTCTATGAAGTTCATTACATGTAGGATGTACGAGTATGTCTTAAAAGTTTTTCATATTGAACAGTGAAATGAGAACGAGACAAGTTGCCAACTGGCTTGGAGCCCACATAGATACTTCCATTCAACCCCAGTTTTCTTTTGGTTGATTGATTGATTGATTCATTCATTCATTCATTCATTCATTCATTCATTCATTCATTCATTCATTCATTCATTCATTCATTCATTCATTCATTCGTAACATTATGTTAGCTTTGCCGAATACCCTTCCGTATAGACATCTTTAAGTCAAAAACTACTTGCATTGACAAAATTATTATTGGTAGATAAACTTTGAGAACTGTATAAAAATGCAAAAGACCAATACGTACTTCGTATGCAATATGTCTTCATCCATCTCTTACAGTTTTTGAGTGGTATACGCTTTGCGCTCCCGATACATAAAAAATTATATTCAGCGCTTTCACATGAAAACTTTCCAGTCTAAATAATTATTTATTTAAATTAAATTTAATTTAAACAAAACGAAGGTAATTTCATATTGAGGGGAAGTTTATATGCATTGTTAATTGCATTTTCAGGTTTCATCCTCTTAACTCTTACCTCCTTGAAATTTCAAATGCCGCGTCTTTATTTTGATAGGCCTATTTAAATTTGGAAAAATTATTCAATTGATTATACATCTCGTTCATTTGTTCTCAAATCTTTTGTTTTCAATTTTCGTAAAGATGATTGGGAATGAAACCTGAGAAGTTATTAACACTGAATTTAAACTTCCCCTAAAGTCACGTGTTTTTGTTGAAATTAAATGTAATTGAAATAAATAGTTACTGTATTTAGACGGGGAAAATTTGAAATGAAAGCAAGATATATTAGATTTTTGATAAAAAATAATTCAAGAACTATTACAATTGAAATCAAATTGCATTCATGTTAAATACTTTTATTTTCAGATTATTTTACATTTAGGTTACGTTATCCTCGCACGCACCGTCACTAAGCAAGTAACAGTTGAAGGTTTACGTAACATTGGATTGTACATATTTTCGTGTCTTACAAATTCTCTCGAATGATCCTTCACTATAATAGTATTTACTGAAGAAAATGATAAAAGAAACAATATTTTTGCAAACAAAGTAATTGAAAGGATAGATGGAAGAAGGGCGTAATTCAAAAAAGGTTTGCTTTGAGGTAAAGAAGAAAAACTATCTGTAAGCCATACGTTTTACTACGACTAAAATAAATTTGTATGTTGCAGATACGTTGTCAACTTAAGTATATTCTGTATATGGGGTCCTATGCCTACATTAGATACAATAATTGTTAATTTTTTTAAAATTGAAGTTACGTCCATATTCCAAATATTCATGGTGTATGAAGAAGATTATTTGAGTAAAGGATATTTATTTTTATTTAAATATCATAATTGTACATTTATGGTTCAATACCAGAATACTGATGACAATAGAAGCTGTGTCGTATAAATTATAACTAAAAACAAAAACATTAAATTATTCTAGTACAGAAAAATATTAACATAATAATATTATGACTTTCTCATTCCATAAAAAATGAAATAAAAAATGAATAGACAATATCAGTCCCTTCCGAAGTCTGTTTCACCTCCTGATGCCTCAGCAGACTATGCATCCCTGAAAATATCCGTATACCATTCACGGTCATCATCATTTACATATTTTAGAAATCAGTGACATCTTTCATTTTAGCTGCTTTTATGCCAACACATGGAAGCGTTTCTCTTCCATAATAGAAACTTATCTTGTACTAAACTAAAGTTAAATTTGTGATGTCTCAACATTGCCATCTTGTGTATAGGTTAGTGTAACATATTTCTGTATGGAAAATTTCACACCACCTATGGGTGATTGAAGGAACTAACTTCCATGTTGTATAAATATGCCAGTAGAGAGTGCAAATAACCATTCTCCGGAAAACGAGCGTAACTTGACTTACGCGGTTCTTCCATCCACCTCCTCAATTGTGTATGCTTTAGCGAAAATTGCAGAAGTGATCTCAATCTCAAAGACATCCATACGAAAATTTTAGATATAATCTTTCTAATACAGCGGATCTAATAAAATGTTCTTGTGAAGAAAGGCCACACATATTGTACTTGTTTACTATATTTTTATATTGTTCCTCCTGCCGTGAAATGACTAATAATACCCTGTTTATTAAAATGTTTCGGCTTATCACGTGGTTTAGGAAGTTGTTTGCATACTCTCTTGTTCCAACGAAATTCCATTCTATTTCCTCTACTTATTTTTCTCTGAACATTTGACGTTAAGATTTATATTCGTATAAAAATGAAGTTTTCGACTCTTTTGGTTCTTTTCCATGCTTTTGTGAAGATAATCGCCAGTCATCTATAATCATTGGTCTCTCTAGTCCGTTTTCAACCGACTTGCGTAAATTTACGAACCAACGTTATATTATTTACGAGTACGGAAGTTCTAAATTCTTGTCATTGTTTGGGAAAAGGTTTTCAATTAATGCTAAATAGTTCACGAGTAATGATCTACTCATTTAGTCTCCAGAGAAGGAAGTACATAATCTGTTTTCCCTGCCGACAGTCGAACTAAAATCTCCGGGATTAAACATTGGAAAAGAGTATAATTTAGTGGTAAAACTTGGGTAATAATATTGGTTTTATTTTTTAAAAAGTAGATAATATTTCAAAACTTCTATAGGCCAGCTATACATAGTTTATAATTCGGCTCCTTGATTTATTTTTTGTTGCTTTTAATCATAGATGTAGCCTTCCGCTTTCAGTATAACTCTACTCAAGTTTAGAGATTCCCAATAAACGAGAGGCCTTGCTTTTGAGTCGGGCGTTCTAAAAGATGAAGTTGCTGATGAGTGCGGAGGGAAAATGTCAGACAGCCACGGATCAAGTATTAGGCATGTAAATAAGTTTAGTTTATTTACGCGTGAACATTGGTTGCCAGGGGAACACGTAAATTACACACTGAAATCTTACTTTAGACCCTTTCCCTAGGAGTCTGCTCACTTTGATCCTGAATAGGAATTGAAACCCAATTTAAAACTGAATGATTTACGCATTGTGTTTTTGTAAAATGACCCTTTAGAAATACATGTTTCGATTATGTAAAATCTTCACTCTTAAACCAAACAAAATCATGTTAATGAAAATTAAAACTTGAAGATAAAGGCAGAGGTATCAGCCTGTTACGTGATCGGAAGACTAGGGATTCAATTTCCAAATCTTTTTTAAATTTTGTTCGAAGGTTATAGTAGCTATTTCAAGATCTTTAAATCTGTTTAACTTCTGATATTTAGATAAATGTGAAGAATTGTGAAAAACAGAAATGCTGTGGAAAAATCTCTCAAATATCTTATAACATTTTTGCAATATGCTTTAATAGCAAACGCATGTTGTTCACTCATTCAACGTTTCATCATAACCAATGCATTACAAAGAAGGATAATTTTTTATTCACAACGTTAAAATATCCGAATGTGACCGGAATCAATCGTTTCTTTGGCTCACCTTTTATATTGCAAAAAATTTTTAATTTAAATTTTACTTAGGATTTTCACATGATTTGTTCTTATATGAATATCGGAAAGAGACAGATAGGGTAGTTATCTTAAAGAATAATGAATTTATATAGTGTAGAAAGAAGTAGTGAGAGATGCAAATATGAGACCACAGAGAACTAAAATCATGACAAACAGCCAGAAATGTTAGTCGTTGTTATTAACAAGACTTAACAATATACTCGTACTTAATAAAACACTAAATATCTCGGAACAGAACTCCTTGAGTCTTTCGAAAACGAAAATCAGAAAAATGTGAGCAAAGATTTCTACAAAATTCTCTAACCTCACTTTCAAATCGATAATGTGTTTAATAAAATTTTTTAATAAATAGTGAAGACGTGAAACGCTAAATTGTTCTTTTTTCCCTGATATGAAAAGTAGTATGACGAAATGTACTGTAAATTTTCCAACGCAAAAGCCGAAGAAAGAATTTTTCACTAATGTTTCACTAATAGAAAAGTTAAGAGAAGTGAAGTTAGAAGTACAACGAAGTTCAAGAATTCTGTTGACTTGGCAATAAATATGAATTGGTACATTATTATACGATTGACCAGGACCGATAGACTTACAGACTAACAAAACGGAATTCGAGATTTGGCGAAAGGAATTTTGTAAAACAAACTAGAAAACAAATTTGACAACCATTAATAAGGAGTTTCAGTGATCACGAAAACTGTAAAACCCCATAAATTATGAAATATAAGACAAGTAAAATCTTTTTTTCATAAATTTTATTTTTGAACTACATTTCACAGATGTTGTCGTTAATATGGTAGTAAGAAAGAAACGACAGGATGAGATTGACGAAAGAAACCAAAATATCTGGAATAACGTGATCAATCACCGAAACTCTCAGTCTACAAGAAATTGCACTAGGTTTTTTACTATTGCCTTCATTATGATACAATTTAGCTACATCATTTTGATTTCATTTGATGTAAGAATTGAATTACAAAGATTCTCACAGGATTACTAGTTTTCTCTATCGATTTTCTCTTTATTATGATTTCCGGCTCTAAAAGACGTACAGTTGATGTTTGCATGAACAATAATTCTGAGAATAAGCCCAGAAAGAGATTCCTAATCCCCTATCCTACATTGATATCATCGTATTCAAAAGTTTTGACTAATTATTAAATATGAAGACTGCTAAAATATTTAGAACAGGCCTGCAGAACTCTAGCTCTTGAGAGCGACTGCTTTCCTCCCCTTTCTTACCCCCACCCACCTTTTCTACCTGTGCGGTCACGGCGTTCTAGTTACGCTCTGCTGCATCAACATTCATTCTCGGGGCGGAAGTCGATCATCCCCAATAGAAGTGGAGTGAGGCTGACGTCATAGTTCCCCTACTTTGCGAGTTCTGCAGGCCTGATTTAGAAGAAAATGTGCAAGAGAATGAGCCGTTCAAGATTAAATGTCGCATTAGGAATTTTAAAAATTAGAATGCTGTTATTTGAATTACAGGGAATTGTAAGAAACTAGAAAATGGAAACATTCGTTTTGTTAAAAGTTCTGTGCGTTTGTTGAGAGTAATTAATAGGTATCGGAAGTTGATGACCTAAAACTCACAGAAAAATGACCTATAAATTGACATTAAATATATGAAAATATTACATTAAAATTAATTAAAATGACCATAATTTTAATAGTAAAATACCAACCAAATAATAGTATACTTCCATCTGTGGGAAATACGGTAGGCCTACGTTGTCATCAAAACTCGGTCACTAACTGTCGCAAAAAAACTTTATCTGCTTTGTTTTACTTTCGGCATTTTTACGTCTTCACTTGTGTGATACAGTATGCTCATTGCGGGTACTGAGGCTGAAGAATTTGCTCGTAACACACGTGATTAGAAGTCAAGGCTAATGCAACCATAAGGAAAATTCCTGTATGACGCAATCGAATTGCGTAAGCAATCTGCAGTAGATTCTCGAATATAGACTACGACTACAGCGTAAAAAAAGTCCGTTCATGAGCATAAAAGCTCAAATATGCAATAAAAAAATAGAACATTTCCTAAAAAGTGACCAGTAGATAATAAAAGACGAAAAATGCAAAAAAAAATGCAAAATAAAAGTAGGTAATACTAGTTCGTGTTGTAGTGAAACGAGATTTTATTGCATCCTGCTTTGTCTGTGACGTCTCAGAAAAAATATATTTCATAACTTGCGAACCATGGTAATTATTAACCTGATCATTACTTACTTACTTACTGGCTTTTATGGAACCCGAAGGTTCATTGCCGCCCTCACTTAAGCCCGCCATAGGTCCCTATCCTGAGCAAGATCAATCCAGTCTCTATCATCATATCCCACTTCCCTCAAATCCATTTTAATATTATCTTCCCATCTACGTCTCGGCCTCCCCAAAGGTCTTTTTCCCTTCGGCCTCTCAACTAACACTCTATATGCATTTCTGGATTCTCCCATACGTGCTACATGTCCTGCCCATCTCAAACGTCTGGATTTAATGTTCCTAATTATGTCAGGTGAAGAATACAATGCGTGCAGTTCTGCGTTGTGTAACTTTCTCCATTCTCCTGTAACTTCATCTCCTTTAGCCCCAAATATTTTCCTAAACACCTTATTCTCAAACACCCTTAATCTCTGTTCCTCTCTCAAAGTGAGAGTCAAAGTTTCACAACCATAAAGAACAACCGATAATGTAACTGTTTTATAAATTCTAACTTTCAGATTTTTTGACAGCAGACTGGATGATAAAATCTTCTCAACCGAGTAATAACAGGCATTTCCCATATTTATTCTGTGTTTAATTTCCTCCCGAGTGTCATTTATATTTGTTACTGTTGTTCCCAGGTATTTTTTTCCACCTCTTCAAAGGACAAATTTCCAATTTTTATATTTCCATTTCGTACAATATACTCGTCACGAGACATAATTATATACTTTCTCTTTTCGGGATTTACTTCCAAACCTAACTCTTTAGTTGCTTCAAGTAAAATTCCCGTGTTTTCCCTAATCGTTTGTGGATTTTCTCCTAACATATTCACGTCATCCGCATAGACAAGCAGCTGATGTAACCCGTTCAATTCCAAACCCTCTCTGTTATCCTGGACTTTCCTAATGGCATACTCTAGAGCAAAGTTAAAAAGTAAAGGTGATAGTGCATCTTCTTGCTTTAGCCCACAGTGAATTGGAAACGCATCTGACAGAAACTGACCTATACGGACTCTGCTGTACGTTTCACTGAGACACATTTTAATTAATCGAACTAGTTTCTTGGGAATACAAAATTCAATAAGAATATCAAATAAAACTTCTCTCTTAACCGAGTCATATGCCTTTTTGAAGTCTATGAATAATTGATACACTGTACCCTTATAATCCCATTTTTTCTCCATTATCTGTCGAATACAAAATATCTGATCAATAGTTGATCTATTACGCGTAAAACCACACTGATGATCCCCAATAATTTCATCTACATATGGAGTTAATCTTCTCAAAAGAATATTGGACAAAATTTTGTACGACGTCAACAAAAGTGATATTCCTCGAAAGTTACTACAGTTAGTCTTGTCCCCCTTCTTAAAGTTAGGTACGATTATAGACTCCTTGCATTGCTCTGGTACAATTTTCTTTTCCCAAATAGCAAGTACAAGCATTATAAATTTCGTTAGATAATGCGCTTCCACCCTCTTGTATTAATTCTGCTGGAATTAATCTAATCATTGTCTGGCAGTATTCGGATTTTTTTTCCAGATCATGGAAACACTACCGCAATATGAAGTTAACGTTATAGATGACTTTCACCCGAAAAAAACTTCACAGTAGCAGAGGACATACAGCAAGTTCATGCGTCAGCGAGATTCAAACCCACGGTCCTAGCGTTCAAGTACAGTTAGGGCAGAGTAACAGCGCATAGCTGGCCCTAATGCCACTTGTCTGCATGATTTATTTTTGAGTTAGAGCGCAGCGAGCGATCTTGACACGTTGATCTGACACTCTTAGCGCGGTTCAGTAACAATACGAAGTTCGGAATTACCTCAGATTGGTCTCGGGCTGCAGCGTGTAACATGGCTTTCCACTCCCTTTACCCCTCTGTGCAAACACCGAACGTATCTTGGTTTAGCGGACTCAAGAAACTTCGCATAATGGAATTCCTTGAGCTAAACAGAGGGTGAGTCGAGGAAAGAGGAGGAGAGGGAGGGGGCTATGAGATAACGAAAAGAAGCGACATTCTTTAGAAGTGAAGTGGGTAAACGAATACGTAAAAAGAGAAGGGAAACAAAGGACAAAGAATGTTTTAAAAGCAAACAATATTATCTTAGGACCTTTTAAAAGCAACGAGCTGCTGCCAGTTTCCGCCCCCTCCCTCTCTCTTTCTCCTGCGGTGTCTGCGTAGATCTTGTGAAGAAATTAACTACACTGGTACCACTGGGGAAGCAGACCGTGGCAGAATGTTATTTTGATAAACGGAAAGGAGCAAGAAGGTTGAGTGGATGTTCAACTTTTGAAAGAAGGAATCCACCCCTTTTTCTCATGCTTACAGAGGAAGGAACCTTTCAAGAGAACACCCTGAAACACTTTCTAGAGGGTTTTTTCATTGATGGAGCCTTCATGTTGCATAACTAGCGTCAACATCTCGAAGCAAAGAGCAGCGTATCTCCAATTGAGACAGTCCATTCATTTTAAACAAATGATCGCAGGTGCTAAATCAGCTTTGGAAATGTTCTAAGTGCGTCTGGAATAATAAATGAGGTGTTGTTAATCATGTTTGAAGAGGTGGAAAAATTAAAATATCTTGGAGCAATAGTAACAAATATAAATGACACTCGAGAGGTCAGAATAAATATGGAAAATCCATGTTATTATTCGGTTGAGAAGCTTTTATCATCTAGTTTGCTTTAAAAAAAACTGAAAATTAGAATTTATAAAACAGTGTTATATTACCGCTAGTCCTGTATGGTTGTGAAATTTGGACTGTCACTTTCAGAAGAGTGTTTGAGAATAAGGCGCTTAGAAATATATTTGGGGCCAAGAGGGATGAAGTTAAAAGAGTATGGAAAAAGTTATACAACGTAGAACTCCATGCATTGTATTCCTCACCTGACATAATTAGGAACATTAAATTCAGACGCTTGATATGGACAGGGCGAGTATAGGCAAGTCCAGAAATGCATATAGAGTGTTAGTTGGACGGAAGGAGAAAAAAGATCTTTGGGGAGGCCGAGACGTAGATGGGAGGATCATATTAATATGGATTTGAGGGAGGTGGGATGTGATGCTAGAAACTTGATTAATCTTGCTTAGAATAGGGACCGATGGCGGGCTTATGCGTGTGCGACTATGAACCTCCGGGTTCTCTAAAAGGCAATTGTAAATATGTTCTTTACGTTTTTGTTCACATTCAAAGGATAAATATGATGGCTGATTTGGAAATTTTGAAGGGACTGCATCATCTGTGAGTTTAGGTATCTTCCTGGGCATTACAAAAACACTACCGTCACTTCGAACTGCTGTAAGCTCTTAATCACCTGACTAAGGTGAATCTGAATTTCATAAATACGCAAGGATCAGCATTCCATGTACATTGCTATGCCCTTTTATTTAGTTGTCTGACTTCAAAATCTATATTAAGATGGAATGTGGTATCATTATACCAATATATTTGAAGGGAGATAAATAAAGGAAAATCATAAAGAAATCTCTACTGAATTACAGGTTACAATATATTCAGTACAATTGAAAACTTGAATTCACAAACATTCCAAATCCTTTGAAGTAAATTTGTTCAGAAGAGTAAGAAATCTACACAAGCTTGCCATATAAGAGTATTGAAATAAATAGGGTAAATTAGGGTCTGTTGGACAGTCGGGCACGTTGGACACTTTGTACTTTAACGTGTTACCTCGCCACTTGTGGGCACCACATTCTGCTAGAAGTCAATGACCGAAGTAGCCACGAGTGGGGCTACTTCCTTCATTGACTTCTAGCAGAATGTGGTGCCCACAAGTGGCGAGGTAACACGTTAAAGTACAAAGTGTCCAACATGCCCGATTGTCCAACAGACCCTAATTTACCGTATTTCTATGATTAAAAAGAACAGGGTTAAAATCGGACTTGGGATATCCCGTTTCACAGGATAGTACGCTATGTAAACAATCTGTTTCAGGTAAAAAATTAAATTCCGCAAATATTGGACTTAGGGCGTTTGTCAATTCAGGTCTTCAATGTAAAACAAATTTAAAATTTTTTCTTGTGTGAAAATGTCGTCGTTGTTCCTGCAATAATTCCTGTGTGACATATTTATCGATTTTCAGGATTTTGCTCTATTAAATTACTTAAATAGTGATACAGCAAATAATAAAATCTCCTATATGTAATAATTATATTTCTTTGTTTCGAAAATGTAAGAATTCACAGTCTCCTATTTACCGCTGCCATAGGATGAATAAATGTGTTTTTCCCTTCTACTGACAAATTTTATATTTTGCACATAGAAGTTATTGCAAGAACAACGACGATACGTTTCGAAAGGGAAACATTTATATTATTCAGTTAATTATCATGAAATTATTCATAGAAATAAAAGCATATTTCAGTTTGGAGTTTAGATTTTTAACAATGCAAATAAAGTTATACTTTTTGATAGGTTAAGAAAATATCGAAAAACTCTTTAAAATGCAGTTCTTGAAATCGTTTTGAGTGAAAAAGTTCACATGATCATAGGTTCGATTTGGAACGTTTAAGAAGCTATTGCCATTTATTTGATAAAAGTGATCACATGATTATGAAACTCAAGCTACCACATTATGATTTCCTGTGACATGAACTTGTTAAAACATTACGCATAAGTCATAACTGTATGGGAAGGCGTAGTGCTGAAAGTAAGATAACAGGCGCTGTGCTCATACACTAGATGTCGAGGACACATTAATGTCAATATCAGTGATACTACCAAAACGCGTACTGATGCAGAGGGAGGTACATTTTAAAATCCATGACTACAGTATAGATGTGTAAATAGCTGTGAACATAAAGTGTAAATTTTCTGGCTATGGCCTCTAAACATGATTTAGAGCTGTGAAAACGTGGCTATTGGATCTTGAAACAAACATATATGAGCAGACAGAAAACAGTTGAAATTTTATTACAATTTGCAAATAAATAACAAGATACACAATTTCAGATCACAAGACAAATAGCAAAATTTTCAGAGGATTGAAGCTCCAACCAGTCACTCACTGAACATAGAAATTGAAGAATTAATAAATTCAAGAGCTTTTAAATAAAAAACCATAAATATAAGTGCATTAAAAAGGGAGTAAGACAAGGGTACAGTCTGTTCCATACCATATTCAATATGTATGTGGATGACCTTATAAAGACATGAATATAGCTTGGTAAGAATAAACATTTGAATGTTATAATGCAGACGATATCGCGATATTGCAAGACAGTAAGTAGAACCTCCAACGCTCCTTCTACCAGATGAGTTAACTGGGCAGTGAATATAACTTAAACATTTCCATAACAAACAAAAGTAATGGCACACTGAGGAAAATATCCAATGAGATCGAAAACATGTGTTGAAAATAAATGCCTGGTACAGGTTGTTAATTTTAATTATTTCGCTGTGAAATAAGTTCCGATATCCATAAAGACACAGAAAAGAATATAGATAAATTTCAACAAAATAATATGCGGAAATATAAGAAGAATCTTGAAATAACACAAAACTGCTTATTTCCACATCTATACGACTATCCTGATGACTTCATGGTCTTGCCATACAACACTAACCAACTCGATCTCCGGACCTAAGACCGTGCGATTTCTTTCTGTGGGATGGTGTGAAAGGCATCGTCTACGTACCACCCCTATCTGGAGATTTCCAAGAACTGAAGTACGAAATCGTAGCAACTGTGGAAAGAATAGTAAGGGAAACATTGATTCGATCTTATAACGAATTTGCCTATGACCTGAATTTATATAATGTGATCAGAGTTGCGCACAAAGAAATTCTGTGAGATGACGTTTGGAAAAATTCTCTGCTACTAGTAAAAACTGAATTCTCGTATCTATGCAAATTTCCTTGTTATTAGTGTTTGAATTAGGTATATCACTTTTAATAGATCTGTGTAATGAAATATATGAAATTACTCAATCACGTTTTATAGAGAGATACCGGTACTGAATAAATTATGCATAATACTCGTATTACAGCGCTGGTATTCGGAACACAGGATCGAAGCCGTAATTTCTCGAACATGAAGCCATACAAGACCCGAGTACAATTGGTCACTATAGTCTCATTTGAAGCACATTTTCCACATTTGTACTTTGCTTATATCCGGTTAAATGTAACTTTGAGCTTGAATTAGAGTAGAGAACACGTAATGCTTTTCAGTAAAGTGAATTCGAGGAACGGAAGTGAAATTTATGTTTGAAACTGTAATTTTAATTCTTACAACCTAGCGAGTGGGTTAATACAATTACATCCTAATTTTCTTTCCCATTCTATCGAGAACTCTTATAATATGCAACGAGATAGTTCCTATCTTAGCAGAACAGAAATTCAGCTGCGAAGCGCACATACATCCTCTCATGAATATTTCGTGCGATCCTCCGTTTTTCCAGTGAATCCATTCTTTTATATTTATGGCAAATAAAGATTCACTACTTACATCATACAGAAATACACACACCTTTATTCTACATGGAACAGAATTAGGTAATAGATTGCTAGTTTTATCAGATTCCGTGACTTATTTTAACATAGCTATATAAAATAACGCTGTTAGTATGAAAGAGTGTCAGCTTTCTATGTTGATGATTATGGTTCGGATCTACAATATCGTGTGAATAAATAATTTGTTCCAAAGAGCAGGTGGGTGTGTGACATCATAACGCCGACTTTCATTGTTTCAAGAGTTTGTTGCAATGGGAAATTTGCGAAGTTATAATACGGAATGTGTCATTGTTGCTCCATATTAAGGGGCGTGCGTGTTACTGAAGTGCGTCACGCATATTACAATCGTCACTCAGCGACTTCGCAAAGACAGTCTGCTCCATAGGGATTACGATACGACAAGATAGCTGTGACAGCTGAACACAGCCTAACCACTTCGGAAGCCTCAAATCAAATAAGGGGAAACTAATTATACTTAGCATGGTCCCAAGAGACCATCTCCATTTGATTTGTACGCCGAAATGCTCTAATGTACAAATAACTACAGAGAATCACCATAATAGTTGCCCATGCCTAACTAAGCATATACACCACACACAAAAAATCAAGTTTATTGATAAAAATAATTTTGTCAACAGTAATCTCACTAGACGTTTTGATTTTATCAAAATCAAAACTCGAGTGGGATTTAATTGACTATTACACGATTAGAAGAAAGTATATAAAGATTAGAAGTAACGAAGTACTCCAATACAATTAAAATATTAATTGACTTACGAAAATACAACTGTCTTCAAATGTATTATTGTACTATCTCAACATTACAAATATTGCTCTAGATGCATGCTAGATGGCAGTAGTGTCTTTATACAGACACTGTAATGATTACTATTCAATAAATCTTAATATTAAACAATCTCTGATCTTACGTGACTATCCATAATATCATATAGCAGAAGTTCTTTTTATCCTCTCAGAGCAGAAGCTATAACATAACCTAATTAATATACATAAGTGTTAGAAAAGTTTTAATTAACGACGATGATATAAAAAATAAACATGAATAATTTTAAAAGGAATAATTGTTGAATGTACAATTTTCAAATTTGAATGTGGTTGGTGGTTCAGTTGATGTTATATTGGACGTGTGCGTAATAGAAGTGGAACTCGTTGATTTAGGCCTACATGGTCTATTCAACTTATTCAGGATTTCCGAATGGTGCTCTTCATTTATTTGTAAATCGGATTTCAGAAGATGCATAGGTATGATCAGTGATTTTTATTAATTCTTGTTCTTGAATGCCAATGCAAGTCATATTTGAAACTGCTGTGCATCGATTGGAGTGATTTGTAATTTTTTTTTTTTTTTTTTTTTTTTTTTTTTTTTTTTTTTTTTTGACGTCCAGACCAGCGCAGTTTCAAATGTTGGCAAACAAAGAAACAAATGCTAGGGACGCGATAAAATTAAAAAAATGCTAGGGACGCGATAAAATTAAACAAATGCTAGGGACGCGATAAAATTGTGCGATAAGCAGCCATGATTGGTTGAAATACGTCCTTTCGCACCGTTTTATTGGTCAAAAGTAGTATGACGTAGTAAGAGTGTAATAGTCTAAATAATTAATCAGTCAATCAATCAATCAATCAATCAAATAAATTTATTTTGATCAATTAAGTAACTCTAACGTTTCATTAACTACAGATAATCTGTTTAGGAGGCGCCAAGACCTAAAGAAAAAAATCAAGGGGCAATGTCGGAGACATTTTCCAGAGATATGTCAACTTCAAACGAATTCTTAAGAGAACTTATCCTCTACCTTACATCAATCACAAAGCTATCAAGAGTTTTATATTTGTTAAAGAAATTAACGACTTGGGTTTCTCAAAATTATTAAGATGTGCCTACTTTTCTTTCTTTCAATCGATAATCCGAAATGTCCTAATTTTCTGGGGAAATGAAACCAAAATTGGAAGCGTCTTGATTTTACAAAAGAAAGCCATTAGAATTTTATGTAAATCAAACTATCTAGAACATTGTCGGCCACTTTTCAGACAATCACGAATTTTAATAATCATAAATTTGTATATATATGATCTAGTACTTTACACTCGACAAAATATCGACAATTACTCATTAGTGGCCAATATACATGATCATGAAATTAGAAATAGTGAACAAATTAATATTCCATATTGTATATTACACAAGAGCAATCAATATTACAAATTACCAATCAAAAGCTTCAAAACTAGATTTTACAATTGGTTATTAAATAATCATTTTTATTCTGTTGCTGAGTTTTTCAACATAAATTTGTATGAAATTGTATTTTAATAAATAAGTTTAATTGCAATTTAGTTCGTTTTCTTTAATTGAAAAGTTTCATATTACTTCATGTTTTCATTGTATTATTTAAATGTTACTGTTTCTTTTATTAGTGTATGTCTAATGGCCAAATAAACTGAATTGAATTGAATCGCCGTCAGATAGCACGGTTCTGGGCAGCGGGCACATTTCCTCTCCACGGACAGCAGTGAGCGGGCAAAAAAGCGTTGTGTAGAAATAGTAGGAATAACTGCAGCGGTAACAAGCGTCATAGCCTTAAGATGCCCGACCTTGATTCGTTCACCCCGTTCGGGCAAGTATCTGAAGCCTGATAGGGAACTGTAATAATGGAGCCTGCTCTACATTATCACTCAATTGTTCCATTTTAGATATACAGATTGGAAGTGAAATAATCCTCCTGATTTTCAAAGAATATAGCTCATGTTTTATGTAACATAAAGTGTAATACCATATTGATGAGAAGTTCATAGTTTTTCAAACGAAAAAGTTTTTCCCAAATGTTTTCTTATTCGGTGACTATTGAGAGATCGTGATTTATGTCCATATCCATAGAAAGTCTAATGAAGAATCATTTATCCCTCTGTCGTATTTCAATAGCGTGAACCGTTTTCGTGTAAATTTAATTAAAAAATCACTAATTTCAAGCCATTTAACGATGTAACCAGATTCAACGTTGTAGTCAGAAACGGAGGTAGTTCACGTAGGCTGAGTTCGTTGACCTCTTACATCAGTATTACGAGGAGAAAGGAGACTGTATTAGCGGCGAGATTGCCAGACTACTAGAACTTCTAATTAATTTTTATAATTAACAGTGCATTTCATCACAAAATATAATATAGGTTTTATATTCATTTAAGTGTTCCATATAGCGCCTTTTTAATCTTCAGGACTTTTTGACTTCCACTTTGTATATATCTTTCCTCAATGACTCACTGATGTCAAAAACCAAAGCCTTCTGAACAGTACATCAACAAGGAATATATCAATATTATAGGGCGATACAATTACTTACTTTATAGTTTTCTACCCAAGGGCAGGACTTTCACTACAAACTCAGCATTCGTCAATCTTTCCTATTTTCTGCCTTCCTCTTAGTTTCCGTATATAATTCACATATTTTAATGTCGTCTATCATCTGATTTCTTCTGATCCGAACTTTTCTCCCGTTCATCATCGCTTCCAGTTTCTCCTCATCCAGTGACCCAGCCAATTTATTTTTTTTCCCCCTCTCCTGATCACTTTCAATATCATTCTTTCTTCACCCACTCTTTTCAACACAGCTTCATTTCTTACTCTCTCTGTCCACTTCACTTGTTCCATTCTTCTCCATATCCACATTTCAAATGCTTCTGTTCGCTTCTCTTCACTTCGTCGTAATTTCCATGTTTCTGCCCCATACAGTGCCACACTCCACACAAAAGCACTTCACTAGTCTCTTCCTTAGTTCTTTTTCCAGAAGTCTGCAGAACATGCTCCTTTTCCTATTAAAGCTTCCTTTGACATTGCTATCCTCGTTTTGGCATACTCGCAGTAGCTCATGTTACTGCTTATAGTACACCCCAAGTGGCAAAACAATAGTTCTATAAAGAATGTCTACGTTTACGCCATGAGCTGCCTCTTTTTCATCACTATTTCTCTCTGCCGGCCGCCATTGCATGCGGAACGCCCACCACATCATCACAGCCATTTTCACCTCTCCATCCCCGCTGTTTTTGTTCTTGCCACGTCCGCCACCATGACGGGATTTGTTAACAATGCCTGATGAGGCTTTATTCTTCTTCCCCTTCTAGTTCTTATATCTATTATTAGGTTAAGTTTCTTAGGTTTATAACTCCCGTCTCACCAGCGGGGATCTTTCCTATCTCCGTGGTCCTGTCCCACGGTTTCGAGCGCGACTTCCAACTTGTGTGGCCCGACAGGGCGCCCAGCAACGAAGCAATAGTGGACCCTTCATACTGCCCCTATATGCAAGTCTAGGTGCGGAGCCCGGACCAGTAGTCATGTACACTCACGTAGAACCCCAATGGGGGTCCGGAGCGACTTAAACGTCCCGGTGACCGACTCTGCTCGCCGGGGCGGATATATCGCTCCGACGTGTTACCGCTGACGTATGGGTGTCGCAGTGTAATCAACCACAAGTCCCCTGAAGCTGCGTGCGGTCTCGGATTGCTCCGGCTTTGGGAGGGTCGGTCGGAGTTAGCCGCAGTAGTCTGGCACTTGTATTCGGTGTAGAGTGGGGAGCCACGGGCGGTTATTCCCGTGGTAGGGGCATAAAACTGCGACACGCCTCTGGTGTAAGACTTGCCATTAGGTGTGTAATGATCAGTTTGAAGGGTAACTTGCGTGAAGTGGGTTGCTTGGGATCGGGCTGTGGGGGGGTCCCCACGGCCGGCACAGACCGCGAAGAATTTTTAGGTGTCTTTTTCTTTCGCCCCCCCGGTGGCAGGCTGACGCCGACAGTTCCGTAGGGGGGGCCAGTTCAAAATGGCCTCTTCGCGCTCCTCTTCTCCTCCCTCAGAGAAAAATAATAAAAAACAGAAGACAGGAATTGATACGACTGGTGGTCAAATTTTGACGAAAATTGCTATGGACTTGGACCCTGAGAAAGTAACTGTCAAAGTGCCGCCTCCGAAGTTTATCAGTATCACCTTGGACGGAACAGAAAAGACAATGAAAAACATTAGTCCATTTTACGTGAGACGCGCACTCGACGGACTCGTTGGGAAGGTCAAAAATGCAACTCGCCTACGCAACGGTAGTCTCCTCGTCGAGACGGTATCTCCAAAACAGAGTGAGACGCTGTTGAAAGCGAAGTTGCTAGGGTCTTACCCTATTAAAGTCGAACGGCACTCCTCGCTAAACACCACGCGGGGAGTAGTGCATACGGATTCTCTGGACGGTATGTCTGATGAAGAGATCCAACTAGAACTGGCGGAACAGTCTGTGTCCAAGGCTTACCGTTTATTACGTAAGCGGGACGGACAGACTATTCCGCTGAGCACTGTCTTTTTGACCTTCGAAAAGCCTGTCCTACCAGAGTACATCCTTGTCGGGTACGAGCGTGTCCCAGTTCGTGCGTATGTGCCGAACCCCATGCGGTGCTTTAGGTGCCAACGGTTCGGACATACGCAAAAACGTTGCACAAACAACATCGTATGTGCAAGGTGCGGCGGTTCTGACCATGGGGAATCCCCGTGTGCCAGCGCCGAGCACTGTGTGAATTGTGCTGGGGACCACGCCTCCAATTCTAAAAATTGCCCGAAGTATATGGTAGAGAAGGATATCCAAGAACTGAGAGTCCGAGAAAATATTACGTTTTTCGAGGCGCGTAAGCGTATTTTAGATCAACAGAAAAAGGCGACGGAAAAGTCCTATGCAGCAGTTTTGCACAAGGCAACACAAGCAATAGATGTATTTACGCAAACGCCACCTCTTGTTAGTATACCTGGGAAGCGTATTGAAAGCGCAACCCAGACGTATGTAGACGTTGCCACTCAGACTGCTGAGTCAGACGACTCGTGTGGCCTTGACATAAGGCCTTATATTCCAAAAAAGATTATTACCGTGGCGACAGAGAAAGACTCTACGCCTGGTAGATCGCCGCGACGTCGCGCTCCCTGTTCTGGTGACGGGTCGAGATCACGGTCTCGATCGAGATCACGATCGGGCGTGCGGCGATCTGCGAGCGAATCCCCACGGTCGAAAACCAAGCAGTCTCAGTCAACGGCACGAAATCCTAGAAAAGATAAGAAGAGAAAATCACCCGTCAAGCCACCATGATAATTTAGATCCACATAATGACTGATATCATACAATGGAATGTGAACGGTGTACGCAGCAGATATGCAGAACTACAGCAATTGATCTATCGTGAGAACCCTGCTATTTTATGTCTACAGGAGACACACCTCCGACCTGAACATTCCCTGAAAATCTCAGGATACAATGTTTACCGGTATGACCATCTTGCCGGTATTCGTGCTAACGGAGGTTGTGCCCTCCTTCTCCGCCAGAATATCTTTTCCTCTGTTCTAAACATTAACAGTCCTCATCAATGCATAGCTGCCAGAGTAACCTTACCTACCATACAGTTTTCAATAGTCTCCGTTTATATGCCCCCAGATACACCCTTTACAGTACTTGAAATTCAACATCTTCTTTCACAGGTACCTGCACCATATCTCTTGGTGGGGGATTTCAATGCATCCCACCACTCTTGGGGCTCAAATTCCGATGACGACAGAGGAAATAAAATAGCAGAGGTATGTACCCGTCTAAATCTTGTTACCCTGAATTCAGGGGAAGCAACACACCTTTCCTTGGCTTATGGTACATACTCCATGATAGATATCTCCATTTGTAGCCCAGTTTTGTCCACGCATTTCGAATGGTCTGTGATTCACGACCTACATGGTAGTGACCACTACCCCATCCGAATGCGTATGTCCGCTTTACGTCCTGCGGAATCTCGATCTCCAAACTGGGTTATTAAAAAGGCGGACTGGGTCGGATTTTCGGAGTCCATATCATTCGAAGATAACGGACATGAAAGTGTGGACTCCGTAGTAGACCATTTCTCAAATATGGTTATCAAGTCAGCGGAATTATCTATCCCCCGGTCGTCCTGCAGGCCAAAACGCTTCTCTGTCCCCTGGTGGTCGGATGCCTGCAGAGATGCAATCCGAGACCGCCGATGTGCCTTACGCCAATTTGAGCGCCATCCGACCCAAGAAAATTTTGTCCAGTTTAAACGTCTTCGAGCAAAAGCTCGTCGCACTGTATGCGATGCTAAGAAGACGTCCTGGACAAACTACGTCAATTCAATGAAAAGGAATGTCCCATCTAACATCGTATGGGACAAAGTCCGCCGAATAATGGGGAAACGTAGTTCTGTAATTCCGGGAATAATAAGCAATGGATTAACGACCACCAGTCCAATAGAAATTGCAGAAATATTCGCTACCTCGTTCGCACAGATTAGCAGCTCAAATAATTATGACCCGGAATTTCTGAAAATCAAAGATGCTGCGGAAAAACGAAACCTCAATTTTATATCAGATAATACAGAGTACTACAATACACCGTTCACATCCGAGGAGCTGGAGGCGGCACTAGACACATCCCCTGACACCTCCCCTGGTCCTGATAACATCCATAACCAAATGCTTCGCCATCTTCCGCCTGCTGGAAAATCCTTTCTTCTGGGAATGTATAACAGAATCTGGACTGAGGGAGTGTTCCCATCTGCTTGGCGTTCCGCCATTGTAATCCCCGTCCAGAAACCAGGAAAGGATCCTTCTTTGTCTGGAAGCTACAGACCAATTTCTCTCACCAGCTGCGTATGCAAGGTTATGGAAAGAATGATAAGCAAACGCCTGATGTGGGTACTCGAATCGGAAAACCGATTATCTAACATCCAATGTGGTTTTCGTAAGCACAGATCCGCCGTAGGCCATCTTGTTCGGCTAGAGACCGCCATTAGAGATGCTTTCCTCAAGAAGGAACATCTTGTGGCGGTCTTCTTTGATCTAGAAAAGGCTTACGATACCACATGGCGGTATGGCATTCTGCAAACTCTGCATGACTGGGGACTTCGTGGTAATCTACCAACGTTTATTGCGAAGTTCATGGCAGAGCGGTATTTCCGAGTTCGAGTAGGCACCACACTTTCTAACGAACACCTCCAAGAAAACGGCGTTCCGCAGGGTTCTGTATTAAGCGTTCTTCTTTTCTGCATTGCGATCAATGGAATTGCCCACTGTGTGGGTAACCGAGTATCTTCTCTGTTGTACGTTGATGACTTCAGTTTATATTACAGCTCCCGATATCTTCCGTCCATCGGTCGACATTTGCAGCTGGTCATCAACGTACTATCAGAATGGGCTGTTCGCAATGGCTTTAAATTCTCCACTCAGAAGACGCAGTGTGTCCACTTTTACAACCAACGTGGACTACATCCACATCCCGAATTGCGTCTGAATGGAGTGGAATTGCAATATACAGACACTGCGAGATTCTTGGGCCTTATCTTTGATTATAAGTTAACGTGGGAGGCGCATATACGTGATTTGAGAAGGCGTTGCGAGAAATCCTTAAACATCTTACGCCTTTTGTCAGGGGTCCGATGGGGTGCAGACCGTACAGTGCTTTTACGCCTTTACCGAGCTCTTATTCGATCAAAGCTGGATTATGGGTGTTTTATTTATGGCTCAGCAAATAACTCTAAATTACGTCTTTTAGATACTGTACATCACCATGGGATACGACTCGCTACAGGGGCCTTCCGAACCAGTCGGATAGCGAGCCTGTATTGTGAAGCAGGAGAACCATCACTGTATCGGCGACGTCATATTTTGTTGTGCTCATATGCTGTTAAGCTCCGCTCGCAGCCTGAGCACATCTCTTACGACTCTTTCCATCATTCGTCTCTTTACGGCCGATACAGTGAAAATCCACGGAGAACTCGTCCAGCAGGTGTGCGGTTTCGTGAACTGCTCTCTGAGCTGGATATACATCTACCATCAGTCCGCACACTGGAGTATACCACCACTCCACCGTGGATTATGCGACGTCCCATGTTTGATATAAGTCTGAGCCGCTGTTTTAAGAATTTTACACCAGCTTTTGTTTATAGACTTCGTTTTAGTGAACTTTTATCCCGATATCCAAATTATTCATTAATTTTTACTGACGGATCCCGGATAAATGATTGTGTTGGTTGTTCCTTCGTTACAAATGGAGAGATATTTAAATACAGACTAAGCCAATATACTAGTGTTTTTACTGCTGAACTCTATGCTTTTTACAGAGTTTTATTGTTTTTAATTAGGCAACCTCGGGGCAAATTCCTTATCTGTTCCGACTCTTTAAGTGCAATCCAGTCCTTGCAGTCTTTTAATTGTGATGATCCGCTTGTCTTAAGAACTCAGCAGCTGCTCCATACTCTCCTTTGCTCTGATTATGAGATTGGAGTAGTGTGGATTCCTGGCCATGTAGGGATTGCAGGAAATGAGGCCGCGGATGCTGCAGCCAGGGCTGGCGCACAGGATGGCTCTCTGGTATATTGGCGCGAGAGGTGGCAGGACATTCGAAACTACTTGAAATTTAAAATTTGGTGGCAATGGGAAGGAGAATGGTCTGCACAAGAGGGAAACAGATTACGAAATATAAAGAATACTGTTAGAGTTTGGGATTCGTCTACAAGAGCGTCGCGACACGAGGAGGTTTTACTCACCCGGTTGAGGATTGGCCATTGTCATCTGACACACGGCCATCTCCTACGTGGCGAACCTCAGCCGGAGTGCGATATGTGCCATGTTCCACTTACGGTGGAACACTTTTTATTGCGTTGCAGGAAATATGACCATGCACGGAAGCAATATGGAATTCGGCCGACATTACGTGACGCTCTTGGAAATGATTTTAATTGTGCAAATGCAGTTCTGAGATTTTTATCAAATACAGGTTTGGATAAGGTGATTTAGTTTTTTATTGATCCGTTTTACTCATCCTCCGGGCCCTTTACATCCGGAGGTTACATTTGTTGTTTTATATTTGATTTTACATTGTTGACATTTCGGACTTTATACATCCGAATATTTTATAAAATTTTATGGTTTTAAAATATGATTGACAAGTTATCTCTGGTGGCCTTAGTTTTATTGTTTTATTTGTTCGTCTTGAATACCACCTAGTGAGGTAGAATTGCTCACTTTTATGTTTCTGTAGAAATCACCTTATGTATACTGCATTTGTGTGCCTCGTTTTATCGTGACAACGCTTTTTAGTTCTTTTAGCACTCTGATAATTATATTATTTATGTATTTGTTACATTTAGAATTTTAGATAAGGGCGCAAATAGCCATAGTAGCTGACGCGCCCTTCTTAAACCCTACTACTACTACTACTACTACTGCCATGAGCTGCCTCCAAAATCTAGTTCAGTCTGCCCCTGAGAGTGGCTGTTTGTTTTGTTTCTTATTTAACGCTCTTTCACACTGTATAGCTTATTGTCCTTTGATTCTTATAGTTTTGACTCGTGCGCTGGGACAATGCGAATGTTCACTTTAAAGTTCAACAACTTTTTCTTTTTTACACTAATTTTAAATACTGTCGGGAAAGTTTTTGCTCGATAATCTTATAAAACTCGACGAAAGAAATTGTTTGATGTAAATAGGGT
This sequence comes from Periplaneta americana, assembly GCF_040183065.1. Lineage (NCBI taxonomy): Eukaryota > Metazoa > Arthropoda > Insecta > Blattodea > Blattidae > Periplaneta > Periplaneta americana. The sequence continues at coordinate 68,756,270 of NC_091133.1, read as the reverse complement.
CGATTTATTGCTTTCCCTTCCCGATTTATGACTACCCGAATCATGCTGCAGCGTATTATTTTTAGCCTATTTGAGCACGACCTCCAACAAGAACTCAATGTAATTCTATCGATCGCTCCCGTTATGCATCCTAGCTCTATCAATTGATGCTAGGTTCACTTGTATCTTGTTTAGTTATTGTGTATTGTTGTTTAGTCAACTGTCCGAAGACAGGTCTGAACCTTACAAATGAGACCATCAAGGCACCACTTATGAGACAACTAGGCCAAGAGATAATTGAGTAGGGTAGCCAGTTCCTTTCCCCCTCCATTGCATTCATCGCCGATTAGATATATATTACATTAGTCTGATTAATCAGACTTCAGAAGCATACAAACAAAATTGTTCTTCCTCTGACACATATAGTGAAGAGACATGTACTGTCTGATAATAGATGTACATATCAGCCAGAACCTCAATCAGAGGCATATTGTGTATTAATGATTTTAAATTTGTGTGATTTTCGTCGCACCGGATTTTGTAATCTGTCACTCTATACTGACGTCCGGACAAAGGTTTATTCTACGTCAAAAATCATGTCCGGCCACGTCAGAAAGTTAAATCTGTTAGTGTATCAAACCATTTCGTCTATGCAGTCAATTAAGTAAAGTATATCTAGTTCACTGAATTAATCAGCCAACACAATTTGGTTAATACATCGAAATAGGCTAGCTTATAAAGAACTACAGAGAATCACTAAAATATGCCTAAAAATATTGCAGTACGTAACACGTCAGAAACTAAGTCTTGTTAGTAAGTCAAATTCTACACTCAGTTAATAAATTAAAACAAGCTTAATTTGGTTAATTGAGTGAGGCAAAGTATAGAAAGTGTATTAGTCAGTAAATTAAATATATCCGTTATTTTAATGATTAAGGTCATTCTCCGAGATTATGTCAGATTTCAGTATGTGCATCAGATAAATAAATTGAAGTGAGCGAATCATGTAAGTCACGTAAATCACATGAGTTATTAGAGCCATATGAATAATCTGAGTCAAATGAATCACGGAAGTTCTACTGCTTCTTCTTCTTCTTCTTCTTCTTCTTTCTATCATAGCTTAGGACTTTCCAACTGTTTCGATCTCAATGTCAAGTCTTCCTGGGTCTTACTGCTCATCTTCTGCCTCTAAATTGGTAGTTAAATATCATTTTTGAAATCCGATTTTTTTTCCATTCTTGGTAGATGGTCTTCCCAAGTTTGCTTATAATGTATAATTTGTATCATTAACTGCAAATATGTTATGTTTTTGTCTGATCTATTTATTTTATATTCCAACTCGTCTGGTACATCCTCTGACGGCTCTTATAAAAAATTCCATTTCTTTCTCTTGGATAACTCTTTCTCCCCTTGTTTTGCTATCCGTGTTTCTCTTCTATAGAGCAGAGTTGTTACAGTCATTGCTTCATTATTTCAATTGTTTGTCCTTCCGTGTGTTTTTCATCGTTCTCCTTAGTGTTCAAAACATCATCTGGTATCCAGAAGAGCGTCACGACACGAAGAAGTTCTACTTACTCAGTTGAGGATTGGCCACTGTCGTCTGACACATAGTCATTCATCTCCTTCGTGGCGAAGCTCAACCGGAGTATGATGTATGCAATGTACCAGTTACGGTTCAACATATTTTATTGCGTTGTAGGAAATATGACCTGTCCATCGTCAATACGCAATTCGGCCGACTCTACGTGACGCTCATGGAAATGATTTTAATTGTGCAAATGCAGTTCTGAGATTTTTATCCAGTACAGGACTTGACAAAGTGATTTGGTTTTTTATTTTATTGACCTGTGGTTGCTAACCTTCCGGACCCTTTACATCTGGAGGCTACTTTTGTTGTTTTATATTTGTTTTACTGAAATTTGATGTTTCGGACCTTCTACATCAGAATATTTTATAGACGTTTATTGTTTAGAAATTGTCAGATTTTGTCTGGTGGTATTTGTTTTATTATTTTATCGTTTCTTTTAAAACACTTTAAGAACTGTTCATTATTATGATTTTTTACTTATCATCTCGTTCGTAATGTATTCCTATAGGCTACTATTTTAATGTGACAACGTTTATAGCTCGTTTTCGCTTTCAGGTTATGGCATTGTTTGTGTTTTTGTTCTTAAATACATTTTACATATGGGCGCAAATGGCTATGTCAACTGACGCGCCATTTTTAAACCACACTACTGTTGTTATAGACCATATGAAGAGTTGAGAACCATAGTAGGCCAAGCGCCATTTACTAAAACCGTAGAAAACGAGGTTAAAATAAAATTGTTGTCATAATTCAATGGCAACATATAGCAAGTAATATAAAGTATACACATTAAAACTAAATGTTATGTCAATCTTCATTAAACTATGGTATTCACTTAATTTTAACCCTTGCTTTCTCCGTTTTTAATAAATGGCGCTTGGTCCACTATGGCTATGAACCCTTCATATTATGGTCTGTCATAGTATGAATCAAATATTTTTCTTGGTCTACACAGGCTGTGACGTCTTCATGGTAGTGTCACTAGGAGCGATATACTTAAAAATATCTTCAAATTAATAAATAAATTGTGTTGAAACACTACGCTGTCTGTTCTTTAAAGGTACTTTGTCCGTTAGTTATTTCGAATGAAACAAAAATTAATTTGAGGGAGTGGAGATAACTTACGCATTAAGAAAATATAATATCTGGACTATAAGAAGAGCAATTGACTCATAAAACACTATCCAATGATAATGCCTCTATAAGAAACATTGGAAAGCCGAAAGAAAAGAAATAATTAACAGTTTGCACATGTTTAACATAATATTGTCATACGAAGACATTCACATGGACGCTAATACACAACCCTGATTTCGCCTGCGAAACTATTAAATACCTCCCACATGACTAGACTGATATTTGGACCGCCTAAACAAAAATGAACGGCTTAAATCAGACACCCTGTATAGTGTTCAGTTTAAACCTTATGCGTTATTCATTCATTCTAGCAGTGACCTTTCATTTTTGTGTATAATTCTCAATATTTTAAAAGCAAAGTCCTGTTTTCTGTATATGCGTCATGTTCTATGTTGCTAACAGATTTTTCCAACTATCTCTATGCGCTTTCCTCGTTAAGGTTTTCGCTTTGTTTCTTGCTTTTTTATATTTTACGTTCATAAGTGGTGTCCTTACATTCATACGGGGTTTAGTTAAGTAAAACGCAGACCTAAAATCTAACATAGTATTCGCTAGATCACTGTGGACAACTTGAGTGATGTTATTTGTGTCAGTGAATCATGTCAGTCAATTTCAGACAGATTACTTAATGACATTCCTGTGAGTGATATGAAAACATGCGAGTCACGTGAATAATGTGAGTTGTGTAAGTTATGTGAACAGTGTGACTGATCGTGCGAATAATATGAGTCGTATGAGTTATTTGAGCCATGTGGTTTCTAGATTTTTTTTATATATTTGAAGCTATTGTTGTATTTTTATATTAACCTTTTTCATCTTATAAATTTTCCAGTTCTCTGTATCACTGATGAGGGAAGATTGGCAAGTAAGTAATTATCATGAAAGTTATGTGTATCAGTTTCGGTTAACCTGTCAATTAGTCGATTCAGCCATGTTAATATCGCATCGCTCATTTAGATTGTGAGTCAGTTGAGGATATTGTGAAGCCCACTGACAAACGTACATTCTCATGGGGGGCAGATAAAAAAGTTATTATTTTTCTTCCACTATGTTAACAATGTCAAAACAAGTACTTATACATGAATAATTTCGAGGGAAAAATTGTTCCGGAGCCGGGTATCGAACCCGGGACCTTTGGTTTAACGTACCAACGCTCTACCACTGAGCTACTCGGGAACTCTAACCGACACCGATCCAATTTTTCCCTCTATATCCACAGACCTCAAAGTGGGCTGACAACCGTCAAGCAACCAACTTCGAGTGCACACTAACTCCGTGTGACTTAAATTGTGGTTTCCTGTTAACGAACAGTAACGTGTATTATGCAAATCAAGATTTTCAGGTATAACTCCCTGTAAAGTTGATTTGAATAATTATTCAAATCAACTTTACAGGGAGTTATACCTGAAAATCTTGATTTGCAAGTACTTATACAAATTTTGGTCACTCGACCGCAATTACGAGACCGTCCAAAAAGTGATTTTCCCTGGTGCCATTTATAGAAAAAAGCACAATTTAATGGAAAGATTTGTTGGAACAGATACAACAATTTGTTGCGCTATTTTTCAACATATTCCACCACCAGAAATGAGACATTTGTCATACCTTAGGATCAACAGAAAGGTGCACAACACGACACAAGGATACAAATATTGATCCCATGGTATGACAGATGTCTCAATTCTAGTGGAGAATATATGGAAGAATAGCGCAACAATTGAGGGGTTTGGGGAAAAAAACCAGGCAGCTCCAATTTATTTCAATTTTTTTCATTTTTGAGTTATTTATGCACAGAGGGCAAAAAAATACGCTCTATCATTTGGTCGAAGAACCAAGTAGTTCCAACAATTACATTCGCAGTTATAATGCATTTTGGACCTGCCTCTTCTGTAAATGCTTATTGTTTGGCGGTAAGTTTTTCTTCATTATCTCGAAAAGTACTGAATTGCAATTGCCTGGTTTTTTCCCTAACTCCCTCAATTGTTGTGTCTGTTTCAATAAATCTTTGCGTGAAATTTTTTTTTTGTAAACGGCCCCAGGGAAAATCACTTTTTGGTCGGCCTCGTAATTGCAGTGGAGTGGCCAAAATTTGTGCAAGCACTTTTTTGACATTGGAGTAATCATTTTAGCAGTCTTCTTAACGGAAATAACACTAATGTTGTCAATCAAGATATATTGATGAGGAATATCAACGGTTATAATACTAGTAGTTCCGATGTCAATAACAGATTGGAAACTGATAATGACCTACCAACAATGGAGGAAATTAACGAGTCCATTAAACAGCTTAAAAATAATAAAGCACCAGGAGATGATGGAATTCAGGCTGAAATGTTAAAACATACAACAGATGAATTGCGACATAACCTATGCAAATTAATTAAAAAATATGGGAAGAAGAAATAATACCGATGGAATGGAAAATGGGCATCATATGCCCACTTCATAAAAAAGGAGACCAACTTGTATGTTCAAACTATAGAGGTATAACACTTCTGAATACAACGTATAAAGTCTTTTCTAAAATTCTGTATAATAAACTACTGCCATACGCTGAGAAAGTAGTTGGGAAATATCAAACTGGTTTTTGTAGAGGAAAGTCAACTATTGAACAAGTATACACTCTAAGACAAATTCTGGAGAAAACAAGAGAGAGTAGGATAGAAACACACCATTTATTTATAGACTTTAGTACTGCTTATGACAGTGTGAATAGAGCTGGACTCTATAATGCTATGGAAGAACTTGGATTTCCCCATAAGCTCATAAGATTAGTGAAGGCCACCATGGAAAATAGTCAATGTTGTGTGAAAATACAAACGGACCTCTCTGATAAGTTTACTACCAAGGATGGACTCAGACAAGGTGATTCTCTTGCATGCCTATTGTTTAATGTATCATTAGAAAAGAGAGTGCGGGAAGCAAAAATACAAACAAGAGGTACCATCTTTTATAAGTCTGTTCAAATATTAGCCTTTGCGGATGATATTGACATAATAGCGAGGTCAGAAAGAGATCTAATAAAAACCTTCAGAAATCTAAGAGATGCAGCTGGAAATATGGGATTAAAAATTAATGGAAACAAAACAAAATACATGGTAGTCAATAACAAAAATAATAATAAAACTTCTAAGTACATTGAGATAGATGATGCCAAATTTGAGACAGTCCAGAGCTTTGTATATCTTGGATCACTAGTTAATAGTAACAATGATATCTCAGAGGAAATAAGTAGAAGAATACAAAGCGCCAATAGGTGTTATTATGGGCCGCAAAAACAAGTTAAATCAAGATTGCTATCTCGTGGCACAAAATGTAGACTATATAAGACCCTAATAAAACCAGTGTTGACCTATGCATCAGAGACGTGGCCTCTTAGCGAAAGGGATAAATTTAGATTGGCCGCATTCGAAAGGAAGATATTGCAAAGGATTTTTGGACCTGTAAGGGATGGTGAAACTTGGAGAATAAGATATAACAACGAATTATACCAGCTTTATGAGTCTCCCGATATAATAACATCCATTAAGATTACTCGTCTGAGATGGGCAGGGCATGTTAAGAGAATGGATGAATGTGAAATACCTAGAAAGGTGATGGAATATGGGATTGCTGGAGGAAGAAGAGTTGGAAGGGCAAAGCTACGATGGATGGACTGTGTTAGGAACGACATTAAGAGGCTTGGAGTGAAGAACTGGTGGACGGTGGCTAAAGATCGAGACCGATGGAGAAGAATTCTTAAGGAAGTGGAGGCCCGATCCGGGCTGTAGCGCTATGGATGATGATGATGACTTTTTTGACATTAACATGATGGAAAAAAAATAACTTTTTTACCTGCTCCCATGAGAATGTTTACTTGTGAGACGAGGAGGTGCTTGTGTTGTGTTTGATATGAGCTATGCCAATAACTTAAGTGAGTTAGTATCATTTAGTGAATCGTGTCAACTGTTAGTTATTTAAGAATAATCTTAGCTATGTGAAGTATGTGTTTCATATTATTGATGTGAATTATCATATAATTCATGTGAGTCACCTGAATTTGCGTATAAATGAAATGAATTGCGGAATTCATAAAATCTGAACTATGTCAGTGAGGTAAGGAAGTAAATTTCAGTCAGTCAAGTCTTGAATCATGAGTCATATGAGAATCATGTGAGTTATGAGTATCAAGTGAATTTTATGAGCTATATAATTTATCATGTCAGTCAATAAAGCAGTTAGTAAATCAGTCTAATTTTAATAGAAAAGTGTATTTGAAAGTAGAATTTGATGGAAAAAGTCTTGAAATTGAAGTTGTCTTCTTTGCTTTACTTCTTTTAATTTTTATAGCTTCTTTACTCATAAATGTAATTGAATGATGGCAGACTTATTACAAAGAGGCAGTTTCCTGCAACGTGACATTATTCAAATTGCGTTCTTTATGGGTATACCTCACAGTTATTTACATTGAGTTTAATTAATTAAGATCCCTGTGTAGTATAACTTGAGATATACTTCTTAAATATTGAAAGTTCTTACGATTCGCGGAAAGTACATTAACATTCAAGAGTACAGCCACTGTCGATAGCACTGGAAGTTCTGATAACTTGTTTTCTTTTCCGCCACCATTATCATCATTCTGTAGCAGTCTATAACTGTTCTGTTTATCCTTTCTTCTAATCAATCTGTGTAATTCATAAACTGATGTGGCAGCCTAGACAGTTGCTCTGTTTATACGTGAGATAACCAATCACATCTGTATTGCTTCATTTTGTCTTCACCCAAAGTATCGGAAGGATTGAGAAATGCAATTCAGGTCTCAGAATCCGACGAAGAGAAACATCCATCCACACTTACTCGTGGTGAGGGATGGTAAAACTCTTTGAGTAGTTAACGCTGCAATGTCATCAGCAGAGACCGGAAGTTTAGGCGTTATGAATTAGCTTTTCTTGGTATTATTTGTGCTATTTTTGTGTAATAGTACGAATGTTATAATACTTTTTGCATAAAATGTTTTATAAAAAAGAACAGATTTATTTCAATGGCCAATATCTCGAAACAGGTTTTTGGCGCTTGGTCTCTTATTGCGTAACTCCGTTCAATTATAAATACTCGCTATGACAATTAAGAAGAATGCGAATTATATTCCATTATCTATCAGAAAATGTAATTTGCATAGATTTGAAAGATCTGCAGTTAATAAAACAGCACAAGGCTTTGAACATTTGTTGTATGTTTCATGTGTTATAAAACAGAGGTAATTTAAATACATTACATATATTTTAAGCACTAGCACTTCATGACGGAGTAAGGAGTCCGTTACATGGAAGACAGATCCAGTACAGACAATAGCTGTGGAATGTAAACAAGTTGCAGCCTCTTCCATCCTCCTATGGGCCAACCACACGGGGAGGTAAAAAGCATATGAACTTGCGTTACTGTTTACATTTTGCAGATATCCATTGCACCGAGTGTACACACCATTCCTTATTTCGTGAAACCAAATTTAATACAGGCGTGCGCCGTAGCTCATAGTAAGAACCTTATGGTGACTGCAAGTTGAAACCTAGCGAGGAAGCAAAGCTTCCCAGTCCACTTTCTTCTTCCCCTCATGAGCAAATTGGTTTCACGTGACAACAGGTTTCCATCAGGGTAAAACGAGACTATGCGCCATCGTATTATAAATTATAAGAAAATAAATTCAACTTTTGAAGTCACTAATCTGAGGCCCATTTAGAAATATCTACTAAGCGTTTTGTACGTAATAGTCAGAGCGTAGGCTTGGAGTTCCATGGCAGTCTAGGACGTAATGTAAGACTATACAGAGCATTATTCCACTAAAAATTCGATTTTCAAAAATTGTAACATAGACCGTTATTCGGCCCAACGCTTCAATTCTATTAAACATTGGAGCCACAGGCGTGGCTCAGTCGGTTAAGGCGCTTGTCTGCGGGTCTGAAGTTGCGTTCAGGCGAAGGTTCGATCCCCGCTTGGGCTGATTACCTGGTTGAGATTTTTCCGAGGTTGTTCCCAACCGTAAGGTGAATGCCAGGTAATCCAGGCGAATCCTCGGTCTCATCTCGCCAAATACTATCTCGCTATCACAAATCTCATCGACGCTAAATAACCTAGTAGTTGATACAGCGTCGTTAAATGAATGGCTGCATAGAATAACGTTGTAAGTCCGTTTTTGGCCAAACTGAGTTTTCTGCTGAAAAATGTTGTATCGCACATCTTGCATCATGTGCTGTCATGGTCTTGCTGATATTCACATTATTTTGATTGTATTGCTGAGCTGAATAACGTTGTAACGCAAATAAAATGGTAGACAATCTTACTTGTAGCGTGACACATGGTCCCATAAAAAACGTAAGTAGAAAGAGAAAACGTAAGATTAATATCATGCAATGGAAGGACAATGTACGTAAGACACTAAAGGATTAGGGGAAAGAATATCTTCGAAGAAAGGTGACATTAAACCAGCTGTGAAACGACCTGAACTGGTGAGTAGAATAAGGTTGTAAGTCAATGTACGCCTATAGAGTGCTAAAGGAGAATAGTTAAAGGTAATAAGATCATGATTACTCTGAATTCTGCCATGACCTAATAAGAAAAAGAAAAGAAAAAGAAGATTTCTTGTCTGTGTAATATTGATATTGTATGCCTAAACATATGATCTAAGTTGTGTAATTTGTTTCAAGTTCTTATGATATAAATTTGTCTATTATTATTATTATTATTTCATATTGAAGGTATACCGATAAGTTATCACAATTTGACTATAATTATGTGTGTGTGTTCCGCCTTTGCTTATCATACAATTAAATGGAGAAACTAATAAATCATATTTTCATTAACGTTTTCGGTACCTATGTACCATCTTCAGATGTATGTATATAATGCTAATTGTTAACCAAGCCTCTGGGTGCATGTGTCGTAAACTTAAATAATCAGTGTATTTGTGCGTACTGTACTATATCGATGAAGTGTTGCCATGATAAGCAAAGGCGGAACACACACACACAATTATAGTCATATTATTATTATTATTATTATTATTATTATTATTATTATTATTATTATTATTATTATTATTATTATTATTATTTAATGTACTCAAATGTAACAACTATAATGAATTTACCAGGAAATATGGACAGTATTTAAGTTTTTTGCTTTACAACGTTGTTCTTCTGGATTGACATACAACGTTTTTCTACTATAAATGTTCAAAAAGTTGTGTTATTTGGAAGATGAAGACAATACATATATATATATATATATATATATATATATATAAATGGTGTGAATACTTACTGAAGTATTAATCCAGACCTCACACTGTCATATTTTGTAATATTTAACAATGTTAGTATGGAATAAACATATTTTTAATTTCCTGACAAACTGTAAAAACTGACTTACAACGTCATCCTAGGCAGCCATTCAAATAACCAACTTAAAAAAATTAAACATCGGGATTCGAACTCGAGTTTGTGAAATCATAATTTGATGATCCCGCGCAGAAGCACTGAATGAGGAGCAGAAGTTATGTTTTATGAGTGGAACGTTATTGTCCATGAAGTGCGTTAAGGTTAAAAGTACCAGAATGGATATGCTGGCAGAACCGTTACAACAATAGAAAGAATACAAGAGATTCTCCTCCTTTCTTTTCGTTTTCATCTTCTATATCTTTAATTTTCTACTTCTGAAAGCATTCGCAAATATTTAAAATTTCTTTCTCACAATGAGAGTTCGCTAACTTCACCTCTCAAACAGTAGTAATGTTGTTTGTGTAGGAAGAATGTGTAATGTGTTGCCGTCTGTAGCCTTAACTAGATACAATTTAATTTGTTCCCTTTTTATCTTGCTGCGGGTGTCAGACAGTCTTCACCATTAAAGATCGTTAGAGGCGGCCGGAGATTCGGTCGTTACGTGACTCCAGTGTGAAAGAAACGCGTCGGGGATTAAACCAATGTTCACACCAACATCAAAGGCACATCAAAGGCTGCTGCGATCACTCCAATTTATTTTCCTGAATTTCAAAGTCAATATAAAAGCAGAATTAAATCAAAGAAATGGAAGCCTTTCAAGCTCACGTTGTTATTGTATGTAGGATAAGTTAATGTGTCGTTGCAAGATGGCAGTGCACAATGGATAATACAGTTATAAGCTACTAACCGGTATCATCGATCATCAATTGGGATCAGTTGTAATTCAGTGGAGCAGCTGTTGGTTTCCATTAAGGAGAACTAGAATTCGATTCTGGTGAAACTGTGTTGGAATTTCCTTCGACGGAGCTACAGCTGAACAGAATTTCTACAACTATTTCGGAAATTGTTATTTTATTTTGTTATTAATGTACTAATCATAAAATTGACAATAATTCTGTGGCCGGGAGGAAGAGGTCTTAAGTCAATTTTTTGTGAAAATGAGATTTTTATACAGGGACATCATTTTATTTTTACTTCAATTTTTATTGTAACTGAGTTTTTGAATGTACTTCACTCCCACCCTTTCTACTAATGAAATTCCAACTTCCTCCACACAGAACCAAGGCCGCATATAATAAGCAGTACTGAGTTAGTGAGTAGAGTACGTTTCAGAAATATGTTCGCGCTTTCCAGTGACGAAAAATTTTCAATATTGAATCATATTTTCGCACAGGTATTGTCCGTTTGCCTACGTCGCATCCCAATTTCCCCCATCTGCTTCTGCTCGGCTCTCTGTAAAAGCTGGGCTGTCTTAGCTCTTTTCTAAAAACATTAATTTCTGTTAGGAATTGGACGTTTACGTAATATTATACAAGTGTTTAAAATAACTTAAATAAAAGGTCCTCGTTAAGTAATTAACTGTCTCGTGATTTGCCCCCTTTCTGCGGTATAACCACTTGGACGGACAGTAGATAGCATGTCTGAGTAATTTTATCTGTGCGGGTTGGGCAGAAGTGAAGATTGAATTTACAGTACGTAAGGTACTCTTTTATAGAGTAGGTACAGAATTATTTCAACATGAGTTACTAGTACGAAGGACGAAACTGCAATTAGATGCAATAGTCTATAGTGCGATAATACACACAAAAGAACTGAGGTCTGTATCGAAATGAACGGCCACCATTTTCAAAAATGTGTTTAAATATTCATATTATGATTATTCTTCAACTTAACTTCTTTCTATATATTGTACGCTAATGTGCTGTAGACAGTATAATATACACTGCATAACGAATACGTTCGCATGGATAACTCAGTTCATGAGTAAAAACATTTATTCTTAATACAGTACTGTATTTTGATTAAACAAAAACCTAATGAAAATTATCGAACTCAAAATCGCGATATTTCCTAGTTTACGTAAATGAACTACTTTTCTTCCTTGCTATACCTGGTAGAGTGATTTGTTTGTGTTTTACGCCAGTATCATCGAACTACAGTCGTGGAAGGGAGTAGCAAACTGTGTTTCCGTTCTCTAAAGGTATAGCCAGGTTAATATTAAAAATGTTAGTAAAAATAAAATGATGTCCCTGTATATTCTGAAAGCGGAAATAATTCTCTACAATCAAGTAAAACGGTTAAAGTCAAATAAGATTCCTGACTGGATTTATAGAGCGTTACCAAATATCCCAAGTACTTTTTGAATGGAGCACACACAGAATAAAGGACTTAATATTATTCCTTACAAACCATCACATGTTTACTTTCCATGCTGCCCTATTAAAAAGGTCTAACTTGTATTTTAGCTATTTTATCACATACTGATGCTCTTTTCTCTTAAAACTTTAAGCACCAGGGTAAACAGTCCTATAACAATTTAAGACGCATTTTGCGTTCCTAATAATTTACATTTCTCATTTATATTGATATGAAAAAGGTCTTATGTTTGAATAGTCCCTTCTATTCAGTTTGGGTTTTAGTTTTAAAAGGGCTTAAGTGCGGCTATTTTTGGAAATAATCAAGAAAATTGTTAAGTGAGCAACATTACCTATTTTAGAAGAAATATAAACAAATAATATCCAGGAAAAATCTCTGAATTAAAAAACTCTATAATTGACACCAATTTCAATCTTTCTACTGCTCTCCTGAAAAGTATAAAATTTTTACTTAAGACCTTTTTGCTCTCCGCCACAGAATTATATTTAAGAATTTTAAGTTACTGTCGAAAAGCGCTAACATTTACATAACTTCCTGAGTCCTGAGACATTTGTTGTTTTATTTTTAAAGTTCAATACAATTTTACACTTCAAAAAAAGTCACACGAGAAAAAAATGCTGAAAAAATTCTGTAGATTACAGTTAGGGCACAAATGTAGATGTATTATACTATACTTCGGGTTTTTGCGCATACATCTTATATCATAATCATGTATGAAGTATGTTATAGTATAGTAGGCCTATACTATACTCTCAGAACTTAGGAGGTTAAAATAGCGAAATCGGGAAGAGAAACATTGGAAGTATTGTATTTTACAAGTAAATCTACCTCTCTGGCAAGTTTACATTAGACTGAAGATTTCTTGCTCTGTTCATAAAATTCATCAAACTCTGATATGAAATGGCAATTTATAAATGAGAACAACCACCATTATCTCCATTGTCGAAAATGAACTTTTTTGTTACGACCGCTAGATGGAAGTACTGCTGCTATCTAAAGTCAATAATAATTGACTAAAACTACATTTTGAAATACAGTAACTTTAATGTTCGAAAAACTCATGCTCAAGTAGCACTGATATGTATTGCCAACATTTGAAACTTCAATATAAAACATCTCACATACAAAAGACAAATAGCTCTGAAAAGAGCATGCGACATAGCTTTATTTTCATGAATAATGAAAATGTCACTTAACATCGTCTTCATCCAAGCAGCTCATTTTTAATGTACGATATAAATTTCTCACCTTTTCTTGTAGATGGTGTTGTCAAATTTATAGCCTATAGTTTTTATTTTTCTACATTTATTCTTAATCATCCCTTTCCTAGGTTTTTACTTTATTCTGTAATAAGTTATATAATTATTTTTATTTTTGTTATTAAACGTCTATATAATAGCCATTATAATTGAATTATAGTAACAAACTCTTCCTAGAGTGTGATTTCCAAATTCGTCACTAGATAACGCCACTATTTTCTTTATAATCATTTGTTCCTGAAAAGCTGTACATCGACAAAGTGAGTGCGAGATTTTCTGCTACGGAGGTTGGTCGAAGGAGAAGAATTTCCGGTTTTACAGCTAGGCGATGGACGATGGGGACCACTATCGATAGAACGATCAGATAGCAAAGAGGCTCTCTTCAGGCCGCTCTCGTAACTGTAATAGGTAACAAGGTGAAGCCCTTCGGACACAGGTTCAGAAGAACCCCTTTCAATCTGTTGTCGCTTTGAAGACTTCGTATTTCTGTCAGAGTTACTTACAGACTGTTTGGAAGTGAAATAGGAAAGCTGGACTTAAATCACATCGCCTCTAGAAAAATGTCTTTGGCCAGTGCGCAAAATCTTGATCGTCACACACATGCTCAGATATGATGAATTTCGGCTGGGAGAAGGTAATCTCCACCGTAGTTACATTCTCAAATGACTGGCTGATCCGCGTACATTATGCACTGGACATCGTTATTCGTTACCTTATGTTTTAGTTTAGCCATTGGGAAGAGGTAGCCCTTATGTTTTAGTTTAGCCATTGGGAAGAGGTAGCCCTTATGTTTTAGTTTAGCCATTGGGAAGGGGTAGTAGGCCTATCTGTTCAGATTGGAGCCAGTAACGGCACACGACAGTTCGAAGAACGCTAGCGATGTTACAACACATTACTTGAAGAGGCTAGTTAGTATATGTCGCTTACTACTTGAAATTAAATTTTGTGTTGCGTTAAGTCAAAGTATAAACCACACGTTATCACGTGACACTCTTGGAAGTCTGTATGTCGAAATATTAAAAATGAACATTCTACGTTACAACTGGACGTGGTAAACCCATATATACACATTCAGCTAAAATCATTAAAATGTATACAGAATGAGTCATAAGTAAAATTGGAAAACGCATGTACGTGCTCCTGGATAAAAAATAAGAACAATAATTCCTTATATGAAAGTTTGATAGAAAATGCTTAGTTATTGGAAAAATGGTCATACTCTGTTTTTTTTTTGTGTCACAAGTACATGTTTAGAAACTTGGCATTTAACGTTACAAAAGGTGCTCAATGTGCACCCCTCCACTGTTTACACATTCCTGAGCACGACTTTCACACGACTGGCGAGTTCGCTTAAACACCATGTTGTCATCACGGATCAATTGGCATGCATTTTCAAAAAGTTGCAATGGCATCATTGACTGGTGTAGCATAGGTGACAGCCTTCAAGTGACCTCAAATGTAAACATTTAATGGTATGAGGTCGGGTGATCTGGGTGGCCAAGGCACTGGATCACCGCGTCCAATCAAAATAAAAACAATGTACTCAATGTACTAATGTCTTGTCACTGTGTTCTTTGTAAACAAACACTGGTACAAAATGAAAACAAAAACAATATACCCTAATATGATGAGATGCTTATGAAAACAAAAGTCACTATTACTCCAATAAATAAGTATTTTCCGTTAAATTTTCGTATAAGGAATTGTTCTTATTTTTGATACAGGAGCACGCTCACACCTTTTCCATACATACTCATAACTCATGACTCATCCTGTATAAATATTTTAAGGAGGGAGGAGGAAAATGTCATGACCCACTTGCAAAAACCATAGCTGCGACAAGAGTGTCGTGCTAAAAGTAGATTAATATGGGAACTCGTGGCATTGTCCTCTTCTCTCTATCACTATCAATATATCGAGGCACAGACTCTGAAGAATGTCACATGATAACAACTCGTTAGGCTTTAACTAAGCACAACACAAAACTATAAACTCGTAAATTAAGAATACTAACTTATTCTTTAAGTAACGTGTTACAAAAACGCTTGGTTTGTTTCAAACTTTCATATGCCGATAGGTTTCACTGGCTCCAATGTGAACAGATAAACATCAGTGAACGAAGAGTGCCCTATTCACATGTAGCAGGGCTCGCGAGCTGAAAGATGTTGTATAGAGGTCCCAACCATATGCTCAGCACATCGTAATGTCATCGTTTCAGGTAAAATAGAAGGATTAGCTTCAGTTACTTGCAAGTTTGGAAGGAAAAGCATTTTAATCATAGCACAGAAGTATTGAGTCCTAATATTTGAGTAAAATGTCATCGTAATCACTACAGTGTAATAACTAAAGGTACGAATTTACCCACAGAGACTACAAGGTTAGGTATGCATAGAGTGTTCGTTGTTGAAAGAGAGAGTGGCGTAGCTAGCGGTAGAGGTGCCGTGGTATAAACTGAATGAGATTGTAGCTTTATGTGGTTAACCAATCAACGAATCGCAGTGCAATGTAGGCTAAACAAACCAATTGCCGGGGCACAACACTGAACCTTATGAACGAGAAGCATATCCCCATTGTATTGCTGCGATATAAAACACATTTCATTGTAACCTGACCATACCTCAGGCTTAACGTTATTTATGACGTAATGACAGTCTTGCACAAATAACCTAATATCCTCATGTTGTGGTATAAATTCTTACCTTTAGTATTAACATAAAAAAACATAGATCTTCGGTTCTTGAATTGCGCATGATGTTATTCTTCCAAACTCACTGAGTGACAATAAGAGGCTTGGCAGAGAGGTAGATCATTTTATACAGTACTTTAAAATTGAGCTGAAACACGCTAATGTAGTAGAAGTAGAACAATGCTATATTACACTGTCCAGAGTAAACAGTCTTTCACTGGAGAAGATACGCACTGTTTCATGCAGCGTATTCCGAATCTCACCGGACAGGTGGACAACAATGACGTCACGGTGCAGCGAAATAGGAACAAAACTGCTTGAGGGTTCGATGGCCATCATGGCGGCTGTACAAGTTGTTGTCTGTGCTACGTTAGCAAGATTTTGCGAAATTTCCTTATTGTCATCTCGTTCAAAGAAAAGAGAGCATTAAAGCTTATTTCTTGAACCAGTAGTAATAACTGGTCCGTTGGCATGTTCGCTCATAAGCCATTAACATATTGTTTTTACGTTGTGCTCATTACAAACAATACAGCAGAACACACCGCCATGACACAACAGTGCACGATGCCATTCGTCTGCTAATTCCCGCCCTATACAAGAACCAATCAGATTCACTGATGGCGGCTGATGGAGAGTACCACCACCTCTGCAAGCTGATGGAACCGATGCGACACCGGTGGAGCTTCAGTGACGTCATTGTTGAAATTCGGAACACCGTGATGCCATCAGATTACTCAGCACTGAGATTCGGAATAGGCTACAGCGATGGACTCAAGTCAAATGACGTAACCCCCACTCCAGTCTGATTGGTAGAAGCATTAGGTTTGTGCGCACTTTGAAATGTATGTTGCCTGGTTATAATACTACCACCAACGCCATTATCATTATATTCATAATTTTAATAATCACCTCCTACTTCAACACTATCCCTGAAGAAGATGACAGAGCTAGTCATTGAAAGTTTGGAAGCAATCCAACTCACCTGGCTGAGAACCCGAGAAGAATTATACCAGCAATATTTTCATTTGACATGTTTTCGATAGCGACCCGCTTTAATTTTTAAAAAGCCTTCCGACGCTACTTATAGTTAGACAGTGGATGCGGGATGACTTAAGGAAAAGTGAAGTTGTTTCGTATCAGAGTATATGGCATGTGCCGCGCCGTCCGTCTTTTGTGTACCTGGCGAGTACAGCAGCGTACAAAACGAAGGAACCCCGATGCGTTCATAGTGACATTGCAACGCAATGTGTTCAGTTGTGTTATCCTGCTCAAGTATTTAGTACGCGTTGAATATGTTGTGCTGATCCATTCATAATAACAAAACATTACATTCGCTCAGAGATACCAAATGCAATTAAGAAGTATGAGAGTGACATATGTATTAACGAAGTCAATATCGTGTGTAATGTATCATCATCATCATCATCATCATCATCATCATCATTTAGTTGTGCTGGTCTAACGACACGTGCAACATGATGCTCAGTACAAATAGCCTATTCCTCTAAAGAAATTGAGGTTTTCTTCAGAAATTCTCTCGATATAAAAACTGTTTAAGCGACAGCTTCGACAACTTACGAGAATATATCGTCGTTTACTGCAACGCTGGTAATTGCATCAATGATGACGAGGACTGAACCTTGCAAGGTATGTGCTACAGTACGTTATTTTTCTTTTCCTTCTGACTGTACGGAGATACAGTAGCATGTTGACGTCGTCTGTTTACGTTTAAAACCTGTTCAGCCAATGGTCTGAATGAAGAAAGTGTAACATATAGTAAATGTGCACCTACATTCAACGATAAGTCATCCCGCATCCACTGTCTACTTATAGTTTATATTGAGGTATGTTTTAGCGATTCAACTGCAATCTATACTTCTAAAATGTAATATTCTCAGCTCGTGTGATAATTTTGTAAATATTCTGCAATATCTCCAATACAAAATAATAAATAGTAACTTAATGTTAAATAACATAACATTTTACATTTCTAAAATACATCGTTGTAAACATGTGTATAGAGGCCCACAATTTGAGAACCACAAAGCCATGCGCATAGACGTAGACCGGACACACTGCCTTTGAATGCAAAATGTCCGCATCTTACGCCATTATTCAACAAATTTCCGGGCAAAAAATAAATCCTTTCATGAAAATGGAACGCGGAGAGAAAGAGAGAAAAAATTGCATTATTTTGACAGCATTTATTTCCATGTGAATATACTGGTCCACGACCATTACAAAAGAAGCGGCGGCACTTGTCTGGGGGTCAAAATGAATGGACAGTAATAATTACCACGTCACGCCAAACATAACGTAATGAACAGACGCGTAATGTACACAGGAACTGCGCTGACCCGTTCTGTATGGCACATATTGGAATAAGCCGTATGCCACAGCGTGTACACTGTCAACAGCGTGGCGTAATGTCCCGGAAACTGCAAACAAAGCCACGTGATGGGTCGTGTTGTAGTTTTCATGCGGCGTCAAGAAAGAGATTCGACAGTTCTCCGTTGCGTTGTCACTAAATTTAATAACAGCTTCGGGCGCTTTTATCACCTGCGAAACACCTCAATTTGTCAGCAATGTTGCGTGGCCACATAACTTCATCTCGAAACGAGCCGCAATTCAGTCAGCTGAATGCTTCTCACAAAGTGGGATAGGAGTTCGATCCCAGATTGATTTTCTAAGATTTTTAATTTGATGTAGCATCTGTGAGGTAATATATTTTCTATGAATGTGAATATTCATATTTATAATACTTACTTACAAATGGCTTTTAGAGAACTCTGAGGTTCATTACCACTCTCATATAAGCCCGCCATCGGCCTCTATCCCTACCATCATATCCCACATACCTCAAATCCATTTTAATATTATTCTCTCATTTTATTTATTTATTTATTTGTTCTATTTATTTATTTTTTGTTTATGTATTTATTTGCTTCTTTTTGTTGTTTCATTTTGGTTAGTTTATTTATTTATTTATTTATTATTATTATTATTATTATTATTATTATTTATCATTTCATGCTTTCATTTATTATTAATGGTTCATTTATGAATTTATTTACTTCTTTATTTTTATATTTACTTATTTATAAAAGTGACATAAAAGTTATAACCAAATTAATAATGCGTTTGCGTATACAAAATCACTCCCAAAATAATATACACTTATGAAAAAAAATTATTTGATTAACAATATTTTCACCGTTACAATATTACACATATATAAAAACTACATATAAACATATACATAGAGATAATAAATTTTATAGGAGAAAAAGTTCGTCCAAAAGGGCTGGACTCTGGAAGAGTACCCAAAACGCTCATTGCATTTCCGCGTTGATGAGGAGAAGAAATCCATTTATGAGTCCTGCATCCCTTATCTAAATGAGAAATATAACATTCCCACTAGTCAGTGGAGTGTTTTTGGTCTTTTGCTTGGTGCACGTGGCACTCTCCCTAAATTCACATGTGATATTTTAAAAGCACTCGGACTCCGATTTTTTGAAATTCAAAAAATTTTGTTGGATATTCTTAAGGATTCAGTCCAAATATTACATTACCATTTATATTTTGGCCATTGATGATTCTGTTGGGTTTGCATTTCTCTGAATTTTTTACTAAACAATTCCTGTCTTTCTAAATTATTCTGTAGTGCTTTTATTCTGGATCTTTATGGTCACCCTCATTCAGGGTAGATTATTTTCTTTAAATATTTATATAAGCGTTGACGCAAATAAGTTGTTCAACGGCGATCACCAGTAATGGAGATCAAAATTTGGCCGATTTGAGATACCAAAACTTTAGCGTCACGACTCCAAGGACCGATGGTCTCCATAGTAAATTGATAAATTTATTGATGAAGACATAAGAAAATTGTTTCATATATTTTTAACAATAGTAATTTAAAATCTATATTAGCGTTTGTATGAGATGAAAGGAATGCAATGAACCTAATTTAATATCTTTTTTATATTAGATGTGCAACAGATCCTAGTAAGTTCTTAATGTGCAATTCCTAGTGCAAAATATCATATTTTGTAGCCGAAATAAAATGATAATGCAATATCAACCTAAAGTAAGTCCGCTACTGATATACTTACTTACTTACTTACTTACTTACTGGCTTTTAAGGAACCCGGAGGTTCATTGCCGCCCTCACATAAGCCCGCCATTGGTCCCTATCCTGAGCAAGATTAATCCAGTCTCTATCATCATATCCCACCTCCCTCAAATCCATTTTAATCTTATCTTCTCATCTACGTCTCGGCCTCCCCAAAGGTCTTTTTCCCTCCGGCCTCCCAACTAACACACTATATGCATTTCTGGATTCGCCCATACGTGCTACATGCCCTGCCCATCTCAAACGTCTGGATTTAATGTTCCTAATTATGTCGGGTGAAGAATACAATGCGTGCAGTTCTGCGTTGTGAAACGTTCTCCATTCTCCTGTAACTTCATCCCTCTTATCCCCAAATATTTTCCTAAGCACCTTATTCTCAAACACCCTTAACCTCTGTTCCTCTCTCAAACTGAGAGTCCAAGTTTCACAACCATAAAGAACAACCGGTAATATAACGCAAACTTACTAGGCACTTGGTCAGTAATTGATTTCTTGTAAATAGTTTCCTTAATCTATCACAAAATATTTCACTATCCAGTAATTTCATCACTATACAATTTTGTTATTCTAGATTTAATTTGTAATTCAGTAAATATAAATATTCTTTGTTTTTCTATGATAAATTATCTAGCTTTAATTAGTGAGGTAATCTTTTCGTACTTTGATTTTTTATTGTAATTGTAATTGTAAATTTAATACTAATTGTAATTTTACTTGTAATTGTAATTGTAAATTTAATACTAATTGTAATTTTATTCTTCGTATTACAGTTGGAATCTCCTGGTAGAGGGGCAGAGAAGGCCTGACGGCCTTATCTCTACCAGGTTAAATAAATAAATACTAAATAACTGTTTTATAAATTCTAACTTTCAGATTTTTTGACAGCAGACAGGATGATAAAAGGTTCTCAACCGAATAATAACAGGCATTTCCCATTTTTATTCTGTGTTTAAATTCCTCCCAAGTATCATTTATATTTGTGACTGTTGCTCCCAGATATTTGAATTTTTCCACGTCTTCAAAGGATACACTGACATACAATAGACAAACATGCAAAGAGCATCAGTCAGTGTTACTTCAGTTGTATGGTCAAGGTGTGTGGGGATGGGTAGAATGTACAAACTTACTCTCTTCTGTAAGCTTGACATCCCTGTTCACTAAACTTGAAATCAACTGATGCAGTAAGACATGAAATTAAATTATTAGTTTTAAATTTATATATATTATAAGGTTTGTATCGTTAGGTCTCAAAGTCACTATAAAGTAATACTAAACGTGTGTTGCCTTAACCAATTATTTGGGACTTGCAAGAAAGTAGAATGATCACGTACTCTTGCTCACCCTGTTTTGCTTGGGATTTCATGTGTTTAGGTACAATTGGCTAGCGCTTGATCCAATGTGGCGTAATGGGTGGTACTTAAAGGTGAAACGAAAGTCCAAGTGGCGTTACAAAGTAAGAGGAATATAAGCGAAAAGGCCTGTGATGTGTGAACACGTTGTTCTGAATCAATATGCGTTTCATTGGTCCATTTAAAGGGTCCATAAACTAAGAATTTAATTTCGTTTGCTATTCTGCATTAACTTGCCGTTTAGGTCAGTCTCTTCTGAGCGTGTAGACCAATATTTGCAGGGCAATTATTATTAGATTTATCAAACTTTTTCGTTGTTTGTGGCAATGTACTTCCGCGCCGCAAAATGGGAACCACTCAACTAAGCCTTGTTCAGCGTCATTAGATTCCCATTTCGGGATTTAGTGGAAGAAGAGGAGATATTTCTTTATTTAACGACCTTTCTAATATACAAGGACTATTTAGAGACGCGTATGTCGTCATGAGAAGCCATGATGACACGAAAATGGCAAAAAGTGACTCAACAAATTTTTTTTAAATTCCCTAGGAGCTGTTTATTTATTTATTTATCTATTTATGTCCATAACAGGGCAAAGCCCCAATTACAATAGACAGTACAGATAAAAAATACATATTGCATACAACACGAAAAAGAGGTAAAACAGATACAAGTGTAATTACAAATTAAAAATGGAAAAGAGAAGGAAAAAAAAAACAAATAGATACCACCTAAATAAAAAAGACAGATACAGATATAAATGAAAAACACCAAATAAAAACAAATCAAAAAGAGCCAAGTACAGACATCACAGCCAAAAATGCAAAATGTAGGCGTAGCTATAATTGGCAAATTGCAGAGCAAATACAACACCATGTTAATAAATTCAATATACAGCACTACACAGCAGGCCCAATAGGCTCAATTAATTTATTAAAAAAACTCACCAACACAGAACATGTGTTTCAAGTAATGCTTTAGATAACTTTTTCTTGTACATGTTGTATGATAACGAAAAATCTAAATCCTGTTTATTTGATAGATGATTGTAAGTTCGAAGCAATAATAAAAGTGGAGACATTTTATGAGATAGTGTTTTTGTTGTCTGTAAATAAAAGAGAGATCGCTTTCTCAAATTTGATTTACCAATATTGAAACTAATTAGCTGTAGAAGATCAGGGTTGTCTATTAAGCCATTTATGGTTTTGAACTGATCTATGGTGAATTTTGGACCTGCTGCCAGAATTTTATTTATTTATTGTATTTATCATTTTTCATCATCATCATCATCATCATCCTTCACGAATTAGGCCTCTGTAGACCTGTTTCGGCCCCATCTAGCAGTCTTCTTAACGGTTTATCATTTTTGTTAAGTTTTATTTACACACGCTTTAACATCTGTAGTCATAAAATTTGTGGGATCTTTGGATATGCCAATAGGCCGTTGTTACTACTCGTATTTTTGAGTTCCTGTTTCTATTGTTTTTTTTCTTCATTTCATTTATTATATTCCATAGATCTTCATGAGCAATGAAGCTTTAAGATGTGGAACAAGTCAAAATTTTACAATATTATATTACAATTTTTACATATTTTTAAAATATTTACAATATGTTACAATTTTTACAGTTTTACAATTTTGTAATTTTCTACAATCTTTTTACAATATTTTGGGGAGCTATAGTGAGATGATGTGAGGCCCGAGGATTCGCCAAAAGATTACCCGGCATTTACCTTATGGTTGGGGAAAACCTCGATAAAAACCCAACCAGGTAATCAGACCAGAGGGGGTGAAATGAAGTGAGGCTGAGGACTCGCCATAGACCATTCGGCTTCAATCCCACGGCTGGGGAAGACCTCGGAAGAAACCATTCAATGTGACCAAATGAGGGATCCAACTCAAGCCCGAGCGCAGCTCTGGATCAGCAGGCCAGCGAGTCTGCCGACTGAGCTACATCGATGGCTCTACTAAAAATATAGACATACAGTAGCCAGTCAGATTAATTAAATTTACAAACGCAAACGATTATTCATCAGTTGATCTATTACATATAATACAAAACAGGTAAGTTAATTCAATTTAAAGCATAAAGTGTTGTAGTTGGCTTGTGTTCATGTAACTGAGCTTAGATTTGATTAACATTTTTGCTCGACCATGCCGAAATGTAGTAATTATACACCTGGCAGCAGCCCTTTAATGGACCTCATTAAAGCACACCTATTCATTAAAGTCCAGGTTTTCCTCCAATCAGAAAGCAATATGAAAGCGCAAGTATCGATTATTCTCGGATATGCAATCGAAAGACAACTAGCGAAACGTCACGGAGGCTGGAAATCCAATACTGTCGCAGAAGGTTATGTTCTTTTACTGTAATAATTAGCGTTAATTGTAAATAATATTGAAATAAATGCAATTTGTCATCTCGTTTTTCAATGTCTAAATCAATTTCAAGGTTATATCAAGGTTAATGTTTATTTTACTCTCTAGATTATATATCAAGGTCAATGACATTCGTTTCTCGGAAAAAATCAATACTTTCGCGTCTGCGCACATCTCACAATTTACGAGGTAGGCTATTGCACAAGGTCACTTCCGCTCCTCACTTAGATAACAATAACATGAATACTTATGAATAATGTCAAGTTAGAAATATGGTCTAGCATAAAAAGTCGTATGAAACTTGCCTATAATGGTAATTAAGACGCTCGTATGAAAATTATGAAACTCGCTTGCGCTCGTTTCATAAACATACTCGCGTCTTAATTACTACCATTATAGGCTCGTTGCATAATGTACTATTGTGATATTGGTGATTGAGGCGGTGGTGAATCATCGTATATAAAGTTCCAATCCGGAATTTGCGTTTGTGACTGAGAGAAACCATGAAAATTCCCAGTCAGATTTCCCGGCCACGGGGTTTGAACCTGGGATTTCCCGAATGCGAGTTTCAAACGTTACCTACCGTCTGAGCCAACTTGCTCTGTTAGCTTTCGTTATAAAATAGTCTGCGTCATATACTTACAATTCGAAAATTGAAAACCGATTTATCTGAGAAATAGCCTATGTACAGACGCAGAAACAAAATTTGGGTCACCTAATTTTACTGTTCCATTTACAACACATTGCGCATGATCAGTAAACAAGGGCATGCTACATATGTATAGTCTTTCGAAGCTTGTTGCCTACATAGAGGAGGACTGCTTCCAAGACTAGCCCCTTTTTTAATTCCACATCTGTACAAGAAATGCCAAAATTTTTTACACAAAGAACAATGATGTTATATGTAAAATGGCTGTTTATTCTTAAATGTAAAATATTTTTAAGAAAATCTGCATGGTAATTTTACCATTTTATCTCCAAAGAATTTCCGAGTTATCTCCATAAGAGTTTTCGAGAAGTATGTACGTACAGATACGGAAATAAAATTTGGAACTCCTTTATTGTATAAGTTTCGCTTACAACACACAGCGAGTGTGCAGTAAACAAGAGCCCTTGTACATAAGATACTTGCTGATAGTCGTGTGAAATTATTGCCTACAAACAGGTGGACTTCCATCAAGACTCGCTCCAAATTTTAATTCCGTATCTGTACTACAGGTCCCGCGCCGTGGCGTTGTGGTCTAAGGCATCTTGCCTGGGATTCGCGTTACGGAATGCGCGCTGGTTCGATTCCTCATGGGGGAAGAAATTTTCTCATAAAATTTCGGCCAGTGTATGGGACCGGTGCCCACCCAGCATCGTGATGCACTTGGAGAGCTACGATAGGTAGCGAAATCCGGTTGCGAATGCCAGCTATAACGGCTGGGGAGATCATCGTGCTAACCACACGATACCTCCATTCTGGTTGGATGATCGTCCACCTCTGCTTCGACATGTGGGCGTGAGGTCAGCAGCTGGCTGGTCGGTCTAAGCCCTTCACGGGCGGTAGCGCCACGGATTATTATTATTATTATTATTATTATTATTATTATTATTATTATTATTATTATTATTATTATTATTATTATCTGTCCTGCTGGATAGACACGGAAGTTGAAAGTGAAAAGATTTTCTGGTATTAAATATCAGATAATATATCACTCTTCTCTGTCTGTAATTCTGTAAAAATGTTTCAGATATGAAATACTTTGTAAAGAAATCAGTTGGTAAAAATAAACGGAACATACAATATTTCCTGGGCTACTTGAAATTACATTATGTAATTTACTGGGCTTAATAGCAAGATGAGGAATGGCGGATGAATAGAGAAAATTGATGTTTTCAGATTCTTATAGGATATTAAATTAATACAGCCTGCTTGTACAGTTGAGTTATAGTCGGTTCAGTATATCGTGAGGTACTAAATTGGAACTTGAACATTCCTTTAGTCCTATATAGCAGTTGCATGTGAAGTTACTGTTTTTATAACAGCTATAATTAAAAAAAAAATTAATTAAAACAAAAATCGGTTAAAATAATTCATAATTAATAATAATATACTACTACAACAACAACTACTACTACTACTACTACTACTACTACTTTTACTACTACTACTACTAATGTTAATAATAATGATCAAGAAACTAGTTCGATTAATTAAAATGTGTCTCAGTGAAACATACAGCAGAGTCCGTATAGGTCAGTTCTATCTGATGCTTTTCCAATTCACTGCGGGCTAAAGCAGGGAGATGCACTATCACCTTCACTTTTTAACTTCGCTCTAGAATATGCCATTAGGAAGTTCAGGATAACAGGCAGGGTTTGGAATTGAACGGGTTACATCAGCTTCTTGTCTATGCGGATGACGTGAATATGTTAGGAGAAAATACACAAACGATTAAGGAAAACACGGAAATTTTACTTGAAGCAAGTAAAGCGATCGGTTTGGAAGTAAATCCCGAAAAGACAAAGTATATGATTATGTCTCGTGACCAGAATATTGTACGAAAAGGAAATATAAAATTTGGAGATTTATCCTTCGAAGAGGTGGAAAAATTCAAATATCTTGGAGCAACAGTAACAAATATAAATGACACTCGGGAGGAAATTAAACGCAGAATAAATATGGGAAATGCGTGTTATTATTCGGTTGAGAAGCTCTTATCATCCAGTCTGCTGTCCAAAAATCTGAAAGTTAGAATTTATAAAACACTTATATTACCGGTTGTTCTGTATGGTTGTGAAACTTGGACTGTCACTCTGAGAGAGGAACGTAGGTTAAGGGTGTTTGGAAATAAGGTGCTTAGGAAAATATTTGGGGCTAAGCGGGATGAAGTTACAGGAGAATGGCGAAAGTTACTCAACACAGAACTGCACGCATTGTATTCTTCACCTGACATAATTAGGAACATTAAATCCAGACGTTTGAGATGGGCAGGGCATGTAGCACGTATGGGCGAATCCAGAAATGCATATAGAGTGTTAGTTGGGAGACCGGAGGGAAAAAGACCTTTAGGGAGGCCGAGACGTAGATGGGAGGATAATATTAAAATGGATTTGAGGGAGGTGGGGTGTGGTGATAGAGACTGAATTAATCTTGCACAGGATAGGGACCGATGGCGGGCTTATGTGAGGGCGGCAATGAACCTTCGGGTTCCTTAAAAGCCATTTGTAAGTAATAATAATAATAATAATAATAATAATAATAATAATAATAATAATAATAATAATATAATAATAATAATAATAATACGCCGAATAAATATAGCAATAAATGTGAAGTATTACAAATAGATTCACGTAAAAGAATGACTGTTTAATCCGTGAACATTCATGTAGTAACACTTACTACACTTTGTGCTTTAGGTTCAATGTTGGTAGCATTGAAGCACCAGGCCTCTTTAAATCTTGGTAACTCACTATGCAGGGTGATTCATGAGGAGTTACCGTCACTTACTAAGCTTATTTCTGAAGACATTCTGAGCAAAAACTGCCATATAAACATGTGTGCTATTCTCAATATTTTCAGAGTTACACTAATTTCAAGTTGTTAAAAAATACCTCTTTTTGTTTAGTTTTAAGGGTGAAAGAATGTTACAAATAGAGAATGAACTATTCAGAAGTATACTTTCTTTAATTGGCTAGTATCCTGAAGTTAAAAATGTGTTCTTAAATCCTTAGTTGCTTTGTACAGATTTTTTTTCAATTTTTTTAACAAAAAAATTCCATTATTCTTACACGCTTATCACACATCACACGATTTCTAGCAACTTGATTCTTTACAGTTCAATTTGGATCCTAATGTACAGTCTTAAAGAGGATACAAGAATGAAGTGATTTATAACAATTGTTGTGATAAATGCGTAAGAAAAATGTATTTTTTTTAGGTTAAAAATTGAAAAAACTTCTGTACGAAGCAACTAAGTAATTAACAACACACTTTTATCGAGCGTATTCCGAACCTCAGCGCTGAGCAATCTGATGGCATCACGGTGTTCCGAATTTCACCGATGGCGTGACTGATGCTCCACCGGTGTCGCACCGGTGCCGTCAGCTTACAGAGGTGGTGGCAGTCTCCATCAGCCACCATCAGTGAATCTGATTGGTTCTTGTATAGGGCGGGAATTAGCAGACGAATTACATCGTGCACTGTTGTGTCATGGCGGTGTGTTCTGCTGTATTGTTTGTAATGAGCACAACGTAAAAACAATATGTTAATGGCTTATGAGAGAACATGTCAACGGACCAGTTATTACTACCGGTTCAAGAAATAAATTGTTTATGCTCTCTTTTCTTTGAACGAGATGGCAGTAAGGAAATTTCGCAAAATTTTGCTAGCGTAGCACAGACAACAACTTATACAGTCGCCATGACAACCATCGATCCTTCCAGCAGTTTTGTTCCTATTTCGCTGCACCGTGACGTCATTGTTGTCCACCGGTCCGGTGAGATTCGGAATACGCTGACCTTCAGAATATTAGCTAATTAAAGAAATTATACTTCTGAATAGTTAATTCTGTAATTGTAATATTCTTTTACCCTTAAAACTAAAGAAAAAGGATATTTATTAACAATTCCAAATGAATGTAACTCTGAAAATATTGAAAATAGGACCTATGTTTATATGACATTTTTTGCTCAAAGTGTCTTCGGGAATATGCTCCGTAAGTAGCGGTAAAACCTCGTGAATCGCCCTTTATATTAGTTTGAATATACGATATGGAAGTATAGTGATAGGAGAATATGAATTTAAGGGAAGACTCCACTGAAAATAATGAAAATTTTTTCAAATGTTTTTCAACTATTTCCCTTATTCAGAATTTATATTTTCATACCCCAAATGGATTCAGCTCAATTCTGATTACAAATACTCGTATGTTTACACTTTTTAAATTAAGACTGGAAGGGGGCGTGGTATTTGAAGAGCTGTCAAAATTGTTTTTCATCGAAGAATTCTTTTTTAAAATTTCTGATTACAAATCTAGTAACTTTTTGTTGGCTCCCTGAAGTTACTAGATTAATGTAGCGGAGGAGAATATTAATTTACATAAATATTCATTTTATTTTCAAATCTATTTTTCTGTGTTCATTTTTGTTGATTCAGCACCAACTTTCTTATGCCAAATATTAATCAATCTGGATGAAATTTTTACTGCAAGTATTTATGAGGTAGCTGCATTTTTCTATGCATTTATTTTGTGAGAAATGTTGCTAGTTTATTTTATTAATTTTTTCTTAATAAAATAAACTAGCAGCATTAAGAAAAATATTAATAAAATAAACTAGCAGCATTTCTCACAAAATAAATGTATAGAAACATGCAGCTACCTCATAAATACTTGCAGTAAAAATTTCATCCAGATTGATTAATATTTGGCATAGGAAAGTTGGTGTTGAATCAACAAAAATGAACACAGAAAAATAGATTTGAAAATAAAATGAATATTTATGTAAATTAATATTCTCCTCCGCTACATTCATCTAGTAACTTCAGGGAGCCAACAAAAAGTTACTAAAGAAAAATATTAATAAAATAAACTAGCAGCATTAAGAAAAATATTAATGAAATAAACTAGCAGCATTTCTCACAAAATAAATACATAGCAACATGCAGCTACCTCATAAATACTTGCAGTAAAATTTCATCCAGATTGATTAATATTTGGCATAAAACAGTTGGATTTGAATCAACAAAAATGAACACAGAAAAATAGATTTGAAAATAAAATGAATATTTATGTGAATTAACATTCTCCTCCGCTACATTCATCTAGTAACTTCAGGGAGCCAACAAAAAGTTACTAGATTTGTAATCAGGAATTTTAAAAAAGAATTCTTCGATGAGAAACAATTTTGACAGCTCTTTAAATTCCACGCCCCCTTCCAGCCTTAATTGAAAAAGTGTAAACATACGAATATTTGTAATCAGAATTGAGCTGAATCCATTTGGGGTATGAAAATATAAATTCTGAATAATTGAAATAGCTAAAAAATTTTTGGAAAAATTTTCATGATTTTCAGTGGAGTCTTCCCTTAAGAGAATGCAAGCAATATGAATGTTGAGCAAAATTGTTTTTTCTATGCATTGACTCTCTCTTCACTTCTGTTACGTTCGATCCTTCGGTAACTGCCTGTCATTCGATGAAACCGCTTTTCTGTAAATTCTATTTCTTGTCTTTTGTATTGTTTATTCTGTATTCATTAAAGATATTTGTATCCTTTTATTTTTGTTCTAGATTCTACCGCAAAATTTTAATTGGATGTTTAAACTTGGTGCAGAACAATTTGAAATATTTTCAGTACTTTAATTAGAGAAGCTTCGAAAAATAAAGGCGCGCGGTCCGGACGTAACCGCAGCACTCCGCCAGAGATTGAGATGCTCTCAGCGCCTTTGTGATGTGTGACCCGGGCTGGCGCGTTGCGTGGTTGTCTGCAGCAGGATGGTGGTGTGGGAGTAAATCGCTCTTCCTTCCGACCTCGCAGTGCAATCTGAGGGTTCTTCGCATTCGTACATGCACGCACCTCCCGCACGCTAACCCAGACAGACTGGATCTCAACACGCGAGCTCTTGCGATGGACCCACAAATCCTGTCTACAGGATGTCACGAAACTTTTATCTTCCAGATAAACTGCGTTCATGTCAGTCACGATGTACCAGTGGTTTAAGGCATTTGCCGGCCGGCCGCAATTCATTTCCCTGACAGGCATAGCACTTTCAGAGTGGTTTATTTTTTTTAATTGCCGGGATCTATTGTACTTGGGCCCTAACACTGACGTTGAGAAAGATTTTTGAAACGTTTTTCATAAACAATTTGTGAAATTTAAACTACATAAACAGGCCTACAATACGATCATTTTACTAGGTTATTTTACGACGCTTTATCAACAGCTTAGGTTATTTAGCGTCTGAATGAGTTGAAGGTGATAATCAGGCTTCGAGACTTCGGACCCGATAGAGCGGTTCAGTGGGAAATCCGCATAACGGCGTACTGAGTATAGTGGGAAAGCGTACAGTGGGTGGGGGTACTGTAGAATGAATGCCAACAAATACGCAAAGGAAAACGCTCTGGATTTAAAGGTTCTGACGAATAATTTGGTTTTCATACAAACTGTGTCTGAAACTATTACACGGTTAGAAAAGTCAAAGCAAGAGATGCCGGAAGCCCTCAAATTAATTTAGAAAATGATGCAGAGAATTATTGAGACATCAAGTACACCGGTTACTGAACGTGTAAAACAGAAGTGGAAATCAATTTTATGTAAAAATAATGGATATGGAACATTGTGTAACATAAACAGCAAATTAGTTGGCATAGTCACTCGAGAATAAAGGACTGTCTCTTAGGGCCGTATTCATAGACATTCTTAGCGCAGGCTTTCGGTGGATGATCAGCGAACTAACTTTTTTCGTATTCATAAAACAGTGTTAGCGATATGATATGATATGATATGATATGATATGATATGATATGATATGATATATGATATGATATGATATGATATGATATGATATGATATGAATCCTGTTTAGCACGCTCGTAGCGCGGGCTAGCGAAATGTCTATGAATAGCACCCTTAGAGACTGCACTGATGTTAGATTTTGTCGTTTTGCTCCTATCACTTCATGCGACGTAGAGCGCAGCTTTCTACAGTACAAACTTTGGCAGATAACCGAAAAAGATTTACGTTTGAGACACTGAGAATGTATCTTGTAGTAGGTACATTGCAGTTCGGTACTGTAACTGCACTTCCTAAAGTCAACCAATAGGATAACTGAAGAAATTAAAATTGCTACATGCTTATTTCTACCATTAACACTGTGTATAATTAAACACAAATGCTTATAAAAGACAAGAGAATAAATGCTTTTCACATTCTTTTGACATTATCATTGTGTAATGTATATTTACTTTCAGAATGCACATATGTGTGTTTCCCCATACTACCGTACTCTATTCTAAATAGCAACGTTGTTACCTTAACACATCTCTATCTACCTGCAGCGAGTCAACAACCTTTAGTGCATGCACAGTAAACTTACTGTATCGGGTCCAAAGTCTCGAAGCCTGGTGATAATGACGGTGAAATGAGTCCGGGGCCCAGCACCGAAAGTTACCCAGCATTTGCTCATATTGGGCTGAGAAAAAACCCCGGAAAAAACCTCAACCAGGAACTTGCCCCGACCGGGAATCGAACCCGTGCCAGCTGGTTTCGCGGCCAGACGTGCTAGCCGTTACTCCACAGGTGTGAACTTGACACCATTAGAGTTAATAGTTTTGAAAATATATTTTTAAATATATTCTATATTGACGTCACTAAAAAGGCTCCTTGCGTCAAAGTGTTCAATATTGTAATTTGTATTAACTGAAAAGCTTGAAAATAGTCATGGTAATAAAAATTAATTAGCTTTGAGCTCAGTCTGTCTAAATAGAAAGTTACAATATTTTTTTCATGAATTTGCAATCATAGCATATTTTAATCTAAGTGCAATGTGAATATGCCCCGAAGGAACTTAATATTTCATAAAAATTGTAATTAAATTTTATTTATCAACATTTAATTTACCTCTATGAAAAGTTTCAGATCAATCTGACAATAACTGGAACATTTCATTATATGGCTAGATAATTTTAAACAATCTCAAATATAATTAAGATCATAAAAACAAAAAAAGTGCATTTTCTTAATTTTTCGGCATTATTTCACCATAGTGTTCCATTAACTGCCTAAGGGCTCTGGGTCTCTATATCCGGACCTGGAAACAATACATTTTATTGAAGAAATCATACAATATTCTGTCCATAAACTACACTAATTGCGAAAATAATACTACAATTTGAAAACATTAGCCAATAAAAGTAAGATAATGGGTAATAACGTAGTAGTAAATTTTCTAATCCTACAAACATAATAGTTTCAAATAAACCTGTAGAACATGGGTCAAATTTTTGTTACAGTATTTAATTTTTAATGTAAATTTCTAAATATACAAAAAATTGCAAAGTAAAATTAAAAAAAATTATAAATGTTAATACTTGGATCGATAAATACAACAGTACAAAGCAAAACAAGAAGAGATGCAAAATAAAGTTGTACGAAAATATAGCCGCTCTGGTATCAGTAATGAAGGAAAATGGTCATGGATACTTAGAAAAACGAGGTTGAATTAAATTACAAGCAGCGGGAATGAGATTTATTGGTAAAGGTTGTATAAGAACAGACCTGATAGGAAATACAATATCTGTGAAGAATTGAGTATAATTATATAATCTAAAAGATAAAGTACATTAGTATAAAAGTAACTGGAAAAAACACCTATCTCGAATGAACAGTGATACGAAAGTAGACCTATCACCATAAAAGCAAAAGAGATGTCCGACTTCTCAGAAAAGGTGCAATTAGAGGAACACAATGTGAGACAGAGACAGAACCGGCTTCATTGTCTAAATCATGAAGTAAAGGAGAAGATGAATGAAAAGGTAAATATGTGATTGATTATATACATAATTCATTCATAGTGTTCTGCCCAAGGGCAGATCTTTCACTGCAAACCCAGCATTTCCCAGTCTTTCCTATTTTATGCCTTCCTCTTTATCTCCGCATATGGTCCATATATCTTAATGTCGTCTAATATCTGATATCTTGTTCTGCCCCGAACTCTTCACCCGTTCACCATCCATTCCAGTGCATCCTTCAATAGGCAGTTTCTTCTCAACCAGTGACCCAGCCAATTCCTTTTCCTCTTTTTGATCAGTTTCAGCATCATTCTTTCTACATAAATTAATAACATATGATATTCCTAAACTGTGAATGACATTGTAAGTTTTTATCGAATACTCTGTACTGAACTACCATCCGCTCGGCAGTAGAGCTATAGTCAGGGAACTTGAACTCAGCTGACTCGTACTTACGTCTGTGCAGAGAAATGCCTGCTGAACGTTGCCACGTGTCTTACTCCAGAATATTAACAAATTTAAGCATATGTTTCATTTAATTTCACGAAAACGTAATAGAACAGACAAATATAATATTTAAACTAACGATATAAATAGTATAACGCAAATAAAATAAGAAAATAAATAACTTGTGTTTCTGAGAGAACTATTAAGTTTGTATGGACATTTTTTTGATCCTGTAGACCGTTCCCGACGACTGTGAAAAGGACGGAACTTATACCCCTTCCATCCCGTATAAGCTAAAGCTTTTTAAAATCAGACAATATATTGTTAAGTACTCCCATGTTAAAATTGAGGAAAGGTATTGCAGAAGGTGCTGTAAAAATGTTTAATCTGTATTCCTCAAAGTCTCTAAGAAACTTTTCCTTGAATATTATTAAATTTATTATTGTCGACATAGGAC
Organism: Periplaneta americana; assembly: GCF_040183065.1. Classification (NCBI taxonomy): domain Eukaryota; kingdom Metazoa; phylum Arthropoda; class Insecta; order Blattodea; family Blattidae; genus Periplaneta; species Periplaneta americana. The sequence continues at coordinate 68,721,732 of NC_091133.1, read as the reverse complement.
GTTTCGGAACTCCGTTAAAATTGCATTTTACCCGTTTTCCACCGCCGACCCTTATAAATCTTACAATCATTTACAATGAAAGTTTCAATTATACTGCCCTTAGGGTTGTGGCCTGTGGAGGAATATATCCTTTCAACTGAGATGTACGGAATTTCGCAAAAAATTAGAGCCTAGTTCAAGATTAGCTATATTTCTTATTATCTGTAGAGAAAGTTTTATTTTGTCTCTAGAGGGTGCTGAAAAAGTCGCTAAATCACTTAAAAGCAATAGAAAAGCTAAAAGGTATTTTCGAAGAAAAATATTTTAAAGTCCGCTAGATTTAGTAACAGAGCCGCTAAATTAGTAACACTGCAAAGAATATTACGTCTTATATTCCTATTTGTTTCCTATACTGTTTTCGCTGTAAGAAAAATCCCAATGTAAACATAAGCACGTTGCTGTCATACCCATGATTGGCTCCCAGTCGAAACACTCACACGACTCAGGAAAATATCGTTTCGCACTTGGAAGCCATAATCTTGTATTATTTGGAAATAAAAAATTAAATTCTAGTTGTTAAATACGATGAAACATATAACTTCACTCATATGTAAAACGCTATGTAAAAGAAAAGCTACTTTTGTATTTTGTTATGTACTATGAACGCGGATGAATACCAAAAGTAATACCGAGATAGTCTGTTCTTGTAACAAGCTGACGTTACTCGAGCTCGTAGTTGTTCACGTAAGCACATGGTACTGAAGTATGGCTTCTGCATCCTCGGTGTGTGTGGTTAGTAAACATAAGAGTGGAAATCCTCTCAAAAGCGGAAAAAAACAAATAGTCTTAAATGTATATAATAAGTTAAGTGAATTTAATTACAGTAATTATAAAGTAAATGTTTCCTAAGCAAGCGAATGCATAGTAGTGAGGTTAGGCCTACTCGACGAGTAACGGAAGATGTTTAACAAGAAACAATGTACAACAGTGGGCGGGAACACGTACTGAGAATCTATGGCGCCAAACAGCGGCCAATGAAGCCTCACTTCAGTCACGTGCTACTGTTTATATTAGGATTTTTCTTACAGCGAAAAGATTATAAATTGTCCTTCAAAGGCCTCTGAAGATTTATAAGACATTTTTCTGCTTATCCATTTATCTGCAAAATATGGAATTTCTGACGATGAGAAACAGCTACTCGGTAATATCTCCTGAATCAGGGTTCTCTTACATGCTATAATTCTATTACTTAGAATTTCTGTTTATTTAGAAAGAAGCCAAAAAACCATGAAACATTATTTTTGTTCCTAGTTTATTGGCGTCCATTGGATTTGGAACTACAGTAAAACCCCGATTATTCGTCACCCTATTAACCGATTGCCGGATTATCCGACTGTCTTTCTCTTCCTCTTCTTTTTTTTTTTTTTTTTTGCTACAGAAGCATATGAAGTATTACTACTGTACGTTATATTAGTATCAGTACGTATTTTCTTTCTAGAGAGTGTTCTTACAAGCCTTGACATTTAAACAATATGGTCTACTGTTCGAATCACCGTACTTCATATAAAATATATTCCATGAGTGACAAAAGGAAACGTGTTGTGGTAAGTACAGAAAAAAGTGCAAATAATTTAGTTGTTTGGGGAAAGAGAAACTGTGGCTCATCTCGCATCAGAATACGAGATTGATGTTACAATTCTGTGGTGTTCGGGTAAAGGGGTATAAGTCATTTTTTTTTGTGCAGATGGAATTTTGTTCCCCAGAAGAACACACAAGTTAAATTATACAAGTGGGTGTGCAAAAATCAAAGAATACTAGTAGTTGATGTGTTTTATTTGTGTAGAAAATTATTTGTAATAAGGGTTCCAAGTTTAATTTTCATTTATCTCCGAACTCATTTTTATGACTTATCCCCCTTTACCCAAACACCACAGAATTGTGCGAGAATTAATAAAAATCAACAATGAAGTGCTTAAAGTACGTAAATCTACAACACGAGACCTGTACTATTCCTATCTTTCCGCTGACATCCATTATAAGGAATTTCCTTGCCCCTTAAAAACCCGTCGTTGACAACCAGACTTAAATGAGAGAAATACTGATTCACTACCTAGCATATTAAACATAAGATCACGAAGGAAATTAAAAAAGTGCAAGTATTATATACTTAATTTACGAAAATATTTTATGGTACGGATTATCCGATTTTTTCGATTAACCGTTCAGTGCACCCCCTTCATTACCACGGATAATAGAGGTTCTACTGTACGAACTTTGAATCTAATTTTAATTATGGCTATCTAGTGCTTTTACAAGTCTTTTAATAATCTAGCCTGCAGTAATTGTTTCCGGGATTTCAAAGGTGAGAGAGAACATAAAGAGATAGGATGTACCACTGCCGAATCCGAACCTGTCATTGGAGGAACACCCATAAGGGTTTTGAATATATATTCATCTCATAATGTGTCTGGGTAGGCTGGGAATAAGTTTACCTACTTAAAGGGGAGGACTGAATGGTGTAATAACAATGAGGAAGAGAGAGGCGTTGTACGTGTTCCATTGTGATATAGAAGGTGGCCCACCCTCGGATAAACTGAAACTTGTCATGACGAGCTGGGACGGGGCGAAGGGGGGTTACCTTGGATGTCAACAAAACAAGCTCCGAACTTGCAAGTGTCAGGGTGAGAGGGAACAAAGTTTCATCTTGCTCGTCCTAACTTTCAACCCCCATCCCCTTACTAAAGCTACCCTTCTCCTTGCTGCATAACATGAGTCCGACGTCACCCTATGGCCCATGATAATACGCTGTTTATACCCGGAGACACTCCCATGCATACAAATCTTATTCCGTTTTTATCTCGTCTTGTATCTATACGGTCCTTCTCGACAGCTGTTCCCGCCTGAATGGGATTACAGAAGGTGACAAATCCAGTCAAAGCAAGAGGATGTATAAACACATTCAAATGTTAGGATTATTTAAATTATAACACAATTCATCTTTTTAAAGTTATGGGTCCTGAAAGTTCTTATTTGGGAGAAAAAGATATCACGCATTAAATATTACAGTTTATAAAAAAATTCTAGTTTGTGAAATAGAAGCACAAGTATGAATAAAACGTCATTCTTTTCCTAAATGATCGCTATCTAAGAAAGGACGTAATGTTGCAAGACGAAAAGAATAATGAGCATTAATTGATGAGGCCGAGAAACTTCCTCCTTTATATTCTTGTGGTAACAAAGGATAATTCCGAAAATATAAAGAAAATCCATAGCATACATTATGGAGGGAAACATGTAAGAAAACATAAAACGGTGTGTGACGAAGAAGCTTTAACATACATGAATTAGGTCTACAACAATCAAATAACTCAGGTTGTAGCGCGTTTGCCTGCTGATCGGGGGTAGCGCTCGGGGCGGGTTTGATTCCCGCTTGAGCTGGTTACCTGGTTTGTTTTTTCCCGAGGTTTTCCCCAATGATAAGGCGAATGTCAGGTAATAAACTGACCTCATTTCGGCAAATACCATCCTCCCATCACCAATTCCATCGATGCAAAATAATAATACAAATGTATTGCTATTGCTAAAGATAAGTATATTATTAATTAATGAATAAAAAGTGAAAAGAGAAAATGAAAAACAAAGGTATTACAATAACAGGAAGTTTATATTTTGTCCTTAAAATCAATTTTTAATTGTTTTTTTTTTAATTAGAGAGAACTAGGCAATTGAATGTTTGGGAATTTAGCTGTTATCTTGTTATAGAACCTTGGACCAAATTTGCTACTGTCATTATAAGGTACAGTTCAGGTTCTGTGAAGCATATTTAGTTTGATCTTTTGGTTTTATATTCATGTGAATATAAATTAAATGTGCAGGGTGATTCACGAGAATTTTCCGTCCGTTACGGAGCTTATTTCTGAAGACATTTTGAGCAAAAAAGTCATATAAACATAGTTCCAATTCTCAATATTTTCAGAGTTACACTAATTTAAAGTCGTTTGTAAAATACGTTTTTTCTTTAGTTTGAAGGTAAAAGAACAATGCAAATAGAGAATGAACCATTCAGAAGTATCACTTCTTTAATTGGTAAGTAACTGGATACGGCTATCTTTGATTTCCGTAGCGCTCGCGCTGGCTGCTGACTGCACGCTGACCAAGATCACGCGTTCACAGCAATGCGTTCCAATAACGAAACGTAACTCTGTAAATATTGAGAATAGGACCCATGTTTATATGACATTTTTTGCTCAGAATGTCTTCGAAAATAAGCTCCGTAAAGGAGGGTAAATCCTCGTGAATCACCCTGTATTTGAGGTTTTATGTACGAAATTCATGCATGATGAGTCCTCTCATTTTCAGGGACTAATACTTTCTTCACCTATGAATTTTTGGGCTAGCATATTGTCCCCTCCAGCTTGTCTGCTCGGATCAAGTAGCGCATTTTCCTCCGTGATAATCTTAACTAGTCGACCGATTCGGTGTCAGGTAATTGTCCGCCCTTCAGAGAATTTATGCATCCAATAAAATTGTAGATAGCTTGATATGACAGACAATGCTTACCATATATGGGTAGCGTTTTTTGTTCATGAATGTCCTTTGCTACCAGACCTTTTACCAAGAAAAATCGCACAATGAAATGCTGCTCGACAATGATACACTCGTACAGAAATACCACCATCTTGATACTGCTGCTTTTTTGTTTCGCGTGTGCCGCTTTTCGCACATCGATTGCCTTGACACCTAGATAATACAGGTATAGTTCCCCGGTGTTGCTCAGGGGCAGGAAGCTGGACTCGTGATGCATGCCTGCATTAGAATTCCGGTTGAGCTGATTAACTTATTGGTCTCGTCAGAGGTTTTCGTCAAACTGCAAAGTGAATGTGAGGTAATCTATTGCATTAAATAGCAGATTATAAATTACATAACTGCTCTGATCTGGCTACTCTTCTTATTTCTCGAAGGTATTATATTGATGAAGGAAGTATTGCATTGATGTTAGATATTATGTTGATGAAGGAAGTATTGTATTGATGTTAGATATTATGTTGATGAAGGAAGTATTGCATTGATGTTAGGTATTATATTGATGAAGGAAGTATTGCATTGATGTTAGATATTATGTTGATGAAGGAAGTATTGCTTTGATGTTAGATATTATGTTGATGAAGGAAGTATTGCATTGATGTTAGATATTATGTTGATGAAGGAAGTATTGCATTGATGTTAGATATTATGTTGATGAAGGAAGTATTGCATTGATGTTAGATATTATATTGATGAAGGAAGTATTGCATTCATGTTAGATATTATGTTGATGAAGGAAGTATTGCATTGATGTTAGATATTATATTGATGAAGGAAGTATTGCATTGATGTTAGATATTATGTTGATGAAGGAAGTATTGCATTGATGTTAGATATTATGTTGATGAAGGAAGTATTGCATTGATGTTAGATATTATGTTCATGAAGGAAGTATTGCATTGATGTTAGATATTATGTTGATGAAGGAAGTATTGCATTGATGTTAGATATTATATTGATGAAGGAAGTATTGCATTGATGTTAGATATTATGTTGATGAAGGAAGTATTGCATTGATGTTAGATATTATGTTGATGAAGGAAGTATTGCATTGATGTTAGATATTATATTGATGAAGGAAGTATTGCATTGATGTTAGATATTATGTTAATGAAGGAAGTATTGCATTGATGTTAGATATTATATTGATGAAAGAAGTATTGCATTTATGTTAGATATTATATTGATGAAGGGAGTATTGCACTGATGTTAGATATTATGTTGATGAAGGAAGTATTGCATTGATGTTAGATATTATGTTGATGAAGGAAGTATTGCATTGATGTTAGATATTATATTGATGAAGGAAGTATTGCATTGATGTTAGATATTATGTTGATGAAGGAAGTATTGCATTGATGTTAGATATTATATTGATGAAGGAAGTATTGCATTGATGTTAGATATTATGTTGATGAAGGAAGTATTGCATTGATGTTAGATATTATATTGATGAAGGAAGTATTGCATTGATGTTAGATATTATGTTGATGAAGGAAGTATTGCATTGATGTTAGATATTATGTTGATGAAGGAAGTATTGCACTGATGTTAGATATTATATTGATGAAGGAAGTATTGCATTGATGTTAGATATTATATTGATGAAGGAAGTATTGCATTGATGTTAGATATTATATTGATGAAGGAAGTATTGCATTGATGTTAGATATTATGTTGATGAAGGAAGTATTGCATTGATGTTAGATATTATATTGATGAAGGAAGTATTGCATTGATGTTAGATATTATATTGATGAAGGAAGTATTGCATTGATGTTAGATATTATGTTGATGAAGGAAGTATTGCATTGATGTTAGATATTATATTGATGAAAGAAGTATTGCATTTATGTTAGATATTATATTGATGAAGCGAGTATTGCATTGATGTTAGATATAATGTTGATGAAGGAAGTATTGCATTGATGTTAGGTATTAAATTTTCTTCTAGAATCTAATTAAAGTACCTCTAAAATTTGCACTTCACTGATGTATGGCTGAATATGAATGCAAAACTAAGGTGGTTAGTGTATCCGCTCTTCCTTCATGAGACCCCTATATTGTATTAGTTCACCTCTTCGTCATGGATTCCCAGTTTGATCAATTATTTGTCATTTCTACAGACTTAAGTCAGACTACGCTTAGGTAGAAGATTTTGGAAGTTCCATTTCACGTGAGTCACTAACAGAAAATCGTGAGTGTCAGAAGATTTCTATAAAAATTTACGAACCGTTTTTCTATTATCCTCCCCAATTCGCTCTTACCTAAGAGAATGACTGTTCAGAAGGTTGCTATGGGTCATTGTTCGGGAATAGAAAAGTCAATAAGCAGTTACTAGGAACCTTGCTTTTCCTACTACTTGGACTGCTCAACTGTTTGCCAAATACATGGGCTTATATCGACACCCTGATACTTAAAATATTCTGCAAAATAGTAACGATTTTATCCGTAGTTCTCGGGTTCGGTGTGAGAATTTTTATTATTACCACAGTATCATAGATGAAAAGACGTCTAAATTTTGAAGCTTTACGTCCCTGGATAGTAGCTGTTTGCAACGTATGCAATGCCGCCTTATTTACTTACTTGCTTACAAATGAATTTTAGAGGACCCGGAGGTTCCTTGCCGCCCTCACATAACCTCGCCATCAGTCTCTATCCTGTCCAAAATTAATCCAGTCTCTACCATCATATCCCACCTCCCTCAAATCCATTTTAATATTATCCTCCCATCTACATCTCGGCCTCCCCAAAGGTCTTTTTTCCCTCCTGCCTCCCAACTAACACTCTATATGCATTTCTGGATTCGCCCATACGTGCTACATGCCCTGCTCATCCCAAACGTCTGGAGTTAATGCTCCTAATTACGTCAGGTGAAGAATACAATGCGTGCAGTTCTGCGTTGTGTAACTTTCTCCATTGTCCTGTAATTTCATCCTTATTTTCCTAGGCACCTTATTCTCAAAGGCCCTTAATCTCTCTTCTTCTCTCAAAGTGAGAATCCAAGTTTCACAACCATACAGAACAATCGGTAATATAACTGTTTTATAAATTCTAACTTTCAGCTTTTTCGACAGCAGACTAGATGACTAAAGCTTCTGAATCGAATAATAACAGGCATTTCCCATACCTGTTCTGCGTTTAATTTCATCTCGAGTGTCATTCATATTTGTTACTGTTGGTGCAAGATATTTGAATTTTTCCACCTCTTCGAAGGATAAATCTTCAATTGTTGTATATCCACTTCGTACAATATTCCGGTCACGAGACATAATTATATACTTTGTCTTTTCTGGGTTCACTTCCAAACCTATCGCTTTACTTGCTTCAAGTAAAATTTTCGTGGTTTCCCTAATTGTTCCTGGATTTTCTCCTAACATATTCACGTCATCCACATAGACAAGAAGCTGATGTAACCCTTTCAATTTCAAACTCTCTCTGTTATCCTGAACTTTCCTAGCGACATATTCCAGAGGGAAGTTAAAAAATAAAGGTGATAGTGCATCTCCTTGCTTTAGCCCTCAGTGAATTGGAAAAGCAACATATAGAAACTGGCCTATACGGACTCTGCTGTAAATTTCACTGAGTAACAATTTAATTAATCGAACTAGTTTCTTATCAGTACCAAATTCAATAAGAATATTATATAAAACTTCTCTCTTAACCGAGTCAAATGTCTTTTTGAAATCTATATAGGCTACAGACAAGATATATTTAGGCCTAATACATATGAAAGGATGTACGATTATGAATAAAATGAAGAATATGGATGTACGTCAAGAACTATGAACACAAAGCATAAATTACAAAATATGACTATAAACACAACTGAACATAACACTTTTCAAGTATAGACGAGAGCCGAATACCAAATAAAGCCCCTCTGTATAATCCCAGAGGAAGAACAGTGGGAAGACCTTGGAACAAGAGAGTACGACAAGGATGTACATTTTCACTCTTACTTTCTTAATTTGTATATTGACTCATTCTTAAGTGGTTAGGTGCAGTTTACAGCAGTAAAATTTTGGAAATATGCAACATTTCTTTTCTCCATTACTGTATCTTGTACAATAATGAAAATTAGTATGTGTGAAACACTGTCCTTCTGCTATAATATAAAAACATTTTTACCATTTGAATAAATTATATATATATATATATATATATATATATATATATATATATATATATATAACATCCAACATTGTGATGAAATTTTTTGTGTATATTTATGCATGTCATATCTACAAAATGATGGAAAATCACTTCTCTATCTTTGATAGATTGTCTGATAAAAATAAATTCATTTAAAAATGGTCAAATATCAGTGTTTTCTACTAACACAAAATAAAAAAGTATATATATTATTTACTAAGGAATGTAGTTGAAAGACTATGATATTGTAAATATGAGTTTCAGCAATAAAATGAAAGAGAGAGTATATGAAGAAGTTAACAAGTTTATGAGTAATGAGGGAAACGCTTCATCACTGCACAGTGAACTGCCACCGTTTTGAATTTTGAAAAAAAAGTATACAAATAATTTTTTAAATCGTAAAAATATTTTTAAAAATTTTACTGCTGTAAGCTGTACCTAACCCTTTAATAGACTGGAAGATTCTCATAAGGAAAAAAGGAATTTCTAATTAACAGAGAGTTTAGATTAAATAATATATGATATGCAGGTGATATTGTCATAATGGACTTCTGTCTTAAACATGGCTAAAACAGCTTGGTTTGCATAATCAATGTAGCCGACGACGACGACGACACCGACGACGACGATGACGACAATGATGACGATGATGATGATGATGGAGATGAAGATGAAGATGAAGATGATGGTGGTAATAATTGTGAACAATTGTAGCTTTAGCAGTATCCTGATTTTGATGCTGTTACCTGGAATTTTGTCTTTTCCATTCTTATACTGTGTTGCGTTTCAATAACTTACATTCGTGTCTTCGTAGATAACTTCAATCTTACACATTAGACAAATAAGCAGTGCAACTTCCGTCGTATATTTCCCATCTGAGATAACACTGCATACCAAATTAGGCCCTATATCCCATAAACATCCATGATCAGGAAGGGATTCAAACTCGTGGCGATATCTTTCACGTACTAGTTAGCTGAATACACTAATTAAATTCTGTTGTGTTATACTTGTGTACTAGGTTGACTGTGTCCTTCGTAATTTGATATTCTTCCTTTTGTTTGAAATGTACTCATCCTGCAACGCTGGACTAGCCGTACGTCAATCAAACTAAAAGTTAAAGTCGTAATCCTCTCTGGTGCAGAGTGCAGTCGTCGATTTCGCAGAATATTGCTACCAACATTTTCCCGCGAATTTAGATGAGTTCTACTCCAGGAATGTGACGCGGTGATACAGTATATTTCTGGAACAAAGCACAGAGTCTGTGTGTGACTACATTCGTTTTAAAATATCGTCATTTGTATACATTATTAGAGATACGGGATGCGTTTATTCCACAGCAGCGTTGAAACTGCGATCGTGGATTGTTCTTCCTCTAACAGAATCCACGATAATTTTCTGTTGTGTTAACGCTCCAAATGTTTTTAAACGCGTACGACTATTTCTTTTAATATATATATTTTGAAATTGTGGTAATTCCTTTATATAAAATTGTAGAGAATTGTAAGCCATGATTTGTGTTATTGAGGAGGGACTATAATGCCTATTGTTTTGATCTAATATTAAGCAATTTTTTTACTTTTTACATGTAACCTATTTTGATTCCATAAATTAAAGAAAAACAATTATCTGCAGCCTAATTCCATTGGACCAAAGTTTGATTCCCTGACAGAAAAGTAAAAAGTGACAGAGGATGTGAGGAAATCCCTGTGATTGCGTGTAACGACTGTACAGAATTATTGTAATAGACTTAGGAAAACAAAATAATTACAGTTTGTGTAAGACTTAGGCATGTCGAATGAACGGAATGAATTAAGCTATGAGTAACAGCCAAACCGCCAGTAATAATAATAATAATAATAATAATAATAATAATAATAATAATAATAATGGTAATTTAATATCATCATCAATATCATCCAAACAAGTAGGCCTATAAGGCCCAAGGCCCGTTACAGTCTGTGAGTCATTCTCGGTCCACCCTTTTCTTCTGGACGGCCTAAAGATCTCTTCCTTATGGTAGTGAAACATGCCTTTTGGAAGTCTATTGCGATTCATTCCTTGAACATGGTTTTTTCCACTGTAGCTGGTACTTGTTTATAAACTGTGAGACTGGTTGTAATTGAAGTTCTTGCATGATATCCTCATTTCTTTTGCGGTCCAAGCGATTGAAGTCATCGATTTGCATAATTAATCATCATTTATATTCTTTATAAAATGTAATATGTCTTGCAGCCTAAATTGTTTGTTGCATTTCCAATAATTTTTTTCAATGATAGCCTACCTAACTAGGGTCTCTATTAAAGAAAAAATTGAATTTGTTGTGTATATCAATTCTCGATGCCCGTGCGTCCTACTTTAAACGGTTCAAACCTACCCGCGCAAACTAGAGTCGCTGCTTTCTCTCTCTCAGAAAGCAGGTTGGCTCGCTTTTTTCCCTCTTGTGAGGGAGAAAGCAAAGATCGCGCGGCGAGGAGTCACGTTGGCAATAGAAATACCCCCAGGCACTGTGACGTCAATGGCGTCCTCAACCACCATTGTTCCGAGGGGTATAAATATAACGCATCTCCGCGACTTCAGTCAAACAATCACCTCCTACATAATAGCCAAATTGGCTAGTCTCTTATATGAGACAACTCATCCTGCCTAAGGTATTCCGTGGTTTTCCTCAGGCGTAAGACAAATGTCGGGATGAGCCCTTTAAGAAATGGGCCACGGACCTATATGCCCTTCCCCATATATATTCCACCCTTATTATAAACGATGTATGCCCTAGTTCAGATAATATAAGTAGTCTATTAAATATACGAGGTCACTCAATAAGTCGCAAATTGAAAGGACAGGGACCTCTCAAATTGCAGATTAGATTACACGGCGCTTCTTCCGACGGCCTTCACATGCTTTGTCATCGAACAACAGATGACGGCGTCTTGCCATTCTAACGGCAAACACCAGCCAACTCCTCCTCGCCCCGTTCCGTGATCACTTGATCAATCTCAGCCCCCCTCGCGTATGTGGTACCTAAGAGGTTACGTCCAATTTCGGCTTCCCCTTCAAAATTTTCTAGAGCTCCTTCAGAGGAGCAGCGTAACCCGGAGTGAGACTAGTGGCCAACAGGCTTGGAGCTCACATATTTAGTTTTGTACAGCCCCCAACCCCTTGCAAGGACGCGTTTTGCGTACCTTATAAAATTTTCCTCCCAATTCTCCTTCGATTTTTCGATTTTTTTTTCGATTTTCGACTTCAGTCACTCGTTCGTCAGATGGCAAAGAGGTAGCTCTAGCGCGACCTCCGTCACTGACAGCAGTCTCCCAACCAGGCCTACGCTATGCTTGTCTTTTGTTCGGACGTGTCTGCACACGGCCACACTCCGGGAACAGGGAGCCAAGCTGCGCCCCTGTCTCCTGTATTCTTTCCTACACTAGCCTCACTTCTTACGTATTCTAAACTTATTTTATTCTAGTCTCACTACAAGCCTCATCACCACCTCCAACCGCACACTTCTCTCCCCTGATCACCCTTATCTCTCACCATCCTGACTTCGACTCCCAGCTCTTATCCCGGCTTGTGCGATTAAACACAACCATCTCCTCAGCCTCCCCTCTAGAGTCGGTAAGTCGCGAGTGCGCTCTGTTGATCCGTCGATGATAGAGGTCACCCTTCCCCGCTCCTGAAGTCGGTAAGTCGCACAGCACGCTGTGTTGATCCTCCGATGCCAGGAGCTTGTTCTCGAAGTCGGTAAGTCGCACAGTACGCTGTGTTGATCCTCCGATGCCAGGAGCTTGTTCTCGAAGTCGGTAAGTCGCACAGCACGCTGTGTTGATCCTCCGATGCCAGGAGCTTGTTCTCGAAGTCGGTAAGTCGCACAGTACGCTGTGTTGATCCTCCGATGCCAGGAGCTTGTTCTCGAAGTCGGTAAGTCGCACAGTACGCTGTGTTGATCCTCCGATGCCAGGAGCTTGTTCTCGAAGTCGGTAAGTCGCACAGCACGCTGTGTTGATCCTCCGATGCCAGGAGCTTGTTCTCGAAGTCGGTAAGTCGCACAGTACGCTGTGTTGATCCTCCGATGCCAGGAGCTTGTTCTCGAAGTCGGTAAGTCGCACAGCACGCTGTGTTGATCCTCCGATGCCAGGAGCTTGTTCTCGAAGTCGGTAAGTCGCACAGTACGCTGTGTTGATCCTCCGATGCCAGGAGCTTGTTCTCGAAGTCGGTAAGTCGCACAGCACGCTGTGTTGATCCTCCGATGCCAGGAGCTTGTTCTCGAAGTCGGTAAGTCGCACAGCACGCTGTGTTGATCCTCCGATGCCAGGAGCTTGTTCTCGAAGTCGGTAAGTCGCACAGCACGCTGTGTTGATCCTCCGATGCCAGGAGCTTGTTCTCGAAGTCGGTAAGTCGCACAGTACGCTGTGTTGATCCTCCGATGCCAGGAGCTTGTTCTCGAAGTCGGTAAGTCGCACAGCACGCTGTGTTGATCCTCCGATGCCAGGAGCTTGTTCTCGAAGTCGGTAAGTCGCACAGCACGCTGTGTTGATCCTCCGATGCCAGGAGCTTGTTCTCGAAGTCTGTAAGTCGCACAGTAAGCTGTGTTGATCCTCCGATGCCAGGAGCTTGTTCTCGAAGTCGGTAAGTCGCACAGCACGCTGTGTTGATCCTCCGATGCCAGGAGCTTGTTCTCGAAGTCGGTAAGTCGCACAGCACGCTGTGTTGATCCTTCGAACTAGAGAACTAACCTTCTACCTCATTCCATCTCTCTCGTTATCCTACCCCCCACAACACACCTGAGAGCAAGCCGATTTTCCCCAGGCACTCCCGTTACCCCTACCTCCCTCTCATTCAAGTCGCACTTTACTATCACCCCTCATAACTCTCCTCGCATCGAAGCCTCAGGACGAATTTCTAAACAATTTCTATCACGACTCTCCCGTTACCCCTACCATAGAACTAGGAGGGAACCACAGTTATACTTTCTTTGTTAGCCTATTTCTGTAATAAACAAATGTTATTAAAAAAAACAGCCTTTCCTTTAAACTTCACCACAGTTTCTTATCATCACCCCACCCACCAGCTGCAGCCATCTTGTCACGTCACTCCCGTTTCCCCTCCCCACCTCGACAACACGTCGGAGAGCGAAACGACCACGGAGACCGGCGTACGACAAATTAAATATAAACATTCTTTCAGAATTGATTATGATGCCGATTATTAAACCCTGGTTGGGCCGGCTATCAAATATATATACTAGTGTTTTTTATTTGGTTATTTAACGTCGTTATATAAACTACGAGGTTATTTAGTGTCGATGGGATTGGTGATAGCGAGATGATATTTGGCGAAATGAGGCCGAGGATTCGCCATAGATTACCTGACATTTGCCTGATGGTTGAGGAAAAATCTCGGAAAAAAACCCAACCAGGTAATGAGCCCAAGCGGAAATCGAACCCATGCCCGAACTCAACTCCGGATCGGCAGGCAAGCGCCTAAAGCCTTGGATTTTCTGAACCGACGCAGGCGAGTTGCGAGGTGCGAGGCCCGCCTCGCACAAATCCGGACTATGCAAGAGATAGTGAGTGGTTTCTATAACAACGAGGTACGCAGATTTCGCACGTCGCAGTTATATAAACCACTCACTATCTCTCGTGTAGTCCGGATTTGTGCGAGGCGGGCCTCGCAACTCGCAACTCGCCTGCGTCGGTTCAGAAAATCCAAGGCTTTACTCGACTGAGCTACGCCTGTGACTGTATCCTAGTGTTGCTCTTATAAATTTCATTTCACAGGCCGTTATTCTGCTGATATCTGTACTTCTCATTGTCCATGCTCACTTCCGTAACATAGTACAGATCTAGCTAAGGTTTTATACAAACGTATTCTTGTATGTCGCTGTACTGGGAAAGGCTTCATAATTTTGTTGATTATTCCCATTGTTTTATTGTATTTGCAAATTTTATAAGTTATATCTGTTTCATAAAAAAAAACGTTAAATTGTAGCCAACATACGTAAACTCATTTACTCTTTTTATTAATTTGTTGTTTAAGCAAATTTTGCTTGCGACCGGGTATTTCCCACGAAATGCCATGACTTGTTTTTTTTCAATATTGATTTCCATGTCATATTTTACGCTGATCATATTTAGATTGTGCATTGAATACTGAAACTCATCTTCATTTCATACAACTAGGGCTAAATCATCAGCAAAGCGTAGACTGTTAAACTGTAAATTTCTACTGGTAGAAACTGACCCATGACCCGTCTGTTTCCAATCTTTAATGATTTTGTTCATATATACAGTGCGTATACTAACTGGCTCCGCAGTGAAGCAAGCAGCAGTATTCGACCCGGTAGCGATGTAAAGTTGGTACTGTGTAGCGCCTGATTTGAACATGTAGGAATATTACATCTCCTCTCTCGCTCCCTCCCACCCTCAACCATGCAATGCGGCCAAGGTCATTGACTCTACCTGCACGATACCAACACAACTCCTCGAGCCTCCGCGTTCTACTTACCACTTCTCCTGCGGAGCCATTTAGTATACGCACTATAAAATAGCAATAATAATGCACTAAAACAGAATATACTATTAAGAAGACAAGTAAAGAATATTTATGAGCATCAAACAACAATTACTAACAGTTCTTACTTCTTGGACACGTCTAGTGTAATAAAATAATTTAATTTATGAAAGTTGATACTTTGTTGTACAAAATTGAAGAGTGTGATCCCAAAACGCGTTCAGTTTATTTTTTATTTAAGGACTGGGCTATTTTTTTATCCACCAGTCTACGGACTAAGCGAGTTTTCAAGTGCAATGCGTAATAACACAAACTTTTAGACAAGAATTGGCGTTGTTTGGGAAGGAAAGAAGCTTAAAATATAATTATAGAAGTATTAAGAAAGTCATTCATTCGTTCATAGCTTTCTGCCCAAGGGCAAGCCTTTCACTATAAACCCAGCATTCTCCAACATATAAATCATGAAGTCCACACTTGTGGAGTAACAGTTAGCGTGTCTGGCAGCAAAACCAGGTGGCCCGGGTTCGATTTCCGGTCGGGACAAGTTATCTGGTTGAGGTTTTTCCGATATTTTCCCTCAACCCAATATGAGCAAATGCTGGGCAACTTTCGGTGCTGGACCCCGGACTCATTTCACCGGCATTATCACCATCTCATTCAGGCGCTAAATAACCTAAGATGTTGATAAAGCGTCGTAAAATAACCTACTAAAATAAAAAAAAAATTAATCATAAAAATGACCAAATGGACTGAGTGAGTTTTGGGATAACAATTGGTGTTGATTATAAATTTATTTTGTTTAGTAGTCATTTAGGATTGTTTGGCATTACAAACGTGAGTGATGCATTAGGATTAAGCATTCCTAGAATAACAGAGAGTACAGGACTGTTAACCCGATATAATGACGTAGACCACGAACCCTAGTTCTGCGGCTAGGACCTCACCGAAGTAAACTCTTTGCCCCTATTTACACACACGCATGGAGAGCTAGGAAAAATACATTATTGACTAATCGAATCGGACTGTTGGCAAAGTGTTTGTGCTGCCAGTGATAATATAGCAAGGATGTGGTTTAACAGTAAACTGCTGGAGGGAGTTGGAGGGGGTTCAGAGAGGCAGGAGGAGGAGTTGGCGCATAAGCGCCATCAATCAATCACCAGCAACACGTTGCATGGTAGGGGGAGGATTCCCTCGTTATTACTCTCTCTGTGTAGACCTCGTGCGGTCTTCTCTTCTCTCTTTCACATAGTGGCTTATTGGAATCCTCTGTCGATACAGGATACACAGACAGACATCGGCTTATATATCCCCCGGGTAGTGTAGCCTTCGTCTCTAGAATTACTTGTTCTTTAGTGGTCATTACTCCAGAACCCAGAGAAAGCCGAGCCTCCTCCTGAAATTGAATAACGAGCGAACGATAACTACAGCAGCCTCCTATCTCTTCTTTTTCCCGCAACACAGGAGAGGAAGAAGGCAGGAGATTGGGAGTGGAAGCTAATAAAGACAGAACCTTTCTTAATGGTCTGTACTTAAAAGATTAATATTAATAATTGGCGTTGATGGTTTAATGAATGTGTTAGTGTACATCTGTACAGTGGCTCCCTCTTAGTCGAATGGATAGTTTGTAACCTTTTCATAAAATAGTCGAATAAATGTTTATGTTTGTGGTTTATAAAGATGATGTTGATTTTTCTTTGGTACACGCGGACCTAAGTTCGACTTCCGACAGCACTTTGAGATTTGTATCCTCATATTGGGAGTAATCTCCTTCCAGCATAAGAAAAAAGCAACGTAAATAGAAGCACGTGGTTAGAAGTAGGTCTACATGATTGGTGCCTGACCGCATCACTACAATGCACTCGAAAAAAATAGTTCCCTTTTGTTTAGCGTCTTTCGTCTCTGTTCTCATATTGATATATCGGTTGAATTTTCTCATCCTGCGGATTGAGAAGTTATGCAGTACCGGCGTTTTATAAACTATACAGTAAACACAGTTCCTGCGTCGTACAACTTTCGGCAGAATTGACTGCTACGTACCGCTCGGCATGATATGATCTGGTGTTCCTTTTTTATTTATTTATTTGTTTTTTTACATTGGGGAATTTAATTGAAGTGAATTTTATTATGGCAGGCAGAGTAAATATATCATGCCCCATGTTACATTGCTACCTATGGACTTCATTAAAATCAGGTACCCAGCTTCGAAGTCGTTAGCCCTGTGAACTTACAGTATATTTATTTTCCCCTATTATCATATTATAGGATTATCTAAGATTGCGATAGTTGAAGAGAGAAGAGTGGGAGGAAGGGAAGTGGTCCGTGGCCCATTTCTTTTAGGGCTCATCCCGACATTTGTCTTAGATCTGGTGTTCCACTAGCACAGGTGTGTACCGTTGTCGCGTCAAAAGATGGCAGAAACATATTCTGGACGGGGCGGAGGAAGCCTTGGAATACTACGAAGAACAATACTATGCGCATGCGTCATGGCTTCCCCCTTACCCCGTTTAGAACTTTTCTCTGCCATCTCGTGGCGCGACAACAGTACGCACTGGCCTTTAGCAGTGAAGGTCTGGCGTTCAAGTACCGACACCAGAAGGTAGTTTTTATTTATGGTAATTTAACGGATAATTTGGCATGGAAGAGATTAATAATAGCTCTTCTGTCATATGTTTTAACGTAATTAGTTTAACACAGGTCAACATCATAGCCTTATCAAACGGGCCGCTGAATGCGGTGTGGACACCTGCATTTAGCATCGTCTGTAAAATGCAGACTAGTGAAGTGCTTTGTGTGGAGTGTGGCATTGCATGGGGCAGAAACATGGGCATTATGACGAAGTGAGGAGGAGCGAATAGAAGCATTTGAAATGTGGATATGGAGAGTGTGAAATGGACAGACAGAATAAGAAACGAAGCTGTGTTGAAAAGAGTGGGTGAAGAAAGAATGCTAATGAAACTGATCAGAAAGAGAAAAAGGAATTGATTAGATCACTGGCTGAGGAGAAACTGAATACTGAAGGATGCACTTGAAGGAATGGTGAACGGGAGAAGAGCTCGGGGCAGAAGAAGGTATCAGATGATAGACGACATTAAGATAAGTGGATCAAATGCTGAGACAAAGAGGAAAGCAGAACATAGGAAAGATTGGAGAAAACACATAATACCTTAAGAACCCTTCGTGTTTTGTACCGAAAATATCCTGATAGGTGGATTGGACGTGGTGGACCAATTAGTTGGCGTGCTCGTTCTTCTGAACTTATGTCACTAGACTTTCTTCTGTGGGGAGCTGTGAAGGACGCTGTCTATTGAAATGTTTCAGCAACTCCAGGGGTCATGCAGCAACGTATTACTCATACTCGTACATCCCTTCACTAGGCAACACTAGAACGATCTATGGAGTCATTCATTAAAAGATTGGATTTATGCATTAATTCCAGTGGTCACCACTTGGAGCAGAACATGTAAATGTTATGTTTTACTAATAACTATACCAAAGTGCTACAAATTCCTATTTTACTTCGAACTTGCAGTAAGTACGTACAATATGAATGTCATATTCTTTTGCGCCCCTCAATTTATTTTATTTATTTATTTATTCATTATGCTAATAATTGTAATATAAAATATAATATAAACATATAAAACTTTAGCTCACCCCTGAAAGAGTAAAACTCGTGCTCAGGGGCGGATTCCTGAATTTAAATTAAGAAGAAATGTTTTATGTATTAGAATGGTACACAGTGGTACATTTCTGAATAGGTCCTCAAGAGGTTAAATGACTCTTTGAGTAAAAGTACATGTTCCTATTCAAAGAAATGAAGTCATTACTCGTATCTCCTTTATGAACGAGTTTACAAGAAAGATGCACCCATAGTACTAATTCTCCAAGATACTTAAGCAACTTTTGTTTGGAACAATTTTTCATTTGACATTTAAGAAAAAATTATTTTGTGTCAGCAAGATAAATGGGACACTCTGTATAGTTCGGATCAATTGTAATTTTAATCATATAAATTAATTTCCTAAAACAATTAAGTTTTTTACTTGTTACAAACGTCGTGTCACGTTTTAATTGATAGATTTTTCAACACATTTGCAATTCACTCCTCATATACCTGAATGATTGCTTTCCAAATTCTTGTGTTCGGAAAGAGTTACAATTTTCTGGTATTCTAGGTCTACTGACGATGCTTCTTTGGATTTTGAACTTTTGTAAATTCATTTCAGTTATTGTCTACAAAGACAAAAGGAAAATCTTCGAACAGCTAAGAGAATGTCCTAAACTCTGAAATATATTGCAAGACTCATGCTTTATAAAACTAAGCAAGAAATTGCTCATCACTAACTTGTTTTTGATACCGCTAATGAAATATAGGCTACATTGAAATCGACTGGCGGTGTAATGAACTTCCTGAAGATTATGATTTTTTTTTTTTTTTTTTTTTACTTTTGAATACATTAATAATTTAAGATGAATTTGATTTACATATCTGAGGGGTCATACAGCATAAAAGCTAATCGTGGCCTATTGTACTATTCCCCTAGCGAGGCGCATTTCAGTTTCCATCAACTGACTGTGCTAAGGTTCGCTGTGTGTTCGGTTACGAGCAGGCAACCCTAATCGCACCCTATTCGGCCTCCTATAAACTTTGCCACCTTGCGATGGGGAATGGTATGAAATGGTTATGGTGTGGAAATTTGGAAGAAACGATGAAGATTCCTTAATGGAAATGGGAGATTCCTGAGAAAAACCCCAATTGTAACTACGTCCACCACAAATGGCATTATGAATTTTTCAATGAAAAGTTTCTGTCCTGACCGGGACTCGAACTCAGAGCGCCTGAGTGACAGGCTGAAGGTCCGACTATTCAGCCATCATAAGGGTGAGAATGTGCTTGTTTTCTTGTAGTCATTAAGACCGAAAAAACAAAAGAAGCTAACTAACACTCACTTTCTGTGGAAATCAGGTAAATCTTCAAATCCTGCTAGATATCAAACCCGGATCCGTTAGAACTGCCCTATTTTACGAATAGCACTTCTCAAAAGACATTGTATACCTACTGGCGATTGTTAACTACACCTATTCAATGTATGTGTGACTCATTATACAGTCCCAGCTATTATAATGCATCGATTTCACCCACCAGCAAATTACAATCAATAACCTACACAATAACGTAGTAAAACGCTAAGGGGGAGCGTCTATGTAGACAGTAGCTTTCGGAATCCAATTACATCCAGCCAGGGTCTGTGACTGACCCTTGGAATTCAATTGCGTGTTAGACTTCGGATTTCAATTACGCTTCAATGATGTGACATTCGCCTCGGAGTGGAAAATATCTACCAATGCTGCCAATTACAAGCGGGAGTAAATAAAACACCACAGAATAAACGCATTTTCTGTCCTAGTCGATTTCTGACTTTTCCTCGATTTGCAGTACAAAATATCGAAAGTTAATCGTCTGTAAATGTTCTCTAAATAGACCTAAATATATGTTAACAGTTTACAAGCAGTTCTTCTAAGGATGAAATAATTTATAATCGGAAAAGCTGACCGAGCCTCTCTCAATAATAATAGGCCTATTGGCCAGCTTCAACGTGCGCAAAAGCCACAGATGTTGGTATTGACATTGTAGGTTATGAATGTTTGCTCTTTCTAATGAATATTCTGTGTTTCATTAGGGAGGGACCTGGCGTCGTGTTAACCATATGTTATTATGGTCCCACTGCGTAATATTTGAATGTATGAGTTACAGAATACGCTTAGATATGACTGTAACCAATAACAAAGAAAAGAATAAATGAACCGAAGAAAGAATAAATATATAATATAGGATAACAATAAGACATAAAACCTAAAAATAAGAGTAGTAAGGAAGGTGTAAGTAAAACACTATAAGTAAAAGACATAAAAGTAAGAAATATTGGAAGAAGGAAGGAAGAAAAAAGGAAATAACAAAACGAAAGGTAGGATATAAGTGAAGAAAAGAGTGAATAATAAATGAAGAGAAAAATTATGTAGCAAAAAGTTGAAAAAACGAAAGTACTCAATAATAAGAGAAAGTAGGAAATGGGTAAGTAATGACTGAAAGAAACAAGAAACTAACAAGAGAAATAAGGGAACAGTAAATAAGTATAGCAGAAGAAAAAAAAGAGCATAACTAAGAAATAAAGCGAAGAAGTAAATAACAAGACAAAGAAGGGAACAGTAAATAAGTAATAAATGAAACAAAGTAGTAAATTATTTAAGAAAGAAGGAAACAGTAAATAACTAAAGCAGAAAGAAAAAGGAGTAGTAAATAATAAAGCAAAGAAGTAAATAACAAGAGAAAGAAAGAAAAATAAGTAATAAATGAAACAAAGTAGTAAATGATATAAGAAAGAAGGGCACAGTAAATAAGTGAAGCAGAAGAAAAAAGAGCAGTAAATAAGAAATTAAGCAAAGAAGTAAATAACAAGAGAAAGAAAGAAAAAATAAGTAATAAATGAAACAAAGTAGTAAATTATATAAGAAAGAAGGGAACAGTAAATAAGTGAAGCAGAAGGAAAAAGGAGCAGTAAATAAGAAATAAAGCAAAGAAGTAAATAACAAGAGAAAGAAAGAAAAAATAAATAATACATTAAACAAAGTAGTAAATGATATAAGAAAGAAGGGAACAGTAAATAATGAATGAAACAAACGAGTAAATAATAAGGGAAAGGAAGGATAAACGACGAATGAAAACCATCGGCGTAGCTCAGTCGGCTAAGACGCTTGGCTTCCGGTCCAGAGTTGAGTTCGGGCGCGGGTTCAATTCCCGCTTGGGATTATTACCTATTTGGGTTTTTTCCCCAAGTTTTCCCCAACCGTAAGACGAAATGTCAGGTAATCTATGGCGAATCCTCGGCCTCATCTCGCCAAATACCATCTCGCTATCACCAATTTCATCAAAGCTAAATAACCTCGTAGTTGATACAGCGTCGTTAAATAACCAAGTAAAAAACAAGGAATGAAACAAAGAAGTCTATAAGAAAAGAGTTACGGGAGCAATTAATATTAAATAGAAGAAGGAAATAACAAAAAAAAATGGGAAGAATCTAATAATAAAGAAATCGAAGAAGTAAAAAAAAAACAAAAGAATTACGAGACCAATAAATTATTAAACAAGAAATAACAGAAAGTAAGGGGATCTGCAAATTTAAATGAAACTAAAAAGTAAGTAACAACATAAAGACGGGGTCTGTAAATAATAACTTAAACAAAGAAATTGATAACAAAATAATTATGGGGGTATTATATAATAGGTGAAAAAATAAATAACGGAGTAATTGTGGGAGCAATAAATAGTAACTTACGTGATATAAAGAAATAAATAGCAAACAATTTTATGGATCTGAAAATAATAAGTGAGAGAAAGAAGAGATAAATAAAATAGAGGCGGGACTGTAAATAAGAAATGATGTGAAGAAGTAAATACTAAAATATTACGGAAATGATAAATAATAAACGGAGAAAGAAAGAAAAATGTTGGAATCTGTAAAGAATTAAGTGAAACAAAGAAGTAAATATCAAAATAAACCAGGGAGCTCTAAATAATGTATGAAATAATAATAAATGAAAGAAATACATACCGGTGCGGAAAATAATGAAACATGATATCTGTAAATGATATATGAAACACAGAAGTAAATGACAAGAAAAAGAATGTAGTAGTAAATAATAATTGAGGCAAAGAAGTAACTAATAGAAAATAGGGGGTAGTAAATAGGAAATAACACAAAGCAATAAATAAGGGAAGGAAGGAAGGAAGGAGCTGTAAATAATAATCAAATTGAAAGGTACAAATAGTAAAGGAAAAAACGGAAGGAAGAAACCAATAACCAATTGCAGAAAGAGGGAAAGCAGTCAACAATAAATACAGAAAAATAAATAAAGATCAAAAGAAATATAAATAAGTAAATAATAAATAACTGGAAGAAGTAAATAATGAGAACGACAAAAAATAATAAATATGCATCATATTTATAAAAGAAAGGATAATGTAACAAAGAAGAAAGCAATGATGGAAGAAAAGATGAAGGAAATAAAAATACCTTAAGAAAGATGAACAGAAAAATGAAGGAAGAACAAAGAAGAGAGGTAATATGAGTAAGGTAAAAGAAAACGAATTTAAAGATAAAGTAAAGGGAGAAAGGAAGGGGAAGTAGTGATGAAAGAAAATAAAGACGGAAAATGAAAAGAAAGGAAAGAGGGAACGGTATATTCCTTGCGGGAAAATAAGAAATATGGAGCAGGAGGGGAATTTTATTTTAATACCACATAACTAGGGTTATATGAGTGCTCCTCATTGCAGTGTGCGTTAATTCTGGGTACAGAGTTTAGCACAGTTGGCTAAGGTTGAAATTTGAGATCTATATTCTATAATGACAAAATGTCAAATTTGCTTCTGATAGTACTGTTTAGGTATAGATATACTGTATTACATGTCTCAATATTTGTTCACTTCTTTTGCAACAGAAGCATTAAATTGAATTTACGACTTTTCTTAAAAATTGTATGTTGGAAAAACTACCTTATGGGGAAAGACACAGCGATGTGCTTAACTCTAAGCCTCCAGCTTAGCTACGCACTCTAATATACGGAGCTCTTCTATAGCCCTAATGTTGTTACAGAGAAATGACTGCCATCCATGGGGCTCTTCTATAACCCTTGCAGTATGGTAGAGAAATAACTTCACTGTAAAGGTAAAGACGATATCCTTATTACATACCATGAAGGCCCATTGGATAGTGGTTGGTTAAGGCTTCCACCGCTATAGACAGTCCACATTAATTACAGTAGAGATGTCAATCTATGTGCCCGCCATGTGTATTCCCAAGGAAATATCCACGACCATACCGGGAATCGAATCTAGTACCTTCCGGTTTGTAGTGCAACGCCTTAATTACGATGCTACACCTCGTATTCTAATTTCAGTTATGGTTATAATACTCTATTTTTCTTATAGATTGAAGTTTTTCGCTGAAATTTCAAAATGGTCTGATCGCCTTCACTTCGAGGTGGGGCTACAGTACAGAACGTTTCAGAACGAAATTGATAAAAAGAAATTTAACTGAAGGAATATATGAACACAAAATACACAAATACACTAAAAATAATTTCATCTGAATACAGTGGACTCTCCTAAGTTCGACTAAACAGAATTGAAAGTTCAGTCCAATAAGGGTAGTGGGTATGGCAGGTGAAATGAATACAAATTCTTATTGGTTATCCATCAACGAATACAGTACTGTACTTGCATTTCCTGGCCGCCCCGAGACTTGTGTATGCGCTTCTAGTACCACAGTGGGTTTCGACAGTTCCGTCTCACAAACGGCACAATTCTCAAATAGAAAAAGAAGAGTTTATTAATTTAAAATCTGTGATGTCCTAATCAATAAAATATTCTGTTTTCCTTTAAGAAAAGTATCACTACAAGACACAGAACTAATTCCCATTCAAATGGCATACCCACTTCTTAGTGCCTGTATAGGACAGTGTCTAATTCTCCTACGTAAGTAGTCGAACTATAGGATGTCGAACTTGTTTTCTGTCGAACTTAAGAGCTTACACTGTATTTTATATCTTCCTAGTTCCGTCATTTTTCTAATTATTCGTAAAAATTAGTTGCCACAACAATTTCGCCACGCTCTATTAAATGTTTCTTATTGTCCGAGAGATATACCCGTATACGGTACTAAATAGCAACACCCAACCCCTCTTGTTACTCATAGACAAGGTTCGCCCTAACGTTTTTACTTAGCGGCTGGACGTTTCCTTCTGTATAAAAAGCAGAGTATATTTGAGGGGTTATTTTTTTTATAAAACAGCTCTTGTCAATAAAGTTAATTTTTGAGGACAAGCAAAAAACTTTCTACAGCCTACATACACTGCAGTATAAACAAGATATTTATGACAAAGATTCTACAGGTTATGTGACATAATGTAACAGAATATTCGCATTAATTAACGCTTTCTGTATTCAAGAATGTGCTTCAGATAAACACATGAGCTTAAATACAGAACATTTAGGGAAGTTAGTTGTAATACATTGTTTTAAAATTAATGAAAATATAACATAATGTAGAACTAAGTTTTCGTAGTGCATATTTTGATCTTTTTTACATTTCATTAGGCCTATGCATGTTTTGTCATATGATCGTGAATGAATGCATGCATGTTTTAAGTTCTGATAGTGCATGGAAATCCAGGCTCTATTTAGCTGTAAGTGTTCATAAAATAAAATTCTAAATCTTATGTTCTACTGCATGATTCAGAAAGTTTGAATTTGAGAAAGGAGTTGATCCAAGAAATGAAATAGAAGACTAGAGATGAACAAAACTAACTGCCGCTCTCGCTCGCTGTGTTCGTTGCATTTCTCTTTCGAGTCTCGACTCGTCACTCTCGTGAGCTTCAGTCTCGCTCATCATTCTCGAAATAGCATTTGGTCAGCGTGGAAAGATTTCGTAACTTTGAATAATATACATCATTGAAATAAATAACATTACAAATGTTTAAATGAGACAAAAAGTGAAAGAAACAGAACAGTATTTTAGTTATCAAAATATTCTGGTTCTATTATATGATATTACCTATGGTTATATAAATAGAAAAAAAATACAATTCTCAAATAAACTTACATTTGTAAGAAACATAAAACATAACGTTAATATATTTTTACTTGAGATTGCACACTTGATCTCAAATATATGAAAAGAAAATTCCTAGCATTTTAATAAGGGCCTAGTAATAAAATAAAGATTGGGGAACGGATTATTATACACTGAAAGGTAGAGATGATGTTTCATATAGGCTACTTAATTGTTTATACATAATAGTTGCCAAAGTAGATAAAATTTTAGTCAGGTATAAACTGTTCGGGACTTCGGGAGTGATAAATCTTGGCGTCTCGAAACACTCAGAAGCAGTCTTTACGTCAACGACGCGATGTATAGATAATTTTCGTGCGGGTTTTCGGCTTTGCGGGCGCTGTTAGTCTTGCTTTCTCGACCGTTGTTCATCTCTGCTATAGACCTATAATCCAAAGAGAGAAATACGTAGTATTAGTTGTCTCATAACTGTGAACAATGAGAAATATTGGTGCAATAAAACTCACAGGATGAATGTGCAAGATATTGTATTAAAAGTATAATCTAAAAACTTGAAGTTTGAAGACCTTTAATACCAAAATTATATTCCGGATACAGTACAGGCCTCGAAGTGCATTCGTTGAATGGTGATGATTATAATGTGTTATGACTTATTAGTTGCTGTTTGTTGAAATTCCTCTCGGACAGACCATTTGCAACATGATTTGAAATAGTTGTAATTGAGACGAGAGATCCAATTCCAGGGTCATCAGGAAAGAATTGTGCTCCACTCTACACGCTGCTTTCATTAAAGCTCGACATCCAGGATTTTCGTAGGAGTGCGCGCGCACTGCAGGAGGCAATAAATTACATGAATATATTGCTCGGCGTCCCTTCTGCTGAAACTTGTTTCAAAAAACATTGTAGCTTCTGCTCTGCGAGAATTACATGAATTGCAGTTCATTCAGGTGACACAAACGCGTTCCTTCTCGGTGTACGTTGTGTTAACTTTTGTCATACGGTGATAATAACGCAGAATATAGAGCATTACAACTTATATTTGAATTCCCAGACGCAGATGCATCTTCTCTGAGAAGAAGAATTTCGTACTTAGAAAATTGTGTTACGAATGCAGAGCAAAACTGTTTCTAGGACAATTTATTATTTATTTGTATGTTCATAATAGTACATTATGCAACGAGCCTATAATGATAGTAATTGAAACGCAAGTATGGATATTTATGAAACGAGCGCAAGCGAGCTTCTTAATTACCATTATAGGCGAGTTTCATACGACTTTTTATGCTCGACCATATTTCTAACTTGAAATTATTTGTATCTGACAAGATCGGAAGTGACCTTGTTCTAGGTCGTGAATTGTGAGATGTGCGCAGACGCGAAAGTATTGATTTTTTCCGAGGAACAATAATGTCATTGACCTTGCGTAATCCCGTTAAACTTGGTATAACCTTGATTATTGAATTCGACATTGAAAAAGGAGATGACAAATTGGATTTATTTGAATATTATTTACAATTAACGCTAATTATTATAGTAACAGAACATAACCTTCTGCGACAGTATTGGATTTCCAGCCTCCGTGACTTTTCGCTAATTCTCTTTCGATTGCATATCCGAGAATAATCGATACTTGCGGTTTTATAACGGTACAAAGCTGACTTGTTATTGGCTGAACACCTGTACTTTAATGAGTAGGTGTACTTTAATGACATGCATTAAAAAACTGCTACCAGGTGTATAATTACTACATTTCGGCATGGTCGAGATAAAATATTATATTTTCTTAATTAAATCGTTTCAGTCGTACTATTTTACTGTTATGTGTGTAAAGTAAGTTTAATAAATAGAAATAATGTTATTTTAGTACTATAAGTAAATTATGGCTGCAATATGTTGGTACGGTGTAACAACTACTGGCACGACTGAAAAGAAATTGGGAAAATTTACATTCAGAGAATGTAAAAGCTTTTCTCATTCCATATCTTCTCTAGATTTAAAATATTAGTAATAATAATTCGAGGCACGACAGCCCATGAAAAACCATCACCGACCGGCCGGCTGAAGATCTACGTCCACATGTCGAAGCAGAGGTGAGCGATCATCCAATCAGAATGGAGACGTTATAGCTGTCTTTCGTAACCGGATTTCGCTATTGTAGTTCCCCAAGTGCATCACGATACTGGGTGAACAAAGGTCCCATACACTGGCCGAAATTTTGTGAGAAACTTTCTCCCCTCTTGAGGATTCGAACCTGTGCGCATTTCTTAACGTGAATTTTAGGCAGGATGTATTAGACCACGGCGTCACGGAGCGGGGCTTTCGAATATTAGTACGTATTTAAAATTGTTCATTGGATCCAATTTTTTTTTATTGCGGTTAGATTCCTGTAATATTTACTTATGTAATATCTATTCTATTTATTAGAACATTAATTACATCTGAGATACCTTCAATTTTGCAGAGAAGAGTTCTATAACGGAAACAATATCCACCTTATTAACTATAGATTTAGCTTATTCATTACACCATTGATGAATTTATTAGAATTCCGTCACTACTAAATGAAGTGGCGGTAGTAAGTTCCAGAGCACAAGCTCTTCAAAAGAATAATAGGTAAATTCTCTAAAATGCCATTACTTTGTAAAATGTGGAATTTATTTTATTTATTTATTTTTCCCGCTGACAGAGTTAAAGCCATAAAGTTTTCTGTTCCACGTATGATGAGATGATCACATTCCTATAGATAGATAGGTAGGTAGTAGGTAGGTAGGTAGGTAGGTAGGCGGATGGATGGATGGATGGATAACAAAACTAAATACATAATAAAATAAATAATTTATAAATAGCAGAACTCAATAAATAAGCCTAGAAAAATTCACCTGAGTACAAGAGCCTTCTACTAATACGTAGAGTTGGTTCAAATTGATTCACACGGTGAATCAGACTATTAATGTTGTATAAAAACAAAATAATATTCTTTTGCACATTTTGGAGTTGGTATTTTCTGAACAAGGAACAACTATAACACTTTAACTCAAGTGGACTTTTTGTGCATTAGTTATGGAATGGGTTGCTTGCCTATTATTCTGTCCGGCTTAAGCCGACTCAACCCTTTGTCAATCTAAGCAATCTTCTACAACCAATAAGTCCGATTATCATAGTTCTACCTCATTCTTGAGTAGTCATGTTCCCAGCATTGGTGAGAGGTTAAGGTTCTGGTCCCTCTCTACAGAAAGAAGAGTGGTGTAGAATCCACCACCGTTGGCGTCTACTGATCTTTAAACAAAACACGAGAAACATGAATCATGGCGGACTGCCGATTCGGTACCCTGCATTCACAAGTGGGAGCTCTATTTTTAGAAACGGAAATGATAATGAAAGGGGAACTGTGGAGAATGTTAGTGGAATGACGAAGAAGAAAAGAACTTCGAGAAAATACCTTCAGAACTTCAACTTTATCCACTACAAACACAACTCTTCAATTTTCAGGATTTGAACTGAAGTTCTTGGTCATTTTCTGCACGTTTAGTGATCTTAAGATGTTTGGACAAATTGTAGAAGTGAAGACGTAGTTCACAAAATATGTACTTTTACTAGCTTGTGTTAAGGAAAAACGATAAAGTATGGAGAAAGACGGAACAAATCTTGTCAGAAAAAAGTAATATAAAATATAGGATGTTTTATGTTTGACATGTGAGATTTTAATGTGGGTACTCATTGGAAATAAATGTAGAGTGTAGCCCTATTACTTATTTTTTAAAGGACTCTACCAAGGGGAGGTTTGAATTCTTAATTTGAAAGTTATATTTTCAAACTTAAACCCTTTTCATTCTAAATTAAAAGAAAGGATTTTCAT
This sequence comes from Periplaneta americana, assembly GCF_040183065.1. NCBI lineage: Eukaryota > Metazoa > Arthropoda > Insecta > Blattodea > Blattidae > Periplaneta > Periplaneta americana. Next base: position 68,692,023 of record NC_091133.1, on the reverse strand, counting down.
AGAACATCAGATAAGTAAACGTCTGAAGGAAGGAAATGTGTTTGATGTCAAATGTGAAGTATGAGTAGTATTTTATAATCTTTTTGAAGCTGTGGTATGAATAAGAAGAATAGGGAATTATAAATTATTCTGACAAAAACAGTATTTGATGTGGTAACATTTAATATCTTGTCTCTTTAAAATAAATTTTCTTCTTTGAAACTTCAATTTTTGTTATAAATTTCGACGCTGTAATTATTGACATACGGGCAAAGAGTCCTAAATAGAAAACTTGCTGTTAAAATCGAATGGATCCTGCGATAGTGGGACACTTACTGGTTTCTGAGGAGAGGAAGCAGACTGAGTTAAACAAAATGATGTACAAATTGAAGGACTGCATATGTATGTGATTAAAATAATTTGACCCATAAATGATTTCTATGTAGGAGGTAAAGTTTAAAAAATAATTTCTTTAAATAAGTAGGCCTATTATTGACATTAGTTAGATAATGGAGTTATTATTTAGCCCTAGATATATTACATCCATTACGTGCATTAACGTTTTGTTAAATTATTTTTAACTAAATGGAATAGAGTATTTTTATTCTCATTTTCATAATTATTTCGTTGTTCATTTTTATAGAATTCAGTTATTTATCCTTGAAATGTTCGATAAAAACATATTTGTTCTCTAGTGTTGTTTAAACAGCAGTTTTAATATGTATCCCCTATAGCTGTTTATCAGGTGCGTGCTCTGACACATAGATAGCATTGAAAACGCATCAACAATGCCGCCATTGTTAGCGGTCATTTTACCTTAGTTCAAGCATAAAAATTATAATTTCCTGTTTACTGCATTTTGTGTAGTTTAATTTTGAAATTAGTGAGCCAAACAGATTGGCAAAAATGTAAAGTATCGAGTTTCATGCTGTCATTAAATATTTCGTAAAAAAGGGAATGTGTCCAACAGAAATTAAAGCAGGTACAAATGCTACACTGTGGAAATCCGTTTCAGCGTTTTTAAATGTGAAAATATGGGCGGCACTATTTAAACATGCTGAGAGGGTGTGAAGGAAGACGATCCACGCAGTGGACCTCCAGTAACAGCAATAAGTGAACAAGTCGTGAAAAAATCCACGATATGATGTTAAATGACTGTCGACTGAAAGTGCGGGAAATTAGCGAGATTATGCGCATTTCAAATGAACGGGTGCGCCACATCTTACTGTTAGTCAATGTCTTGTGGATGCCCAAGGTCTCTTCAAGTAGGGTTTTGCGTTTGTTAATATCGAAACAAAAACACGTCCGATATAAAACTTCGAGAGATTGCCTGACTCAATTCGAGAAAAATACGCCGAAATTTTTAGGTGGTTTGTGACCACTAATGAAACCTGGATCCGCAACTGTATACCAGAGACAAGACCGCTGTCGAAACAATGGTAGCATTCAGCCTTCAAAGAAAGCAATAGCTCTGCAATCGGCTGGGAAAGTTATGGTGTCCGTGTTCTGGGATTCTAAGGGGATAATCATGAATGTTTATCTAGCAAAGGGGAGAACAATATCCAAAGAATATTCGTATTATTCAAATATCCTGCAACAACTGAAAGGGAAAATTCACGAGAAGAGGCCGAGTATGACCAAGAAGAAAGTGTTGTTTCATCACTACAATGCACTCGTTGACACATATACAATCGCAGTTGCTAAATCTCATGAACTACTGTTCGAATTGTTTCCGCAATCTACCTTTTCATCAGATCTCGCACTTTCAAACTTCTTTCTGGGAAGCGTATGTCCGTAATTTCAAAGACATGTTTTCTAATAAGTCCAAGTATATTATTTTAATGGGTAAAGTAGTCGGTCATGAACTTATCTTTTACTAATTGAAGAGTCCACTGCAAGAATGATGGATGTCATTTGGAATACATTTTTCAGGAGAAGCAATTGAAAGTTTGAAATACTTAGTGCTCAAAGCCTAACTGTGATTTTCCGATCATTACTGGACAATGATTATCAGTATTAATGCCATATAACTCTCTATGTACACTCTATATGTCTTAAGCTATGCATTGACAGTCTTGGTTCATTTTCGACAAGAAAGTGACATCCATCATTCTTACAGTGGACTCTTCAATTAATAAGATAGTACAATCTTATTTAATAAAAGGTCATCTTCAGATTGGGTGAAATGTACATTGAACACATTTAAATATATGAAAAACAAAAACATGTCACTTTACATTGAGATTATCCTAATTTGTACAAACTTCCTCTCATTAAAGTCATTATGACGGTAAAATCTATAAAAACACATTAAAACATGCAAATTAAAATATTACATTATTGGGTAGTGTATCTAAAACATACACTGAAAAAGTTACAGTAATATTATTGCGCCCCAAGAAGACTGTTGTGGCTTATCACTGTCATAATATGACATGTGTTGTATAATTACGCTATGTTTTCAATAGGCAATATGATTAAAACGTTACATCAATAAATTATAACTTAAAATCTGTCCAAATAAAAACTAAAAAAAAGTATGTCATAGTAAATCGTGCAGAATGAATATCCTTTCTTTCCGAAGGCACTAATCACTTCATTTGACGTCAAGAGAAGTTTACCACGAAAAATATTTTTATAAAATGATATGATGCATACGATGCATGAATGTTAAAGAAATTGAAATATGATCCCCTTTATATTTTATTTTGTCTAGCATTATGATTTTTGTTCATTTTGCTTCATTTAAAAGCTCGTTTCCCAGTCTTATCTATTATTTTTTATGTTGCGATACTGAAATAACAACGTTGTACAATATTGTACTTCATATTAAAATATTGCTATAAATACAGTTTAATCTTAGCGTTATTGCTTTTTGCACAGATTGTCCCTATAAGAATTCTCTCCTTGACGTCTACCATCCTTGCGATAGAGTATATACAAGTCTAGTATCACTCAACTTGGCTGTTTTTACAACTACCAATGGAGTCTGGATATAACCTGATTTTGGCTTTGACGTAGAACTTCCCCGATTGTGGGTGAAGAGGTACGTACGGAGCTTCGAATGTCCCAAAAAGTGTAAAATTTGAAACTCTCACTGCACGGAAACTACAAGAGCTATATTAATGAATTATTTACTATTGGATACAGGCCAGATGTTGCTTCTTAAAATATGTAAACCGGTTGGACTAGATCCGTGAGGGCCTAGGTGTAGCGCGGTGAAAATGGCTTCTTTAGGACCTTGGTGCAGCGGTATGAATATGATTACATCAGTGCCACTAGAAATACGTAAGCGAGCAGTAGCTCGTTTTGTGGTTTCAAAGAACATTATGAGTAGATGAAAATCTCATTTACTGCGGGTTGACTTACGAGAATTATTACTAGGGCTAGGATTTTGATGAAATTGCATATTTTTTCTAGTAAGCCAGAAACACTGCTGCTTTAGTACTTATATATTATGTGATAAACTAAGTGTTTTAATAATTATACTGTAAGTTCACAGGGCTAACGGCTTCGAAGCTGAGTACCTGGTTCTAATGAAGTGCACTGGAAGCAATTTAAAACATGGGGGACATGAGATAGTTACTCTGCCTGCCATAAAAAAATTCACTTCAATGAAATCCCCAAGGTAAAAAAAAAAAACTAAGTGTTTTAAAACATATTTCTTAGGACATTCTTTTGCATTTTTTGCCTCTTACAACTCATAAGAGCATTTTTTGTTTTATTAGGTCATTTTGGGGTATTTTCATTAAATTTTGGCCACAAATCCCCATTATTAATGTAAAATATTATTTATTTCCTTTGATATTTTCTCTACATATTTTGTCAATTAACATCTATTATTTTGTATATTATTTTAATCGTTTTTCTACACAAATATTGTCATTTTAAAGTAGTACACCCCAACGTAATGGATCAGTCCAACCACCCCTTCAATATAGACTCCTCTATACCTGCTAGTTCCGGGTAATAGTGGCCTTGTGGTGAAATACATGGAACTACATCAGGTAAAATAATTAATTAAAGTGTACTACTTAGAAAAATCATGTACAATTAAATAAACTTGAATGTTGGTACTAGAATTTAATTTAATTACTAGTCTAAATATTAATATTCCTACTAAGCCAATTATGTAAGATCAATTTTAGGGCATTTTAAGGACATTTTTTAAACATTTTTAGTTCATAAATGCATTGTTTTTAGGACATTTTTTTCATCATTTATAGGTAATCAAAATCCTAGCCCTAGTTATTACATTCGATTTGTGATAGTAGAAGTAGGCCTAGTGAAAATTTCATACGTGCCCAATAAATTCGGAGGAACATATCACCGCGAAAGACGAAATGCACTAAGAGTTATAAACTATAGAGTCCTGCGTTTGGTCACATTGAGTACAAGTTAGATGCACATGGATCATACTAGCTTCGCTTGCAACAGAGAGCTCTAAGTCGTCTCCCCTCCCCATTTCTGCTTATTCGTATAGGGCAGTTTGCGCACTGAACAATAACAATACTACTCACGTAGAAAGAGAAAGACAGTCTGTCAGCTTTCCCAATAACGGGACTGCTTCAATGGACAAAGCATAATAAACACACAGAGTGAAAACAAAAACAGACCACAAAAGAGAAATGTGGAGAATGAACAAAAAAGGGAAATTAAGTATAGATAATAGCATACACATAACAGGACTAAACATAGTAAACAAGTAGATTAGACGTTCAAACAAAAGTTCTTCCTTCTTAGGAAACAAAATACAGGTGGTATTTTAAAATGACAAGTGATCCTCTGATAGCAGTAAGGGAAACATGACGAATGAAGTCATTGTTCAGCTAGAACGTCTTGCAGAAACTGACAAAGAGGCGAGGTATTGTGCCCCTAGCGCCAACCATTAGCCCAACTACTTCAATGGAGGTGAGGTGATATTTCTCGAAATAGAATGGAACTGTGGGCTCATAAATTCTGCATTTTTCTGCGTGGACTTCATTGGGCTGTTGTTCCTGTGCCTCGAACCTGACTATCGGGTCGATAATGTAGCGGATGTAGAGCCTGGTGGAATGGCAAGCATGTCAATTCGCCGACAGGATACCTCTTGAGAGATGCCATGGACTTCTTCGTGTACAGTGAGACCTTTCTTTCTCAAGGCTTCGGCAATCATTGGTCTGATTCTGTGATGTCTAGAGTTCCTTAGCGTCTCGCTGAAAGGACAGGCACCCAAAACGTGGCCAAGAGTTTCAGTCTCACTGACGCAACGACGACAGTGGTTTCCGTCTCGGGTCCTTCCTGGTATAGCACGCAGCGGACAAACATTAGCTGTCATTTTAAGAGCTAGTCTCCATTCACTGCTAGTGAGGCGATCAGGTTGTCGGATCCACTTATTGGCGGGAGTGAACTCCTTATAGAGAATGACGCCTTTCCCTTTCTGATATAAAGAGCACCAAGATTGAAATGCTCGCTCCCTGAGCTCTTGTCTCAATTTTTTCACTTGAAGTGAATCAGAAGAGATGTTTTGAAGTCCAAGTTTATTTAAACAAACCTCAATTTCATTAGACAAGTTGCGACAAGCGTTTACATGGATATTTTGGGATCGTTGTAAGCTCTGACATACTGTCCCTGGCCATCTAACCCTCTATCTCCTGGCTTGGTTGCCTCATGAGTCTTGCCCCATTGGTATCACTTTTGATGTTGAAACCTATCTTCGGACAGTTCACTAAACAAAGTTCCCATAATTTATTAATTATTTATTTTTCTAAATATTTTGCCCAAAGTAACTAATTCAGTGGAAGAGCACATTGTTATTTCTAGAACGTTTTCTAGGCCCTATAAAATGTTAACCGTTTTTGCTACTCTCCTGTCCATAGTTTAATTCTAATTGCATATAACTTGATTATAGCTTTCAAGCATCCCTCACTATTTGGCTGGATACTACATTTCAAAGAATTTTGACGCGCTCTGATATAGTAATAAAAGCCTACACTGCGGTCATAGCGAAAATTACAATTTTAGAGAATTCAACTTGAATAATTGAGCTAAATAAAAACGTGGGCCCCTTCACCCCAACCTCCCTTCCTCATACACAAATATACACAGCATGTCTTTTACAGCTCACAGCTGTAAGAGTAAAATTATAGCCTTAATTATTTATAAATTCACAGTTTTTTCTGTTGCGAATAGCGACACAAAAGAATTCTTCTTTTTTTTTTCCGTTTTTTGTTTCCTCCCTTACTCCTACCACTACTACTCTAAAAATAAAAAAGTTAATTCGTTAATTCATGGTCCCATTGTTGTGAATGATGTATGTTAATACGGGCCCGCTAACAAGAGAGGTGGAGATAGACGCCCTGCGTCGCGATGCGAGACACGGCATCTGCGTCACAGCACAAGTGACACAAGTCGTGTGGATTGCGGGTCCAATGGAATCGACCAGATACAGAGAGTTCATGGACGCAATGACCAAGTGCACAAATGTTGTATGTGGGGTTCACACATGTTTCTAAACGAAGTACAAGCGTACAATACTGATTACAACTTTGTATGCGTGCATAATATGTTTGTGTATTCATAATACGTTACAAAGTAATTATAAAAATACAAGGTCCGACAGAAACAAATAAACGATGTAAAGTTGGCAGCATTTCCTTGTGCTACGTAATGTAATATTGTTGTACACAAAAAAATTTGTCGAGTAATTAGTACCATTTAGTAATGATGTAACGTTGATTGAATGAACATCGAGCTTTTGCCGTAGAAAGTGTGATTTACACGGTGCTGGTTTTGGTGCTAGTAGCTAACTTTTTCAGTCGCCACATTGACGCTTTTCCGGAGCGAATACCTGCCTACAAAATTCACTAGCTGATAAACATTTACCGGTGCTGGTAAAAAAAAGTAGCAAATTGCCAGCTTTAAGTGTCATTGCGTCAGAAGAGGATGTTATTCGAGCCGGTGTTACTCTTTGTGCACTTGTTATTCAAGCCCAAATACGCGATTCTGTAAAGAAGCAGAAACAAAAAGTAGAGTGTGGATAGAAAATGGTCGGAGGTTAACTCACAGGTCTTCTAACTACATTGGAGGACTCAATCGCATCCCGCAATGTATTAAGTTTGACTTGTGAGAAATTTGAAGAACTTTTGAAATAGGTAGCCTACATCCATAGAAACAACCATATTTCATTATGTTTCATCCGGTTGAGTTTCGGCGCCATTCCACTCGAAATGTATATAGGCCTATACGACAAGAACACTTCACTACACGTCGCAAGTACGTTTTCAAATGTGTTTTGTACTTTCTTCGTAGGCAATAGGCCATCTCGCGAAAACTCATAAGTAGGGTGACCAGATTCACATCGATGAAAAAAGGGCACAGAGCTTCAAAAAGGAGGACATTATTCGAAAAAAGAGGACAGACAATATGTACTTTTAGACTTGGGCTTAGATTATACTTTAAATTACGTCAATGTCTATTTTATTACAAAATAATCACGAAAAAACTTTTGCAGTTAGCTATATACGAAAGTCAAGGGAACTATAATTATTAAAGACAACAGAAAATATATATTTAGATATATATTCACACCTCAATCTCTCGATTCACTAGCTACCTATGAGCAACGACCATAACAAGGAGGAGCAAAGAGAGTTATGATCGTTGGCAAACAGTATATTCCGTCGATGCTGCTGCTACCTAGAAGCAAATTACTTGAAAAAGGCGTCAAATCAGATAATTTCAAAATATCAGGCATGCAAGTTACGAAAAGGAGGACATTTTCTTAATTTTCAAAAAATCCGCCTGGAACCCGGACAAAGGCATAAAAAAGGAGGACATGTCCTGACAAGAGAGGACGTTTGGTCACCCTACTACTGAGGGAGCGTTCAAGATGGACATGTTCAACTTCTCAGCGAATGTCTTTAGGCGCTGAGAATTCATAATTAATCGCTAGCGAACAAAAGAAGCAGTGTCTTTTAGAAGTTTTTGCGACTAAAGATGCTTGTTCAACGCGAATAAAACCAGCACTGTGTAAATCATCCTGAAGCATTTTTTGAGAAGAATGACTGGCTATGCAAACACAACGTTTTCTTAGGTGTCACTTTGATATGGAAGAATTGGAAACGTTCCAACTTGTCACATCATCATGAATTGGGTTATTGCATTTAGGAGAAATGCATCAGCCGCCGAGAAGAACACTCCTGGTCGCCCAAGAACCATGCGTAGTCCAGAAAATGTGGAAAGAGTGTGAATGTCGTTGCAGTAGAGTTCTCTCCGGTTTTTTCTTCAGCATTCACAAGCCTTGAATTTGTCGGACAGAAGTGTTAAGCGCATCATTAATTATAATTTACACTTCCACTCATTTAAGTTACAGATTGGCAAACAAATCGTCATGATTACCATACACGGATGTACTGTTACGAAATTGTCACTTTGACAACTTAAGGTGGCCTGTAGGGTCACCTGATCTATCAGCAACTGCTTTATTCCTGTAGAGATACCTCAAGGGAAAAATGTATCAAGAACGACCTCGCACGATTCAAGATTTAGAGGAGAAAATTCGAACTAAAATTCAGAAATCTTACGGGACATGCTGCAGAGAGTGATGACAGTGTCGAGCGTCATTCGTAGATTTTTGTCATGTCTGGTGGAACTCGCATGAATGAAGTTATTTTCAGTAAATGAACGTGAAATTAAATGACAAAATTTCTAATTCGTTTTATATGGGAATTTCGTATAGTATCTCTCAAAAACCAATTCTCATTCATCCTTGTAAAAGTCATCATCAGGGCTAAGCATTTTCTTTATTATTATTGAGGAAGTTTTCTTTACTTTTTTACAGCTCCACTTAAGTGTAACCGTGAGTTATTACATCATTCTTTCAGAGAAAGAAAAATAATTACGGAATTTTAACACTTGCACGCTGTCATCTTCAGAAGACGCGCTTCGGTTTGTAATACAGCGAGTATAACATACAAGGCCGCTTCGTGGCTCGGAGCTGCCTCAAGAGACTGAAACAGAACAACGGAAAATGGAGCAAAAACAATATAAAGTAAAGAAATGGGAGTTGTGTGTCTTTTTTCTGTCTTTCTTTTTATAAGTTTATTGCCGTTTGTTTTATGGACTGGCCTCCACTATAGAGTGCTTTGCTAAATGAGTGGAGGTCTTGTCTTTGTATGCGGTTAAACTGTCTACCATAGGACAGGCCCCATAAAAGACTTTATCAAATTTTATCCCAGGCAAAGACGACATTGTGTTTGTGAACGAGAAAGAAATTTCTCTTTGTCGTTTTAAAATTAATGCTTAGATATTCAGACTGGAAATGAAGATCACGAAAACGTGTCCAGAAGGCAAATAAAGTTAACAGGAAAACGAACGTTACATGAATACAATTTCCTTTTTATTACAGGACCATTACCAATGTTGTATTTAATGTGAGTTTCCGTGTCTGAATATATGCGATTGTTTTCACGCAAAATATTTTATTGCCCCATCATGAGATGTTTGATAATGTTTTGTCAGAAATTTGTAACATGCAGTCCGATTTTATTCTATTGTTCCTTAAATATCTATTTCAGAAAGTTATGTACAGTGCGTAATTAAATGTATTACTCTGTATGTAAATGAAAATCAGACGTACCTCTTTAATTTCATCACTTAGATATATCGTCTCTGTTCCTCTGATTCCTTTTCTCTGAGTGTAATGGTTTCCGGTTCAAATCCAAGGCAGCTTAACTTTTGTCGATCGAAAAAATAGACGTTTAATGCTCTTTTGTTGATGAGAAAAGGTTTTGGATATTTCTTTTGTCATGATAGCTCTACAGGATATAATGAGTTGATCATCTATAGTATCTTCTCCGTTACGTAACAGACTGTTTGGAGAATTAATAGTATGTAGTCAATGTGGGTATTTTGCCTGAGAGTCGAATCCCGTCAGAGTCTGTAATAATCACTTTCTGCATAGGGAAAATGTTTTCAATTGATGCCGTATTTCTTTTCCTATTATTGATGCTTTGATTACGTGAATTTCAGCTGTAATTATTGATTTCTTCATTTGTTCTTATACGTTTCAGAAATTAATGGAAGTATATCAAACGATGATCTTTTATGGTGATTACGAGACAAATAGAGCTCTCCCTCTATAGGAGGAGGCCTTTGCCCTTAACGGGACATTTTTAGGCTAATCATTTCATCATTTCATTTCATGTATTAACTCCACTATTAAGAGATAATAGTCACCGGTGTAACTCAGACGGTAGCGCGTTTGCCTGGTGATCCGAAACTACACTCGGGCGTTGGTTCGATTCCCGCTTGGGCTGATTATCTATTATTTTTTTCCTAAGGTTTTGGCGAATCCTCGGCCTCATTTCGCCAAATACCATCTTTCTATCACCAATTCCATCGACGCTAAGTAACCCAGTAATCGATACAGCGTCGTTAAAGAACCAATTAAAAAAGAGTTAAGTTTGTTTCTTCTATCCAATTCGCCTAACCAGAGAATATTAATATGAATCTCTTCTAGAACAAATAAACGAAAACTGCTACTTTCTTTGTGTGTAAACACTGACTTTATTTTGTATTGGTGGAAATTGTGTTGTGTTCTTAGAATTCTCCAAATTGTGCTATAGCTTGTAAGAAAAACGCAAGCGCACTACTAATTGCAACTCATTTGTTTAATTCTATGAAGAACCTCCATAACGACACCATTGATCTCTTTGGTCTTCCACATTTCTTCTTATCAGTAACAGAACAAGTTTCCTCAAACATGCTAATTAAAATTTCTGTAACTGCGAGTGAAACATGGACAATTTCTGAAATTGTTGCGTGTTCTAAATTTTCTTATCCTTTCAAAAATGTCAATATTTCATAATATCATTAGATAAACTGTATCCTAAAATTTAATTATAAACTTATGGCATAGAATTTCTTGTATTGGTAGTAAAAATTCATTCAAGATGTTTAAACAGCAAAATATTAACTATGCAAACGGATAAATGAAAAAAATGTTATAACATAAACCCAAATATTTGCCTTATGTTCTTATTAGTGTTGTGCACTTTAAGCTGTATTTTCGGTTCAAGTTTGCCAAACGCAACAAAATCCGAAGTCTGCTTTGGAGAAACGGATCTGTCACAACTCGCTTGAGAACTTTCCCCTGCTATTATTTGTGCCCTTGAAGTCCGCTGGCCTCTCCTGTCCTCCCTTCCATCCCTTCATGCTTTTGGTTTCTTAGGGTGCTATTCATAGACATTTCGCAGCACGCGCTACGAGCGTACTAAGCTAGACCTGGCTATCCACTGGTTACTAGTACAGAATTCAAATCATATCCTATCGCTAACACTGGTTTATGAATACGAAAAACGCTGATCATCCACCGGAAGCCCGCGCTAAAAATGTCTATGAATACGGCCCTTAAGGATTTTAGAATAAATCTTGTGAAGTTTTATTTAGATGTAAGGACAGGTAATTTTTATTACAAAAATATGATTAAACATCGACAGAAATATACGTAGGCCTACATATAGGTATATCACATTATGTTTAAAGAATACATAGCGGTTGTTACTATACCAATTATCGATAGAAAATAGCTATAATTACATTCTTCACATAATACTCATATAAATCAGAGTTTCTCGATAACAATATTTGTGTAATTATATGAATGATGAAAGTACTAGCGGCGTGCATTACAGGCGCTATTCGATTGAAGTTAGTCGAGTATGACGAAGTTCAACATTCGTCGATTTTCCCTCTACAGAAGAAGGACTGTCGTGTTTGTTTAACCTTATTATAAAAATACTCACTGTACTCCACTCCCAACCTGTTTTAGCATAGACCTTGCGATTAGTTTTTCGTATAAAATAAGACGAAATTTGTAATGTCTTGTTTGCCTCTCTCATGTTCGAACATTGCAGGACACTATTTTAAACCGCTTAATGATTTGAGCACCTAATTGCGTTTAATTTTTCATATGGAATAAGATGAAATTTATAATGTCTTGGTCCCCTCTCTCTAGTTTGAACGTTGCACAATACTAGTCGGTACTTTGAACTTATGCGTTTTTAAATACAGTTTGTTTTATTTATTTATACGTATATTTTTGTGAATGTTTAATCATATTAACAACAAGAAACATTATCTATACTCTTTACTGTGCGTAACTTCGCAAGATATGTGCCTGACATCCTTATGCAGCTAAAGCATAAAGGCGCAGGGAGAGGAGGTTCTAAGGAGAAAGACACCGAACATATGTGAGGGAAGAGAAAGATTGAATAAATGCAAAGTGACCTTCGATTCTACAGAGACTCGGCAAAACATGAACCGAACATAAGGCCTCTCACCGGTTTTCAATGGACTCGGTTATTTTAGTTTACGTGCTTCACTTTCATGTACTGTTGAGATGCCTATGGAGTACGGCGAAGTATGTAGTTCCTGGATATCCCCTCTCATGTTAGAATATTGTACGACACTAGTTCTTATTATATTTTTATCTCAAATATTATAGTTGTTGTAGAGTTTTAACTTTCGACTGGCGTTTTAATAACCTAAAACTTTATGTATGCAGTTGCTAACAATCTTTCTTAAGCGCTGCAATTAATTTTCAATCTTGGGATTTATATTTTAATGACTTAAACTTTATAAGTTCTCACGTGAGGTCACGTTTTGTAGTGCCTATAAAACTGTTGTACGTTGAAGTTTAACGATGGTGATCTCGGAAACTTTTAAATTGAAAGGAAAATAATTAAAATGAAGTGTTATGAAACCAAAGTTTTCGTAAAATTGGTGACTATTCTTTATTGAAATATTTGTTTCAGGAATAATTAGTAAAGTGAGCTAGTCAATATGTGCATTTCAAAGTTTAATTCGATATCTTTTCCAGAACGTAGGATGGCCTATACAGATGGATAAAGATTATGCCCTGATCCAAATACTTAAAGGTAGAAGGAGAAAGATTAGGATGAGAGGAAAGAGGAAGAAGTGATTATGATGAAATAGGAATAAGAAATATGAGACTTAAAAAGAGGGGAAAATAATGAAAATTAATGTAAGAAAATTAGAGTGATACTCAAAGTGACGATGAAGATAATGATGATGATGATGATGATGATGATGATGATAATGAAAGTAGAGATAAAGAAGGAAGATGCAAAAATCTATGATAATTATAAAAGAAATCTGAATAAATTGAAAAATGTAGAAGAACAAACAGAAGAAACAGGGATAAGAAGAAATCATGTTGAATTAAAGACGAAGGCAGTGAAGACAGAGAAACATGAATTGACAAAGAAGAAAGTGAACGCTAATCCTAAAAACATACTAAATCATTCAAATAGATTAGGAGACAGCAATGACAGACAGTTCAAGAAAATTGACAAGTTTAAAATAAAAATAAAATAAAACCGAAATTATGAACATTTTGAAAACGAAAGAATAAATATGAATAAACTGATTTAATAATGTAGGAAAAAAAGTTGAAGGGAAATAAAAGTTGACGAGTAAAATAAAAATTAAAATAATGAAGGTAAAAAAATGAAGGTTGATAGAATGAAGATGAAGAGTTAGATGAATAGGATGAAGTTTAATAAAGTTGAGATGAATAGGATGGGAATGAAGGAAGTTGGGTTGCATAGAATAAAGATGAAGAAAGCTAAATTGTATAAGATTAAGATGAAGAAAGTTAAGTTGAGTAAGATTAAGATGGTGAAAGTTACGTTGAATGAGATAAAGATGAAGAAACTTAAGACGAGTGCAAGAAAGATGAAAAACTTGAGACAAATAGAATAAAACGTGATAGTAATTTTTTTAATTGATTTATTTTATGACGCTTTATGAGCTACGATACTTATCTAGCGTGAGTGAAATTAAAGTGATAATAGCAGCGAAATGAGTCCAGGGTCCAGCACCGAAAGTTACTCAGCATTTTCCCTTAATGTGTTTAGGGGAAACCCCGGGAAAAACCTTAAACAGATAACGTGTCCCACCAGGGTTTAAAATCGGGCCCGTCCGTTTCACGGTCAGACCTCTGTTCCATTGTAGTGGACATCATAAAAATTACGACGAATAGAATGAAGACAAAGAAAGCCAATATAAATAGGATGAAGTTTGAAAAATTTAAGATGAATGGATTGAAGATGAAGGAATTTATAATGAATATAATAAACATGAAGAAATTTAAGACGAATGAAATGAATGTGAATAAATTGGAGACGAATAGAATGAAGATGAAGAAATTTAAGGTGAATAGAATGAAGATTGAGGTTGTAAAATGAATAGGATGAAATAAGTTAAGATGAAGACAGTGAAGATGATGAAAGTTAAGATAAACAGAATGAAGGTGAAATTGGATCTCAAATGTAGAGTTCAAAGTTCAACGTTGCGACGGTGCCATGGAACGCAATGAGTTTCAGTGTGGACACTTCGAACACCTTGAAATTTGATGAAATTATACTTGAAACTATAAATTCATTTTGTAATTAGTCGCCAAATATCGTTTTGCGCGATGGCGATAGCATAGCTCCTGATGCATCAGGGAATATGGGTTATCTGACAAATATACTGTTACACCTGTGAAACCTATCATTTCTCAGTTCATTGAAAAAGTTTTGAATCACTCTGTATTATGACCTAATGAAATATAAATAGGCCTAGTTACTATACAGGGTGTTTAAAAGACGTATCCAGCGTTTTAGGAAGCGATAGTATGTATCAATTTTTTTTATTTTAGTAGGTTATTTTACGACGCTTTATCAACAGCTCTGGTTATTTAGCGTCTGAAGGAGGTGATGGTGATAATGCCGGTGAAATGAGTCCGGGGTCCAACACCGTAAGTTACCCAGCATTTGCTCATATTGGGTTGAGGGAAAACCCCGGAAAAAACCTCAACCAGGTAACTTGTCCCAACCGGGAATCGAACCCGGGCCACCTGGTTTCGCGGCTAGACGTGCTAACCGTTACTCCACTAGTATGTATCAAAACAAGAAAATAATGCCTAATAAACATGGGCCCTACAATACATACTTTCTGAGATCTGAACACTAGTTCGTAGGAGGTGCTCAATGTGACGTCCATTTATGGCAATGCATTTTTCTGCCTTACAATACAGCAGACTACCAGATAATCATATCGTAGTTGACACCCCTGGCATGAAATACTGATACGTCGCAAGGAATACTGAAAACAAAAGTTTGGTTGCGGATATGAGCGGGATTCAGCAGGGATGGTGTTGTGAATTTTGATAATCAGCATGTGTGGGTTGATGAAAATTCCCATGCAGTTGTCCACACCTGTGGAGTAACGGTTAGCGCGTCTGGCCGCGAAACAAACGTGCCCCGGGTTCGATTCCCGGTTGGGGCAAGTTACCTGGTTGAGTTTTTTTCCGGGTTTTTCTCTGAACCTAATATGAGCAAATGCTGGGTAACTTTCGGTGCTGGACCCCGCTCATTTCACCGACATTATCACCATCACCTCATTCAGACGCTAAATAACCTAAGGTGTTGATGAAGCGTCGTAAAATAACCTACTGTACTAAAATTTGCCCATGCAGTTGAAGAAATAAGGCATCAGCACCGATTCTCAGTCAACGTATGGGCAGGCGTTTTTGGCGATAGATTAATAGGGCCATACGTGCTACCACAGAGATTAACTGGGGCTCGTTATCAGGACTTTCTTATTAACGTACTGCCTACCTTGCTGGAGAATGTCATGTCAACAGAGACTAAAAATGTGGTTCATGCACCGTGGCACATCAGCACATTTTCTCCGCAATGTACGTGAACATCTGACGCTGACTTTTTCAGGACCGCTGGATTGATTGGGGAGGCCCCACACCTTGGCCTGCTCGTTCCTCAAACCTAAATCCCCTAGACTTTTGGATGTGGTAAATTTCAAAGAGTGTGTGGTTCCTTACGCCGAAGGACAGAGGAATACTTTGACATGAATGGACGTCACATTGAGCACCTCCTATGAACAAGTGTTCATATTTCAGAAACTATGTGTTGTAGGACCCATGTTTATTAGACATTATTTTATTATTTTGATACATACTATCGCCTCCTAAAATATTGGATACTTTTTCTAAACATCCTGTATATCTATTTGAAGGGTAAATTGAATTCGAAAATAATTTTCTTTTCATAAATATAATGTACTAAAATAACTAGAGTAATCTGACGAAGGAGCTTGCATTATCTGTTCATAATGGAAGATGTGTGAATGATAAAGAAACAAGGTTATCACAAGAAGACAACATTGAGATATATGGATAGTATACAGAGAGTAAAAGTAAAGCCAAACATAGGGAAGATTCGAGAAAGCTGGATTTGCAGTGAAAGAACTTAATTCGGCTGGAAACTATGAATGAATGAATGAAAGGTCTTACTCCGTTTTTTCCTTTCACTGTTATTGTAAAAATTGTAAATTATATTTTATTTATCGACGCTCGCAACTGCCGAGGTTATATCAGCGTCGCGGTGTGCCGAAATTTTGTCCCGCAGGAGTTATTTTACACGTCAGTAAATCTACTGACATGAGCCTGTCGCAATTAAGCACACTTAAATCTGTAGTGCTCGGGAAAAGTGGCACACGTCAAAAATGTTAATTTTACAGGAAAAGTAAAAAAAAAAAAAAATCTGTCTTTACACTGGTTTATGTCGATTTGATTTTCTTCTGTATTAATTATTGTAATGGGAGAAATACTTATGTCTCTTTTCCCAAGCGAGCAGATGTTCCGTAAGTTGTCAATAAATTAATAAAAAAATGTTTGTGGAAACTGACTTATGCCACTTTTCCCAAGCACTGCGGAAATATCATCGATCTGGGCTGGTATCGAACCCGCAACCTCGGTCACAGAAAGCCAGCACTCTACCCACTGCGCCACCCAGACCGACCCGCTGTTATTACATTTCATGAATATTGTACTCTCTGAAATTTTAAAATGTATCCTTATGTTGCGTCAAATTATACGAAATATCTTAGCTCAAATGGAGAATGTAAACAAAGAGGTGTGAGTATTAGATCGGTCATTGGGTTTAATGCGATTAGTTTGAAAACTAAGAGAATCGAAACAGTACAGACTGCTTAAAGCTTCTCTCTCTCTCTCTCTCTCTCTCTTTCTCCTTTCCTTGCCGTTACTTTCCTATTCTCGAGATTTCGTTCCAACTTGTAATTTATTAGATTGAGAAAGCAGTAACATCTTAATTACGAACTTTACTCTTGAAACTCGCTTTCTTGCAACCCACGGCCATTCTTCTTCGGCGCTTATTGACTATCTCTAAAACCAACTGATTTTCCGCATTGTACGGAACGTTTATTGCCTTCAATTAAAACAATTATAGACGTTTAGCTCAATTTAAATACGCACTTCTACTATAAATTGTTGTCAACACTAGGAATTAACTATCATTAAGGCGTAACTGTCTTTATATTTGCGGGAGAGGTTCGGTGATTAGTGAGAATTCCGTCTATTCCATGGATATTTGTTCGTTCTCAATGTAGGCCTACTGTTATGTTGTCCTGACTGAAGTACTATGTTGCGTTGACGTCACAACACGAGAGTCTATACATCTGATTTAGGTTTTAAACATAAAACAAGCTTTTACTATTTTTTACAATTTTAAATACATATGGATTTATTGCAGTGAGAATGACTTATCAATAATCAACCATTCAAGTCATTAGATTATGACTAGGGCTAGGATTTTGATGACTTATAAATCATGAAAAAATATCCTAAAAACAATGCATTTATGACCAAAAATCTTTAAAAAATGCCCTTAAAATGCCCTAAAAATTGATCTTACATAATTGGCTTAGTAGGAAAAGAGGTTTTGTACTACTTAATATTTAGACTAGTAATTAAATTAAACTTTACATAATTTTTTCTAAGTAGTACACTTTAATTATTTTACCTGATATAGTTTTCATGTATGATCGTTCATCTCTGCGTCGGTATGTGGACGTGAGTCTGTCTTGGCCCTTCATGGGCTCTAGCGCCATGGATTTACTTTACTTTAGTTTCCAGTAGTCTATCACAAGGCCACTCTTATCCGGAATTAGCAGGTATAGAGGAGTCTATATTGAAGGGGCGCTTAGACTGATCCATTACAAGGGGTGTACTACGTTAAAGTGGAAATATTTGTGTAAAACAACTATTAAAATATCATACAAAATAATGGGTATTAATGGACGAAATATGTAAAGAAAATATCAAAGGAAATAAACATTATTTTACATTAATAATGGGGATTTATGGCCAAAATGAAATGAAAATGCCTAAAAAATGACCGAATAAAACAAAAGATGCTCTTATGAGTTGAAACAGGCGAAAAATGCAAAAAAAAAAAATGCCCTAACAAATACGTCTTAAAACACTCAGTTTATCACATAACATATAAATACTAAAGCAGCTATGTTTCTGGCTTACTAGAAAAAAAAATGCAATTTCATCAAAATCATCATAGTAGCGAAGACTCATAATGAACACTTATATTTCTGGGTTATATACAATCATTGAAATATGTTTGGACAAACAAGGTTAAAATGATGGGCAATATAAACATAGCCTATGTGATTATGAACATATGCGTGACATCAAAATCTAAAACCAAGAACACAGTATTAAAAATGACAAAAATGTGCTGATAGTTAAAATGTACAATGAGATAAAATAATTTAACAGGCTTCAATTGCGGGAGGTCATGGATTACTATGAGACCTGAGGATGCCATACTTATGGCGAAAACGTTCGTCTCTCATTATGTACCACCTTATGTCATAATCTAATGACTTGAATGGTTGATTATTGATAAGTAAATCTGACGATAATAAATCCAAATATATTTAAAATTGTGTTAATTATACTTTTCGAACTCAACATACCTTTTGAAATTTTTACTATTTTATCAGAATTATAACAGAAAACGCAGAAGAAGGGAGAGAGAGATAGAGAGCAAAATGGTTGAATGGATGAGTGGAAAAAAATTGTTAAATGAGTGTTTGTGTAGATAGGTAGGTAGGCTGGTATGTAGGAAAGAGATGCACTGAAATATGAGATATACTCGTACAAAACAATTGTCTTTAATGAATGAAGTTAAAAACGTAAAGAAAGACGAAATTATAGAACGAATGACACAAAAGATGAAGAAAGGAAGAGAAAAAGAAAAGAGAAAGGAAGGGAGATGAGAAGGGGAAGGAATAATAAAATGGAAGAAGAAAGGAAAGAAGAAAAAGAAGTACAGAAATTAAGTACGGGAAGAAAGAGTGAAAGAAAGGAAGGAAAGGCAGAGGAATAAGGACATGAAGGAAGGAAAACGAAAATATAAGAAAAAAGAACGAAGTAAGAAAGGAGAATGTGAGAAATATAGAATAAAATAAAGAGAGAAATGAATACAGAATGTCTCATTTGTAGCTTCATTACTCAAGTTCTCCCGTTTCAGGGATTGCATCTTAATAGAATGCAACATAATGTAAAATTTATTGTTAACATACCGGTATATTTGAAGAAATTTTCTGCGAGTACTTCTGATTTAAATATCAAAATAAATTCACACTTACCACCATATCAATTCTTATCTTCTGTGAATACCATATGTATTTTAAAACGAATTTATGTAAGAGGAAAGAGGAGTTGAGATAGAAGGCGGATGGAAACAACGGCAAATTTTTACCTAGAAGCTTAATTTTTTGGAATATTTATATATGCTAAAAATGTCAATCATATCACTTGAGTAGTTTTTGAAGCATGCATTTCTTAAATGTGGCATATTTTCAAAATATATCTGCTGGCAGAAATTTTAAGTTTATGATTCACAAATTTGTGTATAATGTCTATGATTTATTTAGATAAACACGAATATCTATATTTTAAAAATGTTTCCTTAGAAAAAAAGAAAGCAAATATTTACTTGCTGAAGGTACAATTTTCAGATTTTGTAGTGCCTATTGCATAGATATAAGGTTTTGTTAAAAAAATTATAAACATGTCAGAAATCTGATACTGTGTTTAATTAAGCATAACTTATAGAATATGCAGAAAATTTTCTTCTTTATAACTCTAAAATTTGACAACCCTTTAGATGTTGAATATTTAAAAATGTGCTAAAATTGAAGTACCGGTATAGAAAAACCACTTTCAAAGTATACGACAAATACATATTCTCATATGAGAACCTTCGTCGTCCTCTATTGAATATTAGGCCTAAGTAATGAATGACTTATACAGTCATGTCTAAAATCCAGGTAATAGACCATTGACGATACAAGGGACGAGACTTCGGCCGGTGGATCAGAACTCGGCATAGCCCAGATGATAAGAGCACTCAGCGCGTCTAGTTGAGGTGCTGGGTTCGATTCCTGGTGCCGGAATGAATTTTTCTCCATTAACAAATATAAGACAAAATATTTAAAAACCTCAGCTATTTAAATATGATGTAATTAATGACTCCTCAGGTTGCGGATAGAGGAGACGGCCTCCAGATATGGAGGGTAGCTGCGAATATATTGAATAAGCAGTTGTGGACAGCCGACAAGGGGTGGTCCTCCAGCTTGGGGGTTGGGCGAAGGGCTAACAACCCATCACCGTAAAAAAACAGCTTGTTACGTATCCCTATAATAAGCCTCGGAATAGGACTGATTCTCTGGCACGACCACAGCAAAGGAATAAGGTTTTGAGATTTGGCACTTGAAACGTAACTAGTCTTTATAGAACAGGAGGGGTAACATTAGTAGCAAAAGAACTAGCTAGATATAGAATAGACTTCGTAGGAGTACAAGAGGTTAGGTTAGATGGGAATGGTATATCACAAATAGGAGATTACTTGTTGTATTATGGGGAAGGAAACAATAATCACCAATTAGGAACAGGATTCTTTGTTCATAAAAGAATAAAATCAGCAGTAAAAAAGGTCGAATTTAGCAGTGACAGGTTATCATATTTAGTACTTAAGGGTAGATGGTGCCACATCATAGTTATAAATGCTCACGCCCCTACAGAAGAGAAAGACGACCATATAAAGGATAGCTTCTATGAGGAAATGGAACATACTTTTGATCAGTTCCCTAGATATCACATGAAAATTTTATTGGGGGATTTCAATGCTAAAGTAGGACGGGAGGATAGTTTTAGACCAACTATTGGAAAAGAGAGCCTACACGCAATTAGTAGTGACAATGGAGTTAGATTAGTCAACTTTGCAACATCGAAATATTTAATTGTCAAAAGTACAACATTCCCCCATAAGGATATACATAAATATACTTGGACTTCTCCACATGGATTGACACACAACCAAATAGATCACATCTTGATAGATAAACGGAGACATACTAGTATAGTAGATATTCGAACTTTCAGGGGTGCAGACTGTAATTCTGACCATTATTTGGTGATTGGAGAATTAAGAGAAAGATTATCAGTAGCCAAGCGAGTAGAGCAACAAGTTAATATTACTAAATTCAATATTTTGAAATTAAAGGACGAGGAAGCTAAGCAAAATTATCAGGTCGAAATTTCGAATAGGTTTGCCACTTTAGAAAGTTCCGACGAAGTTGAGAAAGAATTAGATGTTAATAGCGTGTGGGAAAATATCAGAGATAGTATCAAAATTGCAGCTGAGCAGAGCATAGGTTATTATGAAACTAAGAAAAAGAAACCGTAGTTTGATGAAGATTGTTGCATGGTAGTAGAAAGAAGGAAACAGGCAAAATTGAAATTCTTACGGATCCAGTTGAGGAGAAGAGAGATAATTATTTCAATGAAAGACGGGAAGCAAGTCGTACACTTAGGAATAAAAAGAGAGGTTACTTGAAGGAAAAACTGTATGAGGTAGAAACAAATAGTAAGAATAAAAACATTCGAGATTTATATAAGGGTATAAAGGAATTTAAGAACGGATATCAGCAAAGGGTAAACGTGATCAAGGATGAGAATGGTGACTTGTTTGCAGACTCTCCATCAATCCTAAACAGATGGAAAAACTATTTTGCGCAACTACTAAATGTACATAGGCCAAATAGAAATGATCGGGACGAAATTGAAATACAAACTGCTGAGCCATTTATACCCGAACCCACGCTTTCAGAAGTCGAAATTGCGATAGAAAATCTGAAAAAGTACAAGTCTCCAGGTATCGATCAAATTCCAGCAGAATTAATACAAGAGAGTGGAAGTGCATTATATAGCGAAATTTATAAACTTGTACTTGGTATTTGGGAAAAGGAAATTGTACCAGAACAATGGACGGAGTCCATAATTGTACCTATTTTTAAAAAGGGGGACAAAACCAACTGTGGTAACTTTCGAGGAATATCACTTTTGTTGACGTCGGACAAAATTTTGTCCAATATTCTTTTGAGAAGATTAACTTGTACTTGGTATTTGGGAAAAGGAAATTGTACCAGAACAATGGACGGAGTCCATAATTGTACCTATTTTTAAAAAGGGGGACAAAACCAACTGTGGTAACTTTCGAGGAATATCACTTTTGTTGACGTCGTACAAAATTTTGTCCAATATTCTTTTGAGAAGATTAACTCCGTACGTAGATGAAATTATTGGGGATCATCAGTGCGGTTTTCGGCGTAATAGATCGACTATTGATCAGATTTTTTGTATTCGACAGATAATGGAGAAAAATGGGAGTATAAGGGTACAGTACATCAGTTATTCATAGATTTCAAAAAGGCATATGACTCGGTTAAGAGGGAAGTATTATATGATATTCTTATTGAATTTGGTATTCCCAAGAAACTAGTTCGATTAATTAAAATGTGTCTCAGTGAAACATACAGCAGAGTCCGTATAGGTCAGTTTCTATCTGATGCTTTTCCAATTCACTGCGGGCTAAAGCAGGGAGACGCACTATCACCTTTACTTTTTAACTTCGCGCTAGAATATGCCATTAGGAAAGTTCAGGATAACAGGCAGGGTTTGGAATTGAACGGGTTACATCAGCTTCTTGTCTATGCGGATGACGTGAATATGTTAGGAGAAAATACACAAACGATTAGGGAAAACACGGAAATTTAACTTGAGGCAAGTAGAGCGATCGGTTTGGAAGTAAATCCCGAAAAGACAAAGTATATGATTATGTCTCGTCACCAGAATATTGTACGAAATTGAAATATAAAAATTGGAGATTTATCCTTCGAAGAGGTGGAAAACTTCAAATATCTTGGAGCAACAGTAACAAATATAAATGACACTCGGGAGGAAATTAAACGCAAAATAAATATGGGAAATGCGTGTTATTATTCGGTTGAGAAGCTCTTATCATCCAGTCTGCTGTCCAAAAATCTGAAAGTTGGAATTTATAAAACAGTTATATTACCGGTTCTTCTGTATGGTTGTGAAACTTGGACTCTCATTCTGAGAGAGGAACATAGGTTAAGGGTGTTTGAGAATAAGGTGCTTAGGAAAATGTTTGGGGCTAAGCGGGATGAAGTTACAGGAGAATGGAGAAAGTTACACAACACAGAACTGCACGCATTGTATTCTTCACCTGACATAATTAGGAACATTAAATCCAGACGTTTGAGATGGGCAGGGCATGTAGCACGTATGGGCGAATCCAGAAATGCATATAGAGTGTTAGTTGGAAGACCGGAGGGAAAAAGACCTTTAGGGAGGCCGAGACGTAGATGGGAGGATAATATTAAAATGGATTTGAGGGAGGTGGGATATGATGATAGAGACTGGATTAATCTTGCACAGGATAGGGACCGCTGGCTGGCTTATGTGAGGGCGGCAATGAACCTTCGGGTTCCTTAAAAGCCATTTGTAAGTAAGTAATTAATGACAGTTCCAAGTGTGTTAAGGTCCTATAACTTTGGGGACACATAAATTGGGTTCTGTACATTTATTTCTTGGAGTAAAAGAATAGTGGCAGATTTTTCAACGATTATTTCTTTTTTTCTTGTCCTACTTCTTCTATGTAAAAGAAAAGAAATCATGCATGATTAACCATACGTACTTGCATTTACTGGCCGTGTAATATTGAACAAGATGGAAATGGCATCCGTGGACTATAGAATGTGGATAATATGTTACAATTGTTAGTTTGGTTTCACTTTCAAAAACTATAACAAATATCCAGCAGCTAACATCAAGATATAAGAAGCTACATTGTGGGAACACGACACTTCGATTAGTCTATTTCTGAAACTGCGAGACCTTCCATCATTTGAACTGGTCCTCAAACGCCTCAGATCTCTCTAAACTCTATTGAGAAAGTGTGGGGAATATTAGTAGACAAGCAGGTTTCACAACTGAATAGCTTATCGTCCTCCATACCTACACTGAGGACCGGCACACAACGCCCTTAAACAGTGATAAGTAAATGTATATCTGGTATAGATTTTAATTTTTGCATAAGCGAAAGATATCTCACGGCTTAAATGTTTGTATTTATGACTTTTTCTTTAAATTAATTTCATCCAGAATATCTACAAATATTGGATGTTATCCGACATTTTTACTGCGTATTTTATATTGGAAGCCGTTTCATTTTATTAATTGTACTAAATGTACATACTCCTTTGGTTACTAAAATTCCATGTGCTTTTTCGTTTTAGGTAAATCCGATGCCATATAAACATTTGTTTATAAACATTAAATCATATTGCTTAAATCAGTTGAAATGATACTTAATATTGCATATATTTGTCTTTAACTAAAATATCAGAGAAACGAGCACTTCACTAGTGTCTTCCTTAGTTCCTTCTCCAGTGGTCCGTAGAAGATGCTTCTTTATCTATTAAAAACTTCCATTGCCATTGCTATTCTCCTTTTGACTTCTTGACAGCAGCTCATGTTACTGCTTATAGTTCACCCCAAGTATTTGAAGCTGTTCACTTGCTCTACTGCTTCATTTAGAATTCGCAAGTATGCCTTCTTTACTTTTCTTCCTATGACTATGGTCTTCGTCTTGTTGGCATTTATCTTCATTCCATACTGCTCACAGCTGTCATTTAGCTCCTGTAGCATATCCCTTAGTATCATCTCCTCTTCTGCTAACAACGCCATATCATCAGCAAATCTTACACACTTCATTCTTCCTCCTACTATCACTCCTCCCAGGTTCTGAAAACGGTTCTTCACTAAATCCTCAAAGTGGATGTTGAATAGAGTAGGTGATGAAGGGCATCCTTATTGTACTTCTCTCCCTATTTCACTTCCTGCTGACATTATTCTCCTATCCTGTCTTTGACTGGTTGTTTCATATAAAGGTTACTGAACAGCCTCCTCTCTTTCGAATCCACGCCAATTTTCTTTATGATCCCCATCAGTTTATTCCAATCCACTCTGTCAAACGCTTTTTCTAGGTGCACAAATACTATATACACTTCTTTATTCTTCTCCAGGTATCTTTCGCCGATTGTTCGTAGCAGTCCAATTGCATCTCTCGTGCCTCTTCCCTTCCTGAAGCCAAACTGCTCTTCTTCCAAGTGCTCTTCCATCTTAGAATATAAGCGTCGATTCAGTATTCGCAGAAGAATCTTCGCCGAGTGCGATATCAGGCTGATATCGGTATTGGAAGCAACACTGTCTCCATGAAATCTTCAGGCCAGTCGCCTTACTCATGTATTTCGTTGCATAATGATAGAATTTGCTTCTTGTCTTCACCCAAGCATTTCAATAATTCAATGGCGATTCCATCAACTCCTGTTGCTTTCCATTCTTCATTTTCTTAAGCGCTAATTCAGCTCCTTCCCTTAAAATAGAAAATCCTTTTTCGTCTTCTGATACGGCTTCTTCGTATTCTATAGCCAAGTCATCTGGACGATTCCCTGTCTCATATAACTCTTATACATATTTCTTTCATCTGTTCAGTATTCCTGGTCTGTCTGTTATTTCATTTCCGATTTCGTCCTTTATCAACGACATGGCTTTGCTTTTCTTATTTGTGAAGTTCAAACATTTTACTTCGCGGTACATTAAATCATATGTTCCTTTTTTCTCTAGATCCTCTATTTCTTTACACATCTTTCATCCAGTCTTCTTTCGCCTTATCAGTTTCTCTTGTTAGTTCGTTTTTAAGTTTCTTGTAGTTTTTTCTACCTTCTTCTGTGTTGATATTTTTCCATTTTCTCCTTTCCTCCATCTTCTTCAACAGTTTTCCTGTGAACCAAGGTTTCTTAATTCCCTCACCTTCTGGGTGTCCTATTGTTTCTTCTGCTGTTGTCTGTATACAGCTTTTTTCTTCTTTCTTCTGCATTCTTCAGTTTTTTCATGTTCAATTTCTTCATTACTTGTCTTCCTCTTATCTTCCTCAGACGAATATCTACTTCGCCTATCAGGAGGACATGATCTGAGTTAATATCTGCCCCTGGTAAAGTCTTCACATTTTTCAAGCAATTTCGGAATCTTTCCTGTACCAGTATGTAATCTATCTGGTATCTGTTTCGTCCCTTAGGCATGTCCATGTGTGTCTTCTTCGTTTATGTTGTTGAAATAATCTATCTCTAACAATCATTCAAATTCTTTTACTGAAATTTACCAAAGATTCTCCTGTGTCATTTCTTCTTCCCAATCCATATTTTTCAACTATTCTTCCCGCTTATCCTGCGTTCCAGTCGCCCATTAGGACTGCGAATGCTCCTTTCTTTTCCTTCTCAATTATCTCTTCTATCTTGTTATAGCTTTCTTCCACTTCCTCGTCTGCTAATCTACAATGTGGCATATAAACTTGCACTAGCACTAAGTCCATTTTCTTTCCTTGTATCTTCACCATTGTTTATTTACTAAAAGGCTATTAATTGTACAATGCAGCATAACATTGTAGTGTAAAAGGCAAGTAGAAGGTATGTGCAGGTATAAAAAATGCTTCACAGCTTCTTTCTGCACTGTAATCATACAGGAAATGTTAAACTTTATTGTGAAAGAAGATCTCAGATTGTTAATATATAATATCATCTGTGATTAGCAATCGAATTTGATCCTCATGATGTAGCGATTACAATGCCATTCGTTGTTTCCGATGTTCGCGGTGACCCGGCAAATAGAAGTGGATTTCAAATGGTGATATAATCCTTAGCACGCCTTCCTACGGAATTAAAATAAAACCGAGACGCCTGTATTACAGATTTGCGACAAGTAAAATAACCTTATCCAAGATAGAAGGCTCGAGGCAGAGTTTGTTCTACATTTCTCGCTCATATTTAATTGCGACTCTGGATAATATCTGGAGTTTAAAACATCGTTAAATAAAATATTGCTGCTAATAACGACACATGTTTCAGAAGGTGAAATATCATAATTAGTTATTCATTGCACATAGCTGAAGTCATAGATTTTCCAGCTTTCTTCTATGCTCGAGATAATTTGGAGATAAGAAAAGTAGATAATTTCACTCTTTTAATTTGTAATTCTGGATCGAAATGCTGCATTCAAGTTTCGTCGACACTAACATAAAATATATATTCAATAGTTCCTTAATCACTTCAACTTTCCCTAAAATATGGAAGCAAGCTTTCGTTCTTCCTCTTCCAAAAGTCAAAGTTCCCACCGACCCGAACGACTATAGACCAATCAGTATCCTGCCAGCCATATCAAAAGCACTGGAAAGAATCGTACACAGACAAATTACTAACTACATGAACGAACACAAACTATTCGACAAGTATCAGTCAGGTTTCAGAGCTGGACACAACACAAGCACTGCTCTACTTAAAGTGACCGAAGACATTCGTGAAGCAATCGACTCTAATAAAGTAACAATACTAACACTTCTTGACCTTAGCAAAGCTTTCAACTCTGTAAATTTCGACCTGCTCACCCATAAATTGAGAAATCTGCATTTGTCAGAGACTGCTGTGAGTTGGTTCGAATCCTACTTACGGGAAAGACAACAATGTGTTGTATCCGGGAATCGAAGCTCTTCCTGGCTTAACATAACATCAGGTATACCACAGGGTTCGGTACTCGGACCATTGTTGTTTACAATATATGTCAGTGATATTACATCTCATGTAAGGCATTGTAACTATCACTTGTATGCTGACGACCTTCAATGCTACATCTCTTCCCGCTTAGATCGAATAAATGACGCTATAGATAAATTGAACAAAGACATTGACTCGATTGTGACATGGACAAAGAAATTCCATCTTAATATCAATCCTGGAAAGACACAAGCAATTATATTAGGACACAAACGGCAAACCGACGCTGTAAAGCACCTCGACATTTCCCCCGTTAAAGTAAGTACAGTGCATATCCCTTTCAGTTCTTCGGTAAAAAATCTTGGCATTCACATGGATAATAATCTCAACTGGGACATGCAAATCACAGAAACCTGCAGAAAAGTATATTCTATTATTCATGTGCTAAAAAGGATAAATGTTCATCTTCCCTCTTGCTTAAAAAAGTCCCTTGTGCAGACCCTTGTATTTCCCTATTTTGACTATGCTGACATTTTACTGACTGACCTTTCCAGCGACAACAAAATGAAACTTCAACGTGCTCATAATTTGTGTGTACGTTTTGTAAGCAATGTTCGTAAATATGATCATATTACCCCATCCCTGGAAGCAATAGGTTGGCTTAAACTAGATAAGAAAAGAAATTTACATTCACTTCTCTTTCTCTTCGAAATCTTGAACTCTTCTATTCCTTCGTACCTGTCGTCTCGCTTCACTTACCTTTCTTCCCACCACAATCTGAACACACGCTCTCGCCATGAAACAATACTAACAATACCATCCCATCGCACCTCTTCATACTCATCCTCTTTCACAATAGCCCTGCCAAGACTCTGGAACTCGCTACCTGCTAGCATCAGGGACTGTCGAAATAAAATTCAATTCAAACGCAAACTTACTAGGCACTTGGTCAGTAATTGAGACTCGTTCAGACATGGTTTC